>NC_136914.1:114687015-115305454 GCF_949752795.1 Hyperoodon ampullatus | reverse complement strand
GGTATATGCCTAGTAGTGGGATTGATGGGTCATATGGTAGTTCTATTTTTAGTTTTTTAAGGAACCTCCATACTGTTCTCCATAGTGGCTGTACCAATTCACATTCCCACCAGCAGTGCAAGAGTGTTCCCTTTTCTCCACACCCTCTCCAGCATTTATTGTTTCTAGATTTCTTGATGATGGCCATTCTGACTGGTGTGAGATGATATCTCATTGTAGTTTTGATTTGCATTTCTCTAATGATTAATGATGTTGAGCATTCTTTCATATGTTTGTTGGCAGTCTGTATATCTTCTTTGGAGAAATGCCTATTTAAGTCTTCTGCCCATTTTTGGATTGGGTTGTTTGTTTTTTTGCTATTGAGCTGCATGAGCTGTTTATAAATTTTGGAGATTAATCCTTTGTCAGTTGCTTCATTTGCAAATATTTTCTCCCATTCTGAGGGTTGTCTTTTGGTCTTGTTTATGGTTTCCTTTGCTGTGCAAAAGCTTTGAAGTTTCATTAGGTCCCATTTGTTTATCTTTGTTTTTAGTTCCATTTCTCTAGGAGGTGGGTCCAAAAGGATCTTGCTGTGATTTATGTCATAGAGTGTTCTACCTATGTTTTCCTCTAAGAGTTTGATAGTTTGTGGCCTTACATTTAGGTCTTTAATCCATTTTGAGCTTATTTTGTGTATGGTGTTAGGGAATGATCTAATCTCATACTTTTACATGTCCCTGTCCAGTTTTCCCAGCACCACTTATTGAAGAGGCTGTCCTTTCTCCACTGTACATTCCTGCCTCCTTTATCAAAGATAAGTTGGCCATATGTGCGTGGGTTTATCTCTGGGCTTTCTATCCTGATCCACTGATCTATCTTTCTGTTTTTATGCCAGTACCACACTGTCTTAATTACTGTAGCTTTGTAGTATAGTCTGAAGTCAGGCAGCCTGATTCCTCCAGCTCCGTTTTTCGTTCTCAAGATTGCTTTGGCTATTCGGGGTCTTTTGTTTTTCCAAACAAATTTTGAAATTTTTTGTTCTACTTCTGTGAAAAATGCCAGTGGTAGTTTGATAGGGATTGCATTGAATCTGTAGATTGCTTTGGGTAGTAGAGTCATTTTCACAATATTGATTCTTCCAATCCAGGAGCATGGTATATCTCTCCATCTATTTATATCATCTTTAATTTCTTTCATCAGTGTCTTATAATTTTCTGCATACAGGTCTTTTGTCTCCTTAGGTAGGTTTATTCCTAGATATTTTATTGTTTTTGTTGCAGTGGTAAATGGGAGTGTTTTCTTGATTTCATTTTCAGATTTTTCATCATTAGTGTACAGGAATGCCAGAGATTTCTGTGCATTAATTTTGTATCCTGCTACTTTACCAAATTCATTGATTAGCTCTAGTAGTTTTTCGGTAGCATCTTTAGGATTCTCTATGTATAGTATCATGTCATCTGCAAACAGTGACAGCTTTACTTGTTCTTTTCCAATTTGGATTCCTTTTATTTCCTTTTCTTCTCTGATTGCTATGGCTAAAACTTCCAAAACTATGTTGAATAAGAGTGGTGAGAGTGGGCAGCCTTGTCTTGTTCCTGATCTTAGTGGAAATGGTTTCAGTTTTTCACCATTGAGGACAATGTTGGCTGTGGGTTTGTCATATATGGCCTTTATTATGTTGAGGAAAGTTCCCTCTATGCCTACTTTCTGAAGGGTTTTTATCATAAATGGGTGTTGAATTTTGTCGAAAGCTTTCTCTGCATCTATTGAGATGATCATATGGTTTTTCTCCTTCAACTTGTTAATATGGTGTATCACATTGATTGATTTGCGTATATTGAAGAATCCTTGCATTCCTGGAATAAACCCCACTTGATCATGGTGTATGATCCTTTTAATGTGCTGTTGGATTCTGTTTGCTAGTATTTTGTTGAGGATTTTTGCATCTATGTTCATCAGTGATATTGGCCTGTAGTTTTCTTTCTTTGTGACATCCTTGCCTGGTTTTGGTATCAAGGTGATGGTGGCCTCGTAGAATGAGTTTGGGAGTGTTCCTTCCTCTGATATTGTTTGGAAGAGTTTGAGAAGGATGGGTGGTAGCTCTTCTCTAAATGTTTGATAGAATTCGCCTGTGAAGCCATCTGGTCCTGGGCTTTTGTTTGATGGAAGATTTTTAATCACAGTTTCAATTTCAGTGCTTGTGATTGGTCTATTCATATTTTCTATTTCTTCCTGAGTCAGTCTTGGTAGGTTGTGCATTTCTAAGAATTTGTCCATTTCTTCCAGGTTGTCCATTTTATTGGCATAGAGTTGCTTATAGTAATCTCTCATGATCTTTTGTATTTCTGCAGTGTCAGTTGTTACTTCTCCTTTTTCATTTCTAATTCTACTGATTTGAGTCTTCTCCCTTCTTTTCTTGATGAGTCTGGCTAATGGTTTGTCAATTTTGTTTATCTTCTCAAAGAACCAGCTTTTAGTTTGGTTGATCTTTGCTATTGTTTCCTTCATTTCTTTTTCATTTATTTCTGATCTGATCTTTATGATTTCTTTCCTTCTGCTAACTTTGGGGGTTTTTTGTTCTTCTTTCTCTAATTGCTTTAGGTGCAGGGTCAGGTTGTTTACTCGAAATGTTTCCTGTTTCTTAAGGTGGGATTGTATTGCTATAAACTTCCCCCTTAGAACTGCTTTTGCTGCGTCCCATAGGTTTTGGGTCGTCGTGTCTCCATTGTCATTTGTTTCTAAGTATTTCTTAATTTCCTCTTTGATTTCTTCAGTGATCACTTCATTATTGAGTAGTGTATTGTTTAGCCTCCATGTGTTTGTATTTTTTACAGATCTTTTCCTGTAATTGATGTCTAGTCTCATAGCATTGTGGTCGGAAAAGATACTTGATACAATTTCAATTTTCTTAAATTTACCAAGGCTTGATTTGTGACCCAAGATATGATCTATCCTGGAGAATGTTCCATGAGCACTTGAGAAAAATGTGTATTCTGTTGTTTTTGGGTGGAATGTCCTATAAATATCAATTAAGTCCATCTTGTTTAATGTATCATTTAAAGCTTGTGTTTCCTTATTTATTTTCATTTTGGATGATCTGTCCATTGGTGAAAGTGGGGTGTTAAAGTCCCCTACTATGATTGTGTTACTGTCGATTTCCCCTTTTATGGCTGTTAGTATTTGCCTTATGTATTGAGGTGCTCCTATGTTGGGTGCATAAATATTTACAATTGTTATATCTTCTTCTTGGATCGATCCCTTTATCGTTATGTAGTGTCCTTCTTTGTCTCTTCTAATAGTCTTTATTTTAAAGTCTATTTTGTCTGATATAAGAATTGCTACTCCAGCTTTCTTTTGATTTCCATTTGCATGGAATATCTTTTTCCATCCCCTTACTTTCAATCTGTATGTGTCTCTAGGTCTGAAGTGGGTCTCTTGTAGACAGCATATATATGGGTCTTGTTTTTGTATCCATTCAGCCACTCTGTGTCTTTTGGTGGGAGCATTTAGTCCATTTACATTTAAGGTAATTATTGATATGTATGTTCCTATTCCCATTTCCTTAATGGCTTTGGGTTCGTTATTGTAGGTATAGTCCTTCTGTTGTGTTTCTTGCCTAGAGAAGTTCCTTTAGCATTTGTTGTAAAGCTGGTTTGGTGGTGCTGAACTCTCTCAGCTTTTGCTTGTCTGTAAAGGTTTTAATTTCTCCATCAAATCTGAATGAGATCCTTGCTGGGTAGAGTAATCTTGGTTGCAGGTTTCTCTCCTTCATCACTTTAATTATGTCCTGCCACTCCCTTCTGGCTTGTAGAGTTTCTGCTGAGAGATCAGCTGTTAACCTGATGGGGATTCCCTTGTGTGTTATTTGTTGTTTTTCCCTTGCTGCTTTTAATATGATTTCTTTGTGTTTAATTTTTGACAGTTTGATTAATATGTGTCTTGGCGTATTTCTTCTTGGATTTATTCTGTATGGGACTCTCTGTGCCTCCTGGACTTGATTAACTATTTCCTTTCCCATATTAGGGAAGTTTTCAACTATAATCTCTTCAAATATTTTCTCAGTCCCTTTCTTTTTCTCTTCTTCTTCTGGAACCCCTATAATTCGAATGTTGGTGCGTTTAATGTTGTCCCAGAGGTCTCTGAGACTCTCCTCTGTTCTTTTCATTCTTTTTTCTTTATTTTTCTCTGCATCAGTTATTTCCACTATTTTATCTTCCACCTCACTTATCCGTTCTTCTGCCTCAGTTATTCTGCTATTGATCCCATCTAGAGTATTTTTCATTTCATTTATTGTGTTTTTAATCGATGCTTGATTCATCTTTAGTTCTTCTAGGTCCTTGTTAACTGTTTCTTGCATATTGTCTATTCTATTTCCAAGATTTTGGATCTGGGAAATAGAATCTTGGATCAGCTTTACTATCATTATTCTGAATTCTTTTTCAGGTAGACTGCCTATTACCTCTTCATTTGTTAGGTCTGGTAGGTTTTTATCTTGCTCCTTCACCTGCTGTGTGTTTTTCTGCTTTCTCATTTTGCTTATGTTACTGTGTTTGGGGTCTCCTTTTTGCAGGCTGCAGATTCGTAGTTCCCGTTGTTTTTGGTGTCTGTCCCCCGTGGCTAAGGTTGTTTCAGTAGGTTGTGTAGGCTTCCTGGTGGGGGGGACTAATGCCTGTGTTCTGGTGGTTGAAGCTCGATCTTGTCTTTCTGGTGGACAGGTCCACGTCTGGTGGTGTGTTTTGGGGTGCCTGTGGCCTTATTATGTTTTTAGGTATCCTCTCTGCTAATGGGTGGGGTTGTGTTCCTGCCTTGCTAGTTGCTTGGCATAGGGTGACCAGCACTGTAGCTTGCTGGTCGTTGACTGAAGCTGGGTGCTGGTGTTGAGATGGAGATCCCTGGGAGATTTTCGCTGCTTGATATTATGTGGAGCTGGGAGGTCTCTTGTGGACCCGTGTCCTGAAGTTGGCTCTCCCACTTCAGAGGCACAGCACTAACTCCTGGCTGCAGCACCAAGAGCCTTTCATCCACCCGGCTCAGAATAACAGTGAGAAAAAGTAGAAAGAAATAATTAGTAGAAGAAAGAAAGAGAGATTGAAAGAAAGGAAGAAGGGAAGTAAGGAAGGAAGGAAGGAAGAAAGAAAGAAAGGAGGGAGGGAGGAAGGATGGAAAGAAAGGAAAGAAAGGAGGGAGGGAGGGAGGAATGAAAGCAAAAGGAAGAGTGAATGGAAGAAGAGAGGGAGGGAGGGAGGAAGGAAAGAAAGAAAGAAAGACAGGAGGGAGGGAGGGAGGGAGGAAGGAAAGAAAAAGAAAGTGGAAAGAAGAAGGGTGGGAGGGAGAGAGGGATGGAGGAAAGAAAAAGAAAGAAGGAAAGGAGGAGCGGAGGGAGGGAGGGAGGAAGGGAAGGGAGGAAAAAAAGAAAGAGCAGGTAAAGTAAAATAGAATAAAGTATGAAATATAGTAGCGTTATTAAAATTAAAAAGTAATTATTGAAAAAAAACACGGACCGAAAGAACCCTGGGACATATGGTGGAAGCAAAGCTATACAGAGAGAATCTTACACAGAAGATTACACATACACATTCACAAAAAGAGAGCAGGGGGAAAAATCAAAAATCTTGCTCTCCAAGTCCACCTCCTCGATTTGGGATAATTCGTTGTAAAAAGAGGAAAAGGGCGAAAAGTCTGAAATCTTGCTAAGTCCACCTCCTTAATTTGAGATAATTCGTTGTAAAAAGAGGAAAAAAAAAGGGGGGAAAGTCTTAAATCTTATCCTCAAGGTCCACTTCCTCAATTTGGGATGATTCGCTGTCCATTCATGCACTCCACAGACGCAGGGCACATCAAATGGACCGTGGAGCTTTAATCCGCTGCCTCGGAGGCTGCACAGAGAGATTTCCCTGTCTCTGCTCTCACAGCTCCCGGGTCTCAGCCTTGGACCTGGCCCCGCCTCTGCGTGTAGGTCGCCGGAGGGCGTCCGTTCTTCGCTCAGACAGGACGGGTTTAAAGGAGCCGCTGATTCGGGGGCTCTGGCTCACTCAGGCAGAGGGGAGGGAGGGGAATGCCCTCTCCTCGCGCAGCAGGCAACAAAAGGGAAAAAAGTCTCTTGCCTCTCCGGTAGCTCCAGACCCTTTCCCCGGACTCCCTCCGGGCTAGCACTAACCCCTTCAGGGTCTCTTCCTGCCGCCAGCCCCAGACCTCTCCCTGCGCTCCGACTGAAAGCCGATACCCGAGCCTCAGCTCCCAGCCCCGCCCGCCCTGGCGGCCGAGCAGACAAGTCTCTCGGGCTGGTGTGTGCCTGAGGGCACCGATCCTCTGTGCCAAAATCTCTCTGCTTTGCCCTCCACACCCCTGTTGCTGTGCTCTCCTCCGCTACTCCGAAGCTTTCCCCCTCCGCCACCTGCAGTCTCCGCCCTCGAAGGGGCTTGTAGTGTGTAGAAACCTTCCCTCCTTCACGGCTCCCTCCCACTGGTGCAGGTCCCGTCCATATCCTATTGTCTCTGTTTATTCTTTTTTTCTTTTGACCTACCCAGGTATGTGGGGAGTTTCTTGCCTTTTGGGGGGTCTGAGGTCTTCTGTCAGCGTTCAGTAGGTGTTCTGTTGGAGTTGTTCCACGTGTAGATGAATTTCTGATGTATCTGTGGGGAGGAAGGTGATCTCCGCGTCTTACTCTTCCGCCATCTTCCTCCGGCTCAACGTATATGTTTTAAATGTGCTCAGTATGGTTAAGGATTCAAGGAAATTAGGACAAGAGTAGAGGGAGAAAAAAAAAACACATGGAAAAAAACTGAAGGAAATTTCTAGAGATGAAAAATGTAATATTTAAAATGAAAAATTCAGTTGATAGAATTATAAGTAGGTTAGTCATTGAAGAAGAAAATATTCAGTGAAGTTGAATACACAGTAAAATAAATGCACTAATAGTGGAGATAAAATGGACTGTAAGAAAATATAAAATTAAAGAAAAATAGAAGGGCATAAAAAAGATGAACAGAAGGGAGAAATAGAACGTAATTGGAATAGGGTTGATTTACCCTAATCATATTAAAATTTTTATTAAACAAATAATCTATTCTAAAAAAGCAGTGGTTTTAAATACAAAGATACCAATATTTTTTACAGAAAGTAATAATTTTAAAGTGATATAATCATCTAAAATAACAGTAATAAAGCAGCAGTGGCTGTGTTAATTTCAGAACAAGTAGACTTTATGACAAAGGACATTACCAAGGATGAAGAAAACATTTCAAAATTATAAAGAATTCAACTTATCCATGGGACTTCCCTGGTGGCGCAGTGGTTAAGAATCTGCCTGCCAGTGCAGGGGACACAAGTTCGATCCCTGGTCTGGGAAGATCCCACATGCCGTGGAGCAACTAAGCCTGTGCACCACAACTACTGAGCCTGCACTCTAGAGCCCATGAGCCGCAACTACTGAGCCCATGCACCACAACTGCTGAGCCCAGGTGCTGCAACGACTAAAGCCTGCGCACCTAGAGCCCGTTCTCTGCATCAAGAGAAGTCTCCACAATGAGAAGCCCACACACAGAAACGAAGAGTAGGCCCCACTCACCACAGCTAGAGAGAGAAGAGCTTCAAAATACATGAAGTAAAACTGACAGAACTGAAAGCCAAAAATAGACAAGTCTATAATAAGAGTAAGAGTTTTCAACATTCAGAGCTTAGTAATTAATAAAACAAGTAGATAGAAATCTCTAAGGATGGGGGAATGTATACAAAGATTATCAACCAACCTGGTCTAGTAAATTTGGTAGAGTACTCCATGCAACAGCTGAAAAAATAGACATTCTGTAGTGCACATGGAAATTTACCAAGATAGGCCTTATGCTCATCCATGAAACAAGTCTCAATACATTCATAAGAATAAAGGTAATTCAGAATGTGTTTTCTGACCACATTGGAATTAAACTAGCAATTAATAACAGAAAGAATGAGACACTGCCAAATAGTGGTGAAATTATAATGCACATTTTAATGTAACTTATAGAGAATAGAAGAAATCACAAGAAAAAGTAGAAAATATTTTGACCTAAATGGGGATGGCAACAAAACATATAAAAACTTGTGTGATGGGCTTCCCTGGTGGCGCAGTGGTTGAGAGTCCCCCTGCCGATGCAGGGGAAATGGGTTCGTGCCCCGGTCTGGGAAGATCCCACATGCCGCGGAGCGGCTGGGCCCGTGAGCCATGGCTGCTGGGCCTGTGCGTCCAGAGCCTGTGCTCCGCAACGGGAGAGGCCACAACAGTGAGAGGCCCACATACCGCAAAAAAAAAAAAAAAAAAAAAAAAAAAAACTCGTGTGATACTAATGAAGTGAAATTTGAGGGAAATTTATGGCTTTAAACATTGTTATTAAAAAAGAGGATTTATCTAAAATTAAATAATCTAAGAGAAAGAGGAGAGAAAAAGGACAAGGAACAGGAAGAGGAAAAGAAAAGTGAGTTAAATCCAAAGTAATTAGAAGGGAAGCAGTAGTAAACATAATAAAGATTAAAATCAGAAAATGGCAAAATAAAATATGAAAAACAATTAAAAAAACAATGAAACTAAATGCATATTATATGGAAAGGTTTAAAAAATGGGGGGAAAAGTCTAGTTATAACAAAAAAACAAAGAAAGATGTAAATTCCTAATACCAGGGAGGAAAGGGCCCATTACTACAGATTTTACAGACATTAAAATGATACTGAGGGACAGTTATAAGCAACTTTATGCCAGGTTATTGAATATCTTAGCTGTAATAGACAAACTTGTTGATGAACACAGCTTACCAAAATTGACTCAAAAAGCAATAGAGTACCTATCTCTCAATAAAATCAAGTAATTTTTAATTTATAATAATTTGCCACAGCAATGATTTTAGGTCCGGATGAATTCATTGCTAGTTTTGACCAAGCATTTAATGAAAACTAATATCAACTCTGCAAAACTCATGCAGAAAATACAGGAAGAGAAAACACAAATCATTTTATAAAGCTCACATTACTCTAACATCACAACCAGACAATGACATCGACAAGAAAGAGATACACAGTCCAATATCCTTTATGATCATAAATGCAAAAATCTTTTTCATTAATATTAGCAAATCAAATTTAGTAATATATTGGAATAACATACCTGACCAAGTGGGATCTATCCCACTTGATTTCAACATTTGAAAACCATTCAATGAACTTTATTAACAGAATAAAACAAAGGAGATATATGATTGTCTCAATAAATGCAAAAGAAAACACTTGACGAAATTCAACATCCATTAACAATAAAGAGTCTCAGCAAATCAAAAAAATTCAACTTTTCATGTTGAAAATAGACATCTTCAAATTTCAAAGCTAAAATTGTACTTAAGAATAAAAGCATGGGGCTTCCCTGGTGGCTCAGTGGTTAAGAATCCGCCTGCCAATGCAGGGGACATGGGTTCAAGCCCTGGTGCGGAAGATCCCACATGCCACGGAGCAACTAAGTCCATGCGCCACAACTACTCAGCCTACGCTCTAGAGCCTACAAACCACAACTACTGAGCCTGCTCACGTAGAACACGTGCTCCGCAACAAGAGAAGCCACCTCAACGAGAAGCCTGCGCACCGCAACGAAGAGTAGCCCACGCTCACTGCAACTAGAGAAAAGCCTGCATGCAACAATGAAGACCCAATGTAGCCAAAAATAAATAAATAAATTTATTTTTAAAAAAAAGAAGAAAAGCATGAACACTCCACCCATGAGACTGGGAAAAATCAAAGATGTTCCTCTCACCACTTACACCGATCATTGTACTGGAGGTCTTGAAAAGTGCACTAAGGAAAGAAAAAAAGGAAAGCATACACTTTAGAAAAAAACTAAATTTTTAAATTAATAGACAATATGATCATGTATGCAGAAAATTCCTGGAAATCTACAAATAACTACAAGAATGACACAAGTTATTTGACAGAAGTCAATATGTAAAATTAATTGTATTTCTACACACTAGCAATGAAAATTGGTACTCAATATTTTTAAAAACTTATTATTTAGAACAACATAAAACATGAAACAATTAGGCATACTTTTAAAAAATATGTGCAAGAATGGAAATAAAACACTGCAAAATGAAGCAGAGAGAAAATAAAAGAGATCTACATAAACAGAGAAGTAAGTATACCATGTGAATAGATCAGAAGATTCAGTATTATTAAGATTTCAATTATCCCACACACTGTTGGTGGAAATGTAAATTGATACAATGACTTTGGAAATGCATTTGGCAGTTTTTTTTTAAAAGTTAAACAACATTTATAAGTATTTATATCCTTAGACATGTTTGTCAAAGAGAAATGAAAACTTGACCACACCGATACTGGTATACAAATGTTTATAGAAGCATTATTCAGAATGGTCAAAAATAGGAGTCAGTTTATCCATTGAAAGGTAAATGGATAAATACACTCCAGAGTATATATAGTCATACATAGAATACTACTTAGCAATAAGAGTGAACCAACAACTGATATATGAAACATGAATAAACCTCAAAAATAGCAAGATGAGTACATACTGTGTACTACAATTTAAATTAAATACTAGAAAAGATAGAATGCAGAGCAGTTGGTGGTGGTATCTGGTTTGGTAAATGGTATACTGGCAATAAGCACATGGGAACATATTGTGGTGATGGGCATATTCTGTATCTTTCTAATGGTGATAACTACATGGATGTACACACACAGGTATTTGTGAAAACTCATCAAAATGTGCACATAAAGTGGAAGCATTTCATAGTATGTAAATTATATTTCAAAAATTTAACGAAAAATAAAGTGTATAAAAAATAGCCAGGAGGGCTTCCTTGGTGGCGCAGTGGTTAGAGTCCGCCTGCCGATGCAGGGGACACGGGTTCATGCCCCGGTCTGGGAAGATCCCACATGCCGCGGAGCGGCTGGGCCCGTGAGCCATGGCCACTGAGCCTGCGCGTCCGGAGCCTGTGTTCCGCAACAGGAGAGGCCAAAACAGTGAGAGGCCCGCGTACCAAAAAAAAAAAAAAAAAAAAAAAAAAGCCAGGAATACAGGGTTTGGATTGCGAGTGAGGAAAGTAGTGGAACAAATATTTGGAATTACATGTAAGTTCGGATAATGGAAGGAGTTGAATTCCATTTTAAAATTTGGGGATTTTATTCTGCCTTTCAGGCTGTTGTAATATCAAATTCTCACAGTTTACTGTCAGACACTCAACTTTATGAATTGTTTTACTATTGTGTCACATAACTTGACATGTAAGAGACCGATTTAAAAAACAGGTACGGACTAACAGATTTTACAAGGATGGATAAACTTGGCCTGATAATTGAGGCTGGTTGGCTGAGGAATTGGCCCCTGTTTGGAAGTCTACTCATGAAACTATTAGGACAAACTTGGTGAGCATAGTAGCATAAATAAAATAGACCTCATTATTCTGAATGGGGTATTTACATGGTGAAGTGATTAATACTCTTTTACATTTAGTAATATACACTTGTACTATGCCCTTTATTTTAGGCTATAAGGGACAACAAGGAACTCTCCTTTTTCATGTATGATGATCATCCTCCATCTTAATAAATTCTAAAGAATGACTTGACTTTACAGTTTGCAAAACATTTTTGTGTAAAAAATTTATATTTTATTAATTGCATTGGTAATAGACAGTATACTAGCTTTATTTATATTAGCTTTATTATTGCTTCTATTTTAGAGGTAAGGAAACTATGATTCCAAAAGTGAAGGAGAAGAAGACACAAATAGAACTGACATTTATTGAACATTTATTATGTGTCAGCATTATGATGTAGAACCTAACCTCTGTGTGCTGTCTGCACTAATCCATACAACACTCTTGAGAGATCAGAAGTATATCACTGTTAATACATACAGAGACTCAGAACCAAATGTCCAGGCTAGTAAAAAAAATAGTAAAGAACAGAAACAATGTTTTAATCCAGATGTCTGGCTTCAAATATCTGTATGTTTCAGTAATCAAAACTGCCTTACGTGAGTTCCTAAAGAAAATATAAGTTGAATCCTGCACTTTCTATTCCAAGTTTACTTTTCTTCACTGTGCATCTGCTGATCAAAGTACATATTCCCCCACTTACAACTCATTTCAAATTAACTTTATAATATAACAAGTTTTAATTAATTCTTTTGTGTAGAATAATTTTATCCATTTTGTATAACTGAAAGTATTCAAATTAATATATAATTTTATCAGGAATATGATTCAAACCAAACTCCAATAATGGTCATTTTAAAAATGTTTAATTTAGCATCTGTTCTTTCCTGTAATTTGCAGATTTTTGTAGACTGCATTTACAGAAACATTTTTCTGACACAATTATCCCCTCCTTTTACTTAACTTTTGACAACTGACTCTAGTTTTATATTTTGGGGCATGTCTATCTTAATTATTGGCACATAGTATGTTCTTTCTCCAGATATCATTATTGACTTTTTTCACTTTGAGAGGCATTCCAGTTTTCCTCCCAGTGTCTATAGCTTGAAATCCTTTGCTGAGAGTCATGACTACAAATTTATAGTCCAAAGATACCATGGGATATAATTGGGGATTCATATAAAAACAATGTAAAAAATTTTATGCTCAGAATGAATACAATATGTAAGTTTATAACAAGATAGTACAAAGTAGTCTTATGAAAAGTATAGATACACTAACAAATTTTTGTGGGAATCAACAGGCAATTAACAGGGTCATTTTGTTCCCCACAATGCTGCCTACAATGAAAAGAATTATGGACTCAAAAGAAACAGGGAAGAAGCTTGCAGTGCACCTGACAACTTATATTCTCTTTTTAAGAATAAAGCGGTAGATTTACATTTCTCTAATAATTAATGCTGTTGAACATATTTTCATGTGCCTCTTGGCCATCTGTATGTCTTCTTTGGAGAAATGTATATTTAGGTCTTCCACCCATTTTTTGATTGTTTTTTTTTGTTTGTTGTTTGGTTTTTTTGCAGTACGCGGGCCTCTCACTGTTGTGGCCTCTCCCGTTGCGGAGCACAGGCTCCAGACACGCAGGCTCAGTGGCCATGGCTTACGGGCCTAGCCGCTCCGCAGCATGTGGAATCTTCCCAGACCGGGGCATGAACCCGTGTCCCCTGCCTCGGCAGGCGGACTCTCAACCACTGCGCCACCAAGGAAGCCCGGTTTGTTTGGTTTTTTTGATATTGAGCTGCATGAGCTGTTTGTATATTTTGGAGATTAATCCCTTGTCAGTTGCTTCGTTTGCAAATATTTTCTCCCATTCTGAGCATTGTCTTTTCATCTCATTTATGCTTCTCTTGATGTGCAAAAGCTTTTAAGTTTAATTAGGTCCCATTTGTTTATTTTTGTTTTTATTTTCATAACTCTAGGAGGTGAAATCTAGAAAAATGGTACAGATGCACCAGTTTTCAGGGCAAGAATAGAGACACAGATGTAGAAAATGGACGTGTGGACACGGGGTGGGGAAGCGGGGTGGGATGAATTGGGAGATTAGGATTGACATATATACACTACCATGCGTAAAACAGGTAGCTAGTGGGATCCTGCTGTACAGCACAGGGAGCTCAGCTTGGTGCTCTGTGGTGACTTAGATGGGTAGAATGGGGGAGGAGGGAGGTCCAAGAGAGGGGATATATGTATACATACCGTTGATTAATTTCGTTGTACAGCTGAAACTAACACAACATTGTAAAGCAACTATATCCCAATTAAAAAAAAAAGAATAAAGTTGCAGAGTGGGACTTCAACCACTAAAGCATTTCCTCTGGATAGAGTTGAAAACACAGGATCTTTCACCAGACTGAACTGCTCTTGGTTTTTAAAACAATGGTCCAGGCTAATTAAGTAATGTTTAGGAATGTAGTTACCTAAGATTTTATTTGCTCTCATTTCAGTAACAGCTGACAGCACCTTGCTGTCTATAACTAAGAGTAGAAAACAGTTTTGGACACTGTAGACCTAATACTTTTGAAATAACTTCTAATGAGTTGATGAATTGCATAAGTTTTAAAATACTGTTTTCTTTCTCTTTGTTTTTATAATTCATGAGGTTTCAGAGAGTTGAAAAATCACACATATTCAGCCTTTTAAACAGCTGAAAAACGTCAGTAATTTATCTAAAAGTTACCCAGATATAGGCAAAACTCGTAACGTTTCCTAGAGTTTTGTTTGTGTATGCTTGACCTGGAGTTTGTGATCTTACAAATTAAATTCATGCTGATGTTAATGGACCCAAATATATTTGTCTAGTGAATATTGCTACATTCAGCAATTTTGCCTGAAGAGGACAGTGCTTCACCAATGGAAGAAATCTCTAAGGGTAACCTTTTGGAGACTGCACTGATTCTGGTGGAAAAAAAAAAAAAAAAAGCCCACTGTCTATGTTTTGGTTGCTCAGGTGGCGACTTTTTTTCTTTTTTGTTGTCTTAGTTAATAGTTGAGATTACTAAATAAATAGGAAGAGATCCAATTTGAAAAGACCTTGGAATGATCCAATGGCACATAAGAAAAAAGAAAAAAATGCCAGGTATAAAAGGCTGGGGAGGAAGAAGTCTTGGAAAATGAAAATAGTGACAAAGCTTTCCATAAATAGAAAATAACTATCAATAGTGATATGTATACTCGTATAAAATTTACTTCAGATCAGAAATTTTTTTGGAGATACATGAATGCAATGTAAAGAAATATGAATATTATTCTGTATCTCAGCTAATATATACAGAATTATTTAATGGGTGTTGAGAAATGTACTCTTCTGAAAATCACACTTTTTTGTTATTGTTATTGCTTAAGGATATCACTGCCAAAATGAACATTAAAGGGGAGTAAATTCAGTAAAAGTGAGCAGAACAACACATTAACTTGTCTTAAAAATAGTTCTGCTTGTGGGAGAGAAGATGGTTGCTCTAAATTTCATTAAGCCAATTGTTAAGAAGACATCTGGAAGCTGATATACTAGGGGAGGCCAGGCAATAAACGTGCATTGCTATTTTATGTTAAAATGCAGCACTTTAAGTTGGATTTGCTTGAAAAAAATGCATTTTTTTTAGTACTTGCCAATTGCGTTGCCTCCCTGGGTCCTTGCTGGTGTGGCGGGAGGACAAGAGATACCTTTTTTTTTTTTTTTTGTATTCCATATATTATGCTCTAGACCCAAACCAACATTGTGGTGGGTCTTTGGCAATATCATTAAAGCAAAAATGAAAGTTCATAAAATGTCTTTGGACATATACTTTTACATCAACTTTATCATTGAATATATGACTTCATTTTTCCATGCATAAGTAATTAATTGATGTTAAAGAATTATTAGATATGAAGTTCCAAGAAAAAAAGTTATTATACTCATAACTTGGCTCCAGTGGCTTTTAAATTTCTGCTGTGTCTTATTCACCTTTAAATTAATAAGGCCTAATCCTGCATTGACTGAAAAAATTGCATAAAATGGTTCAGGAGCCTTTTGATATTTTACAAACAATTCTTTAAATCCACCACTATCTCCCTCTTTCCATACCATTTGCACAACCATTTAATATCTGTTCTATATATTTCTGCACAAGTATAGCCTGTGCATAATGGTCACTTCCCTGCAATAAGCATCATTTCTTTGTCTTCCCAAGGATTCTGAATATGCATGGATCCTCAAAGCCACCACCAATTCTTGCCTAACTCTGGTTAACAATCTGTTTTTATTAGTTTGTCATCTTTCCACGTGTCTTCCCTTGCCTTCATCAAAACACATTTTAAAAGGGCTGAGATTTTTTTTCTATTTCAAAGCAGCTGTTTCAAAATATATACAAATGAGTTTCTTTAAAAATGTATTACCAAGGATTATGCTCAGCATAAACCTCCCTGACCCTGACTCCTGACTCCCACTTCGATTACTGAAGACTTTCACTTCCTATTTTATACATCCCTCTACTGTTTGAAGTTTCACAAGCATGTATTGCTTGTTCTATTCAGGGAAAACAATAAAGATATTAAAATTTTGAGTAGGCTTCTAAGGGGATATATCAAGCAAGTATATCCTCAAGAGTTTTCCAAATATTAAATTTAATTTATGTGAGCTATTGAGAGAACTGTAAGAAATTTAATTAAGTTTTTCTAATGCAGAATAGAGATGATATAAGAAGAAATATTTTCCCAACCCCATCTCCTATATAATTAGGAATACCATGAAAGATAGAAATGTTTATCTTCTAGAATAAATGTAACACTAACAATTCTTATTCTTCAGCATGGAAATGTATTAATTCAAATAAATTACAGCAATCAAAGACTTCAAGTATAAAAGAGAAAATACTTGAAGGATGTCATTTAAAATATAGTTTATAGACCTTAGAATTTGATTGTAATTTTCAAAGGCCCTGAGTCAGATAAACAAATAGGACCAAAACATGACTCCTGAATTTATGTCATATTTATATTCCAGTCCTCATCTGTGTCATCACCCTGTTTTTGAGACATTTCTCACCCCTACCACATTAAGTTCCCCAGTTCAGAAGATAAGGGTGGAAATGAGATGAAAATCATCGATATATTCAATCATGTATGGCACTATTACTGACTACCCTTTTCATTTCTTTATACTCACTGAGCCCTCCAGAAATGCTTGCATATCTCTTTTATAATTTTCTCCCACTGTTGTACATTTCTGCTGTTTCCAAGTAGCTCTATACCACCTGTACATGAGATCTTTAAGAATACTTTTGTAACTTCCTTCCTAGAGGAGTGAGTGTCACCTGATAGAGGATAAATGCATTTGTTATAAGTAGTATTTTTTTTAATTTATTTATTTTTAATTTATTTATTTTTGACTGTGTTAGGTCTTCATTGCTGTGTGTGGGCTTTCTCTAGTTGTGGTGAGTGGGGACTAATCTTCATTGTGGTGCATGGGCTTCTCATTGTGGTGGCTTCTCTTGTTGCAGAGCACATGCTCTAGGTGCTCGGGCTTCAGTAGTTGTGGCACGTGGGCTCAGTAGTTGCAGCTCATGGGCTCTAGAGCACAGGCTCAGTAGTTGTGGTGCATGGGCTTAGTTGCCCTGCAGCATGTGGGATCTTCCCGGATCAGGGATTGAACCCGTGTCCCCTGCATTGGCAGGTGGATTCTTAACCACTATGCAACCAGGGGAGTTCCCAGTATTATTTTAATGAGTCTTCAACATGGAAATTTAGGCAACAGTAAGGCTGTCAGAAAAACAAAATGCCATTTAAGAAATGTTAATCTAGGACATAATGCTATAAATGGAATGAATGAAGTCTAAGAGCATGTTTCCAATGCTTTTCTATTTATTATTCTGTTTATTTGGGAGTACTCAAAAAAGCTTTTTGATGGTTATCAAGTAAAGACATACAGTTGTAGTACCAGCTTTGATGATGGCCCTGGTGATGCTCACCCCCAGATGCATATCCCTGTTGTCTTCCCCTCCTGAATTGAATAGGGATGACCTGTGAAACACGTAGCAGATTGGGGAAATTATTGCAGCTTCTGCTTTTCTCTCTTGGATCATTTTCTCTGGGTGAAACCAGCTGCCATGTCCTGAGAATACTCAAACAGCCTTTTGGAGAGATCTCTGTGGCAAGGAATAAATTGCTCCTGCCAGCAGACAGCACCAACTGGCCAGGCATGTGAGCACTCCCCTTAGAAATGATCCTCCAGCCACAATTAAACCTGCAGACGACAGCAGCCCTGGCCAACATCTTGACAACAACTTTATGAGAGGTCCTAAGCCAGAACCATCCAGATAAGCCACTGCCAAATCCTTGTCCACAGATGTGATAAAATAAATATTTATTGCTTTAGGCTGGTAAGCCTGGGGGTAATTTGTTATGCAGCAAAAGCTAACTAATATAAGCCTATTTACTAAAGAAATTACTATAACTTTAAAATTTTTTTCTTTTATTCCATCACATTATAGATAGAAAATATATTTAAAATCAGAAAAAAAAATTCTGACACAATTTAACTACTTTATATGAGGTTATAACCATGAGAACATTCTACGACAGACATATTTAAATATATCTTGCTCCTGATCTTTTTTATTTTTAACAATGCCAGCAGTCAACATAGTAAGTCTTGTTAGTGCAGAGTTACAGAAACTTCATCTTAGAAATAGTTTTACAGCTTTTGATTTAAAAATACCATGAATATTTAACCCAAATGGTGTTAAATTAAAATGTATCTTAATTCAACCATTCCCAACTTAACATAATTTAACTTTAATAAGATGACCTCAAAATTAAAAAAATATGAACCATGAATATATGCATATAATTTATCAGAAAGCAAAGTGATTCCTATTGCTAGCTTTTGACCTGCTATGCTTAAACTATTTTTAAAATTCTTTTGTAAATGATGATTAAGATGCACAGCATTCAGAGGTAAGAATCTCAATTAAATTGTTCTTAAAAAAATCTAAATTGTTCCAGATTAGAATGATAGACTGACATTGGAGTTCATTTCTCCCTCAGACTTTATATTGGAAAAGAAAAGAGAGATAACAATTACTCATCCATCCTCCTAGTAATTGTATTCTATAGTTTTTCTTACTGATTTATTCAAATAAGCTGCTGTAGTTTTTCCTTCCAATATACACCTCACAGGCAATATCTATTCCATACTCTTCCCCCTAAATTTAATATCTCTCATAAGAGAAGTATATTTTATGCATTTTTTGAATAACTGTATTTTTAAGAATTTTGAGGCCCAGTATTTATGAGGTAGAGGTGGTAAGTGGAGTGAAATGTTGATCTCATCAAAAAGAAACAAACAATGAAACCCGACCCAGGTATCAAATCTATTTCTCTTGGTCAGGATTATCAGGTCTCAAATGGAAGCTCATCTCTCATCCATACTAATATTAACTGCTTTTGTTTCTTAGGTTGTTAGGGAAAGGTTAAATATATTTCATGGGAATTCATGGTTTTTAAGTCTCCCTGATTACTTGCCAATAGAGGGAAGGGAAGATAATAGCATTGTTTTCCTCATCTAACTCCCTTAATATTGAAAAACAATCTGAGCCTTCTCGGTGAAAAGCTTTGCTGAATATATTCAATTCTCCTGCAGTAAAACTGAAAGCATTTTTTGTATTCAATTATTTCTAGTTATTTTCCCTGTATTTTCAATGCTGTTTTTTTAACCACACTAAGGAATAAATCAAATAGACTTGGTTTTGCTACTTACCAGCTATCTTGAATATATTTCTCAGTCATTTATGTTATTTTTCCTATGGTGATTGTATTTCTTAATCACTCTGAGCCTTAGTGTCCTCATCTACAAAATGGGAATGATAATACCTAACATTATGTCTAAGAAATGTGGACTGTGATTATTTTACCTTGAAAAAAGGGAAAGTGAAACCACACAGGAAATATTTTGGTTTAGAATGTATTACTCTGAGTAAATGAAGTGTAGATAATTTTGAGCTGGACAATATCATCAGGAATTGGTAACAGCAATTTCTTCTTTGTAGAAACATTTATTCTCCCTGAATAAAATAGAGCAGTTTAGCATTGGTAATCATATCCCTAATTCTCTGAGCAAGTCTTAGGAGACACTGGCTTCTCCCTTGGGGAGATGCAGACAGCTGGTCTTTGATGGGCAGGCATTCGGTTGGTGGTACAGGATACACTTGGAAGGCAGAGGCCTGGTAACCAGGCATGCCTATAATGTAGATTTGACTTGTTCACAAAACACTGAAGTTCTGGGGACGCTCCCTTTAAAATAACAGTGGAAGATAGGTCCTAGTACCAACAAACCATAGTTTAACACAGCTCCCTGAAATCTGCTGCGATCTCAGATTTTGCAAGGGAAAATATCCATGGTCTATGAGCATTCTCCCTTGCATCCCAGGACAGGACAACGGCAGAGATGGGGGAGGTTGGTTCTTTTATTGTCTGTTGATCCTTATCAGTTCTTTTTCCCTTGCCTGATCCTGAGTGCTCAATGCCAGGACCCACATATGCTGTTTCCCTACCTAACTCAGAAGCACACAGAGCACCAAAATGCACAAGGCTGTGGTGATGATTAAGTAAAATATGAATGAACATTTACAAAATACCCAGCCCCATACCTGGTCCAAGATCATCATCCAGCAAATCATATATATTCCCTTGCTCAATCCTTTGCATTCATTTATTCAACAAAACTTACTGTCAATGAGATTTCTTAATTAAACATTTTCTCTTTTTGTCTTAAAATGTTAATTTATGAAGAATTTTCACCTAAGCATGTTGAAGTTGTAGATGATGAGAACTGAGTTCAGATTTGAGATCATTGCAATTTTTAACACTAAAAAGGTATCTGCTTCTCAGTTTTAGGCAAAATGACTCTTTGGTTTGTTTACTTTCCCTTTTTTTGGTATTTCTTGCTACATGTCAGTAGCCCTTGATTGTGATATGTGGTCACTGAGCAGCAAAGAGCCAAAAGGAGGAAGAAGCCAGATGTGAGGGAGAGGTACTGACTGGGTAGTGGGAAGGGGGCAATGCTGGTAGAGTATCCAAGGCACTTTCAGTGCTATTTCCAGAGTAGTTTTTCCCAGAACATCTAATGAAGTGGAAAGTTATGATATCTTTTTTAAATTGAAGTATAGTTGGTTTACAATGTTGTGTTTGTTTCTGCTATACAGCAAAGTGATTCATATATATATATATATATATATATATATATATATTCTTTTTCAGATTCTTTTCTGTTATAGGTTATTACTAATATTGAATATAGTTCCCTGTGCTATACAGTAGGATCTTGTTGTTTATCTATTTTATATAAAGTAGTGTGTATCTGTTAATCCCAAGCTCCTAATTTATCCCTCCCCTTCTGCTTTCCCCTTTGGTAACCGTTAAGTTTGTTTTCTTTGTCTGTGGGTCTATTTCTATTTTGTAAATAAGTTCATTTGTATGATTTTTTTTTAGAGTCCACATATAAGTGATATCATATGATATTTTCTTTCTCTGTCTGACTTCACCTAGTATGATCATCTCTAGGTCCATCCATGTTGCTGTAAATGGCATTACTTCATTTTTTTTTATGGCTGAGTAACATTCCATTGTGTATATGTACCACATCTTCTTTATCCATTCCTCTGTCAATGGACCCTTAGGTTGCTTCCATGTCTTGGCTGTTGTAAATAGTGCTGCTATGAACATTGGGTGCATGTATCTTTTCAAATTAGAGTTTTCTCTGGATATATGCCCAGGAGTGGGATTGCTGGATCATATGGTAACTCTATTTTTACTTTTTAAAGAAACCTCCATACTGTTCTTCATAGTGTCTGCAATTTACATTCCCACCACCAGGGTAGCAAGGTTCCCTTTTCTCCACACCCTCTCCAGCATTTATTATTTATTATTTTGATGCTGGCCATTCTGACTGGTGTGAGGTGATACCTCGTTGTAGTTTTGATTTGCATTTCTCTAATAATTAGTGATGTTGAGCATCTTTTCATGTGCCTGTTGCCCATCTGTATGTCTTGTTTAGAGAAATGTCTATTTAGACCCTCTGCCCATTGTTTGATTGGGTTATTTATTTTTTGTTTGTTTGTTTATTTTTATTGAGCTCTATGAGCAGCTCATATATTGCATATATGAGCATATATATTGCACATATTGGAAATTAAGCCCTTGTCAGTGGCATCATTTGCAAATATTTTCTCCCATTCCATAGGTTGTCTTTTCATTTTGTTTATGGTTTTCTTTGCTGTTCAAAAGCTTTGATGTTTAATTAGGTCCAGTTTGTTTATTTTTGCTTTTATTTCCATTACTCTTGGAGATGGATCCAAAAAAGTATTGTTGCAGTCTATGTCAAAGAGTATTCTGTCTATGTTTTCCTCTAGGAGTTTTATAGTATCTGGTCTTACATTTAGGTCTTTAATCCATTTTGAGTTTATTTTTGTATATGGTGTTAGAGAATGTTCTAATTTCATTCTTTCACATGTAGCTATACAGTTTTCCCAGTACCATTTATTGAAAAGACTATCTTTTCTCCATTGTATATTCTTGCCTCCTTCATCTAAGATTAATTGACTGTAGGAGTGTGGGTTTATTTCTTGGCTATCTATTCTTTTCCACTGATCCATAGGTTTGTTTTTGTGCCAATACCACACTATTTTGATTCCTGTAGCTTTGTAGCATTGTCTAAAGTCTGGGAAGATTATACCTCCAGCTTTGTTTTTTTCCTCAGGGTTGATTTGGCAATTCTGGGTCTTCTGTTGTTCCATATAAATTTTAGGATTATTTGTTCTAATTCTTTGAAACATGTATGGGTAATTTGAGAGGGATCACATTAAATCCGTAGATAGCCTTGGGTAGAGTTATGACATCTTATGGTAATCCAGCTGGGACTTAAAAATTTGGGAGCAAAGGCATGAAGAACATCATGACCACAGATACATATATAGGTACTGAAGTGTTTATGATCAGGGTTAGGTGTGAGGCCTAGAAGCAGGGGATAAAAGCTGTATATAGACAGTGATGTAGGATTCATATGGATAAGTTATACATTTGTTCACTTTCTGTGGATAAAGTATATGAGACTGACCCACACATTCACTATCACCTTCTTAGCACAACTGCATTAATTATATTATTACATAATATTATTCCCTTTGCTTTGGGCAGAATTAATATTAAAACCAGTTGTGTGAATAATACTTTGGTGTGTTTTGGAGCTGATATTCACTTGGGTCCTTGAGTTACTTTTATTTTCTTAATTAATTTATTTTTTATTTATTTATTTTTGGCTGCATTGGGTCTTCGTTGCTGTGTGTGGGCTTTCTCTAGTTGCGGCGAGCGGGGGCTACTCTTCGTTGTGGTGCGCAGGCTTCTCATTGCGGTGGCTTCTCTTGTTGCAGAGCACGGGCTCTAGGTGCGCAGGCTTCAGTAGTTGTAGCACATGGGCTCAGTAGTTGTGACTTGTGGACTCTAGAGCGCAGGCTCAGTAGTTGTGGCGCACGGGCTTAGTTGCTCCATGGCATGTGGGACCTTCCTGGACCAGGCCTTGAACCCATCTCCCCTGCATTGGTGGGGAGATTCTTAACCAGTGCATCACCAGGGAAATCCTTCGAGTTACTTTTTAGAATGTCTTTGTGAAAACTTTGTGAATTCTTACTTTCAGGAGAAAATACCTCAGAGATTAAGTTCCCTTTTTTTTTTTTTTTTTTTTTTTTTTTTTTTTGTGGTACGCGGGCCTCTCACTGTTGTGGCCTCTCCCGTTGCGGAGCACAGGCTCCGGATGCGCAGGCTCAGCAGCCATGGCTCACGGGCCCAGCCGCTCCGCGGCATATGGGATCCTCCCAGACCGGGGCACGAACCCGTATCCCCTGCATCGGCAGGCGGACTCTCAACCACTGCGCCACCAGGGAGGCCAAGTTCCCTTTTAAGAAACAGATAATGAAAGATAGCTAAACAAATGTTTTTGTTTTTACTAAAATATTTCTTCTCAACTGTAGTAAGGGATTAAAATCAAATGGAATTCCAATAGCTTCTATTTTGTTTTACCTTAAATATCCTAAGGGATGAGTTGGACATAAGAACAACTAAATATAATATCATAAAGGCTTAAATAGAAAAATGTTCATTTGAACAAAACCTTCATTTTCTATAGATTTTCTCATGGAAGCAGCCTAGAAAGTCTTGTTCAGAGATTCAGACTGTTGAGGTTAACTCTACAACCTACTGTACTCACTTTTGCATTTATCAAAAAGCATAGTATGATCTAAATTTATTTTGGTATTTTTGATATTTGAAAGCCTATCAATAATATTTATCAAGACAATGGAATGTGCATTTATATGTTCTCTTGAATCTGCAGTGGAAAAAATCCAACACAGTATTCGGCAAGAATATTGAATTATGAATACTAATAGATTCTGGGTTTTTATAACACTCTATATCCATTTATCTGATAAATAAAAACAATGGGTGAGACTCTGTGCTAGGTCAGAAAGATTCAATGTATTCCTGGCTTCATGAATCATGGAATCTAAGAAGCAGGACAGACTTTAAACAAATTAACTATGTAGGGACAAATGAAAGCATTCATTAGAAAAATATTGAAATATAATCCAAAGGGCCAGAGAAATATCTTTGAGGAAGTGATTTTAGATGAGTCCTAAGGGATGAGAAGAAAGTTATACTTGTGAGAGTGTGAAAGGAAAGATCAAGGTCTAAAAAAGTCACCATCTTTCAATGTTTAGTGGAGAGAGGAGGATGATGAGGGAACTGAAGGTTAGGAGAGTCCATAGAGATAAGAAAGGGGGGGAAAAAAGAAAGGAATTAAAGAAACAAAACTGGAATTACAAGTGATAAGCAGGTCAAAGGAGTGTAAGGTGAAGGAGGCCTTGGTCAAAACTGCAGACTTGTACAGAGAGAGAAAAACTAAGATGAATACTGATAGAAGACAACTCCATTTGGTGGGCTAGACATCATTTGAAATCTTATCAGTGAGTGAAAGGTAAGGGGAAAATAAAGGGATGAAGACAAACATGTACCACTCTTAAAAAGTTTAGCTATGAGAATATTAAAAAATCAGAAATTGGGCTTCCCTGGTGGCGCAGTAGCTGAGAGTCCACCTGCCGATGCAGGGGACAAGGGTTCATGCCCCGGTCTGGGAGGATCCCACATGCCTCAGAGCGGCTGGGCCCGTGAGCCATGGCTGCTGAGCCTGCGCGTCCGGAGCCTTTGCTCCACAACGGGAGAGGCCACAACAGTGAGAGGCCCGCGTACCGCAAAAAAACAAACAAAAACAAAAAAAAAAAAACAGAAATTGTAAGAAAATAAGGGTAGTTGGAGTTTTTGTTTTGTTTCACTTTGTATTGTCTGAGAATGCAGTGCTATTGTGATCATTGCTTATAACACAATGGGAGCTGCAATAAAGAAAATAATTTGAACATGTTTGTAAAAGTGAAAATGTGTTAAAAGAGAGTCTTCTTTCTAATTAATGATTTAACTATATACAAAAATACTTACAATATGAAACCTGTGCAGAATTATGAGATGAGTGTGATTACATCTCAACATTTTAATGTCACATAAAATCGAGAATATTTCAATAACACTTAAATCTTCAAAGCTAAATCCATTATTCAAATTGATTATAATGGCTCATAACACAATGCCTGATTATTTTCTCTGCTTTCACCCAGTATATGTAAGGATATTAAATAAAATCAAGTAGAAACTATCTTTAAGAAAGAAAGCTTTGCCTGGCCTATAATTGTGTCAGATTAGATGGGTTAACAACCACTGTTTTAGCTTAAATATAAACTCTGGATTTGGGTATTGAAAAAGGATAACTTTTTGGACTAGTCTCTAACAGACTAGAACTTTTTACACTGCTGGCTTAATAAATGGGTGAACTAAAAAACAAGTACAGTTTGAAAACATACTGAGTCTTTTAGATGAAAAGTATGCCAAGATTGTTCATGTAAATAACTGATACCATTAAATTAAGACTTGTCTGAAGTTAATCAGGAATCTATTTTATCACTGCAAGCTACAAATGCCAAATTTCTCAAAGTTCAATATTATTTGTGTTAGATTAAATGATTATCTTAATGATATTAATTATTAACTACTTACTATTTAATTAAGCATTTAGTAACCACTGTCTTATCAATTGAGATGATATTCATGGTGGCACTGGATTAGTTCACTAGATATGTTTTTTTCCATGATCATGATTCTATTACAACTCTGTTTTCAAAATCAGATATTGTAGCAATAAAAAAAACTGGTAGAGCTTATGATTTCTAATAGTATTAAAAATGTTTGAGTCAATGCAAATAGGAATTCTGAGAATAATAAAGGTGAAAATTAAAAGCTGATAATAAAAGCAAATAATTTAATCAATGATATTAGAAAGAGTGGGGCACCAAGGTTAATAAAAATAAAATTTCTACTTATTTTTTTTAATTTCAAAATAAATTCCAGTTGGATGAAAACTTTTAAGATAAAAATAAGAATGATTTTAGCCCCAGTATGTAAAGAGCTGACAAGCTGCTATTTTCATCCTTACAACAAGAAAGCTGGACAAAATGAAAACTGACAACTTTCTACTCATCAGATGACTGAAGTCACAGGGCAGACTGACACCCCAGGTACATCCACAGAAAGAAACCCAGATCTGACTACCTGGAGCAGAATCCTTTGAAGTCATAACCTGATAGGAGCAAATAAAGGGTAATTTTGATTAATTGCAGAGATTCAGTGTGGACTTGAGTGTGAGTTAGAAACTCCTTGGTCTCTTAGGGGAGCCCTCACACAGTTTTCACTTTGAAGATCTGAGAACATCCCCTCCTAGCCTTGACAGGGGGAGGAGGAGGGAAATCAATGTGAAAGAAGCCCAGTGCACTCTCTACCCAGCTCCCAAGAGTATGGGCTGTGGTAGAGGATGGAGTAAAAGCACTTTACCTGAGCTCAATTCTGAAACCATATCTCAGCTGGGAGAAGGAAATTCCTCTTTCCTCCAGCCCCTTGAGCTTTCCTGTCTTACCTGAGCAAGGGGAAGAGGAAACACATTTCAACAGGGGGTAGGGCTTCAAGAAAATAGACTGGAAATGTTGTAGCCAGGAAAGTCAGCAAGAAGAAAAAGCTGTATGAATGGAAGAGGGGGAAAAAATCACTCTTAAAGTCTACGGTGCAGAGACACAGGCCCACTAAATGGCTGAGACTTTTTCAGAAGACTATATAGAATGTTCCTCCTCCTCCCCTAATTGACCACCACACCAACTGGGATCCAGGATAATAATAATGAATTACAGTTGAAAAAACAGCAAGCTATAGACTCTCTCTGAGGAAGAATACTTAGATAAGCCCAAAATCAAGAGGAGAGACAATAACAAAAGCTCTAGAGAGATCTGAAGCCTCAGACACTCATAGCTACAGCAAACATTAAACATAGGCTAACTCCTAGTAAGATTAACATAATACTCAGGCTAAAGGAATTTCTGTTACCTAATACAACATGTCTGGCTTTCAAAAAGCAAAATTACAAGCTTTGAGAAAAGGCAATAAAATACACACTATGAGGAGATAAAGCAAGTGTCAGATTCAGACTCAGATATGACACAGATTTTGGAATTATCAAACAGGAAATTTAAAATAACCATGAATAACATGTTAATAAATCTATTGAAAAGAAAGACCAACATGCAAGGACAAATGGGTAGTGTAAGGAGACACAGCTATTCTAAGAAAGAATCAAAAGGATACATTAGAAATAAAAATAAAGACAGTAACAGAAATGAATACCTTTGACTGGCTCATTAGTAGACCCAACATGACCAAAGAAAGAATCAGTAAACTTGAACACAGATCAATAGAAATTTCTCAAGCTGAAATGTAAGAGGGTAAAAATAAAAACAATAACAACAACCAAAAAAAACCCAAAACATAATAGCACATTGAACAACTGTGGGATAGTATTAAATGATATATCTGTAATTGGAATATCAAAGTAGAAGAAATAATGAACAGAACAGAAAACATATTTGAAGTCACAATGGCAGAGAACTTTCTAAAATTAATTACAGACACCAAATCACAGATCCAAGAACCTCAGAGAACACCACGCAGGATAAATACCGACAAAGACACACCAAATCATATCACATTCAAACTACGGTAAACCAAAGAAAAAGACAAAATCTTAAAAGACATTAAGGGATGGGGGAGTGTCTTACATATAGAGGAACAAATATAAGAAGCAGGCTTCTTATTGAAAACAATGAAAGACAGAAGACAGAGAAGCAGAACCATAAAAAGAATGAAAAACATTTAAAAATAATATACTGTCAAATTAGGATTCTTTTTTTTATTGGAGTATAGTTGATTAACAATGTTGTGTTCATTTCAGGTGTACAGCAAAGTGATTCAGTTATACATATACAAGTATCTGTTCTTTTTCAAATTCTTTTCCCACTTAGGTTATTACAGAATATTGAGCAGAGTTCCCTATGTTATACAGTAGGTTCTTGTTAGCAACCTAAATTTTCATCGACAGATGAATGGACAAATTAGGATTCTATACCAACAAGTATATTTAAAAATGAAAGTGAAATAATGACATATTAAGACATACAAATCTGACATAAATTATCACAAGAAGACCCACATTTTAAATATTAAACAAGCCCCTCAGACAGAAAGAAAATGATAACACTTGAAAATCTGTATCTGGGTAAAGAAAGGAAGAAGACTGGAAATGACTTACATTTGGGGAAATTGTTATTTGTTTGCATTATAAAAACTACAAAGCAAATTACGAAGACTATGAGTTATCTCATATAGGTTATGTCACATTTTTTAATTAATAACTTCCAGATAGAGCCCACATTATAATGATTTCTGTTGCCTATTTTTTCTGGTATATCAAACATTCTTTTCTGGATTTTGTTGTTATTGTTTCTCATTTGTCATAATCCTTTGTGTAAACTGCATTTTAGCTAAAAAAATGTTGTAGCAACTCTGTCCTCCCACCCCCAAAATTTGTTGTAGTTTTTCCTTATCTCTTTTGTTTATTTTTTTAGTGACTAACTAGATTATTTAATTTAAATCTCTTCTGCCCTCTACAGAGTTAAGTCTCTAATGTTCTTTAAGAGGCATAGCCTCGGTTATGCCCAAAGTTGACCAGGAGTGACAGTAGTTTTGGCTTGTTTCTCTTTGACTTTCTTTCCTTAACCACATCCGGCTCTTACATTCCATTAATTGCTAATCTCTGTAGTTATGAACAATGTCCTGAAGCATAAATAACTCAAAACACTATACACATCAATAGCAGACTCCTTTGAAAAGATCTTTCCTTAGGTTAATGTTTGAGATGTGTTTCGACCCCAATCAGGCTCTTCCGTGCTGTCTTTTTAGCAGGTTCTCACGGGCAAACTAACCAGCCTATAGTTTAGCTTATATGCACAATGACTCTACTAATCTTCTGCTTTTTGTCTTTTACTACAAGCTCCACTGTTTTTAAGAGGAATCGGAAGCTTGAAGTTCTCCATACTCTATTGCAAATAAAGACAGTCTGTTGGGGTAAAGAAACTATCTGTTTTACGCCCAGCTTTTGCCCGCCCCCCAAAATCTGAGCCTTGAATCTGGAGTTGGGCTTGGGGATATTGTGCACTTCTCACTGGATGGCATCATTGCTTTGGTAGTGCAGTGCTCAGTGGACAGGAAGCAGTAGTCTGAGATCTTCTACGCTTGTCTCTCCTGAAATGGAACCATTGCTAAAGGAAGGGCTCCAGGATTCTCAGCTCCATGCCCAAGGTAGACTTTCTGACCCACAGGCGAGGGCTGGGTGAAAGAAGAGAGTTCACACTAATCAGCTACACTAACCCAACACTTAGCCTCAGCAACACACCCGGAAGGCAGGATGAGAAATGGTGACATCCTGCCCATCCCAGTAAGATAACCCTCCATCTGGGCATTGGCTGGATGGGGAACCTTGTGTCCTTGGCTATACCAGTCTGAACTGGGACTTTCATCTAGCTGAACTGAAAGGGAAGGGAGGAAGCAGGTCTCAGTTCAAATACCACAAACTCTCACTATTCTTGCCAAATGTTAGTGAAAACTCTTGAGTAAACAGTTTCCTCATTTGCCGAATAGGCAGACCTCAGAGATGTGGCGGGTTTGGTTCCAGACCACCGCAATGAAGAGAATATGGCAATAAAGTGAGTCACACAAAGTTTTTGGTTTCCTAGTGCATGATATATGTTATGCTTACACTATACTGCAGCCTAATAAGTATGTAATAGCATTATGTCTAAAAAAAAAGTATACATACCTTAATTTAAAAATCCTTTATTACTAAAAAATGCTAACAATCATATGAGCCTTTAGCAAGTCGTAGTAGTAGCATCAAAGATCACTGATCACAGATCACCATGACAAATAAAATAATTATGAAAACATTTGGAATATTGCAAGAATTATCAAAATGTGGCATAGAGACAAGAAGTAAGCAACGCCTTTGGGAAAATGGCACTGATAGACTTACTGGATGCAGAGTTTCCATAAACCTTCAATTTGTAAAAATTGCAGTATATGTGAAGCACAATGAAGTGGAGCACAATAAAACACGGTATGCCAGTATACCCATGGGACCGTTTCCGGAGACTACTGATTTTTTATATATACATATATAAAATTTTCCGATATATATGTGTAAAATTTTCCCTGGTATCACTGAGGAATGGATCCACAGAGCATCTCACACTGTCATGCTAGAAAATACTGCAAAGAAATTATTAAAGCATCTAGTGTCCAATTCAAATAGAAAATACAAAAATCAAGTGCTTGGGTTTTAATTTGATCCAAAGAATTATAATATAGAATTAACTAGGAAGAAGATAAAATGAGGAGGCAGAGTGATTACTTTTGTATATTAAAAATTTTTTAATTTGGAGTTCATCCAGTACCTTCATTTATTTTAAAGGCAGCAAACAGGCAGATAATGAATTAAGAAAGGTCTATGACCAACTGTAATAGATGTTACAAAATCCATTCACGTACTTAGAATAAAGTAATTCAGGTCTTCATTCAGAATCAATTTACTTTAATATATATAGAATTCTAACAATCTTAGTTATCTGGTTTTGAAACCCAAAGCTGACTAAAAGCAGCTACTATGAAGATGAATAAATTCTACTGCTGCAAAATTTAATAGCACAACAGAATAGACCTATTTATTATAGGAGAAATAATCTTCAATAATATAATAATTTATGTTAGTAATGGTCATTTTTTAAAATTTATTTATTTATTTTTGGCTGCATTGGGTCTTTGTTGCTGTGCGCAGGCTTTCTCTAGCTGTGGCAAGCAGGGGGACTGTCCGTTGCGGTGCGCGGGCTTCTCATTGCAGTGGCTTCTCTTGTTGCAGAGCACGGGCTCTAGGTGCGTGGGCTTCAGTAGTTGTGGCTCGTGGGTGCTAGATCGCAGGCTCAGTAGTTGTGGTACACAGGCTTAGTTGCTCCGTGGCATGTGTGATCTTCCCAGACCGGGGCTCGAACCCATGTCCCCTGCATTGGCAGGTGGATTCTTTACCACTGCGCCACCAGGGAAGCCCTCTCTTTGCTCTTCTTAGAACACACTCTGACATGTTCCTACCTCAGAGGTTTTGCATCCCTCTTCCCTCTGCTTCAACTTCTCTTCCCCAGATATCTCCAGAACTCCTTTCTTTACCTCTGCAGCATCTTTGCCTGACTGTTAACTTCACAGTTAATCTTACCTGATCTCTGTATTAACTTGTACACCTCCTCACCATTTCCTATTCACTGTCCCTGCATACTCTCCACAGCCCCTGTTGCCATCAGAGATATTTATTATCTAATCCTCTTGTGTACGATATAACGTCTATGACGGCAGGAGTCTTTTTTGTTGTTTGTTTTGTTCATTGCTAAGCCTCAGTTAGTAGAAAAGTGTTTGACACTATATACCCTCTTAGTAAGTATTTTTGAATCAGTAGCTATGACTGGAACACCAGTGTGCTCAAGCTCTTATATTTAGTTGGAAAAGGAATCAGTAAAGATCATTGAGAGCAAAGAGAGAGGAGAAAGCAAGTCATATAAGTCATGGGTAGGAAGAGTCTCATGAAGGTTTGGATAGGTGAAGATTTTAAAATGTGAAAAGTAGTCAAGATTTTGAGGTCAGGTCATGCAGTTTGAAATTAGGAGCTTGATGATGAGACAGACTCTTTCCACAGAAGCATGGGTCTATAAGTGACATTACACTGATGTTTTGTTTTGTTTTGTTTTTTAAATATTTATTATTTATTTATTCTGCTGCGTCAGGTCTTCGTTGCTGCGCGCAGGCTCTTCATTATGGTGCACGGGCTTCTCTCTAGTTGTGGCATGCGGGTTTTTCTCTTCTCTAGTTGTGGAGAGGGCTCCAGAGCACGTGGGCTCTGTAGTTTGCGGCATGCAAGCTCTCTAGTTGAGGCATGTGAGCTCAGTAGTTGCGGCGCATGGGCTTAGCTGCCCCACAGCATATGGGATCTTAGTTCCCTGACCAGGGATCGAACCCACGTACCCTGCATTGGAAGGTGGATTCTTTACCACTGGACCACAGGGGAAGTCCCTGCACCCATGTTAAATGTGATTTGGAGTAGATGAAGTCAAGAAGCAGCATTTGACCATCGTGTTACAAAGCCTGATAAAGCAAGAAGGGATAGAGATTGAAATTTAGGTGGATTTAGGCATGAAAATAGGTTATTTTAAGATGTGGGAGACTTGAAAAGAAGACTGAAAAGAAGGAAGGCAGTAGAGATGGACCATGGCTGAAGATAATAAGATAAAGTGTTCTACCTTCATGGATCCACCATTCTAACTGGAGAAGAAAAACCAGAAATTTCAGTAAAGAACAGAGTATAATCAATGCTATCAGAGGAGTAAAGGAGTTCAGCCAGAACAGATAAAGTTAAAAAGGTATCAGCAAGGTTCTGACATATGAGACACCACTTGGAAAATACAACAATCCCTTCATAATATGTACGCATTTATACAGTTATAGTTTTCATCTAAGAATAAAGTTTTGGGGAAAAAAAACCCTTATTCTTCTGAGTTTTGTAGACCCAACACAAGAAGCAGAACTAAGCTGCTGTAAAAAATTATTAAGGTGCAAAGAAAAGCAAACTTTATAGAAGCAAACTGTAAACCTGTGATCCTGATGGTTTTAACAAGTTCCAGAGTAGACATGCTATACAGAAGGAACTTCCACAACAACACAAAACAAACCAAACTGAGCCAGGGAAAGGGTATTTTGATGCAGTGTTACAATAAAATATTTTACCTAAAAATAATTCATTGTGTCATAGTAGGGAAATAAATTTGCCTGCAGAAATGACAGATTTTGGAGTTATAGTCCTAATTCAACTATTTAGATTGATTTCATTTTTTTGGAGAGTGGTATTGGGTCTTGAAATTTCTTAGTATTTATTTGTTTATAAAATTGTCTACTTTATTTGAAGGATATTATAAAAATGATAAATAAAATTAAACTTGAATTACACTTGCTCTGCAAATAATAGGCAAAAAGATATTGCTTCTTCAGTTTTAGAGACAGCAGTGCATTGACATTTGAAGGCTTTCAAAGAGTGACAGAGCAGTGGCCCTTGTCAAAATCAAACTAATCCTTAAGGAAGTATCTATATGGCTCCCACATTTTGTTGTCCTTAACATGTCGCATTGAGAAATTTAATGGTTAAGAATTATGTTTGATAATATATAATTTTAGAAGGCTTTTGAGTGAGTATAATACTGTATTTTTATGGATAAAGACAACACAGGTGAAGGAGTAGTTATTTGAAGTGCTCTTATGGGAATGATATTCAACTTGTCAAATCAGTATTGTCAACATGAGAGTACTTAATAAAAACAAGGAAGGGGAAATACAGGGAAAATGATCCCTGTCAAGAGGAAAAACTGTTATTTTGCAATGTTCTAATATATTAATCAAATAGATTTCATCTTTGCTTTTCATTTCCCAGTGGTATGATAGTTTAAGATAATTGGTGCTATGTAAAATATATTATTTAAGTAATTGACGGTTGGTTGTGGGAAAATTTTTGATCTATTTCTATTACATTCTGGATTTTATATTAACACAGTGAGACATGGTTTCCAAGAATATAAAATTCTAATAAGGGTTTTTTTATGGTGATGTCAGGTATAAAGTAAAGATTAGTTGTTTTTTTTTTTAGTTACACTTCCTTGGCAATATATTTTTTCATTGTTTAACTGAATGAAAATTATCTAATACAAATTATCCTCTCTTTCTTCTAATGCTTAAGAGAAATGGAATGGGTTTATAGTGAGAATCATTTCAAATATAAAATTTATCATTTTAAAAGAAATGATTTCAGAAAAATTTACACTCATTTTAGCAATAAACATGTACTTTAGGAACAGATTTCCTGCTATTTTATTTCAAGCAGAAATAATTCAATATCAACCTCTTTTTACAATGTTAAATTATTCAGCATGTTCTTTGATTTGAGACTGGGAATTGAGCAAATCATTTAACACAAAAAAAATTGCATAAACTCAGAGCTCAAACATTGGAATCTCTGTTATTTTGAAACTTTTGTCAGTGAATAGAAGCACTTAGTCCCAATATTAACCTCTGAGCCATTGAACCGGTCAATTCTATCAATGATCACCTATTGTTTTATGGTAAGCACAGTGTTAGGCCCTATGGGTATCAAACAAGACTAACTTCTTGACCTCAGGAAGCTCACAGCCCAATGGCAAAGAGAGTAAAAAAGAAATTCACTTGGCACCGTAACTATATGCAGCCAACAAAAGAAACTAAATCTGTTTACCTTTAACAGAAGTAGTGCTTATGAGAACAGCACTGGAGAACCCAGAGATTAGGAGGGAAGCCTGAGGACCTTAACTTGTAAAACCCAAAGGAACCAAGGCATGGTGGCTCTGCTGGTGGGGTTTTGGATGCTGTCGCGGGCACGGTCACCACTTGATAACTGCTTCACCACTGCTAGATTCTTGTTGAGTACACTGCTGGTGTTGGGAATTTCTCACCTTCCCCTGCAACTCTGTGTCACTCGCTCAAGATTCAAACTCGAAGTGGAACGCAGGTTTGACTGAATTTAAGTAATGTATCCCACGCCCTGTGTGTGAAAGAGGAGAAAATATTTTCCCCATGTGGTCCTGAGGTTGGATCCACAGCTGAAGTTCTTATCATAAGAGTCAAGAGGAGGGAGCACGGGCTGATGAAGCAGCTTGAAGGAAGTAAGGTGGCTAGTGCCATACTGAGGTAAGCCCAGCTGTCATTCATATAAATTTGACAATAAGAGGAGAAAAATGTCATTTTTCAGTATCTGCTTCAGCCCTGTTCCCACCTGCTCATCCTTTATAACTACTATTCTTGATTTCTTCTGTAACTGTCTAGAATTTCTATCTTTATAATCAAGTAAATATGAATATAGAGTCTTATTTCCTTCTCCCTTTACACATAAGAACATATTAAACCACTGCTCTACATCCTGCTTTTTTATTTAATTTATCGTGGAGCTCTTTCTCTATCAGTACATATTTTCCTCCCCTTTTTTTAAAGTTCCATGCATCATTTTGGATTAGCATAAGTTATTTATCTTTAAATTACATAGAATTTAAAATAAACTGGCTTAAATTATTTTAATTTAAATTATTATAATTTAAGATAAATCAATACATTATTGATGTCTAAGTTTGTCCTTCAACCTTTTGCCATTGCAAACAATTTATTTATTTTTAGGTACGCGGACCTCTCACTGTTGTGGCCTCTCCCATTGCAGAGCACAGGCTCCGGACGCTTAGGCTCAGCAGCCATGGCTCACGGGCCCAGCCGCTCCGTGGCATGTGGGATCTTCCCAGACCGGGGCACGAACCCGTGTCCCCTGCATCGGCAGGCGGACTCTCAACCACTGCGCCACCAGGGAAGCCCACAAACAATTTTTGCAATGAATATTCAGAAGTCATTTTGCAAGTGTGTGTATACATCTATATAGATATAGGTATGATAAATTCCCATATGTGAAGTTTACCGATTGAAAAATACATGTATTTGTTATTTTGAAAAAAATTTACAAACTTTCTTCCATTAGGATTGAAGTTTTGCTCCCACCAGCAGTATATGAGAGTGCCCATTTAATCCCAGCCACTTCACAAAAAAAATGACTTTGAACTTTTGTATTTTTGCCCATCTAATGCAGTTTCAAATTTTTTCTTGCCACTTGTATTTGCATTTGTTTATCAAATTTTGCCAATTTTAAGTTTGGCGTTTTAGATTTTTGTGGTTGCTGTTTATTAATGCAGTCAAATGTATCCTCTCACTGTTTCTAAATGATGAGTAAGAAAAGCATTTTCCGGGGCTTCCCTGGTGGTGCAGTGGTTGAGAGTCCGCCTGCCAATGCAGGGGACACGGGTTCATGCCCCGGTCCAGGAAGATCCCACATGCCGCGGAGCAGCTGGGCCCGTGAGCCATGGCTGCTGAGCCTGCGCGTCCGGAGCCTGTGCTCCGCAACGGAAGAGGCCACATCAGTGAGAGGCCCGCGTACCGCAAAAAAAAAAAAAAAAAAAAAAAGGCATTTTCCACCACACAGTTATAATGGAATCTTCCACATTGTCTTCCGAGGCTTTTACACTATTATTTTTATGTATAAATCTTCGATCCACTTGGTTATAATTTAGTGTAATGCATATGATGGAACTCCAAATCCATCCTATTCATATGGATATTCAGTTACCCATTTATTCAAGTCTATAATTTGCTGTCTTGGGTCTCGCTTTTAATCTACACTAAATTACCATACCATTTTGATTTATTTCCAGGTTTTTAATCATATTACATTGGTCCATTTGCCTATCTTTCTGAAAAATGAATTTCTTACCTACCAGGGTTATGATTTACTTCTTAAAATGTAAAGGAAGAACCTGATGCAAATTGTTGCACTGGATTTAACTTTAACTAGTGAAAAATAACTGGTGCTACGAAAGTGTGTGAAGGCTTGGTAAAAAGGTAGTCACAGTGAAAGTTGCTTTTTTTGCCAAAAATCTCTCCCCTTCCAGTCTTTCCATACTTCTTGAAATTATCACACAATGTATTCTGTAGGGTTACAGTGTGAATAGCTCCTTTTCAAATGCAAATATTAAACTGCTTAACATGTTTGGGTTTTTTTTAACAAAATAATACATAGCTACAGGTAATCTTAGACACAGCAGTCAAAATCCAGGGTAGGGCTTCCCTGGTGGTGCAGTGGTTGAGAGTCCGCCTGCCAATGCAGGGGACACAGGTTCGTGCCCCGGTCCGGGAAGATCCCACATGCCACGGAGTGGCTGGGCCTGTGAGCCATGGCCGCTGAGCCTGCGCGTCTGGAGCCTGTGCTCCGCAACGGGAGAGGCCACAACAGTGAGAGGCCCACGTATCTCAAAAAAAAAAAAAAAAAAAAAATCCAGGGTAAATTACATTATATCAGAGGCACTGGAAAATCTTCAAGGATGTCTTCCATTTAAAAGATTTTATACCTTTCTGTTCCCTGTCCATTTATTTCCATAAAGGCATATTAGATTAATCCCGTAGGTAGCAATCTGCTGAGTACTGTGTCAGGAGCGCAGTAAAACTTCAAAAATACGGTTCTAAAGTGAGGAATATTTTATCCAGAGTAATGATTGATGTTTACTGCTATCAGGGAGAGTTTGAGGATTGTTATGTTAGTAACTTCCTTTTCTCATCCTTACATGTTAACAGATGCAACCTGAACTTCATTGCCAAAACTCGAAAAACAGTCCCTAGAGCAGGGGCACAAACATAGGTCCATTTGATGGCAAAACATGAACTTCTTGATTGCAACTCTTACAGGGACTTCTAAATGTGCTGGAATACAGGAGAAGCCTGCTTTATTTCACCCTGTGTCTCAAGCCCAACAGATATGAAAGACAAAGCCATCTGCTCATTGGTCATTTATTATGCTATGAACAGTATCTAAATCCTTAGAAGAACAACAAAGGGCATCCTTACTTAAAATAGATTTTTTTCTCTTTTTTCTCCTTACCGTTTATTATATTTTGCCATAGTTTTCTGCACACTTTTTATTGAGTTATAATTTATAAAACAAAACACAACTACATTTTACTTTTGAATAAAATCTGTAATGTCGTGAAATAAAATGCATTCATTTTAAGAGCACTTTTTAGTGAGTTTTGACAAATATGTATACCATGTAATACACCTCCCCCCAACACACATATACTCAAAACCAAGAAATATTTCCACTCCCAGTGTACCTGCATGCTCCTCTCTTCCCTTTGTAGTAGATTGTGCACTGCCCGTCCAGGTGCCTGACCCCAGGCAACCAGTAATCTGTTTGCCAGCAGAGATCAGCTTTGCTTTTCTGGAATCACATATTAATGAAAATCATGGTGTATGTACTCTTCTGTGTCTTGTTTTTTTCCTCTCAAAAAAATGTTTTTGAGATCCATCCATGTGGCTCAATGTCAGTTTTTAAATCTTCTCTGAGGTTGCCCATTTGAATAAAGCTGCTGTCTTATTAAATTGTAGACATTACATATTTGAATACCAGTCCTTTGTCAGATATATGTATTGGAATATTTTCTCTAGTCTATAACATGCCTTTCACCAGAAATCAGAAGTTTTTCTTTTTGATGAAGTCCAATTTATCCTTTCTTTGCCTTATATGCCCCAAATAATATAGCTCTGCCTATTTTAAATTAAAAAACAAACTGTTTCTTGTTTTACAGGCATAGATTTTAGGTTTAATGATCCATTTTTAGTTCATTTTTCCGTATGGTATGAGGAAAAGAAAATAGTTTGTTTTTTCCCTCCTAAATGATACCCAGTTGTCCTGGTACCCTTTGTTGAAAAGGCTTTAATTTCCCCATGAAATTACCTTGGTACTTATGTTAAAAATCAATTGCACATGTATGTACGGTTTACTTTCTGAATCCTTTCTGATCCATTGATCTATTACCAAGTTGCCTTCATTACTGTAGCCTGTTAAATACTGAAATAAGATGGTATAAATCCATATGGTATAAATATGTTCTACTTTTATAAAATTGTTTCGGCTATTCTAGGTCCTTTGTGTACCCATATCCTTTTAAAAATCAACTTAACAAATTTCTACAAAGCAAATCATGCTTTGATTGAGATTACATTGAATCTATAGATCGATATAAGGACAACTGATATCCTAGCATTTTTCAGACCAGGAGCATGGTATATATCTGCATTAATTTATGTCTTTAATTTCTCTCAGCAACATTCCATAATTTTCAGTATACAAATCTTGCACATATTTTGTTAAATAACTCCTTAAAGTTTCATGTTTTTGATAATGTTGGAAACTTTTGTGGTTGTTATTGTTAATGTTGTTTTGAAATTGTTCATGGCAGGTATATAGGAATACAATTGGTTGTTGAGAACTAACCTTGGCTCTTCTTGTTAGTGGCCTGAGATCATCTCTGAAAATTGTTCGCCGTTCACTTAACCCAGAAAACCCCACAAAATCATGCGAATCAAGAGGTTCAGATCTTTGTGTTTACTTGTAGAACATGATTGAAACTTTTCAGGCCATCAAGGGCATGCATACCCAAAAACCACTAAGTATCTGAAGGATGTCACTTTATAGAAGCAATGTGTGCCATTTTGTCATTACAACAGTTGAACCAGTTGGTGTGCTTAGGCCAAGAAGTGGGGCTGGATACAGACTCAGTGACCCAAAAAGAGTGCTGAACTTTTGCTGCACATGCATAAAAGTACAGAGAGTAATTCTGAACTTAAAAATTTACATGTAGATTCTCTGGTCATTAAGCACATCCGGATGAAAAAATCACATCTGGATGAAAAAAGCATACAGAACTTACAGAGCTCATGGTTGGATTAAACTATACATGAGTTTCCCCTGTCACACTGAGTTGATCCTCAGCAAAAAAGAATAGATTGTTCCTAAACCAGAAGAGGAAGTTGCACAGAAGAAAAAGATATCCCAGAAGAAACTGAAGAAACAAAAACTTGTGACCCATGAATAAATTCAGCATAAAATAATTACAAATAAAAGTAAACAACAACAACAAACTAACCTTGTATCTTACTACCTTACTAAATTAACTTATTATTCGTAGTAGTTTTTTATAGATTCCTTAGAATGATCTACATACTTGGTCGTGTCATCTACAAATAACAGTTTTGCTTCTTCTTTTTCAATCAGTGTGCATATTATTTATTTTTCTTGCTTGTTGGACTGGTAAGGATCTTTATGATGCTAAAGAGGAGGGTTCAGAAGGAACACCCATGGCTTGCTCATATCTTAGGGGAAAGCTTTCAGAATTGCATCATTAAGAATATTGAGGACTTCCCTGGCTGTGCAGTGGTTAAGACTCCTTACTTCCACTGCAGGGGGCACGGGTTCAATCCCTGGTTGGGGAACTAAGATCCCACATGTCGTATGGCATGCCCCCCCCCGCCAAAAAAAAAGATAATTGAGAGTTTTCCTCATTGATGGGCATTGAATTTTGTCATTTTTTTTCACCTATTAGTGTATGCATGTGGTTTATCCCTTTCTTTCTCTTAATAAGGTGAATTACTCTGATTCACCTTTCCATGTTAAACCCAATTTGGTCATGCTGTATTACATCTTTATGTGTTACTGCATTCTATGTTCTAATATTTTGTTAAAGATCTTTGCCCTTATGTTTAGCAAGATATTATTATACACATTCTGGGTTTTTTTCCCACAGACTTGTGATGTTTCACTTTGATTAGTTTTGGAAAATTGTATACACCATGAAACAAATACTAAAAAAATGTACAGAACATTTCAATTACACCAGAAAGTTCTCTCCTGCCTCGTTACCCCATGGGTAACCATTGTTCTGACTTCAATCACCATAACTTAGTTCTGCTTGTACTAGTACTTTATGTAAATAGAGTCATACTGAAGTCTTATACTTCTCTTTTTTTACTCAACCTGATATTTTTGTGATTCATTCATGTTTTTTTCCATGCAGAAGTAGACTTTTTTCCCTTTATTGCTGAATGGTAGTTCATTTGGTGAATATACTACAATTATTTAAAAAATCTCCTTGTTGAAGGACATTTGACTTGATTCCAGATTTTGATGAGTATGAATAAGGGTCCAAGAAGATTCCTGTAGAGGATTTTTGGGGGACATATATTTTTATTTTTCTTGGGTAGATACCTAGGAGTAGAATTGCTGGGTCATAAGACAGACGTATATTTAAATTTAAAAAAAACACAGAAGAGTGTTTCAAAGTGATTATACAATTTTTCTTTCCTGCCCACAATGTATGAACATTCAAGTTGCTCCACGTCCTCATCACCATTTTGTATTTTCAGCCGTCTTGATTTAAGTCCCTTTACTGGGTATAAGAGGGTATTTAAATATTGTTTTAATTTGCATTTCCGTGATAACTGATGAAGTTAGAAGTATTTCTATGTGCTTATTGGTTATTCACTTACATTTCTTTTTATTGTCTCTTTATGTTCTTAACCCATTTTAATTAGATTGTTTTTCTTTTAATAGTTTAGTATTTCTTCATGTTTCCTAGATATTATGCTTTTGCCTGGCTTTGCTCTACTGATTCATTTCCTTAATTGTACTTTTGATGAGCAAAACATTTTAATTCTGATAAAAATCCAGTCATTCTTTTCTCCATTTTAAGTGTTAATTTTTATATCTTATATTAAAAAATCTTTGCTTATACCCAGTTTGCAAAAGTATCATCTTATGTTTTTCTTTAAAAAATTGTATAGTTCTACCTTTGTATTTATGCCCATGATCTATCTTGAATTAATTTTTGTATATGAAGCATAGTCATGGTAGAGGTTCTTTTGTTCATATGGATACCCAATATTACAAAATTATTTATTAAAAAGCTTCTCCTTTTTTTTTTTTTTAAGATGTTGGGGGTAGGAGTTTATTAACTTATTTATTTATTTTTGCTGTGTTGGGTCTTCGTTTCTGTGCCAGGGCTTTCTCTAGTTGTGGCAAGGGGGCGCCACTCTTCGTTGCGGTGCGCGAGCCTCTCACTATCGCGGCCTCTCTTGTTGAGGAGCACAGGCTCCAGACGCGCAGGCTCAGTAGTTGTGGCTCACAGGCCTAGTTGCTCTGCGGCATGTGGGATCCTCCCAGACCAGGGCTTGAACCCGTGTCCCCTGCATTAGCAGGCAGATTCTCAACCACTGCACCACCAGAGAAGCCCCGCTTCTCCTTTTTTTAAATCAAATTGAATTGATGCTTTGGTTGAAGATTAATTAACTGTATAAGTATGATTCTATTCCTGGACTCTTCATTCTGTTCCAGTGGTTTATGTGGCTAGCTTTCAACCAATACTACACTATCTTGATTACTATAGCTTTATAGTAAGTCATGAATTCAAATACTGAGAGTCCTTCAACTTTGTTTTCATTCTTAACTGTTTTTCTTCTCTGGCCATTCTAGATCCTTTGCATTTCAATATTAATTTGAGAAGCAACTTGCTAATATATTTTTTAAAGCCTGTGGGATTTTAATTGAGATTGTGTTGAATCTGTAGATCAGCTCCATGAACATTGTATATGTTTCTGTTTACTTCAGTCTCCTTTAATTTTCTCTCAGCAGTGTTTCATAGTGTTTAGGTCTTGCATACCTTTTGTTAAATTTACCCAAAGGTACTGGATGAGTTATATTTAATTATTTTAAAATTCAATTAATTTTAAATTTGATTTCAAATTATTTATGATTACTATAGAAAAATAAGTTAATTTTGTATTGACCTTGCTAAATTAATTTATTAATGATAGGTTTTTATAAACTTTATAATGTGCCCTACATACAATCATATTAGCTGAGAATAATGACAGTTTTTTACTTATTCCTTTATATACTTAATGTCATTTTTTTCTTGCTAGTATCTTCATGAACCACTACATTAGGCCCTCCAGATGTTATTTTTTTAACTTTATTTTGATTGAAAGATAGTTTTCTCTTTTTTTAACAGCTTTCATAAAATACAATTGACTAAAACAAACTGTACATATTTAAATTGTACAGTTTGATAAGTTTTGACACATATATATCTGTAAAATCATTCATTGCCAGAGTGAAGAAAATTAACAAACCAATTATTGCCAAAAATTTCCTCTTGCCCCTGTAATCTCCCATATTGTTCCTTCCCATATCCATTTCCAGTCCCTCACTGCTACTGGGCTTCTTTCTGTCACTATGGATTAGCTAACATTTTCTAAAATGATATATAAGTGGAACCATACATTACTCACTATTCTTTGACTTATTTTGCTCAGCATAATTATTTTGAGATTCATCCATATTGTTGTCTGTATAAATAATTTATTTTTATTGCTGAGGACTATTTCATTGTAAAGATATACTACAGTTTGTTTACCATTCACCTTTTGATGGGCATTTGTGTTGTTTTCAGTTTTTGGCTAATAGCAATAATGTTGCCATAAACTTTGGCGTACAGGTTTTTGTAAGAACGTAGTCTTTCTCCTGAACAAATACTCAGTAGTAGAATGTCTAGATCATATGGAAGATGTAAATTCCCAAGCTGTTTTCCAAAATCTTACCTTTTTATATTCCAGCAGTGTTGGAGAAATCAACTTGCCCCAAATATTTGTTAATATTTAGTGTGGTTAGTTTTGTTGACCTAAAACAAATAGACTGCCAGATATTTCTCCAGCAAAGATGGATTTATTTAGGATTAGCAGAGAGTTGCAGGTTGGGGTCTACAACCATGGCAAGTCATGTGCAAGTCCCCTCACAGCAAAGGAAGGCAAATACCTTTAGAGAGGCAAAAAGAAAGTTGGGAAGGCTCTAGTAAACAGAGAGTCTGTGGCTCTTCATTGGCTGAGTCCTTGCCAGGAAAGAAAAGGAGTCTTCCTTCTTCCTGTTAGGCTCTGCTATCCTTCTAGAGTGTGAGATGCTCTGCCTCTGGTTTCCAGACTCTATTTAACTGAGGTTTCTGTTTATTAATTATTATACTCTTTTTAAAATATTATATATTCTAATACATGTATAGTGGTTACTCATTCTAGTTTGAATTTGCATTTCCCTAATGGCTCATAATGTTGACATCTGTTTATATGCTTATGTATGTCATGAAATTAAAATAAACTAGGTAGTTAAAAATGACACATTTGCAAGAAAAAAACAATGTGGCAAGAAAACACAGATTTATTTATGCTTTAATAAGTTATGAGCAGAATAATTAGTATGTATGAATTATAGTTGCAGTATCTTGGCACTGGTAAATTTATCTGATTGTTACACTATCCCAAGCTTAAAATATATTTGAATATTAAAAAACAAAAATGATTGTGTATTTCAAATATTAATATTTCTTTTCACTAGAATATTTCTTTCTGAATATTCCTCTAGTTTTACAGTACACACACATGCACACACGTACTTTAAAAAATAAAATTAAGTTACTATTAAAAGAAAACAGTATCACACTGAGACTTATAAATTCTTAACTGTACTATTCTTCTGATACTGCATCTGATATAGCTCCCAGGTGATGTAATATGCTTAATACATTTCTCATCAGTAGTGAATAATTTGTGTTATTTCATAGGATCCATCCTGTGACAAATATCAACTTAAATTTAGTAGTACTGTCAACAACTGTGCTGCAAATTGTCGATGAGAAGGCTTTACAGGAATTAAATCCACAACCTTAACTATGTTGTCAATCTTTTCTAACAAATGAGTTAACTTATATAGGACTGGTCTGAAATGTGTTAAGTATATATTGATAATTTTGGACAGAGAATTTAATCTCACTGCACATCAGTTTCATATTTTACATGATTGCATTAAAATCTTTTATATGTCACAAATAGTAAGTATAAGTTTACAGGAATAAAACTAACAAGAAATATTTCAATCAATACATGTTTTTGATTGCCTATAATGTGCCAGTCCTAGTGTTAAACCAGAGATTTTTTTTTTTTTTGGCCACGCTGAGTGGCATGAGGGATCTTAGTTCCCCAACCAGGGATCGAACATGCCCCCCCTGCAGTGAGAGCATGGAGTCTTAACCACTGGACCACCAGAGAAGTCCCTAAGCCAGAGATTTAGATATGAGTAGGTCACATGTGATTCCTGCCTTCAAGGGAGTTATATTTTAGTAGAGAAGATAAAGCTAAGGAAGTGAGAATTCAGTAAAAATATCTAAGACTAAAGGAGTTAAATAGGCAAATGAGGAAAAGAGATAATATGCCAGGCAGAACAACTTCTGTAGGCAAAAGCCAGTAACTGAGAGAAAATAACATTAAAATTTTGTGTCATGGATAAGGTTTAGAAAATAACAGGAGAGAATGGCACTAGATAAGCAAGGAGGATTGAGCTGGAGACATCTCAGAGACCATATAAACATATTACTAACATTGCAATTAATCCTTAAGACAACTGAACAACTAGGTTGAACTGTACTAAATTGCTGTCCTTATAGATGAAAACAACTCTTTGGTTCAAGCTTAATAAATAATAATAAATCATAAAATAGGATGAATAATAATATCTGACATATAAGAATAGAGATTTACATGATCCAATATATTTAAAGTGCTTAGAACAATGTTATACTGTGTTAGCTATATTTAAAAAAGGCAGTGGCAACAATGATGGGGAAAAGATGACCAATAAGAGGTTATATTTAGAAAATGTGAGATTATTTGGAAATTTATTGGTTATAAAGGAGATGGAATAAATCTGGGGTTTTAAGGATGATCTTCACGTTTCTGGCTTGATGCAAATGATTTGTACCATTTCTTGTCAGCATGAACAGTGTTCAGATATCACATCTCGGGGAGCTCAGTTTTGGACATGAGGAGTTGGGGATGGCAGTGGAATGTGGACATAGAGGTGTTTGGTATAAAGTTTTGGGGTAAATGCTGTTAGGAAATATCAGTATAAGAATTGCTAGCATGTGGATGATAATTGAAGGCATAGGAAGGATGAGTTATGGGTGTCCCAGGGAGAGTGTGGGCAATGGACAAAGTGAAGGTATTATGCTGTAGCTCTGAAATACACCTACTTTTAAAGGATAGATGGGAGGATGGAAAAATAGAGTAAGAGACTAAACAAAAGTAATTTGAAAGCAGGAGATCTGTTGTCTTAAAAGTCAAAGGAGGAAAGTATTTTGAGGAGAAATCATTTCATGTGGAAAACAGTCAAATTTAGTGGGGTCAGTTGGTGCATCACCATGAGTGAGTATTCTGTACTGCTGCTTTTCCTCCATGCACGTTTCATTTTCTTATTTTTCCTCTGCCAAGAAATATACTTCATGTGTCACTCACAGGTAGCACAGTGTACAAAAATCAGCGAAAGAAGACTGCTATTCATAATAATCTTCTTGGTAAAAGCCAAGAATTATAGTTTCAGTATATTACAAAATAGACACATGCTTTTTTCCTTTGCTAAATGACTACAGTAGTGACTGAGATAAATGCATAAGAAAAGTCAGAAAGGGGAATTCCCTGTCCATCCAGTGGTTATGACTCAGCACTTATACGGCCATGGCCAGGGTTCAATCCCTGGTTGGGGAGCAAAGATCCCGCAAGCAGCGTGGCGCTCCCCCTCTCCCCCACAAAAAAAGAAAAGGCAGAAAGTTTGAAAATGAAAATTTAATAATTTAAATTATTACTATTTAAAGTCATTAACATTCATTGTGAACAAAGAGGGAAAGAATGTCAATCTTTTAATTCACAAACTAAACAAATAAATATCACAATTAAAAATTTTAAAAATAAATTTATTTATTTATTTTATTTTTGGCTGCATTGGGTCTTCGTTGCTGTGCGCAGGCTTTCTCTAGTTGTGGTGAGCAGGGGCTACTCTTCATTTCAGTGCATGGGCTTCTCATTGCGGTGGCTTCTCTTGTGGAGCACGGGCTCTAGGCACATGGGCTTCAGTAGTTGTGGCACATGGGCTCAGTAGTTGTGGCTCATGGGCTCTAGAGCATAGGCTTAGTAGTTGTGGCACACAGGCTTAGTTGCTCCGCGGCATGTGGGATCTTCCTGGATCAGGGATCGAACCCGTGTCCCCTGCATTGGCAGGTATATTCTTTTTTTTTTGGTACGTGGGCCTCTCACTGTTGTGGCCTCTCCCATTGCGGGGCACAGGCTCCGGACGCTTAGGCTCAGCAGCCATGGCTCACGGGCCCAGCCGCTCCGCAGCATGTGGGATCTTCCCAGACCGGGGCATGAACCCGTGTCCCCTGCATTGGCAGGCGGACTCTCAACCACTGCGCCACCAGGGAAGCCCTGGCAGGGATATTCTTAACCACTGTGCCACCAAGGAAGTCCCTAAAATTTTTTAAAGAAAGTTTTATAAGGAGTTGGAGCACTCCAGGTTACCAATGGACTATAAGGACCATGCAATGGAGGCCTACTGCCTCACTTAGCCTGTGGTGCCTTTTGAGGAGAATACTGATCTGAACGCAGTGTTGGCCTGTATGATGTGTTTATCACAATTCAACAGAATATTTTGGAGATCGTGTTATCCCTAATCTTTTTCATTAAAGAATAATTTCTGAAATAGTTTCATTTTCATATGTGATGCCTATCATGGAAGATATTTATAATCTAGTTTTACAAACTTTCTTAGGATGTGAAATAACAAATTATATATATTTGTCCCAATAATTCTGATAAAATGAAGTATAAGGGTAACAGGAAATTTACACCAATGGGAACTTATATTACAAATTAATTTGCTTAACAACCTGAACAGTAATGATTAAATATTACTTATGTCTGTGGCATGAGAGGGTTGAAGGGGTCATTGATGATATAATAATGAAATCACTACTTATTGTTTAGATTATATAACATTTAATTCTGTCACCTAAAAATGGAGCATCAGTGTTACTATACTCCTCTCCAAGAAAATGGTATGAAATAATGTGTTATCATCAATAAATGTAGATGAGCTGGGCAGGGGTTAGCAGGGCACTTCCTTATAGTTTCTTTGCAGAGTCAGCCTGTTTCATTATTGACCGTTAAAAAATTGATGTCCTGGTTTAACATGCTGACCAAGCACTTTATGTCTCCTGGATTACTTTAGAGAGGTTGGTGAAGCATAGGAGAAGGTTAGGGCCATCAGTCGTTGGCAAAAAGCAGAGTATATAGCAGCAAGCTAAGTGGAGTGGCTGTAAGATCATAACTCTTAGAGACTTAACAGTTTATCAGGAGGTTAATTGGGGAAAGAAGAAAATAAATCACTAGCATAGAAGAGGAGATTAGAGGAAGAAATGTAACAAAATAAGTAAAGTGCAAATAAAGTGCAAAACAAGAAATAGGGAAAATGTTATCCTACTTACCTGGAGATAGAGAATTAAGGATTTAGAGGAACCCACCAGAATAGATGAAATTACCATTTCTGAATATGAACTCTTATGATTTGTTCAAGTATCTCATAGAAGCAGAAGTGAAATAATTCTGAGTGTTTGAAAGATCTACAGATTTAATGAAATGAAAATGATTTTGGGGTGGAGATTTTTAAACATGCTATTAATTTATAGTTTTGCCTTGTCGTGCACAGCAATGTGAATTATTACTAACATTAGATATTGTTTTCCGTTTCATAGATTTCTACATTCCTTTCATTAAACTGACATTGCAAATGTATCAGTGACCATTTTTCCTCCAAGGGCCAGTTGGAATCTCTTTAAATAAATGAGCTGATGTCATCTTAACTTTGAGTGATACTGAGATCAGGTCAATACCTAAGGATGAGAATGCACTTTCATTAAGAAAAAAAGAAACAATAAAAGAAAATATCTAATAAATCACAATCTTCTTTGATGGCTTTAAATGAAGCCTCATTCTGTAATTCCCTTTCAATCAGAAAAAACATTTTCATGTATTTTTTACTAATCTTGCAAACTATTTTAAAGAAACCTTCAGCATTTACCTAAGTAACCTTACTACCAGCTCAAAACTTAATTTCTCTGAACCTTTTCAATTTCTGTTAAACTAAGTGTACATTTCTATTATGGTATCAAACTTAAAAATATTCCTTAGAAAATCCAGCATAACTGGCAATTTTGATTTTTATTGATTACTACAGCTGCCATGGAACATCAAATATATTATTTCTGATGTTTGTTTTAGGAGTAGTTCCAGAAAATATACAGAAATTTGAAATAATAATCCAACTTAGAAAAAAAAGAAAAAGAATGAAATCGGCACACTGGATTGGATAGCATAGGAAAGTAGTCAAGAACAGGGACTAATCTTGGCTGTGTGATTTACTGGCTGTGTGATTCCAGACAACTCTCTACTTCAGTTTCCTCTTGTGAAAATCAAATATACTAGTACCTAATTCATAGAGTTGTGAGGATTTGATAAGGTGATATACATAAATTACATAGAATAGCACTCTCTGTAAGTGCATATATGTGTGTGTGTGTGTGTATATATATATATATATAAAATTATTACCTAAGGCGAGCCAGGGATTGCTGACCAAATTATATCTATAAATGACAAAACAAATAAAACTAGTTTATCATTTAGAGATCCATGATTGGTTATTAAAAAATTTAACATTGTTTTCTAATTTATGAAGATAATTGTCTAATTCTATTCAGGCTGCTATAACAAAAATACCATAGACTAGGTGGCTTATAAACAACAGAAATGTATTTCTCACAGTTCTTGAGGCTAGGAAGTCCAGGATCCAGGCACTGGCAGATTTGGTGTCTGGTAAAAGCCCAATTCCTGGTTCATAGATGTCTATCTTCTGTGTCCTCACATGGCATAAACGGCTGGAGGATTCTTTAAGGTCCCTTTTATAAGGGCATTGCCCACCCCCGTGATGTAACCACCTTCCAAAGGCACCACCTTTAAATATAATCATATAAGGAATTAGGTTTCAAAATATGAATTTTGGGTGGGGATGAATGCAGTCTATAGCAACAATCCAGAAAATATGTCTGTGTGAATGCAAAGACTGTCTCCTACAATCATGGTCTAGGGATCGTTTGCTCAATAGAACATCCTGTGATGACTAGCATGTTCTATAATCTTTATTGTCCAGTATGGCAGCTACTAGCTTCATGTGGCTCTTGAGCCCTTGAAATGTGGCTAGTTTAAATGATGAACTAAATTTTCAATTTTAATTAATTTAAATTTAAATAGTCACGTGTGTCTCATGGCTACTATATTGAATATCACAGGTGGAGAAGATATGATCGAGGACCTAGAAATATATTTTTAATTTTATTTTATTTTGTTTACAGGTTATAAAAGACTGCACAGTCTTTTCAACAAATTTGCATGCTATATAAACAGTAATAAACGGAAAACTGCCTATAATTTCAAAATGTATAAGAAATAACCTCTCATAAAACCTAAGTAGATTTTCTCCCAGATTTAATCATGAATGTGTATAAAAATTCTGTGTGCTTTTGTTTTTTGAATAGTTGGTATCATAATATGTAAAAACTAGGGAATTTCGAAAAATGGGTACTTATGTACAATGTTTTTGGGGTCATTGGGTGCCTCTGAAAATGGAGGCAAATTCGTGTGTGTTTCAAGAAAAGGTATTACCAACATCAGACAAATGCAAATGGACAGACGTTCCAAAAAATAACTGATCAGTACTCATCAAAATTGTTGGTATCATGATGAACTGGAGGGATGTGGAATGCAATGTGGAGCCCTAGATTGGGTTCCAGATGAGAAAAAAAGAAAAAGTACATTAAGAGTTGGGCTTGCCTGGTGGCGCAGTGGTTGAGAATCCGCCTGCCGATGCAGGGGACATGGGTTCGTGCCCCGATCCGGGAAGATCTCACATGGCGCAGAGCGGCTGGGCCCGTGAGCCATAGCCGCTGAGCCTGCGCGTCCGGAGCCTGTGCCCCGCAACGGGAGAGGCCACAACAGTGAGAGGCCCGCATACCGCAAAAAAAAAAAAAAGGTACATTAAGAGGGGGAACAATGGTAAAACTCAAAATAAGTTTGTAGCTTAGTTAAATGGTGTTTTGGATGATAATTTTTCGATAGTTGCATAAATTGCTAACAGAAAAAGCTGAGTGAAGGAAATATGTGAATTCTATAATATTTAACAACTTCTTTGTCAGTCTAAAATTATTTTAAAATAAAAAAATCACCAAATTATGTAGCTTTAAACATAGGCATTCAGTAAATTTTCTTGAACTGAATCAGACTTCAGTTAGCAACGTGCACCTTTCTGTATTCCTCCTGCCCATTTTCCTTCAGCTTAAGCATAATGGCAACACACATCATACAAGTTGTGTGTATGCAGGAAAATGGCTTAATCTCTCTGAAGTTTAGTTTCTTCACTTAAAAAATCAAATAAAACCTGTTGCCTGCCTGACTCATAGGATGGTTGCCAGATTCAGATAAGGTTTGGGAAAGGAAACTTTAGCTCAAAGCTTTTCCCTCCTTATTGAGCCTGAAACTCTAAACTTCATTGATTTATTGTATAAATATTGAATGGGTATCTAGTACAGCATGAAAAATCATGGCTCTCAAAGTGTGCTAACCTAATGGAAAACACAACAAAGTCAACAGATAAGCAAATCCTTTAGGATTTCACGTTAGGAGAATCTTATTCCAGATTTTGGATATCAAAAAGTTTTCTCTTAAGGTGAATGTGATTTTGAGATTTAAATAATTAATATGTGTTATCAGATGAAATATGACTTTTGATCCAAAGACACACACATAACCTGTTTAGGAAATAAACTTCAGCATGACTAGACAGTAGTGAAGTGAACAACAGGAGCTTTAATTGTTTAACTTAAGACAGAAATTATATCATGACGCCTCTTGAGCATCATGCTAAAAGACTGTTATCTTTAAGGTTTGGGGGAGAAAATATGGATTTTAAGCAGAGGTTTTGGAGGCCTGTCATCATGATTACATTTTGGAAAAATCATTCTATTGAAATATGGAAAAAAGATTGATGAATCTTTTCATGAATCTGTATGATTTATCCAGGAATCCTAAAAATAAGCTTTGGTAGGAAATGGTAAAAATAATTACAGGTGCTACTGCTCTTGCAATAGCAGTGGGAGCAGGAAAGAAGAGATTCCTTAGGTTTAAGGAAAGGTAATTGGTATGCATTATGAACCAGCTAGATGTTGGGAATGAGAGTAGTAATCGGTGGCATCCTTGATCTTGGGTGATCAGTTAATTATGCAAGATTATGTACATCAGGAATTTGTGTATGGAGATGGGGATTTAGAAGTTGTCAATAAATATACTGTAGTTGAAAGGAAACATCACAAGAAAAGATTATTAGTGAAAAGTATACACCGCAAGACAAGAGAAGGGCTGGAGGATGAAAGAAAGAAAGAGTACAAAGGAGTGTTGAGTAGGAGTAGCGAGAGAGATTGAAGAAACATCAAACACGGAAAGAGTTTGAAATTCATTAATGATGCCAAATACTGAAGAGTGGCCGAGATGGTGGCTTGGCACTCAGTTGTTCACTGGTGACCTGGAAAACAGACTTGGTAGAATGGCAGGAATCCAGAAAGCAGCATGGAAAAAGAGTAAATGGGAAATTGTAAAATTGGAAAGGCAACTGTGGCTAGGTCTCTCAAGAAGCCACTCGGAATCTGTATCTCTAGCTAAACAAAATTGTTGAACTCAGTTATCTTGAGGGACTCTTAGCAACTCTAAAGTTCCGTGTAAATAGTACTGAATGGAGCATTGCATCACTTCTCTATAAGTTATGTATTTGGACTGAGTGATCAGAATTCTTAGTTGGTATGCTCTTATAAGAACCATATTCTTTTTGAATTCCCTATTCAGCATGCACATTAATGATGTTAAATGATCAAGGAGGCTATTAACATTCCATTGTTTTAAATTTTGTCAGCGGATTTGATAAAAATAAAAAATGCAGCAGTTTCTCTTTTCTCTACCCAAGTAATAATTATCATACTTGTTTGCTTCTGCTTATTTCTATGTTGAAATATAAATGAAATGTAGTCTAAGCGCTAGTTCCCTTTGTTTATATACTTTATTTTAATTTATCTTTAAAATGAAGCATTAAAGATGATTTTGAGTGCCTCAAATTTCTGCTAAAAGTTTATCATAAAATAGTGTAAAATGTGCAACTCACATGACAGAAAAGATTATTCCAGCCCAACTGAAAATTCTTCCCTGTATGTTCCTTGGCATGTTAATCAATCATGAACATGAAGGAACAGCTGGTGCCAACTAGTCTTATTGACAAGGAAGTGCCAGCTGCTGGAAATAGATGTTCCAAGATTTCCTTATGTTGATTTCTTTAACCCTCTCTCTCTCTTGCCTTCTTTCTAGTTTCCTCCCTACCCTCTTTTCACACATACACACACACACGCTCACACATGCATGCACACGTGGTTCATGGCCAAACAAATAGGCATTTTGATCAACTTATTCATGATATCATGATTAGACACTATAAAGAACCATACAATTAAAAAACATAGCTTGGGGCTTCCCTGGAGGCGCAGTGGTTAAGAATCCGCCTGCCAATGCAGGGGACATGGGTTGGAGCCCTGGTCCGGGAAGATCCCACATGCGACGGAGCAACTAAGCCCGTGCGCCACAACTACTGAGCCTGTGCACCACAGCTACTGAGCCGGTGCACCTAGAGACTGTGCTCCACAAGAGAAGCCACCACATTGAGAAACCCGCACACTGCAACAAAGAGTAGCTCACCGCAAGTAGAGAAAGTCTGCACGCAGCAATGAAGACCCAACACAGACAAAAATAAATAAATAAAATAAATTTATTAAAAAATAATAAAAAAATTAAAAAGTAACTTTAAAAAAACATAGCTTGGGAAACATTGGGATTTATTTTTATTTATTACTAACCATGTGTTCATTTCCCTTGATTATGAATAAATTTCTTTTTAGAGACTAAATTATCATATTCAAACATTTATGAATACTGGCCCCGTAATACATTGAACAAATATGGTTATCAGTCTTTATTTCAATGTATATATTATTTCTTCTTGAATTCCTCATGCTATTTTTATTGTATTCCTTATTATGCATACCACAGATGAAAATCCTCAGAAAGTATTTCAATATGCATTTAGAAAAACTTGTACTAATTCTGGATTTGCAGATTGCTGTATCACTCTTTTCAAATGGGTGGTCCCCAGTCATTTGTTTGAATACTATAATTGTATATTTCTGTAAATTTGTTTTAGGTGTTGTTTTAGAATAAAGTGTCAAAAGAAGATATTTATTATAGTTCGTAAAAGGTAGCTAAAATAATGTAAAATTCCTAGAACTGAATAAAAAGGGTCTTACAGAGACAGAATTTTCCAATTCACAATTTCATAGTGAATTGGAAACAGTATGTGTCACCTTGGCAAAACCACCTTTGTTTGTAAACATTAAACATTACAAAACAGTGTTACCTAAGCAGGAGGAAGAAAATGGAGTGATAAATTATATGAAAGGTTCTCCATTATAAGAAACATACAGGAGGAAAAAAATTGTGTTTAAAGGAGAAAGGAACAGATTCTGTTCAGCTTAGAAATTTTGCCAGTGAGGAAAATGAAGATAAGGGAGATTAAATTGTTTGCTCTAAACCACAAAGGTATTTACTTAATGAAACAGGTGGGAAAATAATATTTTCTTTAATTCAGAATTATAACTAGTTTTTCATTAAAATGCATTTTGCCTGCATTATTATGCTTCCAAATTACGATTATATGGTTGGCAATAATTCATCTTCTCTAAATAAATACACTTAGTTTAATCTGAATATTTACAGATGAAATAGGATTGGGATACCCTCATTAGTTAGAGATTTAAATGTAATTTGTGCCTAATAAGCAAGAAAACTAAATTGTAAGAAAACCAAGTAGGCTATTACTGCAAATAATGAATACATTTAGCAGATGCTAATTCTAGAGTACATACATTACACTTAACTCTACATTGTTTGTACTGCATAACTCTACAATATATCAAATAGATGATCCATGAAAACATTCACTTATATTTCAGAGTTTAAGCTTAATTTTCCTTTCTATAAAATGGAGGCCTTAGACTATTTGTCCTTTAAGATTTTATCTGAGTCTTAAAACTTTTCTAACTTTTACATCTGATATTAAGTAATATCACTTTTATGACAAAGCATTAAGTAATGGAACAGTATATCTTTACAGTAGAATTGTAGAAGAGCTCATTTCTTTTAGCTCTTGTCTCCTTGCCATTGGTCTCTACTTCTAGGACTACCCTTCACAGTCAGAGTTATAATATTTCAATCAGAAAACAAGAAACACAATAGAAAACTCTCAACCAACCTTTCTTTTAAAAAAAATACACAACAACATAAAATGAAATGGTTTCAACACCTGAAAACTCACCCCCTGAGGTCCCCAGGCATCTCAGAAGGCAGGGGTTAGGCTTAAGTCTAAAAATAGAAGGATTGTGCAAACCTCCCCAGAGGGAGCAGGTCAGTGGCTATGTACCCTCTGAAACCTCTTAGCATCAGCTAGATTGTGACCCTTCTACCTACACCACTACGGGAGACTGGATTTCTTCTCTGAAGATTTAAAATCTGAGAAATTGCAGATTAAGGACTACCAGGTGCAGAAAAGTTTAGTGTTGAGGTTCAGGAATACAAACATTAAATGAAAGTCAAAAGGCTGAAAGAAACTGCTCCAAGCCCTCTTGCTCCACCTTATCTAAGAATACAGGCAGCCAGGAGGATCCTCTCCAGAGAGAGCATTCCCCTAGATAATAACATTTGGGAAATTCGCAGTGAAAAATTAGCTCACTATCTGTTCATTCTACAGGGAAGCCTACACGTTAATAAGTCCTGGCCATGCACACATAACTTCCAATCAACACGATTAGTTTTTAAAGAGCAAAAGGAATTCTACTTCAGGAAATACAGTTAAGGTGAATTGGTCTCCTTCCACTGTAAACATATAGACATTCTTGATTAAATATATTTTATATTAAACTACACTGTTCTTGTTAATACATTTGTATTTTATTAGAAAATCAATCAAAGTATCCAGATTCCAATGACAAAGAAAGGAAACAAATTGGTAGCATTAAGTTGGAGCTGATGTCAAATAATCCAGATGGATTGGGTCCTATTTCCAACTTTTTGTGACCATTTAGGCATAAATGTGACTTTATTAATAGATAGCATCACATACACAGTAGTCCAGAGTAAAAATGTCTTCATAGTAAAAAATATGTAACAGTGAACTTTGTTGACATAATAGAATACTGTGTTATAATTAACATGATTTTTTTTTTTTTTTTTTTTTTTTTTTTTTTTTTTGCGGTACGCGGGCCTCTCACTGTTGTGGCCTCTCCTGTTGCAGAGCACAGGCTCCGGACGTGCAGGCCCAGCAGCCATGGCTCACGTGCCTAGCCGCTGCACGGCATGTGGGATCTTCCCGGACAGGGGCATGAACCCATGTCCCCTACATCGGCAGGTGGACTGTCAACCACTGCACCACCAGTAAAGCCCAATTAACATGATTTCTAATCTAAGGATGTACCTAGGGAGTTACTTTCAGCAAATAGTCATGCCTCATAACACTATTTATCTTCCATGTCAAGAAAAAAAGTGAGAAATATCATCTATGTATAGACTATTGTACTAACTTCTAGCCACTTTGTTTTTTAACTTTTAGCCTATCTGTCCAATTGTTTTGACGATTCTCCTTGCACAAGGTCTAGAAAGAATTAATCAAAGGAATACCAAATAATGGCAACTAAGCTGTAGAGAAAATAATTTTGTTTTTTACCTAGAAAATGTTATTAGCATAAGTAAATCTTTTTCAAGCCATTAAAAGGGTGAGTTTAGACATATAAAATTACTGACTTCAAGAAAATATAAGATTTAGTACTCTGAATCATCTATTATTTTTCTTGATGTAAGCAGCTTAGTAAATGGACTGAACTCAATGTGCGTGTAAATGCCTTAATTTATCTCCAACTGCTGGTATCTGGAGATCAGAGATGTGACATCTCTCACATCCTCTCACTCTGGATGACATCTCCAGCACACACCTTATTTTTTCAGAAGTTGAGGGAAGTGAAGGAGGCAAGAGAGGAAAGGGACAGGTTATTTGTTTATTTGTTCATGTTGTTGTTTATTCACATTTAACTGTCCTGCTATGGCAGGTCTTTCTTGGTTAATGCTCATAACCATAAATGCTCAAGATGTGGCAGTCGCTCCAAAGCTTACTTGGAGATACATGCATATGCTGTTTGGAGGCCCCATGGGAGAAACGCTAGTATGTTTCATGATATGGACAAGGCACATTCTGGCTGCAGTCTTGCCACATGTCCCTATTTTTGCTCCTTTGCAAGAAATAAAATCTATACCCTTTCAACAGTTGAGGTCTGCTAATCTTGGCAGTATGCCTGCTTTGGAAAAATACTTGCAAGATGGCTCTTTTCAGCTATCATCCGAAACATCCATGTACCAGTCAATTCCCACACCTTTCAATGTCAATCCAGGATGCTCTCCAGCTGCCCTCTCTACTCACCCTGTCATAAGGGGCTCCTCGAGGTCATTTCATATCTTCATCATCCTTAAGGCAGAGAGGTCGGCGCCAGTTTCAGTGTTTGCGTATATCCTCAGACTCCAATATATATATCACCTTCTAGCTACAATCGATTTCGTGGTGCCCCTGGGATATGCTTAAGAGTTTCTAAAACTCAGTCTCCTCTTCTTTCAGACATCCCCAACTCTACAAAGTTGGGGAAGTCCTCTTTACCTGGCATAACTATAACATTATGTGAAGCTTGATATTTTATGAGATAAATCATCTACATTAATCAACTTCAGAATTACTTCGCTATTTTCAATAACTTGTTCTTCCATATGAATATTATGAAAAATACCTCAGTGTCATTGTAAAACATCTCTGAGATTATTAGAATTACATGTAATTTATACGTTATTATGAAGAAAATTGGCATAAGATATTGAATCCTTTTATTTATGAACATGGTTTCATTCTACAATTAGATTCTCATTAGTTTATTTCAGTAGAAATTTATAATTTTTTTAAAAGCTCTTGTACATTTTAATTTAATTATTCAGTATTTTCAGTTATTGATACCATAGCTTAAAAACTACTTTTTATTGTGGTAGACTATACATAACATAAAATTGACCATTTTATCAATTTTTAAGTGTACATTTTAGTGGAATTAAATACATTCACATTGTTGTGCAACCATCACCACTATCCATTTCCAGGACTTTTCATAATCCCAAACTAAGCTCTGTCCTTTTAAGTTAGGTTGCCTAATTAATTCTTTTGCTACTATAAAGGATAACTACTAATTTTGTATATCTCATATTTTATAACACTTTTTTTCTCTATTCTAAATCTTGGGCATTTTCCTTATGTCTTTCCTAAATTTCTGCTAATTTCCCTTTCAGCTGGGTGTAATTAGCTATTTAACTCAGTTGCTGAGGTTTTAATTTCCCAATTTTAATTTTTCTCAGATCTACCTGTTCTCTCTTTTTTTTTAAGATTTATTTACTATTTATTTATTTGTTTCATTTATTTTTGGCTGCGTCAGGTCTTAGTTGCGGCACACGGGCTCTTCTCTGCAGCACGAGGGCTTCTCTATAGTTGTGGCGTGCGGGTTTTCTCTTCTCTAGTTGTGGTGCTGGTTCCAAAGCGCTTGGGCTTTGTAGTTTGCAGCACTCAGGCTCTAGCTGAGGTGCACAAACTCAGTAATTGTGGCGTGCAGGCTTAGTTGCCCCAAGGCATGTGGGATCTTAGTTCCCCGACCAGGGATAGAACCTGTGTCCCCTGCATTGTAAGGCGTATTCTTTACCACTGGACCACCAGGGTTGTCCCTCTACCTGTTCTTTTTTTTGTTTTTTTGGGTTTTTTTGGCGGTACGCGGGCCTCTCACTGTTGTGGCCTCTCCCGTTGTGGAGCACAGGCTCCAGACGCACAGGCTCAGCGGCCATGGCTCACGGGCCCAGGCGCTCCGCGGCATGTGGGATCTTCCCAGACCGGGACACGAACCCGTGTCCCCTGCATCGTCAGGCAGACTCAACCACTGCGCCACCAGGGAATCCCCCTTCATGTTATTTTTAATCCAGGATTTCTATGGGTAGAAGGAAGACTACTAGGTTTAATACATTTTATTTCATGTTGCTAACTCAGAAAAATATTAAATAGTAAATATTATATGGCAGTATGAGCTCAGGGAGGAAAACATGGTTTTGCAGCAACATGAGAACCAAGGCCAGGTGGCTTTGGGAAGCTAGAAACATCAATTTGATAATTACTGTGCAAGGTAAAACAATAGGATTTAAAAAACAAGGATCAGAGTCAGACAAGCTATTGGAGGTTGCCTGTATGCAAGCATATTGTCTAAATCTGAAGATAGAGCGGCTTGTATTCCCATGAGCCAATCAGGTCTCTGGCTCTTCTCTTTTAGGGAGAATATTTTCCTGCATATCCACATATGGAATTTTAACTGCACAACCAAAATCCAAATATGTCTGAACTTGGAGAATTTAACTTTCAAACTCCACATTTTATCAAATTTCTTGGCAGAACTTGCTTTACAAGAGACAGTGTTGTAAACTCTTTTGCCTTTCATGAATTGTAACATTTTGAACCATATAAATAGTATCATTTCACTTAGAATTTCTCACAACTGTACTAGGAATTACTGAGTTTATTAAGAATACTGAGTACAATTTTTAAAGGTGTTCTTCCCTTAATTCAAATCCCGAGGACAGTTGCTGAAAGTCCTGAATCTTGGAGTTTGATTATAACCACATTTTAATAAAAACATAGATGCTGGAAGAAACTGAGAGATCTTTTAAGTCTAACTACGTCATTTTAGAGTGAATCTTCTTATTTATGCAGATTTGGCTCTTGGCCAAATTGAATGCCTCTTATCCCCCTGCTTTTAAAAGGAAGAAGTCTCAAAGTAATCTGACTAAAGTACAATAATTTAGTCTACTTCTATTCTATTTCAGTACTAAACATTGCAGAATATATTTTTTATTGATGCTTTATTAAGAAATGGCAGAGAAACAAAAAGAAATATAAGGCAAGGAAGAATGGGAAATAAAGAGATGGTGCATTATACAGAAGTCCTTTCTTCGTGCAGAAACACAAACCTCCCCTCTGTTACTTGCAAGATCGGCAGACAGGCTATAGAGAAAACAACATGCTCCAAAATGGACATAGAAGGGGAAATGGAGAGGGAATTTCTCTGTCTGCTTCCACCATCTTCCATTGGTCCATGTTTGCCCATGGGGAGTTCCAGTTTGCATCTTGACAGATCAGATAACGGAACTGCCCAGATGTGCGTGGGGAGTAGGTCTCCTCAGCAGCAGCTTGAGCTGAGCAAAGGGTCAGGGACTCCAGAGACAGGTAAACTAAGAATCTAAAACAGTGCCTAAGAGGTATCATAGTGCATCCATAGTCCTCATCATCTTTTCTTCATCAGATTTGCTTGCGTATCATGTGGCACCAAGTTCCCTTTCTGAAACCCCTTAAACTCTTATTGTTGGATTTTAAGCAGACATAGATGAGAGAGGTCTTTCATCACCAGAAATATCCATGCAGAGGTGCTGTAGTACAATCTGAAGCGTACAATGCCAGAGGATGTTGAGCGTTGAAATTATATATCAACTTCCCAGTCTTGTCCAGTCTTGAGCCATGCAGAGTGTCACAGTTCTGGGCAGTAGATTCCAGTGCTGCATCCCTGCTAACACGGAGTTGTAGGCTCACCCTGAACTTTCAAAAGAGGTTTATGGTCAGTAGAAATTGGAATTTTTTGCCCTAGAGGCATTCTTTTTCACCCCACAGGCATTCTTTTTAGTTATAAAAATATCTTCTTAAAGCACATAGAACCTGGGGAGATAAATATTATAGACAGGTTAAGAAGTGGTTTTAATTACACAGTAAATTATTGGGCTAGTCATTATTGAAGGTAGATACGGAATTCCTTTATATTCTCTCTGTGAGTTGTCCTAAATGAAGGATGTTCTCTGAACTGTAACTTAGTTATTTTAATACACTTTAAATGAATAGATTTCAGAAATCACCTGAAAACATATTAAGTCAGTTTGAGTCTCTCCTTCGATTTCTTTTAGGTTTTATCTATGGGTTACAAAAATAAATTTGGTTAAGTTTTAAATGTCCTTCCATTGTATTTCAGAAGAGGAATCACAAATAGTCCCTCACACTAGCTGCTGACTAGAAGAAATAAAAACTTATAAACCAGTTGGAGCTCTTTGGGTAAAAGATAGTATGTATAGTCTAGTAAATAGACTATATACTAGCCTATTATATACCATAATGTACCTATAATGTACAATATATACTATACTATAGTATGTCTTTTGGGAAGGAGGATGGGAGTTGGTATCAGTGGAAAAAAAAAAGAAAATAAACAAGGGAAAAGTAAAATGGTAAGCCAGCATCTTTATACAAACTAATGAGATGGTGTACTCTGAATTGAGAGCATGTAAACTCAAATATATGAACTCAGGGAACACCAAAGTTTTAAAATAAAAGTGAAGTAGGAAGAAATGTAATGTCAAACTGTATTCTGGTTTCCTTCCTCCTTTACACAGTGATTTTCCACAGACCTTTAGAGGTACATTGTATTAGACACCTTCTTTTGAAATTCAACGTCATGCTCTAAATGTAAATTTGAATCAAGCACTGTGACGCATAGTTTTACATGTCAGTGGCTACACTATAGTACCCAGTAATTCAAGCACTAATCTAGATGTTGCTGTGGAGCTGTTTTGTAGAAGAGGTTGACATCTACCATCAGTAGTCTTAAAGTCAAGGAGATTATCTGCAATAATGTGGGTGAGCCTCATCCGGTCATGTGAAAGACCTTAAGAGCATAACTGAAGTTTCCTTAGAAAGAAGAAATTTTGCTTCTCAGCTGCATTTTCTGTTCCTGCTTGTAAGTTTCCAGCCTGTCATCCTGCCTATGGACTTCAGACTTGACCAGCCAGACCCCACAAACACATAAGCCAATTCCTTGAAAAACAATCTGTGTGTGTCTGTGTGTCTGTGTAGTTCTGTTTCTCTGGTGGAACTCTGACTGATATAAACCTTGAAACCTTGACTGTCAAATACAAAAATCAGAATTATGAACAAAATAATCAACACTTTCAATATCAACAGTGAATTTGGCTTAAAGGGACACAAATTCTCAAAAACAAATAGGCTCTTTGGATTGTTTTCCTCGATTATGAATCAACTATGTTCTGAATTTCTGACACTGCTGTAGAAAGGCAGTTTTATATATGAGTCTATATTCGGAGATTTACCTCATTTTCTGAACAGTCTCTCAATTTATATTCTTAGGAGTTTGTTTATTAGCACATACTGTCACAGATGCAAGCATGCAGATAGTAGATGATAATTTTAGGTAGACAATTGCAGGAACAGTAATTTGTCATCAACAACAAAAATTTTCTCAATTTTTATTCAATTATGAACTGCTTACTTTCACATGAAACATTTCATAGACTTTTAGTTACAGTAACTCATTCATTTTATCGTGCTCTATTTTCAAGTATACTGCAAACTTTTGTTTTTCGTTTATTTTTTACATATTAATTAATTAATTTATCTTTGGCTGCACTGGGTCTTCATTGCTGCGTGTGGGCTTTCCCTAGTTGTGGCGAGCGGGGGCTACTCTTCCTTGTGGTGCACAGACTTCTCATTGCAGTGGCTTCTCATTGCGGAGCACGGGCTCTAGAGCACAGGCTCAGTAGTTGTGGTGCACAGGCTTACTTGCTCCGTGGCATATGAGATCTTCCCGGACCAGGGCTCGAACCCCTGTCTGCTGCATTGGCAGGCGGATTCTTAACCACTGTACCACCAGGGAAGTCCTGTTTTTCTTTATTTCAAAACATTCAGTCAGTTCTCTCAACAAAACAATTCCTTCTCTACTGCCCCTAGGGGAGTTTGCACCAACCTGTTAGTAGTTTATTTTTCTGAAATATCAGTTTTGCTGTTTGAATATTTAAGCCAAAGAGGAGGGGGTCAGAATCAAAAAAGTATTGCCTACCTTGTAGAAAAGCAAGTAAATGATCTTAGAATTCTGTCAAGGCAGGATGTGCAGTTTTGCAAAGGAATTTCCCTTCATAATTCTGCCTTTCCTTCTCTCTCACCTGTGGAATGGCTTGTGTGTCTGAATACTTCTGTAAGGCTGGGCTTGGCTGGACTTCCTTACACTGACTCTACTTACCTGGTCCCTCATTGTCATTTGCATCACCTTTGATCCTGGCCATGGAAGTTGGAGTTCTTTGTTTCTCCCAGTGCTTTCATCTCTTCATGAGCCTTACCAACTCCACTGTTTCAAGTGAAAAGGCAGTCTAACCGATTTTCCTGAAGGCCCCCGCAGTGGACCTCTTTCTACTTTAGACATTTGAACCTTCAATTATTCTCTTTGACTGAGAAACAGATGTGTTTTCCCTAAATATTACACACTCTGAAACAAAATATGTTGAATGCACATTCATTTCTGTATATACATGTTTAGCATAACTTCTTGAAATGTGGGTAAGGGGAAAGCTAAAACTTAGACAATTACAACAGTTACACAAGTAAGACTTTTTCCTCCCCGGATCAGATAGTCTCCGAGAAGGAAAATTAAAGGCGCTTATTAGCTTTGCAGTCTTGGACAAATTATTTAACTCTGAGTTACATCAATGAAATGCAAATGATATCTATCTTGCAGAGTAATGTAATGATTATGTACATAAAGTTCCTGATACATTGTAGGTGTTCAGTAAAAGATAGCTGTTACTGTCATTAACTTTCCCTCCACAAAAGGACATCATCACACTTGATTATATCTTCCCTGTGATCCACACCCCAGGGTCTGAGGATGGGCAGAGAAGCCTCAGCTCCATCCAATGTCAAATTAATACCCTGCCTGTGAAGGGCATTGCCCTTAATATTAGGGTAGCTTTGGTTCCTGCTAGTTGTTCAAGTGTCTTGACCCTAGAATATCAGGACAAGCACATCGTCACTGTCTTCCCCATGAGCCTCATTCAATACAAACTTTCATATCAAGAAATTGTCCATGCATGCACACACATTGGGCAGTCCACTTTGCCCTACAGTTGTTTATTCTACTCAAAGATTTTGAAGCTGATATAGCTGGAGAGGTCAATTTGAGATCAACTGGATTCCACATAGTCAACAGCATATATTTGGAAACATTTATTTTAAGGTTTTGGTTTTTAATTTTTCTCAAGTTGGAAGATACATATGTATTTGAGCTTAAACTGATTTTTCAAAATCCAACTAAGAGTGCTACCCACTTGACATGGAGATCCAACCACCAATAAAATTCAGGAGTCGGAGCTGAAATAAGGTGGAAACAGAGAGTCAGAGCCAGATCCCACACCATTGCCATTCGGGCACCTACTACAGGGTGTGCCCGTGTTAACTGGAAGAACAAAGACAACCAACAAGCAATGGACTCAGCCTCGCTCATTCTGTAGAGACATCTGCCCTTCAAAACCATCTTCGATGACTCCCAAGACTGAAGGACTGTAACCTGAGAAGGGAGAGGACTTGCTTAGAAGCTGCCACTTTGCTCTTTTTTCCTTCCATGCTCTTGAAATGTTTCCCCTCCTGCTGGGAGTGCCACCATCCTTCTCTTTCTCCAATGAGATTTCTGCATTCTTATTGAGTACTGAGCTCATCCAGGAACACAACAGGATACTGTTCTGAGTCTCAATGGATTACGTGCTCTTTCTTTGTGCTCCCACATCCTCATTAAAATTATTACAGAATTGTAATTTGTATCTATGTGTTCCACTGGACCACGATCAGTTTAACAGCAGAGACAATGCTACACTCATCTTTGATCTCCAGTGTTTAGAATATTGACTGGTAAATGATACAATTTTGGCCTTTAGAAAGAGTTACATCAATAAGTAACATTTGTAAGATACATTTATTCAAACTACTATGCATTTACTTAAGAATACTGTTATTTAGCTCAAATCTTTATTCATTTTTCATAAAAGATATCACAATAAACTTGATTAAATGATCTGTTAAACACAAAGGAAAATACTGGTTTTAACATACCTTCATGTGCCACACTAGAAATGTCATTAAGGGAGGAAATGATTTGTCTGTTATGATCCCTTAGGTGGCCTGAGTTTGGTCCCACTTACAAGTTCTTTCTACATTCTAAGACATGATTTGTTGATATGAAGCCAAGGTAAATCATCTTTTGTCATCCTTTCTTACCTTTGGGGCAGTCCATTTCTGAGATGGTTGGTTCTCCCCTTCCCTTCTCATGGAGGTGACTTAGTCACAGTAGAGATTTACTATTGGGGGCTTTTCCTCATCATATGGAAATCTGTACCAACCATCCCAGATAGTAATCCTGTCTTTTGCATCTTTGGTCCTTATTGTTTCTTCTCTCTTTACCCAAACACATTTAAATAGTTACTAAAGTTTGTAAATCCACAAATTCTTCCCTGGTAATCACTGTCAGGTCTTATTGTTTCCCTCCATGATTTCCTGTAGCATTTTTTTCTATACCATTCACTTTGCCATTTAATTCTTTCTCCAACTGATGACAAATGCTGTGCAGTCTATTTCCAAATATAATATAAGCTAGCATGTTAACAAATGGATAACATCTCAGTGTGAGTTTTCCCAAGCCTGAGACAAGGGATTGTACTCCGGTACCTTATTTTGGGAAGTAATTCCAAGGGACAAAAGTGGGGGACTGGGAAACATGAAACCGGGAAAGATTGCCAATTCAAGGCTAAATGGTTACTGCTGTGGACAATGGGGTCCCAGTTCTACTGGGGACTCTCTGAAGAGCCATGTAAAGTAGTCCTTAGAATCATTCACCTTAGTCATTGAATCAGGGTGTACTTATCCATGGACCTCCCCCTTCTCTTTGACCAAGGGCTTGCCCATACTTCTTGGTTTAACTTACCTCAGAATGGTGAGTGGATCCCTGCAGACACCCATGTGGGGGCCATAGAGATTTCTCACGGCAAAAAATAAGAAATGTGTGATGCTGCTAAAGCATAGTATTTCAGGTTGCACTGCATAGTGGTGGCCACACAAAGCCTAAAGTAAAAAGGTGGGTGAGGGAAGGTGAGGGGAGCATAAAAATGGCTCATATAAGCTATAAAAGCGGCATCTCTGGCTTTTGGTGGGTAAACACATGAGGAGCTAACTGATCAGCTGCTCCGTAGGGCAAGAGGAGGGACAGGGAAAGCATTGTAGATGGGGTGATCATTGAGTTGCACAAAATATTGACTTCAGCCTCATTGAATTACTATAGTACAGAATGAAATGCTTTGGCAAAGTCAATGAATATAAAGGAGAGATTTTTCTGTTTCCCTTCTTCGGCATCTTACTTACAGGAATAATTTCATTCTGGCTCTGCTTAATGAGTTTTATGACCCTAAGCAAGTGAACACCTTGGCTGGACTCCAGTTTCTTCATTTATGAAATGAGGTGATCACTGAACTCCACTGAGGCTCTAACATTATGATTCCGTGAATCCATATCCTCATAGTACACTAGAGCCTAAAATCCCACTATATTTCCAGAAATATGTACATCTGTATTACTGTGCTTTGCTTTCCTGCTAGATTCTCTGCTAGAATTTTTCCAGGGCTGGGAGATTACACTAAGCTTCATTTTGGTTTCTTATGTTCTGTATGCTGATATTAATGATTCATAAATTGCTTAGGAATTTCCTAAATATTTATACAAGAAAAAAGTCTGTAAAGAATGCAACCCTGGGCTTCCCTGGTGGCGCAGTGGTTGAGAGTCCGCCTGCCGATGCAGGGGACACGGGTTCGTGCCCCGGTCTGGGAAGATCCCACATGCCGCTGAGCGGCTAGGCCCGTGAGCCATGGCCGCTGAGCCTGCGCGTCCGGAGCCTGTGCTCCGCAACGGGAGAGGCCACAACACTGAGAGGCCCGCGTACCGCAAAAAAAAAAAAAAAAAAAAGAATGAAACCCTGAAAAAAATAGTTGATGGTGACTTCATGAAAATTTTAGCACATGTGCCCTTGGAAACAGTGACTTATAACTGCACGCTAAATGGTACATTCCCAGAGTGTTTCCACTAAGATGAAAAACAAAAACAAAAACAAAAAACCCTGAACTCTTTCCCATGGCCTCCAGATTATATATAATCTGGCATACGAACTCGGCTTCCTCATGCCCTTCCATCTCCCTTCCCTCTGCTAGTTCGAGCAACAGTGGCTTGCTTTCTACTTCTTGACCATGCTTAGCTCATCTCTGACTCAGAGTCTTAACCATTCATGTTCTTCCTGCCTGGACTGCTCTGCTCATCTGTGTCTTCTCCTTGTCATTCATCTCTCCACGCCAATATCACATCCTCAGAGAAGCCTGTCCTGCCCATCCAGCCTAAATTTGCTACGGTCAGTCTGTATTACTTTATTTTTCTTCCCCAAATTATCACCATCATATTTTTTGGTTATCTAGTTTATATTTAGTTATATATTTATTTATTTTCTGTCTCTAATAAAAGATAAGCTTCCTTCTTCAATTGCATCCCCAGTTCCTAGGAGAAAATCTGGAACATAATCGATTCAGGATTGCTGAGCAGCCCATGGTCAACATTCAAACAAAAGAAAACAAACATTGAACTTGAAACTAGAATTCTTGAGTTGTTTCTGATATGAGATTATATAATCTGAGAATAATACCATTTATCCTGTCTATTGCACAGGTTGTTGCTTTATGTTTCGACTTTAATTATCTGAGACTTTCCCTTCAAGAATATTCTAGAAGAATGCATTCATTCATTCTTTAGCACTTTATGCTTATGGTTTGAATCCCAACGTCATCATATATTAACTGTGACAACTTGTCCAGTTACTTAGCTGCCTTATGCCTCAGTTTCCTCATCTACAAAACAATGATGACAACAGTACCGACTTCATATATTATATCAAGAGTGCTTAGGAAATACCTAACACATAGTAACCACTATGTAAGTGTTAACTACTATTTTTTTTCATTCTGTATAAGCTTCTTTCTCTGTTAATAACTCTGATTAATCCTAACCATCCTCCTAGGCAACACTCAAATGCTTGGTCTTCCATAAACCCTTCCTTATATCCCCATTTGCCTTTACCTTCCCCAACCAAAATCCATGTAACATTTATAATTTCTTAAATTCTATTCACTTAGTAAACACTTCAATACTTTCTTGTTTGTTTATTATTTGGTTTTGTAACAAATAATAAAGAATCATCAGGTATTTTCTTAGTGCCAGTTTATGAATAAATTTATTTTTCTCCCAATAAATGGAATTAATTCTGTCTCAATTTACTTTAAATGTGTATTTAAAACATTTGATTCAAACGATTCCCTTTGTAATGATCACTGGTCTTCATGAATAGAGGAGAAAATATCACATCTACTTTTTTAAGTCAGTTGTCTTTTCATTTCAACATACTTCAGAAAAAGTTCATTTTTATTTTACTACAATTTATTTGTTATAATTCAAAATAAATTTTTGAGAAAAATAGTTACTGAATTTAATGAAAAAGATCTGTACACCAACCCCAAATGATGTGTATCTGCTGTTTGTCCAGAAGATTTGTAACTTTAAAAGTACAATACAATATTTTTCAGGATAGTTCTTATAATTTAAAATAGTTTATACCCAAAATGAAGTGTGAAGCAAAATATTATACACAAATTATAGTTTACATCTATTTTCCGGTTATAGTCAGAAGTGTTAATTTCTTAGTAAGAACTTCATTTGCTTCATTTTCTAATGATAGAAATATAGATGAAACTCCAAAGATGTTCTCCTAAATATATTTAGAAATTGAACAAACATAATTCCTTTATTTATCTCCAGTCAGTTATCTCTTCTATTTCCTGAAAAGACTGGTCTAAATCTTTATCGCCAGCTCCGGTTCCCCAGGTATACACCTGCAGGGACATTCGTCTGCAGATAAAATAGGACCATCGGATATGAACCTTTTGATTTCCCTCTACTTCCGGTCATAAAGATCTCCGTATTCACTTATATTTGCTTCCTGTTCTTCTGTGGAAGGTCAAAGAAAAGTACCCCATTTTCAACCTCAACACCTTTGTCCCCTTGGCTTGCTGGAATAAAGACTATTAGATATACCTGATTTAGATGAACCTGAATATGAATCCCAGTTCTGTTACTTAATAACCATGGGACAATGGTTATTAAAATTTTCTGAGTATCTTTTCTTTCTCTATTGTAAAGTGGAGATAATAAGTGCTACCTTGTCGAGTGATGATTATAAACATTATAAATTACATAATGTGTTAAGCAACCAGCAGTGTACACATACAGGACCTAAAAAAGTTGATTTCTTCCTCTGCTTCTTTTTCCTCTCTTAAACTCACAACTCTCCAGACCTCAATTGTCTTTGTCTCAATGAGGGGAGATTCCTTTTCCTTTCATCCCTCCCTAACATCTCATTTTCTTATTTTTATCTTGTCCTTATCCAAATCACTCCATTACCTCCTGGATTCTACACTTAAAGACCCTTTCCTTACTGTCTCTCTTCTCCTTCTTATAGCCAAATTTCTCTAAAAGTTTCTCCTGTCTTCATTTCCTCAGTTTCCCATTCACATTTCTAGCTAACTCAGATGCCCATCATGTTATTAAAACTTCTGTTTGCAAGATTAACAAGAATCAGTTATCAATTTTACCATTTTCTTTATGATCATTCTACTTCTTCCACGTCCTTGAAAGTCGTACCTTTCGTGGCTTTGATGACGTGGTGCTCTTTTTCCTTCTCTCTAGGTAAGTCTCCTTATTCTGGCTCCCTCTTACATATACGTAAGTCCCAGCAGCCCCTTCTTTGTCTCATGTGCACTCTGTCTATTCTAACAGAGCATTATTACAAGTTCCCACAACGTGAATAGTTTCCTCTCTGCTGCTGTCTCCCAAATCAAACTCCCCAACCAAGCATATCAATTGGTTAATATGCATTTCAACCTGAATATCCTGCATGACACTCCAACATCTAGAATCATCATCTCTTACACCCTCAAATCTATTGCTAATGGTTTTCTATATGTTGCTCACTGGACAAAGAGCTTTCAAATGTCCAAACTACAGGCAAATGAAACTTCCCAGATTTCTCTCTGGATTCCTCATCAACCCTATCCAAATGTCCGTACAGTGAATTCTACCTCATAAATGTCATTCCATCTGTTCTGGTTTTTTCCACTGCTTAAATTTAATGCCTTAGAATTTTTCACCTACACTATTTTCATATTTCCCAATTGGTCTCCTCAATCATTAATTTCTCCTTTTTTATTGATCATTGTCCAAAATACTACCAAAATTGTTAACATTCTAAAACATAAAACTTAAAAAAATGTATAAACTTTAATAATTTTAAGTTCATCAGCAGCCTAATTATGTATTTAATTACAGTCCCTAGGGGATGGGAGAGGACAGAAAAAATATTTGATGAAGTCTGTAACTCCTTCATGAGAAGCTCAAAGTTATGAATACTTCCAAGAATCCTAACATCCTCTTAACTTCCCCCCCCGCAAAAAATGAAGGACTCTGTAGTTGCTTAAGAAAATTACTTAGAAGAAGTGATGAAGATAAAATTTTAAAATCAGCCAGAGAAAAAGTTTGAATTACACACAATGGAACAAAAATATGGATGACAGCAGATTTCTTACTGGAAACAAGTAAGCCAGAAGAAAAAAACCGCTGAAAGAAAAAAGTTCCACCAACCTAATATTCTAAATTCAACAAAAATTAAAATTCAAAAACAAAGGCAAAATACTTTTTTAGACCAAGAAAAGCTGAAAGAATTCATCATCCATCAGCAGACCTTCATCATACTATATACTGAAGAAAGTCCCTCAATAAAAAGGAAAATGACAGAAGCTGAAAATCTGAATATACACCAAGAAATGAAGAGCACAGGAAATGGTAACTGCATAAGTAAATACAAAAGATGTTTCTCTTGCACATTAAATCATTTTAAATGGTAATTGATAGCTTAAGGCAAAAATAATAATGCACTGTAGTATTTGTAATATTCGTCAGAAGTAAAATATATAACCAAAAAAGCACAAAGAACAGGAAGGAAGAAAGAGAAATATGGATTTGAACAAACACTTTATCATAAAAGATATATGGAAGGCAGCTAAATACATGATAAGCTGTTTAACAGCATTCGTCGTCAGGGAAATGAAAATTAAAACCATGATGAGATACCACTAAATACTTATGTGAATGACTCAAATTAAATGACAATACCAAGTGTAGACAAGGATGAAGAGCAACTGGAACTGCTGTTGGGAATGTAAAATGGTACAGTCACTTTGGGCCATAAGTTAACAGTTTTCTAACATTGTGAATAAACACTTCCCAAGTGACGCAGCCATCTTTCTCGGAGGTATTTGCCCAAGAGCAATGAAAGCATATACCAGTATTCCTCTACATGCATGTTCCTAACAGCTTTGTAATAGCTCAGAACTGGGGACAACCCATATATCCATCCATAGTCTAATCAGTAAACAAATTACAATATATGCTTACAATAAAATGCTACTCAGCAATAAAAAGAATGAGCTATGGATATATTTTAAAATATAGATGAATCCTAACCTGTTTATGCTTAGTGAAAGAAGCCACATCAAAAAAGTACAACTTTATGATTCCACTTATAAAAGTCTAAAAATTACATGTAAATCTCTAGTGACAGAAATGAATCAGTAGTTTCCTGGAAGGGGATGCAGGCATTGCAGGAAGGAAGAAATACAAAAGGGCCATGAGGAAATTTTTGCTGAAGATGGATATGTTCATTATCTTTATTGCTTTGACTGTCTCATCAGTGTCTACCTATGTCAAAATGTATCAAATTGTACACTCTAAATATGTATATAATATAGTTTATTGTATATTGATTATACCCCCAATAAATCTGTTAAGTTTTTTTAAAATTCAATATCCATGTTCTTCAGCATATTATGAAAGGTGCTGTTTTATGTGCATAGCCTTAATTCCTACTTCCCATGTTCATGCATCCCATCCTTCAGTCACGCTGCATCACTACCTACTATGCCCTAAGAACTATTCTCATGCCACCATGACTCAATATCCAGGCCTTCTTTTTAGAGCAAACTTTATCCCTTAACTGGAAAATACATAATTTTTCTTCAAGGTACAATTCAAATGCCCTTGACACCAAAGTAGAACCAAAACAACAAAAAGAAGGAAACACTATTTGTTGGGTATGTCTTATTGAGTTGACCCATAGTGAGTGAAAAATCTTAATGTCAATAACCAGTAGAAGTCCATACAATCAATAAACAAATTTCAAGGATTCTTTACTCTGGAATTTTTAAAGGTAAGAAAGATACTAGTTGAGAATGATTAATCCAACACTAGGACTGTATGATTAATAGAGAGTTTAGTAAAGAATTATATTAAGCACACAGATACTAATAATGTTAGCTAAATTTTATTGAGTGATTATATACTGTGGTTACTACAAATGTATTATCTCATTTAATGCAGAAATTAGTGACACATTTTTATTATCTTCATTATAAAAATAAACTGAGACTTTATAGTTAAATTAGCTTTCCCAAAGTCTCAAAGGTTATGAATTGGAAAGCAGAGGTTTGAATAGTAGTAGTCCAAATTCAGAGATCTCTCTTACTGTCAGCACCCTGCCATTCATCTATACAATGGATTATAACTAGCACACACTGTGATTCTTATGGGAATTTCTAAAACCACTTCACTGAGGAATTAGTTAAACATTTATCCAGGTATAGTTAAGTAAAATGTCCGTTTTGTTTTTTTATAGATCCTGTTGATTTCCCATTCATACTCTACATTATGTCCTAAACTTTTATCTTCTCCCTTACAAATAAGTGACAGAATGAACTCTTTTTAGTATTTGGGCTGCTAAACTAATTTCACAGAATTTTGTCTCTGTCTGTTCAAAATCCAGATCCTAAAACCCATCTTTCATCAACAGCATTCACATTGTTTCAAATATCCCTGACTCTGGTTGTTACTGCATTGAGTCTATATAATGCAAAGCTTCCCAATGCTTCTTCTGCCATATGTCTAGTGTCAGTTGCTTCCAAGATGGTGTTTGTGTCTGTTTATCTATAATATCTTCAGCAGTACTAATAAGGGTGGGAAGTATTGTGTGGTCAACCCTAGCTATTACTGAAAAGATACATCTTCCAGACTAAGTTTCACTAGATTAAGTCTCCTCCACTGAAGAGAAATTATTCTTCTTCACTTACTGCATAATATTTTCAAATATTTGCCTTATGATTTTTTTCATATCAGGGCTTATGTGGTTATATCACATTTTTCCTGCACTCTTTTGTGTCACCCTCAGTTAGAATTGCCACCCACCCCCTCTGTACTGCCCTGGCACTTTGCCTATAGCAGAGTTATAAAACTTTGCCTATTGGAGTCTGCTAGACTATGAATTACTCCCAGGGCATGACCATGTCCTATTTCTTTCATATGAAAAAGCCATCAGGGACTTCTCAGTCCTCATCTTGTTAGAACTCTTAGCAGCACTGGACACAGTTGCCTCTCCTTCTTCCTTGAATCCTTTCCTTCGTTTGGCTGCCAGGTCACCACCCTCTATTAGCTTACCTATGTTTGTGGTGGCCCCTGCTTCTCTGTCTCTTTCTGAAGATGAATGGTCCCCAAAGGGGTCATGCAGAGCATGTTTGTGCCATTGTGTGTGGCAGCCCTGTCCCCAGGGCCAATCCTTTGAGCATTTATATTCTATCTAATTCTTTTTTTCTATCTCCCCCATTTCTGTGGCTTTAAAAACCGTCTCTAAGCTGACAAACCCCACATTTATATCTCCAGCACAGACCTCTCCATGAACCCCATCCTCTTACATCTGTCTGCCTATTTGACATGTCTGCTTGCACGTCTAATAGACATACAAGTCCTAGCTTGTCCTAAATTGAACCCTGAGTCTTCCCTGCTCCCAAATCTCCTAATATGGGCTTTCACATTTTGGTAAAAACAATTCCATCCCTCCTGTGGCTCAGGGTAAACCCCCTGGAGTCACTTCTGATTCTGCTCATTTGTCTCCTATAATATAAATGATCCATTAACAAATCCTTTCATCTCTCTTTTCAGTGTATATTCAAAAACCACACACTTCATACCTCCTTCACTGCTATCACCCTGACCCAAACCACCATCATCCTCTACATGGATTATTGCAGCAGCTTCCAAATTGTCTCCTAAATGATAGCCTCACTCTCTTCAGCCTATCCTCAATACGGCAGCTAAAGAAATTCTGTTGCTCAAACCTGCCCAAGGCTTCACATCTCAGAGTAAGAGACAAGCTTATTGCAATGGCCTACAGGGCCTTTCAGGATTTGCCATCTCGCCTTCAGCGCATTATATCTACTCCTCCTTTCCCTACTCACTCTGATCCACGCTGGCTTCTTTACTGTTGTTCAAATATCCCAAGCAAAATCCTCTGTGCTTCTATTCCCTCTGCCTAGAACAGTCTTCTCCCAAATGTCCACACAGCTCATTCTCCCCCTTCTCCCAGGTTTTGACTCAAATGTTATCTTCTAGGGAAACTCTCCTTGATCCTCTCTAGAAGATAAAAAGTTTCTGACCACTTCTATCTCCCTTCCTACTTCGTTTATTTTCATAAAATTTACCTTGGTGTAGTCTATTATATATTTTAGTTATTTAGTTAATTTATTGTCTTTCTCTCCCCTCATTAGAATGGAAAACCCAGAGTGCAGGGATTCTGTTTTTCTCACCATTGTTTTCCCAGCACTTAGAACAGTGCTTGATACATAGGAGGCACACAAAAAGCATTTGTAGAAACTGTAAAAGTATGAAACAAGTGCATGTGTGAATGAGAGAGTGAATGAATTAATATTTCCCATGACCTAACCTCCTTTCTGTGATAGATAAATAACAGTAAATATTTATTGAAATGAAAAGGAAAGCTCAGGCAAATAGGACAAAGTTAAAATGAGAAAAAGGTGAAGATTAATGGAGAAGGACAAAAGTAATAACAATATTACTCTCTTCTCTGGTCTTCACATCTGATGTGGGAAAAGGAGAATTGTTTTAGACAGCTCATACTATTCTTTATTTTAGCACAAGCACTGAATTTTTCTTTTCATTTTTTAAGTTCCCTGCCACCTGCTTTCTTTATGTTTGTAAATACTGATGATCCACCTACTCACTTGGCTTCTGTCAGCTATCCTGACTTTTGTTCCAATCTTATTTTGCTGTTTGACCTACTCTACCATGCTGTAAAGACATTTAGATTTAAAACTGCTAAATAAATCAAAAAGAATATGCCAGTTCCTTTTAGAAGAGACTGTACTTTGGTTCTCAAGGAATAAACATGAAAAATTGTTTACATATTAGTGGAGACATAACTTGTCTCTATACGTATTTTTTAATATATATAATCCCACTTTCGCCAAGTTACGTCAGGAAAATTTCCCAGTATTTTTCCTCACTTCACAAAAGTCAGTTTATCAGGGTTCTTATAAAATAAAACTGAAGAGGAACTCATTTGTGCCTAATCATGGTGATTGATTCAGACACTCATACTATCAGTACTATTGTCACTCCATTTTGAGAGGCATGTTGTATGCAAACCTCTTGCTTTTTCTGTAACTAGATGGACATTGTAATTTCTGTAGTTTGCTGTTCCCACTTGGTTACGTTTTGGAGACACTGTCAAAGCACTAATGAAAATTACTAGTCAATGAGCAATCATTTATGGAGCAGAGCCCATGCTTTCAAGGAGCTAATGATGGGGCAGAATTATCAGACATACATATGGGATTATAATTTTCAGATTAATAGTACACAGCTATTAAAAAGGCATGCTACTGTAACCCACATACAAGTGGGCATGAACCAGAGGTTGCCTTTCAACTTTCATTGAGACAGCATGTTGCTTCTCTCTGCCCAGTCTGTAGTCCGAGACAAAACTGATCATGTTAGAAAACAACCGAAAGAGAAACAGCTAATCCAATGTGTTTTCTGCTCACACAGGGAACAGAAGACAATTTATGCTCTTCTAAAGCCAGAGAGGAGTGTGTAAACCACCCCTTACTCCCACCTATGCAGAAAATCATTCACAGGCAATGCAGCCTAAAAGGCAAATTTTAAACAAGGTTTAGCAGAGCCAAAGAAAGCAGAGCCTCTTTCAAGCTTTCTTTGGCTCTTCCTAAGAGGGATATGAAGACAGTCTGTAGTGTCAAAACAACCAGGCTGCAGAGAGGATCCTGCTGTTGAGATTGAGGAGGGGGATTCACCTGAGGGGTCAATCTGGGGAATTCTGCCTCGTGACAGTCTAGTTATTGCCTCTGCAGCTAGTTATTGCCTCTGTGGCTGGGAAGAGTCAAGAGTCAGAGGATTCTGCAGGGCATGGAACTCTGCCTGTATTCTTCTTCCAGCTCCCTTTTCTCTTAATGGCTTTGAGGAGAGCAGCCAGATGACCTCGATGTGACTGCCCCAGAAATAAGCACCTGGCACTAGCACCCATGTGGCTTCCCGTCTTTCTAGTCATTCTGAGCCCTGCATCTCTGAATTGCAGGATATGCCCTGTTTTCTCTCAAATCATTTCCTGATAGTCTCCTGCCTGCTCTGCGTCTCAGGAAACTATTTTCCATGCTCCCTTGTCCTCTGGCTTCTGGGTATTTTGAGTCCATGGGAAGCGGGGCTAAAGGAAGGGAGAAGCCCTTATACTGGGTGTCGCTCCCCCTCAGCCTCCTGGCAGCTCCTCAGTAGCTTCATTTCATGCTGCATAGGACCTACCTATGTCACAACTCCTGCCAGGGAGCCAGCCTCATGGCGTCTGAGCTCTGTTAACACCACCTCTTCTTACTCCTCCTCTCCTGAGCTAATAGGGGCTTCCTGGTACAGCTAAGCTCTAGGTTGCCTTCCTGTCTCTCTCTGTCTTGTCGGGCTACTCTTCACCTGTGTTACCAATTTCTTGCACTAAATTATTTTATTTTGATGGAGCCAGTGTCATTTCTCTTTTGCTGCTGGACACTGATTCACAGGTTGTCAATCAAGTTGGATCTTTCAACCTCCTACTTGGCTGGGGTTGCTAAGGTATAGAAAAGGACGATGTTCAATAGACCACCAGTTGTCTTCCCAATCCAGCAAATGATAGCCCTGACGTGCATGTTAACTATATATATGTTTTCGTTTGTGTATTCTTGACGCTCTGACATCTGGGCCCTCGGTGACTGGTAGGAGACTGCCCCTTGAAGGGCTAGCTAATTCTTAGAGGTGGCAGACAACTCCTCTGTGCACATGACTCTCATAAGCAAACCAGCCAATCCAAAGCCCACAGAGCTCAATCACCTCCTTTATCACAATCTAACACTTCTAGCTCTTATCCACCTGCCGTAATGACCCTGGGCAGTGCTTGTACTCCAGAGCCCACTGAAAGTATTCAAACTAGCCAAGCCTAAGCCTGCTTCCCCTCCTGCCTCACCCATTCTTGCCACGGAAACCATGGTAAGGGCTTTTGCTCATATTTTCCTCTTACTTCTTCTGCCTCCTGACTGGTTCCCCATGTGGCCCTTCATGGTATGTCATGTGCCCTATTTCTAGGGATCTGTGAGTATAAAAATTCTTCCTTCATAACAGTCAGTTCTATGTCTGTTTGTCTTACCACACATGTTTAAACAAATCTAGTACATTTTTAAACAATGAGATACAGTCTTTGGTTTCTGTAGATTTTTCTCCTCTAATTTTTTATTCTTAAATATCATCATTCTATTAAGATAGTCGGTTGGGAGATCAGATGAAAGGGAATGTTAGCCTGAAGCTACGTTTATCTAAACACCACAGAGTGTTTACTTTGCCACTGGTCAGCCTTAAGCCATCTTCCTTAATGGTCATTTTTAATTGTAATCAGTCTTATTAGCTCTTCTGCCCTAAAAGAACCAATCTCCTGGTTCACCTTTCTTTCCCTCCTATTTCACAGAGAATCGAATGCACCGTAGGTGAATTACTTCAGTTACTTATCCCCCCACACAGCATGTTCTGTTCCTGCAACCTCAGCGAATGTGGCTTCACTCCTCCTGGAAGCTAATCCCCTCCCCTGAGCTCTATATCCCACCTGCTCCAAAGTGCTGTATGCTCAACCCAGCTCTCTTCCTTGGATTCTCTACTTTTTTAATTCTTCCCCTCAGCTTAAGAAAAGTCCAAGTCTTTCCATATTTTTAAAAATTTATTTTATTCAAGTATAGTCGATTCACAATGTTGTATTAATTTCTGCTGTACAGCAGTGTGACTCATATATATATATATATATATTATATATATATATATTCTTTTTCATATTATTTTCCATTATGGTTTATCATAGGTTATTGAATATAGTTCCCTGTGCTATACAGTAGGACCTTGTTGTTTATCCATTCTATATATAATAGCTTGCATCTGCTAATCCCAACCTCCCAATCCTTCCCTCTTCCCCTCCCCCTCCCCCTTGGCAACCACAAGTCTGTTCTCTATGTCTGTGAGTCTGTTACTGTTTATAGATAAGTTCATTTGTATCATATTTTAGATTCCACATATAAGTGATATCATATGGCATTTGTCTTTCTCTGTCTGACTTACTTCACTTAGTATGATAATCTTTAGGTCCATCCATGTTGCTGCAAATGGCACTATTTCATTGTTTTATATGGCTGAGTAATATTCCATTGTATATATGTACCACATCTTTATCCATTCATCTGTCGATGAACATTTAGGTTGTTTCCATGTCTTGGCTATTGTGAACAGTGCTGCTATGAACATAGGGGTGCATGTATCTTTTTGAATTAGAGTTTTGTCTGGATATAAGCCCAGGAGTGGGATTGCTGGAACATATGACAATTTTATCTTTAGTTTTTTGAGGAACCTCCATACTGTTTTCCATCATGGTTGCTCCAATTTACATTCCCACCAAAGGTGTACGAAGGTTCCCTTTTCTCCACACCCTCTCCAGCATTTGTTATTTGTAGACTTTTTAATGATGGCCATTCTGACCAATGTGAGGTGGTACTTCATTGTAGTTTTGATTTGCATTTCTGTAATACTTAGTGATGCTGAGCATCTTTTCATGTGCCTGTTGGCCATCTGTATGTCTTCTTTAGAGAAATGTCTATTTATGTCTTCTGCTCATTTTTCAATTGGGTCGTTTGTTTTTTTTTGTTGTTGACTTGTGTGAGCAATTTGTGTATTTTGGAAACTAAGCCTAGTCGGTCACATCATTTGCAAATATTTCAAGTCTTTTCATCTTTAAACAAAATATTTACCTTTTCTGTGTGTCCCCCCTCCCTCCCACTTTCCTTTCATACCCGAACTTCATGGAAGATTAATACTTAAAAGTCACACTTCCTAATCTGTCTTCTCTTCCTCAATTATAATCTGGTTTATGCCCCTTCTTTCCACTGAAACTGATGTTTCTGTGGTCTCAGTCACCTCCCAGTGAACTACTTTGTAAATCTGATTTGGCCTGTGTGGTATTTATCACCTTAGGCTCCTCTTTCTTCCTTTGATTGATGTGACACCACCCTCTCTTGATTCTCAGGCTGCTCCTTCTCACTTGCCTTCCTTGTCTCTTCTTCTTCCTGTTTGCCTTTTGAATATTGCAGTTCCTGGGTTTCTTCCTTTGTAATTCTCAAAGATCCATTCACCTACTTTCCTGGCCAAAATAGTGTCGCTCCAAGTTATACCATTGGGTTAAGCCAGCATTTCCCTAGTGGGTATTACAAAGAAAATGTATGTAGATATATACACATATTGACAGATATTGGTAGAAATGCTATAAAAGAATGTTTTCCCTAGTCAGATAAGATTGGGTAACAGTTAACTAGAGAAAATTAAACAGAGAGAGCATACCTGCAATGCACCATTTCTAAAACGTTTTAATTTTTTTTTAAATAGGCATATATTAACACTTTTTGGCAGTATTGTCATGCAGAAGCTAGTTTATAAAATGTCAGATGGTAACACTGTTTCAGAAGGACCTTGCATAAATTTGCACTAAGATACATTAATTTATTAGGACCCTCTAATAAACTGTCTAGTGTGGGCAGGGATAACACAGTGTCTCTCATATTAAAACGTAAGTTAAGCAAGTTTTGGTAAAAAGGAAGGGACAGGCCTGAGGCAAGTCAGGACCATGAGAAAGCATGGCACTGGGCTAACTTAGACATTCCCAGAACTTGAAGAAATTTCAGGAAACTGCAGTAAGGTAGTAGACATACCAAAGGAATGAAAGATTTGTACAAGACTATTGTTCTGCACCAGTGAAAGTAAAAAAAATACATGTTTTTTTAAGTTGTATAGGTTAATGAAAGAAACTCTTCAAAATATATATAACTTCTCCCCATCAGTTTCATCAAAATGTAATACTCAGATAAAACCTTTGAAAAACTAAAAAAAAAAAACCCTTTTCCTTATAAACAATTTTATTTCCTTTCACAAATGATAAGGCTGTAACTAATCCAATTTACAAAGAGAGAAACCTAGTTTTAGAAGATAATTGAATTTGTGTTATTATGTCCACAGAACTAGTCTTTGTTTTTCTTGTAGGTATAATTAGAAATAGGAAAATGAAGAAACAAAATTGAATTTTACCTAAAGCACATATGAAAGTTTAGTTACAAACATGGTGTATGTTGTTCAGCTTCAAGCTGTGATGAATACTTTTCAAAGTCGTGGAAAGCTGTTTTAGAATGGTGTCCACAGCAACCTAGCAAAATCTAAGCAGAGGTACAATTTTTTAAAATTAGTCTTTAATTGTCCCTTTTCAAAGCTGAAACAATCATATCAAAACTTTTAATAGATTTCATTTATATTGACACAAAAATACTATACTTTTAAACAGTACCCTTTAGCATCTGCACTATAGATAGACACAAAATTAGAATACAGCTGTAAATAGGAAATTACTCATTTCAAATTATGCTATTAAAATAGAATGTGACATTACATGATGCATCTCTTCTCATGAAAAAGGTATATCACAGATATTTCAAGACCATACCATATTACATAGAATTTATTTCTTTTTGCTTACACATGTGATTTTTAAATATTAACCACTGACTATGGTATTCAAAATTACATACTTGGCCACATAAAAGCTTTGCAACATTTTAAATGCGTACATTGAAAGTTTAGAGTACATTGTAATCTAAACAAACAGTATTCACCCAGCCAGCAATACTCAAGAGAAGGGAACACTAAAAACTGGACAGTTTAATTTTAAAATTTTGTATGAAAGAGAATTTGCTATCCTCTCAAAACTTGATGGAACTATTACCAAACTGCAGATTATGTCTCTTCAATCCCTCTGGGAGCATCTATCTACCCAGCATCTGTCCTTGTTCCCAGCTTCACTCCTCAGTGTCACAGCTTGTGTTAAAGTATAACATCTTTTCTGTCACTTAGCAAACTACTCTTGCTCAGAGAAGCACAGAACTTGGGATTTCCAAGGCATTACTCTAAACTTGAGAAGAACATCTTTGAGGATGTAGCACTTCTCTGCTAATCCTTCCTCGTTTTCCGTCTTCAACACACACAGAGGCAGCAAGGAAATAAACAGAATCATACAGTTGTTTGGAGGACTCTGTGATGAGGAAGTGTCTGGATCTCAGTGGATTGTGTAAGACACTGATGTCAGCCTATGCAGTATTCATTCTTCCTTTCCTCCAACCTGAAAGGCTCCCATCTGTTCAGGATTACAGCATGCTCAGATAAAAATTTACGACTTACAGATCCTTTGTTATTAGACATAACTGAATGCTGGCAAATAATGCACATAATGGCATTGAGTGGGGCTTTGGGAAGGTCTCTTTTAAAGGGGGAAGATTTAGCTGACATGTGCCCTTTGCCTTTTTTTTTTCCTTCTTCCTGCTTGAAACTCAGTACAACACTGGAGGCAAACCAGAGGTGCCAAGTATAACATGTGAAGGATGACTGAATGAAAGGCTGAATCCCACACTGAGCCTTGGGACCACCATACCTGTCCCGGGCAGCCTACCTCTGGACCACTTGATATGTTGAACAAACAAACAGAAAAGCCAAATCCCTCTCAAGTACAACTGATTTTTCATTTGGTTGTCTATTACTTGTAGCTGAACACAATCCTAGCTACTGCAGTAAGAATAATCTACCCTAGTTAAGTTTTATAATGCTGAGCCATGTCCATAGTATTTGTGCCAAATAAGCGTGACTTTTTCTGTATTATAACAGAATGAAAATATTAGACTTTATCCCTATTTAAATCCTTGTTTTTGTGGATAAACTTAAAAGAAGCATAATTATCATCACTATAGCCATTAGAAGTCAGAAATAAAACCAGATAAAATCTGAAAACATGTTTTTATTGGGTGTTGTTTAGAGCTTTAAATTTAATTGTTAATAAATTGTATATATAGTACATTAATTAAAATGGATAACTCCACAATAATGAAATATATAACATTTGAACTATTAAACATAAACAGAATTAAATAAAAGAAAGTTAAATTTCAATAAAAGAATGTTATAACTTAATACCACCAGAAAGCTGGTAACTGAAAAGACATCATTTGAATTTAAAATTTAAGGATGGAATGAGCAGCTGTGTTGTTGAAGAGCAGTATAGTTTTGTAAAACAAAGTGCTTGTGTAAAATCTGTGAAACCAAAATCTCAACGCTATCCACTCTTATCACACTAAATAGATACACTGATGAGAGAGAGAGAGAGATGATAGATGATGGGTAGATGGATAGGCAGATGGGTGGATAGATAGATGAAAGATAGATAGATAGATAGATAATGGGTGGATGGATAGATAGGTAGATAGGTGATAAATACATACAGAGATGATAGAAATAATATGGCAGTTACCATGGTACAAACTCTTTATGTGGCCTTCATGACTCTCAGCGAAGTATCCCCAGACTCTCTCTCCAGTTCCTATCTTCCCACCTCGCCACACTCAAATTCTATAATCAGGTCAACACAGTTTGCATAAATGGCCACAGATAGAAGGAGAGTTACCACAGCCTTCCCCCACTCCCTTAGGAAGAGCAGACAGGGGCTGATAACTGTGTTCCCACTTTGCACACTGAGTGAAAAATGTCTAAAAGAAAATTAAAAATGGGAAATTCAGTGCTTGTGAACATGCAAGAATCAGGACAGCTTCATTTTTTAGATTGTGTAAAATGTGAGACTATGGCTTTACTTTGATAAGCATGTATTTGAAGGTGGCTGAGTTTACTAATACTGTAGAAGCATTTTAAATTATTTGCTGTTGATTGACTCGTAGAATTACCTGGTATTCTCCATTTTCCTTGTAAAAATATCAATATGGACCTACTCACCTGATGCAGGAGCCCTTCTGATCTCATTTGTTTTTACTTTCTTTTGTTATGTTCATTATGCATTTTAATTAGACATCAGGAAACCAAATAAAATATAGGTGTATAAAGAAAAGTAATTAAATAGCTTTGAAACTTGTAAAAGCAAGCTGTTGCTGCTCTCCTTTAGCTGCCAAACCATCTGTGGAATTAGGTGTGAGATAACTAAAATATGAGTAAAACTGTAAAACTATTGACTAATCCTTCATTTGCTTCATAAGTGTTTATAAGCCACCACTTGATGTTAAAAATAAAAATTGAAACTTTAGACAATGCATTATGAATATAGTTTATGCAAGAAAGACTAAGAGATATCCATCATGGGTGGGCATCTATTCAAACGAAAGGCTTTGGTCTTACATCAACAGATGGGAGATTGCAGGTATACTGATCAGCTTCAAGTTACAAAAATGGTGTTAAGCTATTGGACCAGATGATTACTTTGTTGCCTCTGAACTCTAAGCTCAGTATAATTTATGCCTCTCTTATAGAAGAGGAAAGACGAAGAAAGGGAAGCAACATGGCCAAGATCACCTGGTAGAGTTCATACTTGAACAAAATCTGCTCAATTCCCAAACCGCTATAAGCAGATACTGAATTTCTTCCTTAGATGACCACTATGATATAGTAACATCATCGACAGTGGCTAAATTGGAAACAAGTATACATACATAGAAAACATATGTATCCCTCAAGCAAACTGTATTGATTTTCAGTTTTGCTTTCTATGAATCAAATAGAAAAAGAAGACAGCATTTTAGTATTAATGTTTGTTACCAATGAATTATGATTTCCATTCAACTGGAATACATTTACTTGGATCCTGGATATTAAGATATTTACTAAATTATATTGTTGCCAAGTAACAGATTAAATGCAACCCACCTCAGTGATTCTAAACACTGGATAAATGCCACCAGTTTTTAAATAGAAAATGTTAAGTACTATAGGATACTCAGTTTTGGGTTCGTGAGTTGCATTATGATTGGAAACGATTTTTCAACTAATTTTTCTTCCCTCAGCCTTCTTATATCACGTCATTCCCTTTGCCTTCATGTCTTCCTCATGTAGGAAAACTTATTTTTGTACACAGAAAATATGAAGGCTCTTTATTTAGCTCATAGAAATTATACCTTAACCCTGGAAAGATTTTAAGTAAATGGTAAAACAGCATTTAATAATCTTATGGCCATTAAACCTAATAATCTTTTTTTAACATCTTTATTGGAGTATAATTGCTTTACAATGGTGTGTTAGTTTCTGCTTTAAAACAAAGTGAATCATATATATATATATATATATATATCCCCATGTCTCTTCCCTCTTGCGTCTCCTTCCCTCCCACCCTCCCTATCCCACCCCTCTAGATGGTCACAAAGCACCGAGCTGATCTCCCTGTGCTATACAGCTGCTTCCCACTTGCTACCTATTTTACATGTGGTAGTGTACATGTGTCCATACTACTCTCTCACTTTGTCCCAGCTTACCCTTCCCCCTCCCCATATCCTCAAGTCCATTTGCTAGTAGGTCTGCGTCTTTATTACTGTCTTGCCCTAGGTTCTTCATGACCATTTCATTTTAGATTCCATATATATGTGTTAGCATACAGTATTTGTTATTTATTCTCTTTCTGACTTATTTCACTATGTATGACAGACTCTAGGTCCATCCACCTCACTACAAATAACTCAATTTTGTTTCTTTTTATGGTTGAGTAGTATTCCAGTGTGTATATGTGCCACATCTTCTTTATCCATTCATCTGATGATGGACACTTAGGTTGCTTCTGTGTCCTGGCTCTTGTAAATAGAGCTGCAATGAACATTGTGGTACATGACTCTTTTTGAATTATGGTTTTCTCACGGTCTATGCCCGGTAGTGGGATTGCTGGGTCATATAGTAGTTCTATTTTTAGTTTTTAAGGAACCTCCATAAACGCTGTATCAGTTTACATTCCCACCAACAGTGCCAGAGGGTTCCCTTTTCTCCAAACCCTCTCCAGCATTTCTTGTTTGTAGATTTTTTGATGATGGCCATTCTGACTAGTGTGAGGTGATACCTCATTGTAGTTTAGGTTTGCACTTCTCTAATGATTAATGAAGTTGAGCATTCTTTCATGAGTTTGTTGGCAATCGGTATGTCTTCTTTGGAGAAATGTCTGTTTAGATCTTCTGCCCATTTTTGGATTGGGTTGTTTGTTTTTTTGATATGGAGCTGCATGAGCTACTTGTAAATTTTGGAGATTAATCCTTTGTCAGTTGCTTCATTTGCAAATATTTTCTCCCATTCTGAGGGTTGTCTTTTCGTCTTGTTTATGGTTTCCTTTGCTTTGCAAAAGCATTTCAGTTTCACTAGGTCCATTTGTTTATTTTTGTTTTTATTTCCATTTCTCTAGGAGGTGGCTCAAAAAGGATCTTGCTGTGATTTATTTTATGGAGTGTTCTGCCTATGTTTTCCTCTAAGAGTTTAATAGTGTCTGGCCTTACATTTAGGTCTTTAATCCATTTTGATTTAATTTTTGTGTATGGTGTTAGGGAGTGTTCTAATATCATTCTTTTACATGTAGCTCTCCACTTTTCCCAGCACCACTTATGGAAGAGGCTGTCTTTTTTCCATTGTATATTCTTGCCTCCTTTATCAAAGATAAGGTGACCATATGTGCGTGGGTTTATCTCTGGGCTTTCTATGCTGTTCCAGTGATCTATATTTCTGTTTCTGTGCCAGTACCATACTGTCTTGATGACTGTAGCTTTGTAGTATAGTATGAACTCAGGGAGCCTGATTCCTCCAGCTCCATGTTTCTTTCTAAAGATTGCTTTGTCTATTCAGGGTCTTTTGTGTTTCCATACAAATTGTGAGATTTTTTGTTGTAGTTCAGTGAAAAATGCCAGTGGTAGTTTGATAGGTATTGCATTGAATCTGTAGATTGCATTGGGTAGTAGAGTCATTTTCACAATGTTGATTCTTCCAATCCAAGAACATGGTATATCTCTCCATCTATTTGTATCATCTTTAATTTCTTTCATCAGTGTCTTATAGTTTTCTGCATACAGGTCTGTTGTCTCCTTAGGTAGGTTTATTCCTACATATTTTATTCTGTTTGTTGCAATGGTAAATGGGAGTGTTTTCTTAATTTCACTTTCAGATTTTTCATCATTAGTATATAGGAATGCCAGAGATTTCTGTGCATTAATTTTGTATCCTGCTACTTTACCAAATTCATTGATTAGCTCTAGTAGTTTTCTGGTAACATCTTTAGGATTCTCTATGTATAGTATCATGTCATCTGCAAACAGTGACAGCTTTACTTTTTCTTTTCTGATTTGGATTCCTTTTATTTCCTTTTTCTTCTCTGATTGCTGTGGCTAAAACTTCCACAACTATGTTGAATAATAGTGGTGAGAGTGGGCAACCTTCTCTTTTTCCTGATGTTAGTGGAAATGGTTTCAGTTTTTCACCATTGAGGACGATGTTGGCTGTGGGTTTGTCATATATGGCCTTTATTATGTTGAGGTAGGTTCCCTCTGTGCCTACTTTCTGGAGGGTTTTTATCATAAATGGGTGTTGAATTTTGTCAAAAGCTTTCTCTGCATCTCTTGAGTTGATTATATGGTTTTTCTCCTTCAAATTGTTAATATGGTGTATCACATTGATTGATTTGCATATATTGAAGAATCCTTGCATTCCTGGAATAAACCCCAGTTGATCATGGTGTATGATCCTTTTAATATGCTGTTGGATTCTGTTTGCTAGTATTTTGTTGAGGATTTTTACATCTATGTTCATCAGTGATATTGGCCTGTAGTTTTCTTTCTTTGTGACATCTTTGTCTGGTTTTGGTATCAGGGTGATGGTGGCCTCGTAGAATGAGTTTGGGAGTGTTCCTCCCTCTGCTATAGTTTTGAAGAGTTTGAGAAGGATAGGTGTTAGGTGTTCTCTAAATGTTTGGTAGAATTCGCTGTGAAGCCATCTGGTCCTTGGCTTTTGTTTGTTGGAAGATTTTTAATCACAGTTTTAATTTCAGTCCTTGTGATTGGTCTGTTCATATTTTCTATTTCTTCCTGGTTCAGTCTCAGAAGGTTGTGCATTTCTAAGAATTTCTCCATTTCTTCCAGGTTGTCCATTTTATTGTCATAGAGTTGCTTGTATTAATCTCTCTTGATCCTTTGTATTTCTGCAGTGTCACTTGTTACTTCTCCTTTTACATTTCTAATTCTATTGATTTGACTCTTCTCCCTATTTTCCTTGATGTGTCTGGCTAATGGTTTATCAATTTTGTTTATCTTCTCAAAGAACCAGCTTTTAGTTTTATTGATCTTTGCTATAGTTTCCTTCATTTCTTTTTCATTTATTTCTGACCTGATCTTTATGATTTCTTTCCTTCTGCTAACTTTGGGGGGTTTTTATTCTTCTTTCTCTAATTGATTTAGGTGTAAGCTTTGGTTGTTTATTTGAGATATTTCTTGTTTCTTAAGGTAAGATTGTATTGCTATAAAGTTCCCTCTTTAAGTGCTTTTGCTGCATCCCATAGGTTTTGGGTCGTTGTCATGTTTTCATTGTCATTTGTTTCTATGTATTTTTTGATTTCCTCTTTGATTTCTTCAGTGATCTCTTGGTATCACTAAGTAGTGTATTGTTTACCCTCCATGTGTTTGTATTTTTTACATATTTTTCCTGTAATTGATATCTAGTCTCATAGCATTGTGATTGGAAAAGATACTTGATACAATTTCAGTTTTCTTAAATTTACCAAGGCTTAATTTGTGACCCAAGATACGATCTCTCCTGGAGAATGTGCCATGATCACTTGAGAGGAAAGTGTATTCTGTTGTTTTTGGATGGAATGTCCTATAAATATCAATTAAGTCCATCTTGTTTAATGTATCATTTAAAGCTTGTGTTTCCTTATTTATTTTCATTTTGGATGATCTGTCCATTGGTGAAAGTGGGGTATTAAAGTCCCCTACTTTGATTGTGTTACTGTCAATTTCCCCTTTTATGGCTCTTAGCATTTGCCTTATGTACTGAGGTGCTCCTATATTGGGTGCATAAATATTTACAATTCTTTTTTTTTTTTTTTTTTTTTTTTACGGTACGCGGGCCTCTCACTGTTGTGGCCTCTCCCGTCATGGAGCACAGGCTCCAGATGTGCAGGCCCAGTGGCCATGGCTCACAGACCCAGCCACTCTGCAGCACGCGGGATCCTCCCAGACCGGGGCATGAACCCATGCCCCCTGCATTGGCAGGCAGACTCCCAACCACTGCGCCACCAGGGAAGTCCGACAATTTTTATATCTTCTTCTTGGATTGATCCCTTGATCATCATGTAGTGTCCTTCTTTTACTTTTGTAATAGTCTTTGTTTTAAAGTCTATTTTGTCTGATATGAGAATTGCTACTCCAGCTTTCTTGTGATTTCCATTTGCATGGAATATCTTTTTCCCTCCCCTCACTTTCAGTCTGTATCTGTCCCTAGGTCTGAAGTGGGTCTCTTGTAGACAGCATATATACAGGTCTTGTTTTTGTATCCATTCAGCCAGTCTGTGTCTTTTGGTTGGGGCACTGAATCCATTTACATTTAAGGTAGTTATCAATATGTATGTTTCTATCACCATTTTCTTAATTGTTTTGTGTTTGTTATTGCAGGTCTTTTCCTTTTCTTATGTCTCCTGCCTAGAGAAATTCCTTTAGCATTTGTTGTAAAGCTGGTTTGGTGGTGCTGAATTCTCTTAGCTTTTGCTTGTCTGTTAAGGTTTTAATTTCTCCATCGAATCTGAATGAGATCCTTGCTGGGTAGAGTAATCTTGGTTGTAGGTTTTTCCCTTTCATCACTTTAAATATGTCCTGCCACTCCCTTCTGGCTTGCAGAGTTTCTGCTGAAAGATCAGCTGTTAACCTTATGGAGATTCCCTTGTATGTTATTTGCTGTTATTCCCTTGCTGTTTTTAATATGTTTTCTTTGTATTTAATTTTTGATAGTTTGATTAATATGTATCTTGGCATGTTTCTCCTTGGATTTATCCTGTATGGGACTCTCTGTGCTTCCTGGACTTGATTAACTATTTCCTTTCCCATATTAGGGCAGTTTTCAACTATAATCTCTTCAAATATTTTCTCAGTCCTTTTCTTTTTCTCTTCTTCTTGTACTCCTATAATTCGAATGTTGGTGCATTTAATGTTGTCCCAGAAGTCTCGGAGACTGTCCTCAATTCTTTTCATTCTTTTTTCTTTATTCTGCTCTGCAGTAGTTATTTCCACTATTATATCGTCCAGGTCACTTATCCGTTCTTCTGCCTCAGTTATTATTCTGCTATTGATCCCTTCTAGAGAATTTTTAATTTCATTTATTGTGCTGTTCATCACTGCTTGTTTGCTCTTTAGTTCTTCTAGATTCTTGTTAAATGTTTCTTGTATTTTCTCCGTTCTATTTCCAAGATTCTGGATCATCTTTACTATCATTATTCTGAATTCCTTTTCTGGTAGACTGCCTATTTCCTCTTCATTTGTTAGGTCTGGTGGGTTTTTACCTTGCTCCTTCATCTGTGGTGTGTTTCTCTGTCTTCTCATTTTGCTTAACTTAGTGTATTTGGGGGCTCCTTTTCACAGGTTGCAGGTTCATAGTTCCCGTTGTTTTTGGTGTCTGCCTCGAGTGGCTAAGGTTGGTTTAGTGGGTTGTGTAGGCTTCCTGGTGGAGGGGACTAGTGCCTATGTTCTGGTGGATGAGGCTGTATCTTGTCTTTCTAGTGGGCAGGCCCACTTCTGGTGGTGTGTTTTGGGGTGTCTGTGTTGTTATGATTTTAGCAGCCTCTCTGCTAATGGGTGGGGTTGTGTTCCTGTCTTGCTAGTTGTTTGGTATAGGGTGTCCAGCTCTGGAGCTTGCTGGTATTTGAGTGGAGTTGGGTCTTGGTGTTCAGATGGAGATCTCTGGGAGATTTTCGCCATTTGATATTACGTGGAGCTGGGAGGTCTCTTGTGGACCAGTGTCCTAAACTTGGCTTTCCCACCTCAGAGGCACAGCCCTGACCCCTGGCTGGAGCACCAAGAGCCTGTGATCCACATGGCTCAGAACCAAAGGGAGAAAAGAAAGAAAGAAAGAAGAAGATAAAATAAAATAAAGTTATTAAAACAAAAAAAATTATTAAAAACATTTTTTAAGTAATAAAAAAGAAAGAAAGACAGAAAAGAGCTGCCAAACCAAAAAACAAATCCACCAATGATAACAAGCGCTAAAAACTATACTAAAAAATAATAGCGGACAGACAGAACCCTAGGACAAATGGTAAAAGCAAAACTATACAGACAAAATCACACACAGAAGCATACCCATACACACTCACAAAAAGAGAAAAAGGTAAAAATATATATATATCCTTGTTCCCAAAGTCTACCTCCTCAATTTTGGATGATTCGTTGTCTATTCAGGTATTCCACAGATGCAGGGTACATGAAGTTGATTGTGGAGATTTAATCCGCTGATCCTGAGGCTGCTGGGAGAAATTTCCCTTTCTCTTCTTTGTTCGCACAGCTCCCGGGGTTCAGCTTTGGATTTGGACCCGCCTCTGCGTGTAGGTCGTCTGAGGGCGTCTGTTCTTCGCTCAGACAGGACGGGGTTAAAGGAGCAGCTGATTCGGGGGCTCTGGCTCACTCAGGCCGGGGGGAGGGAGGGGTACGGATGTGGGGCGAGCCTGCGGTGGCAGAGGCCGGTGTGACGTTGCACCAGCCTGAGGCGCGCCATGCATTCTCCCGGGGAAGTTGTCCCTGGATCCCGGGACCCTGGCAGTGGCGGGCTGCACAGGCTCCCCGGAAGGGGGGTGTGGATAGTGACCTATGCTCGCACACAGGCTTCTTGGTGGCGGCCGCAGCAGCCTTAGCGTCCCACGCCCATCTCTGGGGTCCGCGCTGATAGCCGCGGCACGCGCCTGTCTCTGGAGCTCCTTTAAGCAGTGGTCTTAATCCCCTCTCCTCGCGCACCAGGAAACAAAGAGGGAAGAAGAAGTCTCTTGCCTGTTCAGCATCTCCAGACTTTCTCCCGGACTCCCGGCTAGCTGTGGCGCACTAGCCCCTTCAGGCTGTGTTCACGCCGCCAGCCCCAGTCCTCTCCCTGCGGCTCCGACCGAAGCGAGCCTCAGCTCTCAGCCCCCGCCCGCCCCGGCGGGTGAGCAGACAAGCCTCTCGGGCTGGTGAGTGCCGGTCGGCACCAATCTTCTGTGCGGGAATCTCTCCGCTTTGCCCTCCGCACCCCTGTGGCTGCGCTCTCCTCCGTGGCTCTGAAGCTTTCCCCCTCCGCCACCCACAGTCTCCGCCCACGAAGGGGCTTCCTAGTGTGTGGAAACCTTTCCTCCTTCACAGCTCTCTCCCACTGGTGCAGGTCCCGTCCCTATTCTTTTGTCTCTGTTTTTTTCTTTTTTCTTTTGCCCTACCCAGGTACGTGGGGAGTTTCTTACCTTTTGGGAGGTCTGAGGTCTTCTGCCAGCGATCAGTGTGTGTTCTATAGGAGCAGTGCCACGTGTAGATGTATTTCTGATGTATCTGTGGGGAGGAAGGTGATCTCCATGTCTTACTCTTCTGCCATCTTGAAGCTCCTCCCAAACCTAATAATCTTTTATATAAATACTTTTGTTTGTAGCATTCAAAAATATAAGAAATAATTATTATTTTAGATTAGAAAAGTGCTTTCTTCAAACTGGACATTTTTACTTATTTCTGTTAGAAACTTAAGGTTGAAAAGACCCACACCACTAAATTCCTATAAAGCTTCCTTTAACTTTAGAAGTGTTTCAACACTGAGATCAGAACAGTGTCTCTTTAATTAAACAGTTTCTTTATCAAATTCTATGGCTATTTAGGGTGGTATATTCATACTGCTTCCTTGGAAAGTCATAAATCTCACAAGGATGTGCCTCACTTTAGAAAAATTCATCTTGAAAAACCACCACTTATGGAAAAAAGATAACATGTACATATATTTTTGCATAAGTCCAAGCAACGTCTTAATTATGTACGAATCCATAGCTCATAACAAAATCAATAGCGGCAAATACCTTTAATGTGCTTTCAGCCCAGCAGATCTTAGTTAAACAGATGAAAAATTAGTGTATTTACAGTAAAGAACAAGGAATCAACATGAGCAGAAAAGCCAGCTGCTTTTAACTTGTACATTGGCTTTTAAAGAATGCTTATCTCAGATAAGATGTCTCCAAGAATGTGTACCTTTGTTTGCATTAGGTTTCTGACTTAAAAACAAAACAAAACAAAACACTAATCAATTTTCCTTGTATTTAGATCTTTGGCTTCATCCTTGGTTAGGTTTTTATTTTTATCTAGAGCACACTGTATTTGTTTTCTAGGAACATACTTAATTTTTATAACGAAACTTGGAAAGAACTTAAAGTTTCAGTTGTTTTAGAAGTTGACTGAACATGTATCTTGTGGAATATGTCTCTCCGCCTAGTGATGGATGGCTTAGCCTAGTAATTTAGAATTTGATTTCGTTACAAAACCTGAAGAATTGAAGTTTACTGTCACTATCAATATGTTGACTTTGGTTGTGCAGATTATTGGGGGGTGCTTAATTACAGACATGAAGAAGAGGATTTTTCACCATGCCTAGATTATACACTGGTAAATTATTCCACAGTAGTAAATTATGCACTTTTTATAGAATGCCTTATCTCTTTCAGAAATAACTGCTGCATTTAAAATGGATACATAGTGAGTGTTTCTGCCTGACAACTGAATTGTTAGCTCAAATATCATCAGTAACTTATTTATTTATTTATCGCTGTGTTGGGTCCTCGTTGCTGCGTGTGGGTTTTTCTCTGGTTGTAGCGAGCGAGGGCTACTCTTCGTTGTGGTGCACAGGCTTTTCATTGCGGTGGCTTCTCTTGTTGCGGAGCACGAGCTCTAGGCGCACAGGCTCAGTAGTTGTGGCACATGGGCTTTGTTGCTCCGTGGCATTTGGGATCTTCCTGGACCAGGGCTCGAAGCTGTGTCCCCTGCATTGGCAGGTGGATTCTTAACCACTGAACCACCAGGGAAGCCCTCATCAGTAACTTCTTAATCTCCAAAACCCATGGCCTTTTTGGTCTACATCTTCATCAGTCTTTTGCATCATTTGCCCCTATTGGTTATCCTTTCCTTGACATGTTCTCATAGGGGCTCTATAACCCTGTTTTTCTGTCCTGCCAATCATTCTTATTCGTCCTTACATCCCCTGAGCAGCAGTGTCCTGAGTTCATTCCACTACCTTTTATCTTCTTGATTTCTTTCTCTCTGAAGTCATGCCCTCCTTTTAGCTCCAAGCATCTCCTCTTTGAAGATGACTTCAGAATCTGCAGGCCCAGCCTAGTCATTTCCCCACTCTCTGGGTCCACACTTCCAGCTGCCAGCAGTTGTGTCTTCCTGGATGTCTCATCAACAGCTTAGACTCTGATTTCCTCACCATCAGGTGCAAACTCCTGACACCACTTGGTCCCTATCTTCTTCCATGCATCAGAAAAAATGAGTTATTGGTCATTTCCTAAACACAGCTTATTCACTTATTTGACTCTTTTGTCCATTCTGTTCTCTCTGGGTAATATGTTTTATAATTTTTCTCCAGAAAAGAGTTTACACAAAATGCTTCAATTCAGTGCTTTGTAGTTCTGTAGAATTTCATTTTAAATGCCCTTAGGCTCTCATAGGTCATCACTTTCATCATGGATATTTATGTCAAGATGTGTTTTCTGACCAAGATCCTAAGTTCCTTGTGGGCAGGAAACCTCATGCCATCCACAGTGCCTGTGTGAGGTGTTCAGAAGGTGGTGTTCAAAGAATATACAACGGCCCATAAACAGAGTGCAATGAACTCATGGCTCTTGAAGCAGAAGGATGCTGTTATTGGTTTGGAAAACTGAGCTCTACAACAAACTGTCTGAAAGGGAGAGTGCTAATGGTAACCTTAAGAAGTAAATTTGCTTCCAAAAACCTGTGATAGATTCCCAAGGAGGGATATACTCACCAAGATAACCTGTTTCTATATTTGAACTTGAAAGCTGTGATTTTTGCATTTAAAATAATTTACTTAAATCATTGTGGAGCTGCATTTATTCCTTATATAAATGGTTTTAGGAAAAGCAAACCTGAGTATACATAAAAATGTGGTTCTCTTACATATAATTTTGTTTCAAGCAACATAACTTTGTATCGGCAACGTAATGCCAAAATCCAAATACCTGAGCAACTGGTTTAATTTTTAATATTGTAGAAATGTACAGAGCTCTAATTTCCCTTATCACTTTCAATAGATATCTGAAAGTATCTTTTCAGTCAAACTATTCAGAGAATAGGGGAAATATTTACATCAGTTGAATATATCATACAAAGTTCAAATACCTTGGCAATATCTTAATTTATCATTTTTCATACCAGAGAACAGTTTTCACTCAAAAAAATAAATTTTGTATGAAAAATTAAAATACTGGTGTACATTTTTAAGAAAAAGGGACTCTCATAAATGTTGTTTCATATAATGTACTCTTGTTTTTTTGCCAGATCCTGATAATAAATTACATAATACACTATTAATCAGAGTTCTGGTTTGTGAGTCACAGTTTTATTTTGATATTTCAGGTGCCCTAATTTTTTTCCTATAAACTAATCTGTTCCAAAAAGCCTCCATGATTTATTTTCATGTTTTGTTTTGTTTTTCCCAAGAACAGCAGCAGGCTCAAAGTCCATGTGGGAGAAAAACATAGGGATCTGTGACTTTTTTCCCTTTGTTAACTGTTGATGTATAGCAAAAAAAGTAACTTTATCTTAAGAAAAGATAAAACAAAGAATAGGTCTCATATTTTCACTGTAGCCCAGGAATTAAGGCTCTCAAATTGGTCTACCTGCCCCTGGCAAGGAAAACCTCTTGTGGTTTAGAAGCATGCTCCCAGCTCTAGGGGGTGATCAAGATTCCCCATCTTCCTTTACATCTTCTTCACTTTTCTGAGCAGGACACTGGCTGTTGGCTTGGACCAATGCCAAAGACACCACTGGTGCTTTTTTTTCTGAGGCACATAGTTTTGGGTTGGGTTGGGGTATGATAAGGATTCTAAAAGCAATTACTCCCAGTTGGAAATCTTTTAGGATGTTCCTTTTAGGATCACCACTTTGGGGACCAATCTCTTTCAGCTCTATCACTTTTGAAATCCTTCTTTCCTATTTTGGATTGGTTCTTTTGGATTGCTTCTGTTTATTCTCCTGTTGGGTCTGATACAGTACCTCTTCTTGCTTGACGTGATGAACCACAGTCATCTCCTTAGAGCACCACATGGGAACCAGGGTGAGGGCCAAGGGAAGAAAAGATGAGGCAGAAAGCATAGGTTTGTCTCTAGTCCTGGTGGTGGAAATTCCTGACTTATACATGGTCTGTTCCATCTGTCTGTTCCATCATGTTTTCTGTTCCATGAAAGTAGGCTTCATGAACACTGGAGGCCAGAGCTCCAGATAGTAATACAAGGTTAATTTTATCCTAGAGTTTCTCCTCTGCCCAACTCACTCAAAAACTTGAGAGAAATCAGCCAGCTGATTGGGGCTAGGCATTCAGGCTCCTAGCCATCTCTCTTCAGAGACTCCACGTAAGAGAAAGATTGAAACCAAAGATTTGAGTCATTTATATATAGGAGATTAGAGCAAAGAGAGAAAGGGCCTCTGAGGATTAGAGAAATGTAAAGACCGCAAACCTAGTCTAGACACCCTCAGGTAAAGGCCGAATGTCAGTTCCACCCAGGGTCTGATACAGAGAGGGCTTCACACAGTACAAAGATAGCTGAGATACCATCTGATTCTATCTAAGCAAAAACAAGCAGAGATTGCCTACAGTCATTTTTATCAGAGTGAAAAGAGATTATCTGAGTCCTAAATGACAATTTTTCCAGGTAACAGCTATGTGATATTCACTGATGAGATAGCACTCATCAGTCAACCCTTATTCATGCCATTCATAGGCAGTACCACTCTTAGATCTGGCTAGGCAGGGTCCTTATTTGTACTTTGGAGTGTCCTCCTGAAAATATCCTAAGACCCCTCTGCTGTGTGGGCCTGCAGTGTCATCAGGCAAGAGGTCCCAGGCCTGGACTGCTTGGTCCTAGTCTCCGTTTCTCTGTTTTAGGGCACTCTCTAACCATATCCCATCAACGCCCTCTCCTATGCCCACTCCACGTGAGGCCAATGAGATGCCCCCAAGGAGGAGAGAAAGGACTCAAGCCTTTAGGGTTATCTCAAGACCTTGTGTCCCCAGTCCCTGCTTCTAGAAGGAAGATCTGGTAAGCAGATCAATCCAACTAGCTAGCACAATATTTCTTTCACATGCCAGTATTATGCCGACACTCTGATTTTAACTCGTGGAGGAAACAGAAGACATTTACAGCTCTGGGTACCAAAGGACCACCACTAATCCATGGGCTTCAGCCATGTGTTGAGGCCTGTTCATTGGCTCTCACCCATCCATCTCACCCATCCATCACTGCCTCTGCTCTGTACCTGAGAGTGGTGGAGTAGCACCAGAATTCCCTTACTCCATGTTCCCCATGTCAATAGCCCCAAGAGAAGCCAACTCACCTCCTCTACAGTCTTTACCACACATATGAAGTGGTTCTCAGGGGTGGCTGTACCTATTTCTTTTAAAGGATTTTGAGACCCTTAAACTCCACAAGAGAAACCTGCCATGCTAATCAATGTCCTCTTTTGCCTTCAATAAATATGGTGATGTTTTGTTCTCCTTCATCATTATTAAGCCATACCAGATGAGAGATGGACATTGCTTATTCAAAGGGAATCACTCTGCTTGCTTGGCTCATGGGCCCCTTAACTATCCTCCCGACTTGTGTTAGTATCTAGAAGGCAGGGACACCATTGTAGGAGACCACATTCTAGGAATTTAGTCATCGTGACCTAAAAAGTTCAAGAGACATGGTTGGATGTTGTCCTGTGTTTACACTGTAAAATATTGACAATAAATTTAATGTACCAAGAAAATGAATTATCTTTCACGTTATTCTGAGTAAGATTTACATTTGAAATCATTCTTAACAAAGCACAGTAACAAATTTTGATAGTCATTAGAATGCAATATTCATGGATGGCTCAATGGATGATATGATGTCATGAGTATCAATGTAATCAGCATTAAATAAAGGATATCAGGAAACTGAAATGGCAAGAATATCTGTATTGTTTTAAATATAGATCATTTGAACAATAACATTTTAAATATTAACATTGTTGCTACCTTTTCATTGTGGTAGACATATGAAATTATCCAAGAAGTATGCATTTGATAATAAAGTCCATGAAGAGATAGTTTCCTAGATCTGAACAGGAGATGATAGTGCTTGAACACCACAGAGAATCCTCATGCACTGATTGGACAATAAACAAAAAAAAAAGTACCTCTTCTCTACTCATTATTCTAAGTCTAAATCTAAATCTATGGGTCACTATACCTCACATGGTTCCTTGAATTTTGCATATAAATACAAAAGCCCCACACAAAAAAATTGCACAAATTCCCACATACTAAGAGCAGCCCTGCCCACATGCTGGGGTTTGGCAGCCTATTTGGCCCTGGCAATGTCAGCACAACCATAGTTTAGTGTCTGTCCCAAAGCAGAACTGATCTCAACAAGAACCAGCAGGTTTGTGATCATTCCAAAGACAGTCATTTCTTAATAGGTGCCAGCTACAATACCAGTAGCTGAGATGTGGCTTGGGTTGGGGAAGGGGTATGCAGAGCAAGAGCTTAGGAAAGTGGAAGAATGTTTTAACTTTTTGCTTAATCTCTATCACAACCTCCATTACCATCAGCTTCTAAAAAAAACCAATAGACCAGTATGCTAAGGAGTGCAAGCAACCTCAACCCAAGCCCCAAGCATTTCTCATTTTAAACTAGATTGTAACTAGTAAACCTTTCTTTTCTAGAAATTATAGAACCACCACTCTTAGTAGGATTAATATCAACAGACTATGCAATAGGATGATAAATGAACCCTTTCCTGATGTTCAGGAATTCTTAATGAGCCACAAAATTAGTCTAAAGAAGTGTTAAGTACTCCCATAATCTAAAGAGATCTCTTCATAGTGGAATTTGCTGTAGAAAGAACTTACTTCAAGGAGAAAGAGTGAACTATGTTAAACTCGGTGCATCCCAACCCAGAAATTTTAAATACATTTGAGACATTGAGAGAAAGGGAGAACTTCTCAGGTCTTCTCAGACAAGGCACATAGTCTTACCCTCCAAATGGGAGAGGAAAGAAGGAAGTGCTCACCCTACTCTCTCAAGCCAGGTGAAGGTGGCTGCAAGAGATTTTCCCATAAAGCTTAAAGATGTCTTCCAGAAGGGGGTCCTGGTAATAATTTGTGGGCCTATCTTATATTTATTCTTTGTACACCAATGCCAGTAACATTAAGATGAATCCGTGTAGTCCTAGCCTAAATATAGTGAATAAAAGATAATTTTCAGAATGTTGTATTAGAGCAGCTCCTGAATACCAATAGGGATCACCATAAAATTGTTACAGTGATGGGGTCCAAGCCAAAGTGGAGTTGAGGTTTGTAATGACTCCTACTGATCTTTTCTGATTCAGTTTATAAGTTGATTCTAAGAAAGTCTTATTCACAAATAACCCAAAAAGTAGGCACGTACAGAAGAAACGTAAATAATTTCCATGATAATTTGTCATTTCCTTAATTTGTCCTTACTCCACTCTCTGTGCCAATTTTCCATGAATTACATAGACAAACTTTCGATAATGTTAGAGCTCTTAGGATAAGCCCTCAATTTTCCTTTACTTTTTGTGATATAACTATTATTTCTTGTTGAATTTTTGAAAAATACCTACATTGCTTTTAATTTCTTAGGTATATTTCCTGAGTCAGAGTTCAGTGTTCCATTCACTGTAAAAACTCAGTAATTGCTTATTGATTGATTATCTCAAAAGAGGAAGTGTACAAAGGTAGTGTAGCTGGATTTGAACCTGATTAAACGCCAGCTGACCCTTAAATGTGCTGTGGGATCTCCACCGTGTCACATGAACTTTCAGGGCCCAAGGTTTTTCAACTGTAAAATGAAGGGAATGGACTCAAATATCCATTTTGAGGTGTCTCATCCTCCATTATCTTGAATGTTTTGCTTAGTTTAATTGAGAGATTCAGCTGTTTTCCAGCCTGAGCAATGTTGCATCTGAATATCTGGGTTTATTAGCTAAATGTCAGAGCCCCTTCTTATGCCGGTGAAATGTACATAATTTAGACTGTAGCAGAAAAGGTCTACTTTACTATGACACTGGAACAGACTTTTCCCTATGCACCCCATTCACACTATCTCTGGTTGACTGAGACCAAGATGCTTCCTGAGCAGGAAATGTCACCCTTACCTTGAGAATAGATCACAGTGGAATGGACACTTATGCCTGTGGGTTATGACTATAGAAAAATATACTGGGAATCTAAGGAGAGTGAATTAGAAATGCCAGAAGCCTCTTATACATTACCTGTTGAAATATCTGTACTCTTACTTTACTGAGGTTTGTTCTCTAACCTCCAAAGAAATGTCTGGCCATTTAGTGAAAACTATTATTTTTTTTGTGAAAAAAAACAATCCCACAATTTTATACAGAAAATTCTATCTTTGAACCATCATTACTTTATACCAGGAAGAAAAAACAAACCATATTCTTCAGAGCATTTTAAAATGTGTGAGAACCTAGCATATTTCCTAAACAAGTTCATTCTTTTGGCATATATTTGGGGAGGGGAAAAGAAATTATAATACAAAACCGTCATGGAGTTTTTGCTTCACAGCTACAATATATTTGACTTCTTTCCCTTTTGTTGTTAATTTATTCCTATGGCCAAATTGACTTTTCTTTTTTTTAACATCCTTATTGCAGTATCATTGCTTTAAAATGGTGTGTTAGTTTCTGCTTTATAATACAGTGAATCAGCTATACATTCACATATATCCCCATATCTCTTCCCTCTTGCATCTCCCTCCCACCCTCCCTATCCCACCCATCTAGGTGGTCACAAAGCACAGAGCTGATCACCCTGTACTATACAGCTGCTTCCCACTAGCTATCTGTTTTACAATTGGTAGTATATATGCGTCCATGCCACTCTCTCACTTCGTCCCAGCTTACCATTCCCCCTCCTCGTGTCCTCAAGTCCATTCTCTAGTAGGTCTGCGTCTCTATTCCTTTCCTGCCCCTAGGTTCTTCATAACCATTTTTTTTTTAGATTCCATATATATGTGTTACCTTATGGTATTTGTTTTTCTCTATCTGACTTACTTCATTCTGTATGACAGACTCTAGGTCCACCCACCTGACTACAAATAACTCAGTTTCGTTTCTTTTTATGGCTGAGTAATATTCCATTGTATATATGTGCCACATGTTTATCCATTCATCTGTCGATGGACACTTAGGTTGCTTCCATGTCCTGGCTATTGTGAATAGAGCTGCAGTGAACATTGTGGTACATGACTCTTTATGAAGTATGGTTTTCTCAGGGTATATGCCCAGTAGTGGGATTGCTGGGTGGAATGGTAGTTCTATTTTCAGTTTTTTTAAGGATCCTCCATACTGTTCTTCACAGTGACTGTATCAATTCACATTCCCACCAACATTGCAAGAGGGTTCCCTTTTCTCCAAACCCTCTCCAGCATTTATTATTTGTAGGTTTTTTGATGATGGCCATTCTGACTGGTGTGAGGTGATACCTCATTGTAGTTTTGATTTGCATTTCTCTAATAATTAGTGATGTTGAGCGTCTTTTCATGTGCCCGTTGCCCATCTGTATGTCTTCTTTAGAGAAATGTCTATTTAGACCCTCTGCCCATTGTTTGGGTTATTTATTTTCTGTTTGTTTGTTTATTTTTATTGAGCTGTATGAGCAGTTTGTATATATTGAAAATTAAGCCCTTGTCAGTCGCATCATTTGCAAATATTTTCTCCCATTCCATAGGTTGTCTTTTCATTTTGTTTATGGTTTTCTTTGCTGTTCAAAAGCTTTGAAGTTTAATTAGGTCCAGGTTGTTTATTTTTGCTTTTATTTATTTATTTATTTTTTAGGTTTGCACTTCTCTAAAGATTAATGATGTTGAGTATTCTTTCATGTGTTTGTTGGCAATCGGTATGTCTTCTTTGGAGAAATGTCTATTTAGGTCTTCTGCACATTTTTGGATTGGGTTGTTTCTTTTTTTGATATTGAGCTGCATGAGCTGCTTGTAAATTTTGGAGATTAATCCTTTGTCAGTTGCTTCATTTGCACATATTTTCTCCCATTCTGAGGGTTGTCTTTTCATCTTGTTCATGGTTTCCTTTGCTATGCAAAAGCTTTTATGTTTCATTAGGTCCCATTTGTTATTGTTTTTGTATTCCATTTCTCTAGGAGGTGGGTCAAAAAGGATCTTGCTGTGATTTATATCATAGAGTGTTCTGCTTATGTTTTCGTCTAAGAGTTCTGTAGTGTCTGGCCTTATATTTAGATCTTTAATCCATTTTGAGTTTATTTTTGTGTATGGTGTTAGGGAGTGTTCTAATTTCATTCTTTTACATGTAGCTGTCCTGTTTTCCCAGCACCACTTATGGAAGAGGCTGTCTTTTCTCCATTGTGTATTCTTGCCTCCTTTATCAAAGAAAAGGTGACCATATGTGTGTGGGTTTATCTCTGGGCTTTCTATCCTATTCAATTGATCTATATTTCTGTTTCTGTGCCAGTACCATAGTGTCTTGATGACTGTAGCTTTGTAGTACAGTCAGAACTCAGGGAGCCTGATTCTTCCAGCTCCATTTTTCCTTCTAAAAATTGCTTTGTCTATTCAGGGTCTTCTGTGTTTCCATACAAATTGTGAGATTTTTTTGTTCTAGTTCTTTGAAAAATGCCAGTGGTATATTGATAGGGATTGCATTGAATCTGTAGATTGCTTTGGGTAGTATAGTCATTTTCACAATGTTGGTTCTTCCAATCCAAGAACATGGTATATCTCTCCATCTCTTTGTATCATCTTTAATTTCTTTCATCAGTGTCATATAGTTTTCTGCATACAGGTCTTTTGTCTCCTTAGGTAGGTTTATTCCTATGTATTTTATTCTGTTTGTTGCAGTGTAAATGGGAGTGTTTCCTTAATTTCTGTTTCACATTATTCATCATTCGTGTATATGAATTCAAGAGATATGTGCATTAATTTTGTATCCTGCTACTTTACCAAATTCATTGATTAGCTCTAGTAGTTTTCTGGTAGCATCTTTAGGCTTCTTTATGTATAGTATCATGTCATCTGCAATCAGTGACAGCTTTACTTTTTCTTTTCCGATTTGGATTCCTTTTATTTCTTTTTCTTCTCTTATTGCTGTGGCTAAAACTTCTACAACTATGTTGAATAATAGTGGTGAGAGTGGTCAACCTTCTCTTTTTCCTGATCTTGGTGGAAATGGTTTCAGTTTTTCACCATGAAGCACGATGTTGGCTGTGGGTTTGTCATATATGGCCTTTATTACGTTGAGGTAAGTTCCCTCTGTGCCTACTTTCTGGAGGATTTTTATCATAAATGGGTGTTGAATTTTGTTGAAAGCTTTCTCTGCATCTATTGTGATGATCATATGGTTTTTCTCCTTCAATTTGTTAATACGGTGTATCACATTGATTGATTTGCATATACTGAAGAATCCTTGCATTCCTGGGATAAACCCCACTTGATCATGGTGTATAATCCTTTTAATGTGCTGTTGGATTCTGTTTGCTACTATTTTGTTGAGGATTTTGGCACGCATGATCATCAGTGATATTGGCCTGTAGTTTTCTTTCTTTGTGGCATCTTTGTCTGATTTTGATATAAGGGTGATGGTGGACTCACAGAATGATTTGGGAGTGTTCCTCCCTCTGCTTATTTTGGAAGAGTTTGAGAAGGATAGGTGTTAGCTGTTCTCTAAATGTTTGGTAGAATTCGCTGTGAAGCCATCTGGTCCTTGGCTTTTGTTTGTTGGAAGATTTTTAATCACAGTTTTAATTTCAGTGCTTGTGATTGGTCTGTTCATATTTTCTATTTCTTCCTAGTTCAGTCTCGGAAGTTGTGTATTTCTAAGAATATGTCCCCTTCTTCCAGGTTGTCCATTTTATTGGCATATAGTTTCTTGTAGTAATCTCTCATGATTCTTTTTATTTCTGCAGTGTCAGTTGTTACTTCTCCTTTTTCATATCTAATTCTATTGATTTGAGTCTTCTTCCTTTTTTTCTTGATGAGTCTGGGTAATCATTTATCAATTTTGTTTATCTTCTCAAAGAACCAGCTTTTAGTTTTATTGATCTTTGCTATTGTTTCCTTCATTTCTTTATCATTTATTTCTGATCTAATCTTTACGATTTCTTGCTTTCTGCTAACTTTGGGGTTTTTTTGTTCTTCTTTCTCTAATTGCTTTAGGTGTAAGGTTAGGTTGTTTATTTGAGATGTTTCTTGTTTCTTAAGGTAGGGTTGTATTGCTATGAACTTCCCTCTTAGAACTGCTTTTGCTGCATCCCATAGCTTTTTGGTCGTTGTGTTTTCATTGTCATTTGTTCTAGGTATTTTTGATTTCCTCTTTGATTTCTTCAGTGATCTCTTGGTATCACTAAGTAGTGCATTGTTTAGCCTCCATGTGTTTGTATTTTTTACATATTTTTTCCTGTAATTGATATCTAGTCTCACAGTGTTGAGGTCGGAAAAGATACTTGATATGATTTCAGTTTTGTTAAATTTATCAAGGCTTGATTTGTGACCCAAGATATGATCTATCCTGGAGAATGTACCATGATCACTTGAGAAGAAAGTGTAATTCTGTTGTTTTTGGATGGAATGTCCTATAAATATCAATTAAGTCCATCTTGTTTAATGTATCATTTAAAGCTTGTGTTTCCTTATTTATTTTTCTTTTGGATGATCTGTCCATTTGTGAAAGTGGGGTATTAAAGCCCCCTACTATGATTGTGTTACTGTTGATTTCCCTTTTATGGCTCTTAGCATTTGCCTTATATATGGAGGTGCTCCTATATTGGGTGCATAAATATTTACACGTGTTATATCTTCTTCTTGGATTGATCCCTTGATCATCATGTAGTGTCCTTCTATTTCTTTTGTAATAGTTTTTATTTTAAAGTCTATCTTGTGTGATATGAGAATTGCTACTCCAGCTTTCTTTTGATTTCCATTTGCATGGAATATCTTTTTCCATCCCCTCACTTTCAGTCTGTATGTGTCCCTAGGTCTGAAGTGGGTCTCTTGTTGACAGCATATATATGGGTCTTGCTTTTGTATCCATTCAGCCAGTCTGTGTCTTTTGGTGGGAGCATTTAATCTATTTACATTTAAGGTAATTATCGATATGTATGTTCCTATTATGATTTTCTCTAATTGTTTTGGGTTTGTTATTGTAGGTCTTTTCCTTCTCTTGTGTTTCCTGCCTAGAGAAGTTCCTTTAGCATGTGTTGTAAAGTTGGTTAGGTGGTGCTGAATTCTCTTAGCTTTTGCTTGTCTGTAAATATTTTAATTTGTCCATCAAATCTGAATGAGATCCTTGCTGGATAGAGTAATATTGGTTGTAGGTTTTTCCCTTTCATCACTTTAAATCTGTCCTGCCACTCCCTTCTGGCTTGCAGAGTTTCTGCTGAAAGATCAGCTGGTCACCTTATGGGGATTTCCTTGTATGTTATTTGTTGTTTTTCCCTCCTGCTTTTAATATTTTTTCTTTGTATTTAATTTTTGATAGTTTGATTAATATGTGTCTTGGCATGTTTCTCCTTGGATTTATCTTGTATGGGACTCTCTGCACTTGTTGGACTTGATTAACTATTTCCTTTCCCATATTAGGAAAGTTTTCAACTATAATCTCTTCAAATATTTTCTCATCTCTTTCTTTTTCCGATCTTCTTCTGGGACCCCTATAATTCTAATGTTGGTGCATTTAATGTTGTCCTAGAGGTCTCTGTGACTGTCTTCAATACTTTTCATTCTTTTTTCTTTATTCTGCCCTGCAGTAGTTATTTGCACTCTTTTATCTTCCAGGTCACTTATCCGTTCTTCTGTCTCACTTATTCTGCTACTGATTCCTTCTAGAGAATTTTTAATTTCATTTATTGTGTTGGTCATCATTGTTTGTTTGCTCTTTAGTTCTTCTAGGCCCTTGTTAAACGTTTCTTGTATTTTCTCCATTCTATTTCCAAGTTTTTGGACCACCTTTACTATCATTACTCTGAATTCTTTTGCAGGTAGACTGCTGATTTCCTATTCATTTGTTTTGTCTCGTGGGTTTTTACATTGCTCCTTCATCAGCTGTTTGTTTCTCTGTCTTCTCATTTTGCTTAACTCTTGTGTTTGGGGTCTCCTTTTCTCAGGCTGCACGTTCGTAATTCCTGTTCTTTTTGGTGTCTGCCCCCAGTGGGTAAGGTTGGTTCAGTGGGCTGTGTAGGCTTCCTGGTGGATGGGACTGGTGCCTGTGTTCTGGTGTATGACACTGGATCTTGTCTTTCTGGTGTGCAGGACCGCATCTGATGGTGTGTTTTCGGGTTTCTCTGACCTTATTATGATTTTAGTCAGCCTCCCTGCTACTGGGTGGGGTTGTGTTCCTGTCTTGCTAATTGTTTGGCATAGGGTGTCCATCACTGTAGCTTGCTGCTCATTGCATGGAGCTGGTCTTGGCATTGAGATGGAGATCTCTGGGAGAGCTTTTTCAGTTTGCTGTTATGTGGAGCTGGGAGGTCTCTGGTGGACCAACATCCTGAACTCAGCTCTCCCTCCTCAGGGCACAGGCCTGACACCCAGCCAGAGTACCAAGACCCTGTCAGCCACATAGCTCAGAAGAAAAGGGAGAAAAAAAAGAAAGAAAGAAATAAAAAAATTAAATTAAGTTATAAAAATAAAAATAGGGGCTTCCCTGGTGGCGCAGTGGTTGAGAGTCTGCCTGCCGATGCAGGGGACACGGGTTCGTGACCTGGTCTGGGAAGATCCCACATGCCGTGGAGCGGCTGGGTCCATGAGCCATGGCCGCTGAGCCTGTGTGTCCGGAGCCTGTGCTCCACAATGGGAGAGGCCACAACAGTGAGAGGCCCACGTACCACAAAAAAAAAAAAAAAAAAAAGAAAAAGAAAAAATAAATAAAAATAATTATTAAAGATTAAAAAAATTAAAAAGTAATAAAATAAAAAAAGGAAGAAAGACGAGAGCAACCAAACCAAAAAACAAATCCACCAGTGATAACAAGCGTGAAGAACTATACTAAAAAAAAAACAAAAGAATCGGACAGACAGAACCCTAGGACAAATGGTAAAAGCAAAGCTATACAGACAAAATCACACACAGAAGCATACACATACACACTCACAAAAAGAAAAAAAGAAAAAAATATATATATCGTTTCTCCCAAAGTCCACCGCCTGAATTTTGGGATATTCATTGTCTATTCAGGTATTCCAGAGATGCATGGTACATCAAGTTGATTGTGGAGATTTAATCCGCTGCTCCTGAGGCTGCTGGGAGAAATTTCCCTTTCTCTTCATTGTTCGCACAGCTCCTGGGGTTCAGCTTTGGATTTGGCCCTGCCTCTGCGTGTAGGTCGCCTCAAGGCGTCTGTTCTTCCCTCAGACAGGACGGGGTCAAAGGAGCCGCTGATTCGGGGGCTCTGGCTCACTTAGGCTGGGGGAGGGATGGGTACGGATGCGGGGCGAGCCTGCGGCAGCAGAGGCCAGCGTGATGTTGCACCAGCCTGAGGCGTGCCGTGCATTCTCCTGGGGAAGTTGTCCCTGGATCCCGGGACCCTGGCAGTGGCAGGCTGCACAGGTTCCCAGGAGGGTAGGTGTGGATAGTGTCCTGTGCTTGCACACAGGCTTCTTGGTGGCGGCCGCAGCAGCCTTAGCGTCTCATGCCCGTCTCTGGGGTCCGTGCTGATAGACGCGGCTCGCGCCCGTCTCTGGAGCTCCTTTAAGTGGCGCTCTTAATCCCCTCTCCTCGCACACTCCGAAACAATGTTCTCTTGCCTCTTAGGCAGGTCCAGACCTTTTCCCGTACTCCCTCCCGGATAGCTGTGGCGCACTAACCCCCTGCAGGCTGTGTTCATGCAGCCAACCCCAGTCCTCTCCCTGGGATCCGACCTGCGAAGCCCAAGCCTCAGCTCCCAGCCCCCGCCCGCCCCGGCGGGTGAGCAGACAAGCCTCTCGTGCTGGTGAGTGCCGGTCGGCACCAATCCTCTGTGCGGGAATCTCTCCGCTTTGCCCTCCGCACTCCTGTTGCCGCGCTCTCCTCCGTGGCCCCGAAGCTTCCCGCCTCTGCCACCCGCAGTCTCTGCCCCACGAAGGGGCTCCTAGTGTGTGGAAACGTTTCCTCATTCACAGCTCCTTCCCAGAGGTGCAGGTCCTGTCCCTATTCTTGTGTCTCTGTTTATTCTTTTTTCTTTTGCCCTACCCAGGTACGTGGGGAGTTTCTTGCCTTTTGGGAAGTCTGAGGTCTTCTGCCAGCATTCAGTAGGTGTTCTGTAGGAGTTGTTCTACATGTAGATGTATTTCTGATATATTTGTGGAGGGGAAGGTGATCTCCACATCTTACTCTTCCGCCATCTTGAAGGTCTCTCCAAATTGACGTTTAATGCTAAACTTGCTTTGGGATTTGTTGGGTTAACATTGGCAGTGCTCAACTTACTTGTCTTATTAAAGACACTTTTGCTCATTAACTGATATAGACATCTTGCTTGTTTTTCTAAATCTTTCTCCCTCTAGAAAACTTACTCTTTGGAAAGATTAAATAAGTAAGGAAACTGTAACAGAGAACAAACTTTCCTCTTTAAAATAATACCTTAGAGTTAAAACCAAAATTTTAACCATAGAATGCAATGGAGAGTTTCCACTGTAAGTAATGTTTGAAGATCCAGTCCTGTTTTCTGAGACGACTAGTATTATTTTCATAAGGAATAAGATATTCTCTTGACACTTAAATTTATGCATTTGACCTTCTCCCATAAAAGATAATTTGTTTTATACTTAGACAAAGGTAGTAAGGAATTAGTTTCACTTCAAATAATTGTCCCACACAGCACTGGCCTGATAACTGGGTTACTGAAAGCCACAGGTCTGGGCTATTAACAATTAACTAAGGTAAGCTGCAATTGTGAGGGGTGATAAGAATGACCTTGTTTAATAATACAGTTCACAGGTGAGCAACGAAGTTTATGTAGCTCTAGGCTTAGAATAAGTTCTAAATAAGCCCTAACATATACATGCACACAAAAATGGCAGTGTTCCCCAACTTTATTCTAATATTTTATCAGAAATTTTGTTATTCTATGATGGGATCAGTCATAAGGAAGTTTATTTTGCATGCTCGGATTTGATAAAATAATATCATCCAACTTACTTCCTTATATGTACTGAAGTAAGTCATTGTGAAATGATTTCAGGAACACTGTCTTTTAAATTTCATATCACATCTGAAATGTTTAGTTTTCGGAAGATTTTATATCCCAACAATCAGTTGTTTTGCATTCCACAGTAAGTATTCAAGTAAGCATTTCAAACTATCCTAAGCATCTGTTCTTACTACTACTGAAAATGGAAAAATCATAAATATTGCATTTGTTCAATGAGCAAATAAATTGTCTAATCTGTTGTTTCCTTTTTTCTTTTCTTTCCTTTTTCTGAGCAATTAGATATTTTAAACCATAGTAATGATTTTTCACTGCAGAAAATATAAATGAAAAAAATTATTTGCAGTTTGAGAAATAAAAATGTGAGAATTTAGTCTTCCAATGACTCGCATGAGCAAATATGCAGGGCCCTCAGCTCGATGACTGACCCAAGCACCAGGATCTCCATGTTCTGTGCTGACTGGGGATTTTCAGGGTTCAAGAGAAGATAGGTAAATTAAGACATCTGCTGGTACCCTACACAAGTCTTAAAACATTGACTTAAGCAGGTTTCTGTATCCCCAAGATTTTTCAAAGCACTTACTATGCTTTGGGTGCTCTGTTTACCTCCAAGTAGGGGATCGAGTAAAGCAGGATCCTAAACATTATTTCCAATGGAACTATTTTTCGGTTGAATTGCTATCACCAACGTGAGGAACACTCGTGCCCCACAAATACAGTTTGGGGAATGCTGGGCTGTAGATCTATGTTTAGGTGGAAGTAAGCAATATTCTTGTGGTAGTTAAATCCATGAGACTACATGAGGTGGCTCACAGGCAAAAGACAGACAGAACAAGAACTTTGCAAAAGAACACCGCAAGTTCCAGGACAGACAGAATATTATATTGAGTTTATTATGCATGCCATAGACTCACAGAATTGTTAAATTAGAAGTAAGAACAAAGATCATTTAGTTCAACTTCCTCACTTCAGAGCTAGGGCAATTAAGAACTGAGGAATTAGGTGACTTATTTAAAGTTACACAGCTTGTTTCCTGTTTGCTAGTCGAAATCAAGAGAGAAAATATATTCGCTTAAGGAAACTTGCTGTAAACAAAAGCAGCAACTTCGGGTCAAAAGTCATTAAAGCAAGTTAAAATTAATTTCTTAATATAGAAGATGAAGGAATCCACTGGGCTTCTTCCTTCCTTCCTTCCTTCACGTAACTTTTTAAAAAATTTATCTATTTTTGGCTGTGTTGGGTCTTCGTTCTGCGGCGGGCTTTCTGTAGTTGCATCGGGCGGGGGCTACTCTTCATCGCGGTGCGCGGGCTTCTCATTGCGGTGGCTTCTCTTGTTGCAGAGAATGGGCTCTAGGTGCATGGGCTTCAGTAGTTGTGGCACGCGGGCTCAGTAGTTGCATCTCATGGGCTCTAGAGCAGGGGCTCAGTAGTTGTGGTGCACGGACTTAGTTGCTCTGTTGCATGTGAGATCTTCCCGGACAGGGCTTGAACCCATGTCCCCTGCATTGGCAGGCGGATTCTTAACCACTGTGCCACCAGGGAAGCCCCCCTCCATGTAATTTTTGATAATGAGGAAGGAATGTTTTGAGTGGACAAAGTAGACCAAACCCTGGTTGGAAGCAACCAGACAATGATAGTTCTCATGACAGTGATAAGAAGAGAAAGAAAAACAGAAAATTCCTGTGGTTTGTAGTTTTACGTGGCCTTTTGTTGTTTCCTTTGAGAGTGATGAATACAGAAAAAAAATAGAGTAAGTTCTTTTTATTCCTCTTGACTCCTCAACAGCTCAAGTTATCTAATATAGGTGGAGTGTTTTTACTCTTTAGTAAAAGACTTTGTGTATGTTGGCCTAGAATAATTCAAAATGATATAATACACCTTCTAGCAGCATTTCACACTCATTTTAAAAAATTTATTTATTTATTTATTTATTTTGGCTCTGTTGGGTCTTCATTTCTGTGTGAGGGCTTTCTCTAGTTGTGGCAAGCGGGGGCCACTCTTCATTGCGATGCGCGGGCCTCTCACTATCACGGCCTCTCGTTGCGGAGCACAGGCTCCAGATGCGCAGGCTCAGTAGTTGTGGCTCACGGGCCCAGCTGCTCCACGGCATGTGGGATCCTCCCAGACCAGGGCTCGAACCGGTGTCCCCTGCATTGGCAGGCCGATTCTCAACCACTGTGCCACCAGGGAAGCCCCCACACTCATTTTTTATGCTAAAAAATAACAACAACAAAAAATGACTGGCAACTTTTTTAACACACTCTTAAAAGAACTATATTTCTGGAGCTGCTGGAAATCTAGTTTCTTGTCCTCACGGTTCACAGTGTTTGCTCATATAAAACAGGCCACTGAACCTCTAACTGCTTAACAACTGTACCTTTGATCTGTTCTCATTTTCTATCTAATTAAATGAAAATATTATTTCAGATTATAAGCCAATGAAACGAGGTGTCATTTTTCTACCCTTCTCCACATCTTCCCTTTTTACTAGAGCAGGTGCCATAATAGATATTAAATATAAATGCCTATAAAGTAGAGATAACAATAATATCTCCCTCAATCTTATTGAGAGGCTTCATTGAGATAATATATGTGACCATTCTTTGTAAAGAGTACAGCACTATTTATACATCATGGATGATAATTATTATTATTACTAGTGTTAACATTGCAATTTACAAGACAATGCTCCAAACATGGAATGGGGGATATTAAAAAAGAATCAGGATATTTATAAAGCTAGGTTCACAACTCTTAGCACACAATAATCCTTCAAAAATATTTGCTGAATTAAATATAAAATCAATCGAGAAAAAATGGAGCACAGTGGAATGTGGGTACAGAATAAAGGATGAGTAAAAGCCTCATGAAATTAATGTGGAAAGTGAGTAGTGAGATAATTTTTTAAAAAGTGAGAGACCTTGATTCATAATTTGATGGAGAAGATAACATAAGAAAAGTAGCCTTGGTGAAATCAAAAATGGCAGGAGTGATTCTGAGCAGGGAACTATGATTATAATGTGATCAAGGAATTAGGCAATAATTAAAGTATCATAATCAGGGCGGGTATTTATTTGTGAGGGTGATGAAGTTGGAAACTTTTCTGTATATAGAGAGAAGAAAAACGAGGTGAGATAATCCAGGATTTAAGAAAGAGGCAGTTCTGTTCGACACAACTGTCTCAGTGAAGCAATCTTTGCTTCACTTTAAAGATATCTTTTGGACTTCCCTGGCAGTCCAGTGGTTAAGACTCCGAGCTTCCAGTGCAGGGAATGTGGGTTCGATCCCTGGTCGGGGAACTAAGATCCCACATGCTGTGCAGCCCCCCAAAAAAATATCAGCTTAATGTATCTGTATTAAAAAAATTCTCCAGGGCTTCCCTGGTGGCGCAGTGGTTGAGAGTCTGCCTGCCGATGCAGGGGACAAGGGTTCGTGCCTGGTCCGGGAGGATCCCACATGCCGCGGAGTGGCTGGGCCCGTGAGCCATGGCCGCTGAGCCTGCGCTTCCAGAGCCTGTGCTCCGCAACGGGAGAGGCCACAACAGTGAGAGGCCCGCGTACAGCAAAAAACAAAACAAAAAAACAAAACAAAACAAAAAATTCTCCAGTCTAATCTCTCCCTTCAACTCCAGAATTAGACATCTAGTTATTTAGCACCCATGCTTGCATGACTGATACAAGCCTCAAAATTAACAGGTCTGGGAGTGAACTGTTGCTTCCCTGCACCCAAAACCTTGGCTCCCCAGGTCTTCCCCATCTCAGCCAATAGCAACACCTTTCATTTAAGCTAACATGCTTGGATCGTTTTTAACTCCTTTGTTTTACTCATACCTCAAATCCAAACAAGCAGCAGATTCTCTAAGCTTTCCTATCAAAATATATCCTAAAACCGTGAATTCACCATTTCTCATAATTTCTACAGTTCTGTGCTAGTAAAACCCACAAAAATGCAACAGATTCTTAAATGGCCTCTGTGCTTTCTCCTTTGCCCTACGACAGTCTGTAATCCGATTGGCAGTTATTTTTGTTTGTTTGTTTGTTTTTTATTGAAGTACAGTTGCTATACAATATTATATGTTATAGGTGTACAATATAGTGATTCACAACTCTTTTTTTTTTTTGCGGTACGCGGGCCTCTCACTGTTGTGGCCTCTCCCGTTGCGGAGCACAGGCTCCGGATGCACAGGCTCAGCGGCCATGGCTCACAGGCCCAGCCATTCCGTGGCATGTGGGATCCTCCCGGACCAGGGCATGAACCCGCATCCCCTGCATTGGCAGGCAGACTCTCAACCACTGCGCCACCAGGGTTCACAACTTTGAAAGCTTATAATCCATTTATAGTTGTTATAAAATGTTGGCTGTATTCCCCATGTTGCACAATATATCCTTGTAGCTGATTTTATACCTAATAGTTTATACCTCTTAGTCCCCTACCCCTGTGTTTCCCCTCCCCGCTTCTCTCTCCCCACTGGTAATCAGTTTTTGCCAGTTGCAGCAACATGGATGGACTTGGAGGGCATTATGCTAAATGAAATAATATCAGACAGAGAAAGGCAAATACTGTATCATATCACTTACATTTGGAATGTAAAAGATACCGCAAACTAGTGAATATAATAAAAAAGAATGACTCACCTGGAAATTTTTGTGCTTGCTTTTCCTTCTGTCTTGCACACCCTTCCCCCAGATGGTCACAGGCTTCCTTCCAATCTCTGCTCAAATGTCACTGCTTCAGAAAAGTCTTCTCTGACATCTCATTTAAATATTACCCTTAAGCATTTTCTGTCCTTTTACTAAGCTTTATTTCTCTTCATTGCAATTATCACCAGAGACCTCACACTATTTAGACATTGTGTATTTGCATGTAGCATGTCTCCTCCACTATAAATTAAGTGCATGAGGCATGTCATCTGTCTTACTACTGAGTTCCAAGAACCAGTGCCTGGAATATAATGGACACTCCATAGATGTTTGCATATAACATTTACTAGTCCCTAGAACCCTTTTTTTTTTTTTCGAAGTAATATGTATTTGACATTTGTGATTTTACCTATGATCATCACCTGAAGAAGAAAAAGACTAACTGAATTCTGCAACTTTTCAACAATACTCTTAAGGCATACTTTTAGCTCCTCAGGAGGGCTCTGTATTATACAAGTGAGTCATTACCTGCCCCCAGCACACACACTTCTAAGAGAAGCCAGTCTCTATACCACTGCAGATGGGCATTTAGAGCAAGGTTCTGTTCCATGTGAACCTAAGGGCCTGCCCCAGCTTATTGGCTTAGCTGTGGTCAACAGGTTCCTGATCATCCAACACACACCATCTGGCTTGAAAAAATGAGCAGAATCAATCATATTCATCCCTTTAGAGTTTAGAAATAGGAAACTGTGAGATTGAAATAATTAGCTGAGCTGAACAATCGTAAGAGATGGGGAGCCGGAGCAGCCGTTCTAGGTCTTCTGCAGGTAAAAGACAGAGCATGGTAATGAGCAAATGTGCTCAGAGGTGCCAAGGTTCCCTGTGTGAGCTGCCAGGGAAGTCCTAAGAGGGAGACAGAGAAGAGGACACCTTCACAATTCAGCTCCAAACTGTGTGTATCTTGAAAATAAATAAACCCCCTCTTTCTTTAAGTATTTGGGTAGACCACTTTTCTCTGAACCCGAAAGAACCATGACATAATCTGCCTAATTACAGACTAAGGACTGCAGAAGATACAATATCATACATAGCATGCTTTTGCTCTCAACCAAGGGCAATTACAGGTTAAGTGGCAGTGTCTTTTTTTTAAATTAATTTTTATTGGAGTATAGTTGCATTACAATGTTGTGTTAGTTTCTACAGTACAGTAAAGTGAGTCAGCTATACGTATATCCCCTCTTTTTTGGATTTCCTTCCCATTTAGATCACCACAGAGCATTGAGTAGAGTTTCCTGTGCTATACAGTAGGTTCTCATTAGTTATCTGTTTTATACATAATAGTGTATATGTCAATCCCAATCTCCCAATTCATCCCACCCCTCTTCTGCCCTTGGTGTCCATGTTTGTTCTCTGTTGTCTGTAGGTAGCAGTGTTTTGACAATGGTCTATGCAGCTCATGCAGCTTCATCTTTATCCATAGTCACACAGGCACTTTACGTACCTTCTCCTTGCATGTGAGGTTAGATGTTTTATTCACCTTATAAAAATATAATGAAATCAACTGCCAATAAAAGTTCTAGGGATGAAGGTCTGAATTGGAATCTCTCGGCTACTTGCTGCCTTAAGCCAGTTTTCCCAAGGTTAGCTTTCAATTAGCAAAGCAAAATATAGGTTTAAAGCAATTATCTGGATAATTCAAGCAAAAACATTGCTTTGACTTAAATTGCCTGAATAATTGTAAGTTAATCATCTCTTCGCTATTGACTTCCTCTCAAGTGATTGTCCAGGTAATAGAGACAAAGCATGGTAGTAGCTTAAGTTACCCAGATAATTACATGCTTGCTTTACTCCACCTTGTCAACAAGACCTGGCTATGATGTAAAGAACACCAGTGGAGAAATGACATGAAGTGACAGCTAAGGCCAGACCTATCAATGGGAGGTGAATCAGGCATTGGACAAAAACCAAGAAGGCTTTATTAGGGAACGCAAGGTGTGTGGGGCACCGGGGACAGCCCAGGTGGGCAGACCTGCCTCCCTGCAAGGCCACTTGATGAGTAAGGGAGTGGAGGTGGGGAAGGACAAAGCCTGATGATGACAAATCCTCATAAATGGGAGATGCTTGGGGAATAAAATGGCCTTCCAAACCCCAAAACTGTCACTATGTAATATGTTCAGCTCTTGATTAAAGAGAAGAATTTTTAAAATTTTAGGAACTTAAAGTCCAACATAATATCACTCCAGTGCCTTATACATCAGATAATTTGAAATGTACTGTTAGTAAAATTACATCCAACAAACTAAAAGCTCAAAGAAATACTCTCCACCATTATCTTATTTTTATAGGCTTATTTTTAAAGTGTGATTTCCTCAATTAAACTCTCTCTAATTCTAATGCTAGCTACAGGGGGGAAAAATAAAGAGGTGACCTTTTAAATAAGAACCTAGAGGCAAGACGGGAATAAAGATGCAGACCTACTAGAGAATGGACTTGAGGATAGGGCGAGGGGGAAGGGTAAGCTGTGACAAAGCGAGAGAGTGACATGGACATATATACAGTACCAAACGTAAAATAGATAGCTAGTGGGAAGCAGCCGCATAGCACAGGGAGATCAGCTCTGTGCTTTGTGACCACCTAGAGGGGTGGGATAGGGAGGGTGGGAGGGAGGGAGATGCAAGAGGGAAGAGATATGGGAACATATGTATATGTATAACTGATTCACTTTGTTATAAAGCAGAAACTGACAAACCATTGTAAAGCAATTATACTCTAATAAAGATGTTAAAAAATAAAATAAATAAAATAAAAATTGAATAAATAAATAAATTACCTGGGCTGTGCTAAATCAACAATGACTCCATTTCCAGAACTGAGGGAATTCATGAAGTAATGACTCTATATCTCTATTGCTTTAAATCCATCTGCCAGTAAAATAATTTCTGCTGAAAGGCTGTCCTGTGAGCTATTGGACATCTATGTTGTGAAGGTTATAACCAAATTATCATTTAAGGTTTATGGATGTATCATATTCATTCAACAAACTTTTATTGTACACCTACAATGTGAGAGGGAATGTGCTTTCACACATATTATCTCATGCTTTTATTTGCACCACAGAGCAAGTGATATATTATCCTTGTATTTCACCGTAGGCTACTTTACTTTCAATTCCCAAAGCTGTAGATTCTATATTAAAATTTAAAAAGAAATCAAAACAGGATAGGATATAAAGGGAATCAGTATTCAGATATTGTCCACACTGTCAAATAACGGTTTTCCTTTTTATACTATTAGTATGTTGGTATAAAATGTCAAGCTTTTCCTTTTACTAAAAATTCTGACTCTATCTCATTATTATCATTAAATAAATAATACAATTTGTATATTATCAATGGTGGTAATTATTATTTATAATGTTACCTAAGTCTTTTTTCTTACCTTTCATGTGTCAGATGAATCTTCCTGACTATGTTGGCAACAGATCTGCTTTTGTGAAAGAATGATTCTGTGAAAGAAAATCTGAAATACGTGGTTAAGAGAGTGGTTTGGAATTACTTGAGTTTCAGTTTTGATTTGTAAGAATCATTTCTGCTTTAATTTTTAGGTATATTATAGATTATAGAATACATGGAACTATGCCAAATTACTCCATATAATGTAGACCAGTTTCTTCCTCTTTAATTGATTGGTCTAAATTACCAATATTACTTAACTTGTATTTTAGAACACGTATGTTCATATTTGAAGACTCAAATTTGTAATTTCTGCCCCCGGTTAATGCACACCAGGTCAGATATGGATACTATGTGAATTGCCCAAGGTCATGCAAACTGCTCCTATAGGCAGGCAGTGAGGGCTTATCAGAATAAATCAGCAAGGCACAGCGCAGCTTTGAGTTTATGTAAGAGGAGATAGAAGGGTACAAATAATTGATGTGCCTAATCAGGTAAGGAATCAGCTCTAGAAACCACACTGCTCTGTATAAACAGCATGTTTTTGCTCAGATGTCTGCCTTGATCATTTTCCCCCTTTTTTGTTCAAGGAGTTTAAAACCTTCAGGCTGATGGATCCCAGGAAAGAAGTCAAATGGGCTGTAGGAACTACTTGGTGGTTCGGTTACTAATACCACAACAGCAGTTACATTCAATTAGATGCCACTGAATTGGCAGTTTTTAGTGGCTCTCTTAAAAAGTGTGTGTGTGTGTGTCTATATTTCCTCTCTCTCTCTCTCTCTCATTTCTTATGTGGTCATACTCTGCAGTTGACGCTTACATTGGCCCCTAGAATTTTTGGTACACCATATGATAATGTCAACATTTTTACTTGGAGGCCATTCTGGGAAGTTTATTAGAAGGCCTTCCCATGTGCATTTGGTTGAATTTGGCTCTGGTTAGATACCTGTTTGTTCTTAGATTTTTTTTAAACTGCTATGTATGTTGGAAGGGAAGTTGGATGACATTTTATTTATTTTAAGTTGTCTTTTTGTTTCCCCTAGAGCAGCAAAAGGAAGGATGTTTTTGAGAATAATCTTTTTTTAGTTACTGATTTCTACAAGGAAAAGCTTTTTCATATATTTGAATAATTCCTTTGTAAAACAGACTATTTAACTTTGAAATACAGCTGCTATATGCACTTAATTGACTACTCAACACAGCAATTTTCTACTCTATAGGGTGTCCCAGTGCTACAGACTACCATATAAAGTGATTTTCAAAGTGCATTGAAAACCTATGAAATTCTTGGAATGATTTGAAAATTACCTTTCCCTTTCTTAACTTTTACACTGAAAAATATTGTGTGACAATCTGACAAAAGTAAACTTGAAGCTGAATTTTATATCTTAGATATGTGATGGATGGTACATTTGTGTTATTGTTGTTGTAGTCTATATACAACAACATAGACTTTCTTTCCCTTCATTGGCCATCTTTAAATATTTACTGAGTACCTGCTAGGTGCAAGGCACTGACCTGGTACAAGGAAGTATACAAAGGACATAACATGTAGTTCCAAATTGCAGTGAATATATCATCTGTTATGTAATATAAACTATGGATACAAACACTTTGCCTTCCAAACTCCAAAATAATGTACAATCTGAGTACAGAGGAGGAAAGATAACTTCTTTCTTTATTGAAGTTTAGTTGATTTGCAACACTGTGTTAGTTTTAGGTGTACAGCAAAGCGATTCAGTTATATATGTATGTGTTTTTTTCAGATTGTTTTCCATTATAGGTCATTACAAGATATTGAATATAGTTCCCTGGGCTATACAGTAGGACCTTGTTGTTTATCTGTTTTATATATAGTCGTGTGTATCTGTTAATCTGCTACCCCTAATTTATCCCTTGCCCCTTTCCCCTTTGGTAACCATAAGTTTGTTTTCTATGTCTGCGAGTCTGTTTCCATTCTGTAAATAAATTCATTTGTATTATTTTTGATTCCACATATGTGATATCATATAATATTTGTCTTTATCTGATTTACTTCACTTAGTATAATATTCTGTAAGTCCATCCATGTTGCTGCAAATGACATTATTTAATTCTTTTTTATGGCTGAGTAATGTTCTATTGTGTGTATATACCACATCTTTATCCACTCATCTGTTGGTGGACACTTAGTTTGCTTCCATATCTTGGCTATTGTAAATAGTACTGCTGTGAACATTGGGGAGCATATATGAAAGATAACTTCTAAATAAGGGATCTGAAGAACACTTCCATAGTGGAAGAGTGGATGATATTTGAGGGAGAGGATGTTTAGGACTTCCACATGTAAGATTAAAGGTTGGAAATATGAAACAAAGAACATGACCAAAGTGAAGAAAACACAGAATGCAAAACTCACCAGGAAGTCTCCTACTTTGATGAAACCATAGAATAACGATGTAATAGTAGAAGGCTCGAAGATGAACCAAGATTCAATTGTAGTTGGTCTTGACTGTCAATCAAAAGAGGCAGTTTGCTATTCGGTGGGTAATGGGATTTAAGTAAAAAATAATAAGAATAACACAAACAAATATCTTTGCTCAAGAAAAATCAGATGATGAGAATTGGATAAATCAAAATGTAGGGCTTCCCTGGTGGTGCAGTGGTTGAGAATCCACCTGCTAATGCAGGGGACATGGGTTCGAGCCCTGGTCCGGGAAGATCCCACATGCCGCGGAGCAACGAGGCCCGTGAGCCACAACTACTGAGCCTGCGCGTCTGGAGCCTGTGCTCCACAACAAGAGAGGCCGCGATAGTGAGAGGCCTGTGCACCTCGATGAAGAGTGGCCCCCGCTTGCTGCAACTGGAGAAAGCCCTCACACAGAAACAAAGACCCCACACAGCCAAAAATAATTAATTAATTAATTAATTAATTAAAAATGAATATCTGCTTATTAAAAAAAATGTAAAAATAATAATGTGTAATAATGTATTACTGTTGCTATAATTGTTATTGTTAGAGAGGAACATTGTCCCATACCTTCTCTTTCTGGGGAGAAAGAGCAAAGTGTGGAAGAAGAGCAAGGTAGACTGAATTCAGAACAGAACTAAACCAATAGCAGAATGAAATGAGAAAAAGATATTGAATTTTAAAATAGCAATGAAGATATGTTAGGGGATAGAAATCCCAATCCGAATCAACTTAGAGAAAAGTGTATTAGATCACGTAACTGAAAGTTCTGGAGCAAAGCAAGTGTCATCAGGCCCTGGTCTGCCTTTCAGCTTTGTTCTTGTCTATGTATTGGTTTTATTCTCAAGTGCAGTGTGATTCCAACGTAGCTGCTTGTAGCTCCAGGCCCACATCTTCCCATGACCAAAGCTGGTGGAAAGGAATATCTTCTCTTCCCCAACACCTGATGAAAGTATCAGGCCCTGATTCACACTGACCTGAGTTGGGTCAGTGTACATCTCAGAAACATTAACTAAAGCCAAACAAGCAGAGACAACCAAACACCTTTGGATCTGGCAGCCCAGAATTGCCCTGTTTCTCAGAGACCTGTTTTACTTCTTTGGAATGAGCACCTGGTACCTTGCTGACAATGGGTACCTGCTCCTCAGCCATAGCCGAGTAGATAAAGATATTCTTCTGACCCAAGCTGGGCTGATCAGAATCTGTCTGCAGAAATTTGGATTCAAAATGTCTCTGCATGTGCCTAAAAGTAAGGATTTATAGAATCTGTAGCAGAGGGAGTCCATGTACTTTTAGAAGCAGACATAGTCCATAAAACAGGAAGAGTAAAATTAATGTGCAGAGAGAAAAAAAGATAAAGAGACCATGTACCTCAAAAAAAAAAAAAAAAGAAGAGCTTGAGAAAGTCTTAGTCCCACAGAGCATTCATTCAGAGCCTAGTTCCTGCCCCTTCTAAAAGCCCAGCTACATAGCCTGCAGCTGCATAGGTCTCGGACATCCTTGTGTGCTTTTTGATGAATACACACGGGCTCCAATATCATAATCCTCCCCTTTCCTTTATTTTCTTAAGATATTTGTAGTTTTTTTTAATTTGCAAACAAAAAACATGCACAAAACCAGAAACGAAATAGGGCTTAAGTCAGCCACTCATTCATATATCTGAATAAACTGCAGTGGTTCCTAGAAGCAGTAAATGAAGAAAGTACAATGAAATTTCTTGCCAGATATAGGATGGCTTAAAGGTCTGAAGCTAAAGAGGAAAGGAGGCTAAGAATAACGAAGAGGAAAAGCTAATTATCTCACTAGTAGAGGAAAAGTCATTTGCACATTCTGCTTTACAGTGACTTCTGTCTGCAGGGATCAAAGTTGTCAGCTATAGCATTTTAGAATATGAATGATTTAATCACAACGTCTTACAGTTGAGATTTGGGATTTTTTTTTAATGTGCTTGTTTTTGAGGTAAAAGGAAAGGGTTTCTAAATGCATCCTTAATTACAAAGTTCAAAACAAAATTTGGTACCTTTCCAGCCCTATTCACGACTAAATCCCAAAGCCATTTCAAGATGATACCTCAGCCTGGAGGGGTGGGATGGGGAGGGTGGGAGGGAGGGAGATGCATGAGGGAAGGGATGTGGGAACAGATGTATATGTATGACTGATTCACTTTGTTATAAAGCAGAAACTAATAAAAAAAAAAAAGATGATACCTCAGTCAAAGAAGCAATGCTGTTGGTCTATTGTCATTCTTAGATTTTTGGGAGCATTAAATAATCTGGACAGCCTGGTTAGGATGCCATTAACTCCTGTATAGTTTGATTCAGTAGGTCAGATATGTGGCCAAAAATCTACATTTTTAACAAATATTCCGACTGGTTCTGACTCAGGGGTCCCTGAGCCAAGCCCTGAGAATTCTCATTCTGGGAGTAATTATCACTGATCTTGAGTAGGCAGTTTGGGACAGCAGATTAAACACTGACCTGTATGTCAGAAGTCACGACTTTTCTGAGGCTGTTTCTTCAGACTAAGAAATATTAATTCTATCCTTACCCATTTCAGTTACTGTCAAGTTAAAATAATATAATAAAGTATGATTACAGTATTCTTTGTTCACCATTTATGTTGCAAATCCCGAGAGTGAAAGCGTTCTTATTCCATGGGAAAGTGACCTGAATATCAAAGTACTCCTTAGCTGCAATTGTTAACAGGTATGAACTAGACAGCAAAACTAAATGTTTTCAGGGTGATTACAAAAACTCTCTTTGTTTTGATATGAATTGGGTTTCCTTTCTCAAGACCTCATTCTTTCTCAGTGGCCAAGGGTTAACAAAATCATGACATTTCCAGTTATTCTTTTCTCTTTTAGTTCAAAGCTTCACTTCCTTTGGGTAAATATTCCGTCAAATTCAAGTATTATTATTTCCATCACTATCCACAGCGCGTTACTTCCCCCTGTCTTAAGGTCTTCACCCCCTGTTCTCACTTCTCTTTTTATAGGCCCTTTGTGTCCCTTTCCACCACAGCTGCAGGTAGGAAAAGAGGAGTGGTCTTATGTAATTGACCTCCCTCAAGGAGAGGCATTGCATATCTGGTCTGTGCAGTTCTTTTGTCTTCTGCTGTTACTGTTGAACTTTAGTCAGTGTCTGGGACGAGCATTATCCCAGCTGGCTTTCAGCCTGGACAGCATCCGAAGGTGGTCTCAGCAAATGAAGCATTCTCTGTCTGCAGGTCCCCAGCTGGACCCCAGTGCAGGGAAGCATGGCTGCCTCCCTCAAAATCCAGATGGAGTTCTAGGCTGTCTCTAGTGAGAGAGCTCTCCTTCTGCATGGTATCCCCATGTAGTGGCAGAGAAATGACTCACTCTTCCAGATTCTTTCACTGGCTATCTTAGGCCTGTTGGAAACCTATGAATCTCTGCCAGGCCAAACTCAGTTCTAAGGGAAACTGGGGATTGTCCTTGCTGTCTCCCACCATGTTACAGCTCTCCCCAAGTTCTGTGCTATCCACATTCCCAAATTGCTACACTTACCTGTAGACAGGTTTCACTGCCAAGCCGACATCACCAAACTTGATTCCCTTATACACAGAATAGCCTCCCTAATGTTCAGCAATGTCCTTAGTGGCCCCCATGTTAAGAGGAGACATGTCGAGTATACCCCTCATACCAGGACCAAGTTCCATTCTTCAACTTTCTTCTCTGCTGCTTCTCTCTTTTTCCTTAGCCAAGTTGTCTTTTTATTTCTTGCTGTAATCAAATAAAAAGAACTAATTTTGCCTCATCCATTTGGTTTGAATCACAGGCTTTCAACACCAGTGACACCAGTGTGGGGTATTCCTTACATTTGGCCTTTTGGAATTCAGTCTCTTTTATTCTCAGCTGTGTACTATCTCATGGGAATCCACGCATTTTTACTTTGGTCACCAGATGGGACAAAGAGCATGCTTATTTCTTAAAAACAGCAACAACAAATAATAACAAATGATAAAACCTATAGATACTGCCTATGTTTTTAAAGCATTTACAATTTTTTTAAACATCTTTATTGGAGTATAATTGCTTTGCAATGGTGTGTTAATTTCTGCTTTATAACAAAGTGAATCAGCTGTACGTATACATATATCCCCATATCCCCTCCCTCTTGTGTCTCCCTCCCACCCTCCCTATCCCACCCGTCTAGGTGGTCACAAAGCACCGAGCTGATCTCCCTGTGCTATGTAGCTGCTTCCCACTAGCTATCTATTTTACATTTGGTAGCGTGTATATGTCCATGCCACTCTCTCACTTCGTCCCAGCTTATCCTTCCCCCTCCCCATGTCCCCAAGTCCATTCTCTACATCTATGTCTTTATTCCTGTCCTGCCCCTAGGTTCATTAGAACCTGTTTTTTTGTTTTTTTTTTAGATTCCATATATATGTGTTAGCATATGGTATTTGTTTTTCTCTTTCTGACTTACTTCACTCTGTATCGCAATATATTTTAGTTTGTCTTTTACCATCATTTTTGTATCAGCAGTGCTTACCACAATAACTCAAACTTTGTAGAGGCTCCTAAGACTTTTTTAAATAATTAATTTACCAATATGTTAATTGCATTAAGACAAGTGCAATTATTATTAATAAAATATCACATCAAAGATTTATCATGTGGTTGGCAATCAGAGAAGAAAAAGAAATAAAAGGAATCCAGATTGGAAAAGAAGAAATAAAACTGTCACTGTTTGCAGATGACATGATACTATATGTAGAAAATCCTAAAGATACAACCAGAAAACTACTAGAGCTCATCAATGAATTTGGTAAAGTTGCAGGATACAAAATTAATACACAGTAATCTCTTTCATTTCTATACACTAACAACCAAAGATCAGAAAGAGAAATCAAGGAAACAATCCCACTTACCATCGCATCAAAAATAATAAAATACCTAGGAATAAACCTACCTAAGGAGGCAAAAAACCTGTACTCTGAAAACTATAAGACGCTGATGAAGGAAATCAAAGATGACACAAACAAATGGAAAGATATACCATGTTCTTCAATTAGAAGAATCAATATTGTCAAAATGACTATGCTACCCACGGTAATCTACAGATTCAATGCAATCCCTATCAAATTACCAATGGCATTTTTTGCAGATCTAGAACAAAAAATTCTTAAAATTTGTATGGAAACACAAAAGACCCCAAATAGCCAAAGCAATCACTGGTCCTGGTCAGTGAGTAGCCTCCTTCTCTGGTGGCAAAGGCACGAACAATTATAATCAATGTGGTAAGTGTTATATGGGACCTACAAAGTGCTATGGGGAGAAAGAGAGGTAAGTCCTACTTAAGAAAGCCAAAATAACATGTACACAAAGAGTGGATTTAAAGATGAGTAAGAGTTTGCAAGACAGTGGCAGTAACAGCATGTACCAACCTAAGGAGTAGATTAAAAACCTAAGCTGCCCTAGGACCAGTGGGGTCTGGTGTGACTGGAGCATGTTTTATGTCAACTGTGGTAGGAGATAAGGGTAATGCTAAAACTACTAAGCTTTTAGAAGGCACTGAAAAAACATCTTCATGAATTTGAGTTTTGGGAAGACATCCTTAGTATGAATAAACTATTAGCCATAATTTTTTAATGAAAATTGGATTGCAGTAAAATGAAGACTTCTACTTATCCAAATACACTGTTAAAAAGTGAAATGGCAAGCAATAAGCTGGAAGAAAAATTTTTTAGTCAATACATATGACAAGGGACAAGTATCCAGAATATATAAATAATCCATAAAAAGGAATAATAAAAGTTGTATCTAGAACATGTAAAGAATTCCTACAAAACAATAATAAATAAATAAAGCCCTATATTAAGTGGGCAAAAGATACTTCACAAAGAAGATACATGAATGGGAAGTAAGTGCATTAAGTTATGTCCAGTATTATTAGTCATCAGGGAAATAAAAATTAAAACTAAAATGAGATGCCATTTGCCTCCCACTCAAATGGCTAAAATTTTAAAAAGAGGTCAGTGCCAAATATTGGCAAGATTTGGAGCAATGGGAACACATTTACCATCTTGGAAACCTTTTTGTTTTATGTGTTTTTCTTTTGTTTTGTTGCTTTAATTACACATACCTTTACCAGATATGCCTACAATTTCACTCCTAGTATCTGCACAAGAGAAATGAAAACACATGTCCACGAAAACAATTCCACTAGAATGTTCACATCAGTTTTGTTCATAATAGCACAAACGTGGAAACAACTCCATTCCCACCAACAGACACATGGATTAACAAATTGTAGTGTAATCATTCAAGGGAAGATCACTCAGCATTTTTTTTTAATGAAGTAAATTAGCCCTCTTCAAAATATTTACTAATAACAAAGTGAAAACTAATAATTTTGCCGAAGAAAACACTAACAGACACCAACTTAACCAGGTATCCAATGTAAGCATCACAAGTCATGGGGCAAAGTGACAGCATGAGCCTACCCATAGGATCTACTGAGAAGGATACATCATCATCCCCATGAAATTCCTGCCAAAAAACACATAGCCTGAATTTAATAATGAGGAAATATCAGACAACCCAAACTCAAGGACATTATACAATGCCTCTGCTCTTCAAAAATGTCAAGGCTATGAAAGACAAAGTCAGACTGAGAAACTGTTCCTAATTAAATGATCCTGAAGAGACCTGAAAAGTAAATGTAGCACTTGATCCTAGATTGGAACCTGAACCAAAAATCATGTTTTTTCTATAAAGGAAAATATTGGGGAATTTGGTGACATTTTAATAAGGTATCTAGATTAGATGCTGGTATTATATTAATGTTGATTTTCTGACTTTGATAAGTGCACTGATATTCTGCTGTTTTGAGGCATTATACATGGAAGAACTTAGGGGTAAAGGGGCATAATGTCTGCAACTTACCTCAAAAAGCTCAGAAAGAGAAAGAGAAAGCAAATATGGTAAAATACTGACAATTGGTAACTTGGGTGAGTCGTTACACAGAAATTCTTTAAACTGTCCTTAAAACTTTTATGTGCATTTGAAATAAAGTCTTTTTTAAAATATCTGATACACACAGTAACAGGGATGAAATTCATAATTAGTATGCTGAGTGAAAGTAGCCAAACAAACCTTAACATATAACATACTTATATAAAGCTCAGAACAAGCAAAACCAACCTATGATGATAGAAATCAGAGAATTTTTCTTTTCCTATGAGCAGTAGGGATTGATTGGAAAGGGGCACTGGGAAGCTAAGAAAAAACCAAAAACAGGAACTGAGGACATTTCAGATTATATTTTGCAATGAAGCAGGAAGTATTAAATCAAGCTCCTATCTGGCCCTACCTTAACGGATCAACTGTTTTATAATAGTTGATTAGGTAGGACAGCTTTCTTCCAGAGACATCATATCAGTTAAATGACATGGAGGAATTGTTATGTTGTTTCTTTTCTTACTGATGTCTTACGTTAATTTGCCATATAGGAGAAATTTGGACTCTTATGGAAGCTGTTTCTGACTCTTTTGAGTGAATACTTTTAAAAAGAGCTTTAGTAAGTGTAAAGACTACTACTGATAAATATTATTGATAGTTCACAATTACTGATTAGAACGTCCCCAGCACCATGCAAAGTATGTACCATCTCCTAAATGTGGTTATTCCCATTTTAAACATAAAGAAACGAAGAGTCAGAGAGTTTAAGCATCTATAGAAATTTACAAAGAGGCAGAGCTAGGTCTGGAATCTAGATCCAAACCTGGATCCGTGTTAACCCAGAGGCCCCTATTCAACATATATTATATATCCATTATTCATTGTATAGTACCTGTTGGTACTGCCTCCCTTATGTGACAGAGTCTGTATAAACAAGAAACACACATCTAGTTACTTATCTTTGTAGAAAATTGATAACATTCGATCTCTCACATGGACTGTGGTGGTATGATAACATGTTGAGTCATACCATCTGTCATTTCAAAGTAGTGTAAAAAAGCTAGGTATTTGTTTCTTTGTTTAGGAATTCAAATAAAGTATGGGGTATGTTGAGGTTCATTTGTGGTTTTATAATCTCTGACAAAATTCACCAGTATCATGTTAAATGATGCCAGGATACCACTTTTCCTACTAGAGGATCTGAGGATCTAAGATCATTTTTGAAGTATAGAAAAACAAATGATTTTTGTATACTGATTTTGTATCCAGCAAATTTACGAATTTGTGTAACAGTTCTAATAGTTTTTTGGTATAATCTTCAGGGTTTATTATATATAATATCATGTCATCTGCAAACAGAAACAGTTTTGCTTCTTTCTTTCCAATTTAGATGGCTATTTTTTCTTGACTAATTCCTCTGGCTATGACTTCCAGTACTATCTTGATAAAAGTGGTGAGAGTATCCTTTTCTCTTTCCTCATTTTAGAGGAAAAACTTGCAGTTTCTCACCACTGAGTATGATGTTAACTATGGGCTTGTCGTGAATGGCCTTTATTCTATTGAAGTTTATTCCCTCTATTCCCACTATGTTGAGAGTTTTTATTGTGAAATGATATTGAAGTTTGTCAAATTATTTTTTGCATCCATTGAGATGATCATCTGATTTTTATCCTTCATTTTGTTAATGCAGTGTATTACATTGATTTTTTTTGTGTGTGCATGTTCAACCATCCTTGCATCTCTGGAATAAATTCCACTATATCATGGTGTATGATCCTTTTAATGTATTTGAATTCTGTTTGCTAATATGTTATTGATAATTTTTGTATCCATGTTCATCAGGGATATTTGCCTGTAATTTTATTTTCTTATAGAGTCCTTGGCTGGCTTTGATATCATGGTGAAGCTGGCCTCATAATATGAGCTTGGAAATGTTCCCTACTCTTCTATTTTTTGGAAAAATTTGAGGGTTGATGTTAAGTCTTCTTTAACTGTTTGGTAGAATCCACCAGCGAAGTCATCTGGTCCTAGGCTATTTTTGTTGTTCAGAGGTTTTTGATTACTGATTCAATCTCCTTACTAGAAAATGGTCTATTCAGATTTTCGGTTTCTTCATAATTCAGTCTTGGTAGGTTATATGTTTCTAGGAATTTATTCATGTCTTTCAGTCTGTCCAATTAGTTGGCCTATAATTGTTTATAACAATCTCTTATGATGCTTTGTATTTCTGTAGTATCAGTTGTAATGTTTTATCTATTTTGTTTATCTTGTCAAAAAACAAGCTCTTAGCTTAATGTTTCTTTTTAATTGTCTTTTTTGCCTCTCATTCATTTATTTCTGCTCTGATCTTTGTTATTTCCTTCCTTCCTTCTACTAATTTGGGGCTTCATTTTTCTTCTTTTTCTAGTTTCTTGAAGCGCAAGTTAGGTGGTTTATTTGAGCTCTTTTTTTTTCTTAATTTAGGCATTTATTGTTAGGAACTTCCTTCTTAGAACTGTTTTTGCTGCACACTATAAGTATTGATACGTCGTATTTCTGATTTCATTTGTCTCAATATATTTTTATTTATTTTTGACCCATTTTTTTCAGGAGCATGTTGTTTATCTCCATATATTTGTGAATTTTTCAGATTTCTACTTGTAAGTGATTTCTAGTTTCATACCACTGGAATCAGAAAAATGTGTGATATGATTTCAGTCTTATTAGACTTATTGTGACTTGTTTTGTGGCCTAACATATGAAAATGCTATATTTTTTATCAGTTAGTTAATTATTCATACATTTTACTCAATATTAAAGAAGCTACATTAGAGACTGGTATTATGAACTTTTTAGTCCTTCCCATATGTTTTGTTTTAACAAGTCATGCTATAGCAGTTGGACTGATACAGCTCACAGTATTTGGCCATTAGATTAGTGGATGGAATACTACAGTCCCACAGTTTGATAAGATACAAAGTCTTTTTAAATAAAATACTTTTTGGCATGATATTAATGTGTTCCTTCTTGGTATTTGACATTAAGATTACTCAAAGTAATGATGAGGCCACCCTGATAAGCATGGTTATTTGCACCATGCTTCAGATATTATCAATAGGTTTTTGTAATTAAAATCAGTACAGTCAGTAAAAAATAAATGTAATCATCACATCTAATTTACACCACTTAAGGAAGTGAGAGAGATCAAACTTTGTTAACTAGTTCTTTTCTACTGGATTCTTTCACAAGATGTAGATAAAATCAGTTTCATTCGAATAAGGTCAAAACTTTGTTTCCTATTAAAAGAGAAAAAAGTGCATGAGGAGATTCTCTATTTTCACTATCTCTTCCTTTCACCTTATTTGTCCTCCTATGAAGATATGATAATTAGACCATGGGGGAAAAGCCAAGAGAAGTCTACAGAAACTGACCCAATACTCTGATATTACTGAGTTGCTGAAATAATTTTGGAACTACCTACCTCTACACTTCTTGTAATGGGAGGTATTTAAATGTCTTAAGTCACTGCTAGCTATTTTGTTGTTTGTATCCCCAAATATTTCTACCTAATGCAACATCTTTATTAACCTCCTTAATTCTACTCCCCATATGCCAACTTCTGCAGGAATTCTAATCTTTCTGGAATAACAATTCATTCACACCTCATGACCTTGTTATTTATGTATAAGTGAGTTTGACTTTTACTCTACTCCAAACAGACCAACCAATAAAGATATACATTTGATATGTGTTCACTTTTACCTTTATTTCTACTTTAACGGCTGTGTTTTTATAACTGAAATATCCTTTTATCTCTCCCTTTAGTCTTGAAATAAATTCCCCCCTTTACATGGCTAAAGCTAACCTGTGTACAGTAAGTCTCCTACATACGAACGAGTTCCATTCCAAGAGCGTGTTCGTAAGTCCAATTTGCTCGTAAGTCCAACAAAGATAGCCTAGGTACCCAACTAACACAATCGGCTATATAGTACTGTACTGTAATAGGTTTAGAATACTTTTCACACAAATAATACAAAAAAACAAACCAAAAGATAAAAAAAACATTTTTAATCTTACAGTACAGTACCTTGAAAAGTACAGTAGTGCAGAACAACAGCTGGCATACAAGGTCTGGCATCGAGTGAACAGGCAAGAAGAGTTACTGACTGGAGGAGGGAGAGGAGGTGGGAGATGGTAGAGCTGAAGGATTGTCAGCAAAAGTAGACGGAGGGCAAACTGCAATTTCACTCACGCCTGACGTTTATGGCACATGTTCTGGTTCCTTGCTGGATTCAGTTCTATCTACCCTCTTGAAAAAATAATCCAGTGATGTTTGGGTAGTAGCTCTTTTTTTCTCGTCATAGATGACACAGTAGCATTGGCTTGCATTCTGAACAGCTGCTGCAACCTTCGTGTACTGTTCGACTTTTGGGTCCTGTGCCTCAAAAACTAACAGTGCCTCCTCAAATAAAGAAAATCCCCTTGCCATTTCCTTCATCATGAATCTCTTTGGTTCTTCAGTTATTTCTTCTTCCTTTTGTCTCTCTTCATCCTCTCTCTGGGCCTCCAATTCCATCACGTCTTCATTAGTAAGCTCCTCGTGTTGCACAGCAAGGAGTTCAATGAAGTCGTCCTCTTGCAGACCTAGCTTGACATAAAGATACTGTACTACTGTACTCTATACAGTACTGTACAGTGAAGTACACAAAAGCACAACCACTTGTAGAGGATGCACGCACATGACAATGTACACCAGACACATGAACTAACTTAGGTGATTGGACATGCGAACACACGTTTGCATGTTTGAAAGTTTGCAACTTGAAGGTTCACGTGTAGGGGACTTACTGTATTGTCAGGTTCTTTATTCCCATCCTTGGGTGCATCTATTCCCATAGCTCTTCACATCTGGCTAATGTGAACTATCTCACTCATTTAGATCCTTTTTCTCTGTCTTCAAATTTGTCTATGCTTATTTTATTATGAAATAAATAAACTGATGTCTTTCTACTCTCCTTTTTCCAAGCCTCTTGAAAATTTCCCACTAATTTATTTCCCCCTTCTTCACTTATAACCTCATTTACTCAGGTGTCTGCTCACCTTAAAGCTTCCGATTTATTTTCCATTGCCAAATATAATAGCTTCCATTTGTTGTCCTTTTCCTTAAATTCTGAATCAGTTGAACACCATCTTATCCACAGATGTTTTCCTCCCTCAATTCAAATGAACTCGGATATAATGATTCCCCTTCTATCTCTCTGACCATCCCTGTGATTTTCCTTACTGACTTCTCTGCCTGTTCTCTCCCTTTCTACATTTGCATTCCACATATTTAAGCTTCCTGAGTTTTTCTCTAGACAAATTTCTCTCTCCTTTGGGGACTTCTTCCATGCTCACTGCTAAGATGTCCTTTTGATGGAAATGGTACTAGACCAGAAGCTGGATCAGATCCCTGAATTTAATTCACAAGCTAATTTCTCAACTTCTCTATGTCTCAATCTTTCATTTGGCAATGATGATTAGTTATCTTTAAGATAACTATTGGGCTTCCTGGAGAACGGCCGCGCTGTGTGAAGCTGAGAAGATACACCACAAATACACCATACGTGGAACAACTCCTACAGAACACCTACTGAACGCTGGCAGAAGACCCCAGACCTCCCAAAAGGCAAGAAACTCCCCACGTACCTGGGTAGGGCAAAGCGGAGAGATTCCCGCACAGAGGATCGGTGCCGACCGGCACTCACCAGCCCGAGAGGCTTGTCTGCTCGCCTGCCGGGGCGGGCGGCGCTGGAAGCTGAGGCTCGGGCTTCGGTCAGAGAGCAGGGAGAGGACTGGGGCTGGTGGCGAGAACTCAGGCTGAAGGAGGCTAGTGCGCCACAGCTAGCCGGGAGGGAGTCCGGGAAAACTCTGGAGCTGCCGAAGAGGCAAGAGACTTTTTCTTCCCTCTTGGTTTCCTGGTGCGCGAGGAGAGGGGATTAAGAGCGCTGCTTAAAGGGGCTCCACAGACGGGCGTGGGACGCTGGGGCTGCTGCTGCCGCCGCCGCCAAGAGGCCTGTGTGCGAGCGCAGGTCACTGTCCACGCCGCCCTTCCGGGAGCCTATGAAGCCCGTCACTGCCGGGGTCCCGGGATCCAGAGACGGCTTCCCTGGGAGAACGCACGCCACGCCTCGGGCTGGTGCAACGTCACGCCAGCCTCTGCCGCTGCAGGCTGGCCCAGCATTCCGTGCCCCTCCCTCCCCCCCGGCCTGAGTGAACCAGAGTCCCCGAAGCGGCTGCTCCTTTAACCCTGTCCTGTCTGAGCGAACAGCAGACGCCCTCCGGCGACCTACATGCAGAGGTGGGGCCAAATCCAAAGCTGAGACCGTGGAGCTGTGAGAACAAAGAAGAGAAAGGGAAACCTCTCCCAGCAGCCTCAGAAGCAGCGGATTAAAGCTCCACAATCAACTAGATGTACCCTGCATCTGTGGAATACATGAATAGACAAAAAATCATCCCAAATTGAGGAGCCAGGAGTCAGTGCTGTGCCTCTGAGGTGGGAGAGCCAACTTCAGGACACTGGTCCACAAGAGACCTCCCAGCTCCACATAATATCAAACGGCGAAAATCTTCCAGAGATCTCCATCTCAACACCAGCACCCAGCTTCACTCAACGACCAGCAAGCTACAGTGCTGGACACCCTATGCCAAACAACTAGCAAGACAGGAACACAACGCCACCCATTAGCAGAGAGGTGGCCTAAAATCATAAAAAGTCTGCAGACACCCCAAAACACACCACCAGACGTGGACCTTCCCACCAGAAAGACAAGATCCAGCCTCACCCACCAGAACACAGGCACTAGTCCCCTCCACCAGGAAGCCTACACAACCCAGTAAACCAACCTTAGCCACTGGTGACAGACACCAAAGACAACGGGAACTACGAACCTGCAGCCTGCAAAAAGGAGACCCCAAATACAGTAACATAAGCAAAATGAGAAGACAGAAAAACACACAGCAGGAGAAGGAGCAAGATAAAAACCCACCAGACCTAAAAAATGAAGAGGTAATAGGAAGTCTACCTGAAAAAGAATTCAGAATAATGATAGTAAAGATGATCCAAGATTCTATTTCCAAGATCCAAAATCTTGGAAATAGAATAGACAAAATGCAAGAAACAGTTAACAAGGACCTAGAAGAACTAAAGATGAATCAAGCATCGATTAAAAACACAATAAATGAAATGAAAAATACTCTAGATGGGATCAATAGCAGAATAACTGAGGCAGAAGAACAGATAAGTGAGGTGGAAGATAAAATAGTGGAAATAACTGCTGCAGAGCAAAATAAAGAAAAAAGAATGAAAAGAACAGAGGACAGTCTCAGAGACCTCTGGGACAACATTAAACGCACCAACATTCGAATTATAGGGGTTCCAGAAGAAGAAGAGAAAAAGAAAGGGACTGAGAAAATATTTGAAGAGATTATAGTTGAAAACTTCCCTAATATGGGAAAGGAAATAGTTAATCAAGTCCAGGAGGCACAGAGAGTCCCATACAGAATAAATCAAAGGAGAAATACGCCAAGACACATATTAATCAAACTGTCAAAAATTAAACACAAAGAAATCATATTAAAAGCAGCAAGGGAAAAACAACAAATAACACACAAGGGAATCCCCATCAGGTTAACAGCTGATCTCTCAGCAGAAACTCTACAAGCCAGAAGGGAGTGGCAGGACATAATTAAAGTGATGAAGGAGAAAAACCTGCAACCAAGATTACTCTACCCAGCAAGGATCTCATTCAGATTTGATGGAGAAATTAAAACATTTACAGATAAGCAAAAGCTGAGAGAGTTCAGCACCACCAAACCAGCTTTACAACAAATGCTAAAGGAACTTCTCTAGGCAAGAAACACAGCAGAAGGAAAACACCTACAATAACGAACCCAAAACAATTAACGAAATGGGAATAGGAACATACATATCGATAATTACCTTAAATGTAAATGGACTAAATGCTCCCACCAAAAGACACAGATTGGCTGAATGGATACAAAAACAAGACCCATATATATGCTGTCTACAAGAGACCCACTTCAGACCTAGAGACACATACAGACTGAAAGTAAGGGGATGGAAAAAGATATTCCATGCAAATGGAAACCAAAAGAAAGCTGGAGTAGCAATTCTCATATCAGACAAAATAGACTTTAAAATAAAGACTGTTAGAAGAGACAAAGAAGGGCACTACATAATGATCAAGGGATTAATCCAAGAAGAAGATATAACAATTGTAAATATTTATGCACCCAACATAGGAGCACCTCAATACATAAGGCAAATACTAACAGCCATAAAAGGAGAAATTGACAGTAACACAATCATAGTAGGGGACTTTAACACCCCACTTTCACCAATGGACAGATCATCCAAAATGAAAATAAATAAGGAAACACAAGCTTTAAATGATACATTAAACAAGATGGACTTAATTGATATTTATAGGACATTCCATCCAAAAACAACAGAATACACATTTTTCTCAAGTACTCATGGAACATTCTCCAGGATAGATCATATCTTGGGTCACAAATCAAGCCTTGGTAAATTTAAGAAAATTGAACTTGTATCAAGTATCTTTTCCGACCACAATGCTATGAGACTAGATATCAATTACAGGAAAAGATCTGTAAAAAATACAAACACATGGAGGCTAAACAATACACTACTTAATAACGAAGTGATCACTGAAGAAATCAAAGAGGAAATTAAAAAATACCTAGAAACAAATGACAATGGAGGCACGACGACCCAAAACCTATGGGATGCAGCAAAAGCAGTTCTAAGAGGGAAGTTTATAGCAATACAATCCTACCTTAAGAAACAGGAAACATCTCGAATAAACAAGCTAACCTTGCACCTAAAGCAATTAGAGAAAGAAGAACAAAAACATCCCAAAGTTAGCAGAAGGAAAGAAATCATAAAAATCAGATCAGAAATAAATGAAAAAGAAATGAAGGAAACGATAGCAAAGATCAATAAAACTAAAAGCTGGTTCTTTGAGAAGATAAACAAAATTGATAAACCATTAGCCAGACTCATCAAGAAAAAAAGGGAGAAGACTCAAATCAATAGAATTAGAAATGAAAAAGGAGAAGAAACAACTGACACTGCAGAAATACAAAAGATCATGAGAGATTACTACAAGCAACTCTATGCCAATAAAATGGACAACATGGAAGAAATGGACAAATTCTTAGAAATGCACAACCTGCCAAGACTGAATCAGGAAGAAATAGAAAATATGAACAGACCAATCACAAGCACTGAAATTGAAACTGTGATAAAAAATCTTCCAACAAACAAAAGCCCAGGACCAGATGGCTTCACAGGCAAATTCTATCAAGCATTTAGAGAAGAGCTAACACCTATCCTTCTCAAACTCTTCCAAAATATAGCAGAGGGAGGAGCACTCCCAAACTCATTCTACAAGGCCACCATCACCTTGATACCAAAACCAGACAAGGATGTCACAAAGAAAGAAAACTGCAGGCCAATATCACTGATGAACATAGATGCAAAAATCCTCAACAAAATACTAGCAAACAGAATCCAACAGCACATTAAAAGGATCATACACCATGATCAAGTGGGGTTTATTCCAGGAATGCAAGGATTCTTCAATATACGCAAATCAATCAACGTGATACACCATATCAACAAATTGAAGGAGAAAAACCATATAATCATCTCAATAGATGCAGAGAAAGCTTTCGACAAAATTGAACACCCATTTATGATAAAAACCCTCCAGAAAGTAGGCATAGAGGGAACTTTCCTCAACATAATAAAGGCCATATATGACAAACCCACAGCCAGCATCATCCTCAATGGTGAAAAACTGAAACCATTTCCACTAAGATCAGGAACAAGACAATGTTGCCCACTCTCATCACTCTTATTCAACATAGTTTTGGAAGTTTTAACCACAGCAATCAGAGAAGAAAAGGAAATAAAAGGAATCCAAATCGGAAAAGAAGAAATAAAGCTGTCACTGTTTGCAGATGACATGATACTATACATAGAGAATCCTAAAGATGCTACCAGAAAACTACTAGAGCTAATCAATGAATTTGGTAAAGTAGCAGGATACAAAAGTAATGCACAGAAATCTCTGGCATTCCTATATACTAATGATGAAAAATCTGAAAGTGAAATCAAGGAAACACTCCCATTTACCATTGCAACAAAAAGAATAAAATATCTAGGGATAAACCTACCTAAGGAGACAAAAGACCTGTATGCAGAAAATTATAAGACACTGATGAAAGAAATTAAAGATGATACAAATAGATGGAGAGATGTACCATGTTCTTGGATTGGAAGCATCAACATTGTGAAAATGACTATACTACCCAAAGCAATCTACAGATTCAATGCAATCCCTATCAAACTACCACTGGCATTTTTCACAGAACTAGAACAAAAAATTTCACAATTTGTATGGAAACACAAAAGACCCTGAATAGCCAAATCCATCTTGAGAACGAAAAATGGAGCTGGAGGAATCAGGCTCCCTGACTTCAGACTATACTACAAAGCTACAGTAATCAAGACAGTGTGGTACTGGCACAAAAACAGAAAGATAGATCAATGGAACAGGATAGAAAGCCCAGAGATAAACCCACGCACATATGGTCACCTTATCTTTGATAAAGGAGGCAGGAATGTACAGTGGAGAAAGGACAGTCTCTTCAATAAGTGGTGCTGGGAAAACTGGATAGGGACATGTAAAAGTATGAGATTAGATCACTCCCTAACACCATACACAAAAATAAGCTCAAAATGGATTAAAGACCTAAATGTAAGGCCAGACACTATCAAACTCTTAGAGGAAAACATAGGCAGAACACTCTATGACATAAATCACAGCAAGATCATTTTTGACCCACCTCCTAGAGTAATGGAAATAAAGACAAAAATAAACACATGGGACCTAATGAAACTTAAAAGCTTTTGCACAGCAAAGGAAACCATAAACAAGACCAAAAGACAACCCTCAGAATGGGAGAAAATATTTACAAATGAAGCAACTGACAAAGGATTAATCTCCAAAAGTTATAAGCAGCTCATGCAGCTCAATAACAAAAAAACAAACAGCCCAATCCAAAAATGGGCAGAAGACCTAAATAGACATTTCTCCGCAGAAGATATACAGACTGCCAACAAACACATGAAAGGATGCTCAACATCTTTACTCATTAGAGAAATGCAAATCAAAGCTACAATGAGATATCATCTCACACCAGTCAGAATGGCCATCATCAAAAAATCTAGAAACAATAAATGCTGGAGAGGGTGTGGAAAAAAGGGAACACTCTTGCACTGCTGGTGGGAATGTGAATTGGTACAGCCACTATGGAGAACGGTATGGAGGTTCCTTAAAAAACTACAAATAGAACTACCATATGACCCAGCAATCCCACTACTGGGCATATACCCTGAGAAAACCATAATTCAAAAAGAGTCATGTACCAAAATGTTCCTAGCAGCCCTATTTACAATAGCCCAGAGATGGAAACAACCTAAGGGTCCATCATTGGATGAATGGTTAAAGAAGATGTGGCACATATATACAATGGAATATTACTCAGCCATAAAAAGAAACGAAATTTAGCTATTTGTAATGAGGTGGATGGACCTAGAGTCTGTCATACAGAGTGAAGTAAGTGAGAAAGAGAAAGACAAATACTGTACGCTGACGCATATATATGGAATTTAAGAAAAAAAATGTCATGAAGAACATAGGGATATGATAGGAATAAAGACACAGATCTACTAGAGAATGGACTTGAGGATATGAGGATGGGGAAGGGTAAGCTGTGACGAAGCGAAAGAGCGGCATGGACATATATACACTACCAAATGTAAGGTAGATAGCTAGTGGGAAGCAGCCGCATAGCACAGGGTGATCAGCTGGGTGCTTTGTGACCGCCTGGAGGGGTGGGATAGGGAGGGCGGGAGGGAGACGCAAAAGGGAGGGGATATGGGAACATATGTATATGTATAAATGATTAAATAAAAAATAATAATAATAAATAAAAAAAGATAACTATTAATTCTAAGACATTAAGTTGCCACTTAAATTTGCATCTCTGATCCTTCCTACTGACCATTTTCACTTAGAGGTTCCACTGCTTTTTCAAATCAATAGGAATAAAATCAAGCCTTTCCTGTTCCCCCTCCTAATTTTTTTCCCTCCAGTCAGCTCCATCATTACTTCTTCCATTCCTGAGTCTCCTCCATGACTATATTCTCCCCTTTTGTCTTAATTTTCATTAAATATAATCTTTATCATGGCACTTCACTCCTTTAAAAATATGATTAACTTGATTTTATTTAAGATGTTAAAATTACCTCTGTTTTTCTCACATTCAATACCCTTTGTAATCTGGCCCTAGCTTACCTGTCAAAATATTTTCTGCTATCTCCTTTGATTCTCTGCACTTCTAAAGCTAATTCCCTAAATGCTTGGGAAAAAGTCTCGTTTGTCCCTTTTGTTGGTAGCTTTGCTTATATAGTTCTCCTGTTGAAATTTTCTCTACTTTCTCCAAATAATACTTTTCTCTAAATAATGCTTATTTTCAAAACCCTTTCTCCATGAAATCTTCTCAGAAGGATCCTTGTCTTCAATCATTTCACTCTTCTGAAATCTTATTCAACTAACATCAGCATATCACAGATAATTGTTATTGTTCAGAGGTTAGAGTTCATACCTTAGGATTCATCTGTGTAATATCTTTTATGGTTTGCTAATTGTTTTCATGTAGATTATGAACACAATCCAGTTTTCCTAAAGGCCTTCTGGGAGAAATTTCATGCCTTTTGTTTCTATCATTTGTAGGTCACTTGTTGAATGGGTCACATATATCGGCACCAACCCTTTCAAAAATGAAGTAATGTGTTATTATTATTCAAAATTTATGGTTGAAAACATGGTTCTGAAGAAGTCAGTCATTAACCCAGATTTACACGATGATTAAGTTGAAAGCCAAGACTTCACTCTAAATCAGCCTTATTCCAAAGCTTGTTATTGAGCATAGTACAAAACAAAAAAGGAAAAAGCCTCAGAAAATACACCCTTAACCCTAGTGGCACAATCCAATTAGTAGTAGGAAGCTCCCCAATATTGTAAGATTTTTCAGCACTTTCAAGATTTCATAAATCAAGTCCTTGTCTACCTGTGACTTATTGGTCAATGTAGTGGTGCTTTAGTCTTGTCACACATAGTGGGTAAATTTATCCATTTACACTATACCACTTTTTCTATATGGTGTATAAAGAAGTGGAAGTAAAAATCACGGCCATAAAAATTCTTAATTGCACAAATATGATATACTTTAATTTAGAAAATATCTCACTTGATAAAATTGGAGTTAAAACATTTGGAATTAATTTTAGTTATGTGATTAAAAATGTGTGTGTGCCCACGTGCATAAGAAACACACATGTAAATAAAGAGCTGAGGGAGTTCTTGGTGGTGTTGAGGGACTCTTTTTTACCTTCTCTCCATACTCCTTTCTTATTCGTACTGAACTTGGTTTAAAAGTAGCACAGATTATTTTTATATTAGGATCCATTAGCCTGCATTCCAGATATGTCACTCATGGATATATCTGCTTTTGAAAAAAAAAATTAACTGTGACAATAGAAATAGAGCTTTCTTGGGCTTCCCTGGTGGCGCAGTGGTTGAGAGTCCGCCTGCCGATGCAGGGGACACGGGTTCGTGCCCCGGTCTGGGAAGATCCCACATGCCGCGGAGCGGCTAGGCCCGTGAGTCATGGCCGCTGAGCCTGCGCGTCCAGAGCCTGTTCTCCGCAACGGGAGAGGCCGCAACAGTGAGAGGCCCACGTACCACAAAAAAATAAAAATAAAAAAAATAGAGCTTTCTTTTGTAATTACTAGTAGTGAGAACAGGTAAATATAAAAACTCAAAGAAAGTATAGGGTTGTTAGGACATACGGACCACGGGACAAGCAATGAGCAGAGCTTATCACAGCAAAGCACACAACACCTGGGAGATGGGCAATGCTGGCCACCCTTGTCCATTCACTTTCTTGAAAAATCACATCTTTAATTTTAATTACAGAGTACAATTTAGATAACTAATTGGACTGTGTTGGAGCAAATGGAGCTTAAGTGAATATGAGATCAATGACCTTAGAAATTTAACTTTCCTAAGAAACAAGTTATAATATAAAAGTGTGCTTATTCACTTCAATAAATATTTGTTGAATACCTACTCTGTGCCCCATGTTACATTAAGTGCTGTAGATGGGGGAAATTAGCAAGACTGGATCTTGACATTTCAAGAATTTCAGTCTGAATGAAAAAATAAACTATAAATTATAATGTGACATATACTATGGGAAAAAAATTTTTAACTTGTAAAAAGAGATAAGAAAACTAAAGACGAGAAACTTACTTCTAAATGCAGTCGGGATTTGAACTCAGCACTCATTTATGAGTAAAAATGCTGAAGAGAGCTTACTAACATGTTTGTAGTCAAAATGTATATCTTGCAGAATAGTTTATGATACAGTCACTATTACCAGTGTGCCAAGTTCTGTGTTTTTTGCTCAATAGGTCATAAAAATGTGTTGAAGTTATTAACCCTCCTTTGGTGATATACAGGGAGTTACAAAATGCCTTAACCTCCCAGGCTTACATTACACATGTAGTACAGAATAGGAAAATAAGCAAATTTGGTAGCATCTTATATTTGTAGAGCACTTTATGGCTTTCAGAACAGTTTAACATAATTTTCACCAAAAAATGACACATGAGTAATTAGCAAGAGAATGGCAAAGAAGTTTCAAGACTCATTAATTATGATGTAATATAGGAATTGAATCTATTATCACAAGATAAAACTGAAATATCAAGTTTGTCAGTAATAAGCTCTGAGACCCTGAGCTTATCACTCCACCTTTCTGAGATTTAATATTATTGTCATTGAAATGATTTAATACTTATATTGCAGGGTTATTAGAAGAATTGAGAGAGAGATCTTAGATATATCTCTTTCTACATATCTTGGCAAAGTTAAAAATACTATTGCTTTTCACATCCCAAAACATGATACCATTTTTTAAAGCAAATTAATTGGTTTGCAAGATATAGAGATCACAAGTTTTCTTCATTTAGTAAAGTGTCACTCTAGGTAATTATTTTTGTCAAATACTTGAAATACAGCTTGTTTAAAACTGAAGATGTGAGATTAGCATGAGTGGAGTGGACTGTCTTTACTTCTGAATAACAAAGGAAGAAAGTAAAACATTTTTGAACCATTTCTCCAGTACTTTATAAACATAAGTACTTTCAGCATCCAAGTTGAAAAAGGAACTTATGCGTGCATCTCACCTAAAAAGCTTATGTAAAATGTGGAGATATGGATGTGAAAAAAAGAACAAACTGGACTGGGAACTAAGTTTTATTCTGAAGACTACATTTAAGACATAATAATTTAGGTCCCAATATCAATTAGTTCCTAAACTAAGAAGTTAAAAAAACCAAACACCTACTCAATTCTACTCTACAATTTAGAAATAGATTTTATGATGCACATTCCTGGCATGCAGCAACCTGAAACTCACGTACTTTTGATATTGGCTCAGACCTCTTTGCATTGAAGATGCATACACTTCTGCATAGTATTAATAACTCTCACATTCTCTTCTGAGGGGGCAGGAGGCATAACAGTGCTTACGTACATCTTACAGGGTTGGCAAGATACTGGTGTGATGTTATCCAAAGCCATAGAGATTGTTGCCAAGACTATATTTGATATAGGAACTGCAGTTAAAATGCAGTCGTTATGGCTCTAAGAATTCTCTGTAACTGTAATCATCTTAAAATAAAAATGATGTAATTAAATTTTTTCCTGAATAAATACATCCATAAAATAATTTTCTTAGCTGGCAAATCAAATTATGCTTGAGCTAAAGCAGTTCATATTATAAGTGATAGTAAAACTGAAAAAAATTAATCAAAATATCAAAATTAGAAATTTAATATTTTATTCCCATCCTAAATATTCATTGAAAGTCTTTTATATCCAATCTCCCAGCTTCAAATAGTAAAAATACAGAAACTTATATAAACTTTGTAAATTTTAGGGTCAGGTTTGGAGATTAATGCATTCATATAAAGAAAGATAAAACTAATGATACAAGACAGTAATAATATGAGTGATAGCTTTAATTTTCAGTGTGCCTACTATGTAGGTAGTCCCAGATGTTTGTAAAGTGTTATATTGTTCAAGCCTACCATTTACCTTTTAAAATAAGCCTTTATATTCCAATAATCCAGACGAAGAAACAAGCTCAAAATGGCTATTGCAGTTTACCGAAGCTACATAGTTAGACTTCTATAGACAGAGCCAAAATTGGAGATCAGGTCTTTTGGATGCAGTCCCACTTTTTTTCTTTAGTGCATGAGACATAGTTACAGTAAATGCTATCAGATATTAAAAGAATGGGAGAGATAGGTTGATTACCTAAGCCTGAATTGAGCCCTTACAAATAGATAGGAGACAGATATAGGCCAAGCTTGAAGCTCTCCCCTGCATCCCCATGAGTGAACTGAAGTTCCGTAGCGTACCTCAGCACACAACTGTGGAACCTTAGAACTGGTAATCAAAGATCGAGCAAAAAGCTGTCATGGTAACCATTGAAATAGACCAAATTCAAGTTATCGGCACAGGGATATAATAGATGGTAGTAATGAAATAAAGGGCGAGCTGACTGGAGGAAAACATCAGGAAGGAAATGCTTTGCAGGTCTGGGTGGTTGAATCAACAACAAAAGAAAAAGAAAGAAAAACGTGTCAAAGGCCTTAGCTTTCTAACACTTTCCTTGCATTTATTGTTATGCTTTTGTTCAAACTGGAGAGCTACTTATATGGCTCTGGAAAATTCAGTTCACCCCATTGGCCTTAAGAATATTCACCTAAATAATGAAGGATTTTTGACTAAAAGATCTCTAAGGATCTAAGGTTTCTTCTAGATGTGCATTTTAATGATGTTTTGCTTAGAGGGCATTTAATAAATATATCTTGAATAAATAGGTCCCTACCTCCCACATAGGAATTTATTATAACTCAGTAACTGTAGAACAATGAAACAAGTATAGGGAGTTTTTAGATAATGAGTTTTTGAGAGCACTGGAATTGTTTTCCCTTTTGATGAGCAAAATTAGAAAATGAGAAAGGTAAATTATAGGACATGCTAAATTTCATAGGGGCAAATGAACAACAAAAATAGAGCTCATTTCAGGGTAAGCATTTGTGTTTTTTTGGAGATTCAGTGTATTTTCTGAGCAAACCTGCCCCTATCTCCTATCAGTAGTTAATACCACTGAAAAAAAAAACATGGTATGATTGACAGCATAGGATAAAAGCAGATGAATGATTCATCAAAGCACCAAAATTCACAGTCTGTAGTAAAACAATTCACAAATAAAGTAGAAGAGTCAAAGTCTTCTTCCCAGAGTGTAAACCCATTTCTCTAGCTAATTAAAACTCAAATATAAGCTGAAATAAAAACAGAAAAAAATCACAATAATTCCATGAATTTTACCATCTGAGAACAAAGCTGATATCTTGAGGAATGGGGAATAATTTTCTCTTAAGATAACACTGTAGCTGTTTCTAAAATTGTCTCAAGGAGAGATGTCGATGCTCCTTGAGCATGGATTCAAGAGATTTTTAAGGAAAATTAATGGGGAAAGTAGTTAATAAAAAGAAAATAAATAATTTTTGTTGTATAATAATCATAAAAATTTAGCAAAGATAACAATTAAAAGGGAAAATGGAATCAGGTGAGAATATTAGCATTATCCTTTTGATAATATTGAATACATTTGGGGTTCACACAATCAGTAAATGTTGGGTCAGCAGAGCATGTGTGAGCACACTTTGCAGCCAGGATCTCTCAGAGCAACCAGAGTAACTGACACATCTACCATTAGTTAAGAAGAATATTGGACAACAGAACACATTTGCACAGACTCAAATCTATTTCCATTGCTAGAATATCAATTCAAAGGCCCTTTCTTATTAGGATGGGTCAGACCATCCTCAACATGAAGACTGTCATGTTCCTATGGTCATCATTATTGACAACAATCTAATTTCTTGAAAGTTAGTCAGACTTATAGGATTCACCTCATATATTAGACCAAATATATATGTGCAGGTGTTAGTGCAAATATCAAGAGTAAGGTCAATGGTGATTAAATTTTAACTCTTGGTGGTTTGAATATGGGTTTCAGTAGGAACTCTGACTTGATTTTTTTCTCTCACACACTTTTATAATATCTCTTTAATTATATAAGAGAATTGAATTAAAAAAGAAGTCTCTCTTCTCTGTAGTTCATCTAAAGCTTGCCTTCTTTCATTACTTTATCTTCTGATCTTTGTTACAGAGCACAGTATAATATATAATTGAAACCACACTTCTTTCCCATCCAAAATGGCAAGAAAAAAGAAAAAAAGCAGCACATTCTTTTTAGGGCATGGTTTATCTATAGATGTGGCTTCCTGTCTGTACTTTGTGTAACTGTTACTGAAGCCTTTGGCATTTATGTGATCACACAAGGAAATTCCATTTTTCAATTTAATACAGATGCAACCGTATTTTAGACTGTATTGATATAATGGAAACCTACACAGTTCATATCACCAATTCAGTCTTTCACTTCTATGTTCCTTTCTCAAGAAACAAGAATATTAACTCAAAGTTGTTGATAAACTATAGTTTCTACTTTACTGTTTACAAAAGTTCATCTTAAATCATTAGACAAAAATAGAAACAATAGCAATGTAATGAGTTATATAGTACATACCACATTCTGGGCACTGGTCTATATGGGGTAGTGGTGAGATTTGGTAATCACAGCTCACTTAATAGTAAAGAAACTGAGAGGATAAGTAATTCACTAAATGTCACACAACTACAGGGGTAAGTCAGGATGTAAACCCAGGCACTCATGCTCAAATTCTAGAACAGCCACAGCTTAGGCTGCAATGAGCAACTTCAGCAAATATCAGCATTTCAAAGCCTGACTCCTTTTCACCTTCACAGAAGGATAACTCTGAAGCAGGCCTTCTAAGAATGAAGCAAACATTAAGAAAATAAATGAATATGTTGACTTTTATTTACTTTTGAGGGAAAAGAAGTGATCAGGAGAGTTTTGTAACATTATGACTTTTAAACTACATTTTACTTCTCTTTATAAATACCTCACAATCAGAAAATTCATTTAAAAATAATCCCAAGATGTATGGTTGTAAGAATTTTCATAAGAACCTAATTATTGTGGGTTTACTTCTCTGTAGTTTCTGATATAATCAATAGAATAGCTCCTTTATAAAGTTGAAAATGAATACAAGTCAAACTAATTCAAATCTGTTTGCATTTTTAGCAGAATACTTGATGTGCTTTTAATTTAGTCTTCACCTCAGATTAAATATCAAGAATTTGTATTGATCATCACTAATTCAGTGTGTCAAGTTAGAATTCTACAAAAGTTTTCATGTCTTTTCTAGTTTCAAATCTAAAGAGAGGGAAAAAGTATACAATTGGCCAATGTAAGCTTCATTTCTAGTATCATTTCCAACTGTTTCTACTGGAATTAGGCAAAGAAACAAGTTGACAAAGTAAAAATAGCTACAAAAAATGATTCTGGAGAAATTAAAAATTTTCAGGTCAGGCCTACAATGAAGAAAAAAAGCAGCATTAGCAGGTAAGAAATTCAATGAAAATGGAAGTCACGCGCTTAGCAATAGACATGATGACAGAAGAAGACCTTGCTATGTAACCACTGCAAGCCTTGGGATCTCTACTGTTTAAGTTTTTTAAGCTTGCTTTGGTCAGAGAAAAAAAGAAACAAAAACATTCATAAGTTCAAGTCCAGAGGACTCAGAAACAAACACAGTCTCATTCATGTAACTCTGATTGAACAAAATAAAATATATTTCATGTTAAAAGCATTTGCATTACTTTTGATTCATGATAAATACCATCAAACTAGTTCTCCCTGAATGACTTCATGCTCAAGGCATTAAAAATTCAAGACATACAAGTAAACTTCTCTAAATACTTTTTCCCAAACGTGTCACAATAATTCATAGGAAATTAAATAAACTTCCTATTCAATGATATTTTTAAAAAATTATTTGATTTTCTATTCCTTATGCAACACCAGCTAAACCATGTTCTGTTATCCTGCGTGCAGACATACATCAGAAAAAAGCTAAATGAGTAATGTTTTTATTAATATAATTATCTTCTTATCCTATAATTTAATACATACTTACTGTGTTTTGCTTTTTGGAAAAAAAAAAAGCTTTGACAGTACTTAATAAACTAAGGAAAATACTAAAGATCTGGGCATACAATGCTGCATTTCGTATGTTTATAATGATCATGGAATATTTTCATGTAAACCAGCCAAAACATAATCTCTCTATATCTTAAACCCAGCATAAGATAATGTCAGGAAGAAATGCTAACTGGAATAACCAAAAGGAAGAACCAGTGCTTACAAAGGAGCATAGCTTTACTTCATGCCTGAAAAAATATATAGGCAGGTCTACTTGCAAGAATATTATTTAGGTTTGTCATCTGATTTTACTAAAGTCAAAGATGTGACACATCACTTCCAGTGGAATGAAACATTCTTCCGGTTTAATTAAATATCCTCTCCGTTGAATATATATCCACACTATATCATTATTTAATATATAAAGCCCTGGCCTTCACTATTGTACATAAATAACCATAAAGAAGATTGCATAAGTAATTAAATGTGCTATATAGTGACTCACTGTGGCTATATAAATAACTCTGGATTATGCACATAGTATATGTACATTTGCCACCTTAATAGCAACAATGATGCAAAATAGATGTGGGAAATCAAAAACCAAATGATTCACCTTTTCTTGATACAGTATTGAGTGTCAATAATTCACACAGGTGATACATTAAAAACTTTGTGATTTTTTTCCCAAAGGAATATTAGGAGAGTCTAATGTTCATAAACAAAATGCAGATGACAACCACCATTCCAGTTACAAGCTCCGAACACAAAGAAGAGTGGTTTTCTTATTACCTAAAAGCCATTGGTCATTTGCACATTTCCACAGGGATGCCAGGAACAGAGAACTGTCTGGATACTGATGATCTTTTTATTTCTACTTTGTGACCTAGCCTCACTAAAGTTAAAACATCCTATTTCTTACTACATTTGAAGAAGAACAGAAAAAAAGGAGGAGAGGGAGAGAGATCATTGAAAGAGTAAAAGAAAGAACCAGGAACATGAGATAACATGAAATTGAGCTAAGGAAATTATTTTTCCAGATGAATGGTGTTATCTAGTCTGGAAAACAAATTGCCCCCAACTTAATTGCTTAGAGTAACAGCCATGTATTTCTTCACGATTCTGTGGGTTGGCACTTGGTGCGGCGCTCAGTTGGGAAGGGCTGTTACTGCTCACTCATGTACGTGGTCCTCAGTCAGGACAGCTAAGACGACTGGGCCTCTGTCTCTGTGCTCTCTCATCCTCCAGGAGGCTAGCCTGGGCTGTTCGTTTGTTCTGTTGTGTTTTGTTTTTTAATGTTGAAAGAGCAGCAACAGAGAGTAATCTCCCTTCAGCAAGTCCTTTTCAAGTATCTGATGGCTCCCTTGACCAAACACTGAGGGAATGTAAGAAAAAATCACACAAACCTGAGAGTGGAGGGAGGCATGAGTCATTGCATGAAATTATTTAACAACCTACCCCAGATGAGAGTCCACCTTATCACAGGCCAAAAGAAATGGTTAAAAAAATGAAGATTGAAAAGGGGGTCGTTGGATTTGATACTTAGACACAAGTTTTAGGAGTAAGGGTGAGGGGTGGCAAACCGAGATTGAAAAATTAAAGAGAGAGAGATTGGGAGGGGAATATGCTCTCCTTTTGTAGTAATTTATTGGCAAAAGAAAGAAGAGAAGCAGGGCAATGCCAGAAGAGGCAGCAACAGTAAGGAGAATTTGTCAGCTTCTTTTTGTTCGTTTATTTTAGGCAGAATTGATTTCAGCAGTTTTTTTCCCCCCTTGAGGAGGGTAAGTAGCGAGGAAAGTTTTAAAATTTTGCAAGACAAAGGCACAGCTACTCCCTAGGCAAAGATTGATAGATAAAAAAGAGAAGGCCAACTCTGGTCTTCTTGAGCCCTGAACTGAGGTGTAATGAACCAGAAAGTTTATACTTACATGTTAATGATTAAACATGGTAATAATGTTAAAAAGGTGTTTATTTGCACAGCAATATAACTGGCACTCAGATAAACTTCCTTGGAAATCTCCCTTGCCTTACATCCTCTTTTGTAGCTGTGGAGCTCTCAGAAGCTCTGGGAGATTTGCCTGATTTGCCACCTGCCGTAATTGGATTATCAAGAGCAATGAGAGCAGTTTTCCCAAATGATTTTCAATTTATTGTCTTCGTGATTGAGAGGAAAGAGAACATTTTCCATAACCCTGGAATTTAATCCTTGCGAACTTAAACAAAAGTATCTTTGTCTCAAAAAAAAAAAAAAAAAAGGCATGTAGGTAATATTTATGGAATTGTAGTTGAATGGTCTAAAACGTCAAGTGCCATATTATAAATAAATGCCTGGAGTTTCCCAGTATCATATTTGTTTGCCTTATCAAACACTATTGACACTATTGCTAATAAACTACATGGCAATCACTTGGCAGTGAGCAGGAGAAAACAAATAAAATCTAGCTTCTGTTGATTAGAACGTTAAAAACAGGCTGTTGGCAGATTACTCTCCTAACACAGTATTTATATAGACTGTTTCCCACATTTCCTTGTAGTCGTTGATATGAATAGCTTTAAGGAAAAAAGATCTAACTCAGAGCAAAAGGATTTTGTAAAGCCAGTAAAGTAATATACTCACTTATTTTGTTTTGAAATGGGAGTGGATAAGAATAAAGAAAGTCACCTTTTCACTATTAATTCAGGAAATCTCTCCACTACCACTCTTGTTTGTTTCCAAAACTGGAAAAGCAAAAGGAAAGACCTAGTGTACTGTTGCAGAAATGGAAAAATCTCATAAAAATAAAAAGCAGGAAGTAGCAAGGTAGAGCTATAAAAACCCAACCCACCTGGGGGAGAGAAAGCATTTTCTCACAGATATTTAAGACAATCTGAGAACTGCCCTTTGCATATAAAAAAAATATAAAGTGTGAGATTAGACAGCAGTGTTTTTCAGACTTCTGTACACACAAGAATTATCTATGGGTCATGTTTTTTAAAAATAATGACTCCTCGTCCCTTCATCCCCCTTCCCAAAGGCTCTAGATTTTTTTTAAAGCATCTTGAGTAATTATAATGAAAATGTTTGTAAGGCAAAACTTTGAGAAATATGGACTAAAAGTGAGATTGTCTTCTACCTGTGTGTAAGCTTCTATTCTATTCTTTCCAAGCCTGCAGCCTATACATTTCCAGGTCCTGATGACTTCACTTGGAGCATCTACCTCACCTCTTCCCACAACTAGGTTTGCAAGATCCCAGTTTACACTCTTGGATAATGCTAAACCAATTTAGATGGTGCAGATAGACTGTGTTTTGAAATGGTTTTGGCTTTTAGTATTGTCTTTCCTTATTTTTCTACTGTGCTCATTTGCCATTTGAAGAAGAAGGGCAAACAGAGAGACAGATGTCCCATGCCACTCTTAGCCACTAGGTATGTAAAAGGGAGAGAGAAGACAGAGTTGGTTTCTAACTGAAGGATGAGAGGTTGGTCATAGTCAGTGAAGGGAAAGGGCACTTGAGGTATAGGGAACCAGATAAGGAAAAGCACCAAAGAGTGATAGAATGTAAAATTTCAGAGGCCTAATATAACAATATGTAAGATGTAGTGCTGGAGAGCTACAGGTGCTTTCAGTGCTAGATAGAAGAATGACACTGCCAAGAGACGCATTAAATGAATCAATATCTAATTACGTTTAGAAGAGATGTTTACTAAATAATAATATAAAAGAACATAAGCACTTTTTGTAAACATGTGAGTGTAAAAGTTTATTTTTTATTCCTTCTTTTTATATCTAGGTCTTCAAGCACAAAAATATTCTCTTAATTCACTAAACTTTAATCTCTTTAAATAGTATGTGCAGGAATTCAAAACATCTGACCAAAGCCACATATGAAATTCCTTCACGGCAGACTGCCATCAAAAAGGGTGTGAGGGCCTCCCTGGTGGCGCAGTGGTTGAGAGTCCGCCTGCCGATGCAGGGGATACGGGTTCGTGCCCCGGTCTGGGAGGATCCCATATGCCACGGAGCGGCTGGGCCCGTGAGCCATGGCCGCTGAGCCTGTGCATCCGGAGCCTGTGCTCTGCAACGGGAGAGACCACAACAGTGAGAGGCCCGCGTACCGCAAAAAAAAAAAAAAAAAAAAGAAGGGTGTGAAATCACAGTGTATGTTTACTGTCAGCATAGGTTTAGAACTTTTTTCATTTGAGAGCTTAATAATTGGGCAGGGTTTTGATAGTCCCCAACCTGAGAGCTAATCAAGTATAAATTCCCCAAATCAGTTAGCTTCTCCATTGTCTTTGTGATAAGAAAATACAACTCAATAATAATGGAAATTAATCTTTTGTTAATATCTGTTCCAATGAATTGGTTAAACTGGTTTAGTTCTAATTAAGAGATGTATGAGTTAAAGAGAGATTTTCCCAACTTAAAAAAAAAGTTTATTGAAATGTTATGAGAACTTGGACTAATTACCCTTTAGAGAAATTTAGAACTATCTGGTTTATCTCTAACATTTGAATAGTAAACTTCAAGCAAATATTTATATATATTATATATATGTATATGTACGTGTGTGTATGTGTGTGTGTGTTTGTGTGTGTGTGAGTGAGTGTATGGGTTAGTATACATATACATATTTCCTAGCTCTTTCTACTGAAAAAACCTAGGAACAGTGACACCCCAATAGCAATTAGCACACATAGAGTCCAGATATTGGTTTCTAAATAACATTATATAAAAGGAGCCAGGGACACTTGGAGAAATGATTGATTCTAAAACTAGGACAGAGAAAGTTTCTGGCGTATCTTGTGGCTCCAGAAAGTTTTTTTTAAAGGGGAATTTAAAAAAAAAAAGATGAAGGTATGTATAAAAGGCACAGAACCTAACCTGAAATAGCTCCAATGGCCAAAGATGGAACAAATTGAGCCATGAAATAAAAAATAATATAATCTCTAGAATAAAGTAAATATCTATGAATCTATAGTGATATAAATAAGTGATAGAGTAAATAAATGAGGGAGAAGGGACAGGTCGTCCTCACATAAAAATTACAAAAATTAAATGTGAAAGGAATAACATTTAAAAAAAAATCATTAAACCACCAGATTAATTTATTCAGACAAGATTGACAGATACTAAAATTAGTGGGCAAAAGTTTAAGGGGAAACATATTTGCATAGTCAATAGTATTTCCCCCAAGTATTTCTTATGTACTTAAAAATACAATGTAGAAATGTATCTGTAAGTAGTTAAGAAAATACAGTAGCATTACAGTGGAGAAATCCGACCAGCAAACGCACTTTAACCAGATTCCATTTTAAACACGGTATCAAATTTAACATCAGCAATAGTAAGATCTGTTGACATTACATAACTCCTGTATGTAGCACTGACAGTGGAACACCATCACTTCTGTGATGTTCTGGGCAAAAATATATTAATATAACCTCAATTCTTTTTTGCCACACCATCCGTCATGCGGGATCTTAGTTCCCCAATCAGGGATCGAACCTGCACCCCCTACAGTGGAAGCACAGAGTCTTAACCACTGGACCACCAGGGAAGTCCCTATAACCTCAATTTAATCATGTGCAAATACCAGACAAACCTAGATGGGAAGACATTCTGCAAAATAATTGATCTGTATTTTTCAAAAGTGTCAGGGACATAAAAGATAAGGAAGACAGGAATTGTCACAGATTGGAGGAAAGTAAGGAAATCTAACAACTAAATGTAATGTGGAATTCTGGGTAGGATCCTGGAACAACAAAAGCCATCAGTGGAAAAGCAGGTGAAATCCAGATACAATCTATAGTTTAGTTAACTATACTGTACAATGCTTACTTTGTTGGTTTTACTAACTTTATTACAGTCATTAAGACTTTACTATTAGGGGGAGTTATGTAAGAGGCACACAGAAACACTCTACATTATTTTTGCAGCTTTTCTCTAAATCTAAAATTATTTAGAAATATAAAAACAATCTAATCCTGTACAGATACCCACAGGGCTTTTGCAGAGGCTAATATGATTTTGCCCTAGGAATACACAACCTAGGACCAGCCATAATTCCCAGGGAAAACCACTCCTGCAGAATTTGGAAACCACAGTTAACAATTGCAAATCTTGCAAGAAGCTCTCATGAAGGAGAGTTCATGGGATCAACCAGAAGGAGAATTAGGGACTAAAAATTAGAGAAAATGGATGAATATGAAAAAGACCTTAAAGAATGTACGTTTCAAATGTTTAAAGAGGTTAACAAAAATAAACAACAGAAGAACAGGATATTCTGAAAGTTTAAGCAGACTTTACAAAATCAAAAATTAATCTCCAAAAGAAAAATAAAGAAAATATAAAACATATAAAGACAGTCCTTAACTTACTATGGTTTAATTTACAATTTTTTTGACTTTACTATGGTGCAAAAGCAACAGCATTTAGTAGAAAGCTGTACTTCAAATTATGAATTTTTATCTTTTCCCAGGGAGGTGGTATGCAGTGAGATAAGAGGGGAAACAACCAATACACTTATAATCATTCTGTTCCCATGCAACCATCCTGTTTTTCACTTTCAGTACAGTGTTCTATAAATTACATGAGATAGTGAACAGTTTATTATAAAATAGGCTTTGTATTAGATGATTTTTGCCATATATATATATATATATATATATATATATATATACACAGATAGATACACACAGATATATGTATATCTGTGTGTATATATATATACACACACACTATATAATCCAATATTTTAAACATAGTTGAAGAAATAATAATCACAGTTTTAATTAATACAGCCTTATGTTTCACTAAATGTAGTTTTATATAATTTTGTGCAAATTTCTCCTCATTGGGGTGTGTGTGTGTGTATGTTATTTTATATCAAAAGTGCCATTTCCAATGAGTAAATGAGTATGGTAATGATGGACAACTTAAAAGGTTACATAAGTGAAATTTGTCATTCATTTGGTTAAAAAAAAAAGAAAACTCTACCTCACATAAGACATTAAGTAATTCCTGGTAGATTAAAGATCCAATATAGGAAAATCTATTTAAAATCAGAATGGGTAAGCATGAAGAAAAAATTCACAAATTTGACAGCATAAAATTAAAGCATTTGGTTTAGCAAATTAAATTAAATTAATGGAGGAAGGAGAAAAATGCAACAAATGATGAACATCCAGATAGCTAGTATTCCTAATATCCCTAATATTTATAAAGTTTCTTCTCAGGCATTGATTCACTTACTCAACAAGTATTTATTGAGAATATACTTTGTGTCAAATGCTGATAAAGATTCTGGAAATGCATCTGTGAATAGGTAGACATCTACCATTATAAAACCTAGATTTTAGTGGAATAAACTATTTTTACTCTAAAAAAGAGTAAAGCAACAAATAAACAAAATGATTGCAGACTGAATAAGCATTGTGAAATAAGCAATAAGTGCCTGAGATGAAAATTAGAGGAAGACATAAGATTTTTACTGAGTCTGAGCTCATACTGTTTGCCACATGACAGGCCAATAAATCAAGGTAAGGTTTTGGGGCAAGGAGTAGCGACTTTATTCAGGAAGCCAGCAGACAGAGAAGAAGGTGGACTAGTGTCCCAAAGAACCATCTTACCCAAGTTAGAATTCAGGCTTCTTTTATACTAAAAGGGGAAGAGGTGTGGCTGGTTGTTGTAAACTTTTTGGTGCCAGAATCCTTTCTTCTTGCAGCTGCCCATGTAAGTCTAGACAGGGTGTTCTTGTAAATCTCCAACAAGACAAAGGTTATTCTCTGTTCTGCAACTTTTTATCTCTATATGAATGTACAATGTTATACCTTTAAAGATCAGAGCCTTGAGAATGGGCTATCATGTATATTTCAGGCTACAGACAACATACTTTTACAGAGGTGCAGAGCCAGCATGACTAAGCATAGGCAACAGAGCATAAGGCTTAGAGCTAAAAGAATCGATCTAATATGGAGTCAGGTTTGTTCTTCTTTGTTACGGGATGGTCCAAGAAGGCATCGCAGAAGCAGGGACAATTTATCTGGGAAGAGAAGAATAGTATGAGCCAGTCAGCTCATAAATGGAGAAAAGAACAAATGGAGAAAAGAACGCTCAAGTCAACTGGAACAACATGTGCAAAGTGTCTGAGGCAGTCAAACTTTATTGTCTTTGCTATTACTTTAAGAACTCAAAGAAATAGAGTTAGAAAAAAATGGCTCAAGTATATGGAGGCAAATATATGGAGGCAGAGGTCACATCATACATGCAGTTAGCATGTAGGATATGGTTAAAATGTTCCGATTTTACTCCAAGTGCCTTGGGGAACTATTTAAATATTTTAGGCAAGGCAGTGATTCTGTGTCATTTTTCTTCATCTTTGTTCCTGTGAGGAAATTGAATTGATGGTGTGAAAGACTGTGAACAGGGAAATCAGGTGAGAGATTGCCAGGGATGTGTGATGTAGGCAAAACTGTTGTCAGTGGAGATGGGGGTCAATGCCAAATTCAGGCTATATCTTGAAGATTTAATGTGCAAGAGTTTTGATAGATATGATGTATATTTAGGTACCTAGGTTATTGACTTCAATATAAATTTAGGTTTTAATTATAATTTTAAATTAAGCAAAAGATATTACTAGGCAAATCACATAATAGGATATATAAATATTTAATAAACCTGTGAATGGATCCTCTATCTTACTAGTATTAAAAATTGATAATTAAAGATAAAAATAAACACAAATACCAAAAGATTGATAATATCCAGTGTTGGCATGGATGTAAGGAAATGAATGCTGGGCTGAAGCCTATGCACAATTTGTGTTTTCTTTCCCTCTACACAGATATAACTTGCTCCAACAAACTGACTATCCATAATATAGAGCAGAGACTCAAGCAACTTCAATAAATACGTAGTTGAACAAAAAATAAACCTTTATTGTTTATTTTTTCAAAAAACCCTGAAATTTGGGAATGATTTATTACCTATTACTGAAGCATAACCCAGCCTACCATAAGTGGTAAAAAGTCTTTTTGTGCTTAAAACATGTCCATGATATATTGTATGGAAAGCAAGTTGTAGAATAACATGTACATTAGAATTCCACTTTTTAAAAAACTAGAAAAAACTATATATGTTATATGAGACATGAAAAATATCACAAGGCAACTGGTAACTTCTGGAAAGCAGGAAATTATGAGTATTAATGTTTTCCTATACACATTGCAGTTTTATTTAAAACAAGAAGCAGTTGTTTCTAAACTTAAAAAAGAAAAAGTTATCCTGATCAACCAGACCAAAAAAACTATACTGTAATTCTATATTTATTGAAAAGTATTGGTTATGCATGAGAATAAAATGATCAATTAAAGTGAATAGCAAGTCCAAAACCAGACCGAATACAATTGAATAAAGAGGAGTTTATCATTTCAAGACTGTGCAGAAATAAATATCTATTCAATGAATTCAATTGATATATTGGTTACACATTTGAAAAGGATTAACTGAAATCCATACCTCCTCTTTTTAGCAAAATTAATTCCAGATTCATTAAAGTTATGAATGTAATAAAAGAAGTCACATAGATAAATGGTCTATGTCTCATGGGTTGGGATGGCCCTCTAACTGTGCTGCCAAGGCCAGAAAGAGTTATGAGTAAATTGGTAGATTTGTCTACATAATCATCAATCAACCAATTACAAAATAGGGGAAATATTTGCAAACACATGTAACAATGCCCAGTCAAAAATATATAAACCTATCCAGTAACATAGCAATTACATCCCTAGGTAAAATTTAGCAGAGATTGCAAAAGAGTTTTTTTTTTTTTTTTGCACTGCTAAGGCATTAGGGACAATCTGGGTGCCCATTCTTGGGAGACTGGACTCATAAAATGTGATTAATGAACAGCACAGAATATCTTGCAGAAATCAGAATTAATCAACTAGATATACACCCAGCAATATGGATTCTTTTATTTTAAAAAAAACATGGTGATGAATGAGTTAATTATAAAATAGAATGAGATGTATAGCATATAAAATTTATGTAAACTAACTTCATAAGTGCACAAAAGGACAACATACATTCAGAAGCATATGCAAACCAAAAAAATGTACATTAAATACTTTAGAATGGATATCTTTGTGGGAGGAGATGAGAAATAAAACAAAGGAAATGGAATATATAAATAAGCATAAAACAAAAACAAAGGAACAAAACAGAATTAGACTTTGCAGAGACCAGTGATAATGTGCCATACTGTTGATGAGTGTAATTATCTCAGTGCACTCAAAGTTCAAAAAATATATCATCAGTATTTTAAAAATAGGCTAAGGCATGAACAAGTAAATGAGTAGCTAAGAAATACAAATAGTAAGTATATGAAAAAGACTTCACTCTTACTATCAATTAAGTACTTACAGGTTAATATAAAAATTGCTATGTGTTTATTTATTGACTAGTCCATTGAGAAATGTGATACCAAGTAGGAAGTATCAATCATAACCATTGCTAATGGCACTAGACAGTGGTAGAGAAACTTTCTGGACCATTCAGACAAGGCTCAAACAATACTTGAACAAAAATGTATATTATAACAGTCTTTATAAAAGCTAACAGCTGGGAAGAAATATCCAACCCTTAAGGGTTAAATCACATAAATGCTTCATCAAACCGTGGAATACTTACAATTGATGAGTTAGAGGCATTTTTCTCTGTCTCCATATTTTAAAATCTTTCTACAATAGACATGCATTATTTTCTGCAAAACATGTAAGAAACAAATAATAAAAATAAGATGAAATAAATTTGGAGGGGTTTCAGAAATTAAACTCCTGTAGAAGAAAAGCTCTACTGTTTATATTCAGTTCTGTGACAAATAAAATTAGAATTTTAATGTATTTTACTTTGCTTCTTTTCACATAGATAACCTGAAGTGGTCTTTATTAACCTGTAACTTCATACATTCCCTTCCCACAATTAAGAAATGTTTGTGATTGTTATTAAAAATCTACATGGACATTTACAATATAGTTAAGAGGGAAAACATACTTAGATTTTTCTGCAATAAAAAGGCTTTTAAAAAATATGTGTGCTAAGCCAGGTGAAAAAGTTTCTTGAATAGGAAATGGCATAAAAAGGTGTTTTTCCCCCATTAAATTAATTCAGTATTACATTTTGATAAAATGTAAAATGAAATAATTGCAAATTTGATATATTTCATGTGATTTCTTGGTTCATGGGTAAATAGTAAAATTTATGGACAGCATTTTTTAAAATTAAGACTTGATTTTCTAACATGCCTTCCAGTTGGTGTGGAAGATGCCAGACTCCATGAAGACTGGATAATCCCACAGGCTTCTAGGAGGTCATAAACACTTCAATGTCGGTGGAAGGTGAGAAAACAGGAGGCTCAAAGAGGCAAGTTCAGCAACTTTCATTTATTTAACCTCATTCATTAACTATTTATTGAGTACTTCCTATGTGTCAGTATTCTGGAAAAATAAAGAAAGGACTATTCTTTTAGAGCGGTTTGAGGTTCAGAGCACAGTTGACCGGAAGGTTCAGAGATTTCCCATTACTGCCCCATCCCACAAATGCGCAGCCTCCCCCATTATCAACATCCGCCTCCAGAGTGGTACATTTGTTACAACTGGTGAACCTGCATTAGCACATCATAATCACCCAAAGTCCATAGTTTACATTACAGTTCATTCTTGATGCTGTTCATTCTGTGGGTTTGGGAAAATGTATTACGACATGTATCCATCATTATAGTACCATACAGAGTATTTTCACTGCCCTGAAAATCCTCTGTGGTACACCTATTCATCCCTCCTCACCTATAACCCCTGGCAACCACGGATCTCTTTGTTGTTTCCATAGTTTTTCTTCTTCCAGAATGTCATGCAGTTGGAATTATACAGTGTGTAGGCCTTTTCAGATTAACTTATTTAACTTAGTAATATTCTTTTAAGGTTCCTCCCTATCTTTTCATGGCTTGATAGCTCACTTCTTTTTAGTGTTAAATAATAGTCCATTGTCCATATATACCACTTATTTATCCATTCACCTACTGAAGGACATCTTGGTTGCTTCCAAGTTTTGGCAATTGTGAATAAAGCTGCTATAAATATCCATGTGCAGGGTTTTCTGTGGACATTCATTTTTAACTCCTTTGGGTAAATACCAAGGAGTGCAATTATTTTTTAAATAGATATTTTTCAAGCTAATCAGATGTTTCAGGTATCCAATATTGAACCTTCACACTCTAATAACTTTTATTCCTTATGAAATGGAAAAACAGTTTTATTCTGAGCTGAGTGCTGGAAGTTGCCTTGCTCATCTGTCTTTGCCAATGAAGTTGTCACTTACAAGAAAAATTTGTCCTTCACATCATCCTACCGCACAAACCTGTATTCCCCCTATGTAATTCCCCTTTCCTGTTGTTAGACTTATTTACTTTTTTAACAAGATGTTTACACTCTTTCCATGTACACTCTCATCCACAAAGATGCAAATGATTAAAGTACAAAAAGAGACCCAGAGGTATGTCTTGGTCAGCTGCGTACAGTGAGAACTCTGAGAGATGAAGGGCTGGAGCAGAGTCTTATCTTGCCAAAAAAAGTTTATAACTTTTTTTTCCTCTGCAGCTACGGGGGATGAAGAATTCACTCTTTTATTTGTGGTCTGATGACAGTTTAAAGTTTTATTGAGGATGTGGTCAGGCAGTGGTAATCTGCAACCCACATACAAAACATAGCACTAAAATCTTATAATTAACTGTGTATGATTTAGTAGGGTCATTTAGAAAGATGATTCATCAGCAGTAGGTGTAAATTGGTTCACTAAACCTAAAGCTTAACGGGAAAGAAGAGATAGAACAGTTTCTTGATTCCACTTTAGGCTATTAGCCAGGTGATTCAGAGTCCTTAAGAGTCCTGATTCAGGCTTCATTTCTCATCTCCGATAGGATGCTGGAGTTTCATGCCAAAAGAATTATCTATCCACACTTCAATTATGTGAATCTCTAAAATAAGCCTCTAACAGGGGTATAGGGATTATGCTATTTGTAAGCCTGTGTTCCAAAGCACTAATATTTTTCTTCATTCTTCTTTATATTTTAGTGTGTGGATTATTTGTGTACAGGGTTTTCTTTTCCCAATGAGATTGCACATCTTGGAAAAATTGTGTGATGGGCACTGCTTTCTTTTAGTACCTTTTCATCTTTTCTCAGACTGGTCATACCTAGTCTTTTTAAGCTTCTGAGCCCTGGGCAGACACTCTCAGACAATTATAACAGACACTCTCTCTGGGTAGCCCTTAGCCTCGGCAAAAATATTTACCCTTTTCTCTTTAAAATCTGCTTTCAGCAAGCTGTCAATTTAAAAAAATCTGAAAGTATCTTCTTCTAAATGGTTAATAACAGTTCACTGGAGTTCACTGTTATTCTGCTCAGCAGAACTTGCAGGAAAACATATCCTTTTATGATAAAAGGAAATGGATCCTTTATTTGAGGCAGTGTTCCACAACTAAGGGCAGCAGAATCTCTTGGAATGAATTTTTAGGAATACAGGTTTCCAGGGTACCAGACACAAATCCTTTAAACAATCTCCTGAGATTGAGGTTGGGAAATAAGAATGATTTTACTGGAGCAAACACATAAGGAACACTCTGCTCAGCTTCAGAGTTAGGGTTAAAGCAAGGGGCTTTTCGTACCCCTTAAATATTTTCTACCATGACCTCTAAAGAGATTTTGTATCCAAGGTATTATATTATATGAGTGCTATAATTTGACCTTATGCCAAATGCCAAGAAGTTTAGAATCAAATAATGAGCATTATACATCTATTACAACCTCTAAGACATATATGGTCAGCTCAAGATCAAGTTTTAGAACATTCGTTGATTGTATATTACAACAGCTGCATCTCTTATTTAGAGGAAATTACATTCACTTCATCAGCAAGGTGATTCTGTTTGATACCACTGGTTGTCTGCATAGCCCAGTCTCCAGTGGTTTCATAATATTTTTATTAGTTTATTGCAAAGCCTTTTGTTGTAATTTTTATTCCAAAAGTAATGTTTGTTACAGCAAATTTAGTAAAAGCAATAGAATAATTTCCGATGTTTATGTTAATACTATTAACATTTTAATGATGATCCCTTCATTCATTCATTTATATATTCATCCATCCTTCAGTAAATGTTCCAGGAGCTGCTGTAAGCCCTATGGGTACATCTGTGAACAAGCTACATAAAGCTCAAATAGTCAAAATAGCAAAAGTGGTACAAGAGAGCAGATAATAATGAAACACATAAATTTTGAAAAAGACAAACCTGAGTAACGTGACTAACATGGTACAGAGAGGGACTGAAACTTTAGATTGGATGGTAAGGGAAGACATTTCCCAGAAGGTACTTTTGAGCTGATATCTGAGCGATAAGAAGGAGCTCACCCTGAGATGCTCTGGAGAATCAACACCCAGACAGAGAGACTGACAATGCAAAAGACCTAAGATGGGAATAGACTTGCCATATTTGAGGAATAGAAGGAAGGTCAGTTTGACTAGAGTATGGTCAAAGACGTGGAGACTGATAACAGCAGAGGTAGGAGAAGTAATTAGGGCTAAGCCATGTGGAGCTGCACTATCCAATATGGGAGCCACTGGCCCCATATAGCTACTGAGCACTTGAAATCAAGCTGGTCTGAATTGAGATGTGCTGTAAGTGTAAAACATAAATACACACTGGATTTTGAAGATCTAGTGTAGAAAAATAATATATCATAATTTTTATATTAACTATATGTTGAAATTATGTTTTTAGACACATTGGATTAAATTAAACATACTTTGACTATGAAATCATTTGTTTTACTTTGTCTAAAATTGCTACTGTAGATTTTAAATTGCATATGTGGCCCACATTATATTGTTAAGGACAGCACCAGCTAGAGATTTGCATGCCATAGTCTGAAGTTTCAGTTTGCTTTAAATATAATGAGAGGTATTTAGTAGATTCTAAGGAGGTGATATTATTTACCCTTTAATGAGATTACATTGTTGCTGTGTAGAGAAAGGACAAGAATGGTGGCAGGGAAACCAGGCATAAGATCAATGATGGTAGTTTAGACCAGTATGGTATAAATGAAGATGGAGAGAAGAGGATAGTTTCAATATTTGCTTTGAAAGTTGGGCTATAGGAAAAAGAGATGATTTCCAGTTATTGAGTAACTGAATAAGTGGATTCTTGGGGTGCCCTTTTCTGGGGTGGGGAAAACTGGAGTAGAAATGGGCTTGAGAGCAGGGATAACAAAGAGTTGTGCTTTTGAAATATTTTGAGATGCCAAGTAGACTTCAAAAATGAAATTGTTAACTGAGTCCAAGCTCTTACTGATCATCTAATGACAGGCCAATAAAGCAAGAGACAAGTTGTTGAAGCAAGGAATAGCGACTTTATTTGCAAGGACAGCAGGTCAAGAAGATGGTGTTCTGTTGTCCCAAAGAACCATCTTCCCCAAGTTAGAATTCAGGTTTCTTTTATACTAAAAGAAGGGAAGGGGGTAAAGTCCTGGTTCCAGCCAGACTCCTTTTGAAAGGGTGTGTTAATTTCTTTCTTCCTGCTGCCCTGCACTGGTTGCCCTGTTCAAGATGTTTCCTGTGAGTTAAACAAAGGTATTTTAGCTTAACGCTCATTACCTGGGAGACAGGGTTCCAGGAGATGGGTCACTGTGTATGATTTAAGCTTATAGGCAACATCCCTTTAGTGACTAACTTGTAGTAGAATACAAAGGTTCTTCCCTTTTACAAAATCAAGTAGAGGAGGAAGGGCCAGTAAATTGCAGGACAATAATACATGTCAATGTCCCCGAGGTCAAATAAATAACTTGCTTCACATTATTTGAGAGTGGTTCACAATGTCACGTTCTGTTTAGTAAGCAAGGAAGATGTGAGCAGAGAATTAGCCATTACATGTGGCAATGTGGAGATGGTTAGCAACCTCAATGAGAATAGTTTCTTGTAGTCATAGTGATGAATGTCCAACCGACGTGGATGGGAGAGTAAATGGGGGTGATAAAATTAGGAAATCACTTCGCTGTACAGTAGAAACTAACACAACATTATAAAGCAACTATACTCCAACAAAAATTAATTAAAAAAAATTAAAAAGAGGTTAGCAGCTCATTCGATATTTGTTGTGAAGATAATCAGACAGAAGGAATAGTAGCTGGAGAGATACATGATGTCTGTACTTCTTTTAAAAGTTAAGGCCTATTGGGGGATTATCTGTGTGCTAAAGAGAGTTATTCCATAAAGTTGGGAGAAAAAAAAAAACAATGCAGTAGAGAGAGAGGATAATCGTAGACACAAGATTCCTGAGTAAAATAGCTGGAACAAGATCCAGATCTCAAGGACTTTGACATGACTAGGATGCTTTTCCCATTGTCTCTGAAGAACAGACAATGTAGATGAGTACAGGTACAAGTGAATATTTGTCCTCTCTCTCCCCACTTTTTTCCATCCTCCCACTACATGTGTGTGTGTGAGAGTGGGTGTGTATTTACAAATCTCATATCATTCCAAACTTATCAGTTTGGAATATTTGGAGACAGTTTTGAATGCATTGATCAATGTGTTCTAGCTTCAGATATCATTACAGAGAACTCTTGTGCCTCTTTTAGGGTTAGGACCTGTCACTTCACTTTGGTCAATTTTATAATATGATTTTAAAGTCTCCTAAAAATGTGACATGGTTAAGTCTTTTGCTTAGTTCACTATTCTGAGCACTTAATGATTCACTTCAGTTTGGAGATTCATGTCCTCCACTTTGGGGAATTTTCTGTATTACTTCCTTGATTATTTCCTCCTTTCCAATGTTTATTTTCTCTCATTGTGCAAACCCTATTATTTGGATGTTCCATGGATTATTCCTACAAAGGCCACACCTTTATTTCTTATTATCCATTTGGTTGCCAATATGTTCTACTTTCTAGTAGTTTCCAGTAGACTTTAACACCCCAAACTTTTTTCTTTTTAAAATAAAAAACATGTTACATGGTGCTTTTAATTTCCTAGAACTCTTACTTTGATCTCCATTCTTCTTCACTACATTTTACTCTTCCCTCATGGGTTTGGTATCTTATGTCTCTGAGTATATTAGTTACAGCTTCTTTGAAGTTTTCTTTGCTTTCAGCATTGCTTCTGATCCTTCTGAGCTCCTTATGTGTTATTTGTTTGTTGGTTTCTACCTTCCCTGTTACTTTCCTCATAAGTTTTGAGATACTCAGCTATCTGTTCATATTTAAAAATTGTTTTAAGCTCTTTGTGAATGGCAGAATATACTGACTGGTAGGATTCATTGTAAGATGATCAGATGGCCTTTGGAGAATACTAAACAGCAAGACCTAGGTTTTTTTTCTAGAATGGTTCAGTTTATCTCAAGAAGGATCCCTCAAATTCTTGATCTTGTATAAAACTTGATTGCTGGTGTTCCACAGCCAGGTAGGGGAAAGAGCTTGGGAGGAGGGTAGCAGTTCAGCATTTAGTATGTGAACTTCCATCTAACACACCTCTTTAATGTTGCACCTCACCCTACATTTTTCAGTATCTGGTTTTCCTTAACCTACGCCTCTCTGGTTCAGTTTTCTCCAGAGAGCAGTTCCCCTTCTCTACAAAGCCTGGAAGCTGTAGTTGTCTGACAATGTAAGGTGGAGGTGGGAGCTAGGGATCTAACTCCTTCTTCTGTAAATTCCAGGCCACCCCAGGCTTCCATCCCATCTCCAAACACACTCCTTTCTACAGTTGTGGTGCCTTAGCTTGTAAGTTTTTCCAGAATTCTAAAGAACAAAATCTGCTTTCTTCCCATTGATCACCTACTTGGTAGATAAACATATTTGATCTTTCTCTACTTTGTTAAATAACTTAACTCCTACTTTTCCTTTCCATCTTTGTATGTTGTAATTCAGAATTATAGATGTCTCCTAATTTCATGAGAAATTAAACCGGTGTTTCTGCTTCCTGGCAGAGGCAGCAACATTGCTGAGTTGCTAACATTGCTAGGTTAACTGTTTACATTTAATTTTGACAGTGGAGTTCTTCTTAACAATCAAGATTCTTGAATATATTGCCTTTCTGAAACTCTAAATTAATAGCAACATTTACAGTGTTCTATACCCTCATATGTATGCTGAGTATTGCTTTTTATCCTAAATATTAATCAAAACATAGTATGGTGGGCTTCCCTGGTGGCACAGTGGTTAAGAATCCACCTGCCAATGCCGGGGACATGGGTTGGATCCCTGGTCAAGGAAGATCCCACATGCCGCAGAGCAACTAAGCCCATGCGCCACAACTACTGAGCCTGCGCTCTAGAGCCCGCGAGCCACAACTACTGAAGCCCACATGCCTAGAGCCCGTGCTCCACAACAAGAGAAGCCACTGCAATGAGAAGCCCGCACACCGCAACTAGAGAAAGCCCACGTGCAGCAACAAAGACCCAATGCAGCCAAAAATGAAAAAAAAACCCAAACATAGTATGGAAAGAATAGCTTCTTGTGCAAATTCTCATACTTAAAACCCAAAAGGTTTATTATCTTCTGAAAAAAAGGAAAAAAAAAAAAAAAAACCTTCAGAACCAGAATGGAACGCAACTAATTCTGGTTTCCTGGCGAAACAGAGGCGACTTCATGAAGGAACTAATATTTCACCTATATCTTGAAATATTTGCCCACCTTTTCTTAAAGGCATTTAAAGAGAGGATTATAAACAAGAGAATGGAGGCAAATAGGAGACCAACATGTTCAGAGAATAATGAGATATTTGGGAGGAACAAAGAGATAATGTATGAGAAAGGATTTTGAGAAAAATAAAAAGCTTCCATAAATTCAAAGAAGCATTACTTTTATTGATATCAGTTCTATCTTCATCCTGGAGTTTTGTGTCTCCTCAGTGAATAATATATATGCTTAATGGTCTAGTTTACAAGGAACCCACAAATCTTCTTCAGGAGAGCCATAGAAGAGATTCCATTCCAATTTCACAAGAATTATTACTTGACAAAAAAGTTCATAAAATTGTCTTTTGCTTTTTTTTTATGATTAAGAAGTAGGCTATTGTCAATGGTTGTGATGCATCATGCAAAATTCCCTGAGTCCAGCTGATTTCCACTCACTGGTGGTGGACAGTTCCAAGCATGCTGCCAGTGGCCAACATCTTGAGTGCCCCTCTGCTTTGCTGCTTCAAGGCCCTCTTCTAATCCATAGGAGGCCATTCAGCTGCAAGCTGGCTCAGCCTGCAAAGGTAGGAGGACTAATCTCCTGGGAGCAATCCGCCACAAGCTAGAGACAGGAGTCTTGATAAATGCCCCAGCCTTCCTGTCTTCTGTGGTGACAATGCCAAGGCAGGTTCTACACAGTTCCTCACCAGGGTCCGTGGTGGGATTGAACCTCACTTGCTCACAGTGGCAACTGGATCATCAGAACATAGAGCTGGCTCTTCTTCCTTCTTTTTCTCTTTTTATACACTTACAATTCTGCTCCATGAAATTTCTTCTGGGATAATTTACCTACACCCAATTCCTTTTCTCAGGTTGGGCCTTTGGAGAAATCAAAATAAAACATATACTTAACAAATTATGTGCCTCTACTACTTACCTATTTCTATTAACTCCACGTAATTTGCAAGCATCCAGACTTTCCTATCTCTTTATCTTAGACTGACAATTTAAAATTATGGCATTTTTTTCCCAACTTGTTGGCATTGATTACATTGATATACTTAGAAGAAAGATTCATCAATGATACATAAAGGAAGAACACTGACCTAAGAACCAGAAAACCCGTATTGTATTCCAAGATTTTGTATCACCTAATGGGGAGACTGTATAAAAGTCATTTTACCTCTCTAAAACCTCAGTTTTCTGGTTTATTGAAATGAAGGTGATATAGAAGGTTATTCCAAGGCACTGGTTTTATGATTCCATGAAATTGTTAGAGACAAGCCTGCTTTAGACAAAGCTGTCAATTGAGCAAGTTGCTAGGTGGTCAGTTGGTCATGGTTTGGAGGCCCATCTGCATGTGTGGCCTGCCATCCCCATGCCCAGAGCAACTTCTCACCAGCCTCCAGTCCAAATCTGTCACTTGCTTGGAGAGTTCCTAATATTTCATTGCCCATGGCCTTAAATATACATAATACTTAATTTATGTAAATAGCAGGTACTATCTGCTTCTAGAGAATATAACAAAGTAAACCATGTAAACAGGAAACTTGCTAAGGAGGACAAGCCTACAAATCCCATGCTAACCCCAGGTTCTTCCCCTTTCTTAATCAACCCTCTTAGGTCACACACATGAATATGTGACTTCCTCCATATGTCACCTGGCTTTGTGTTGGCATGCAATCTTGGCTCCAAAGGTGAAGTTTCTAGACAAAAGGGAGGTGGATACCCAGTGGTGGGCGGAGCTTGGAGGCAGGAAAGGCTTTACTGCACTTTGCAAGTCATCCTGTGTCACTGGTTGCCGATTCACTTACCCTGAAGGCTGGCTCTGCCAGAAGGTATTACAAGAAGAAAGTAAAATAATATCTTTGTTCTGACTCTAGAAATGCTGAAAGGAAATTCCTGTTCACAGCAGGTGATTAAACAAGCTTTATTAGAGGCCATTACATGGAGTCACTAATGCTGCTTTGTTGCAATAAAATGGTTCATTTTCCCATTTTCTCATTCTCTGAATTTCAACTAGAATTAATTAGATTTATCAACAATTTTATAACTCCAAACTGGCGGCCAGAGTCTTATAAGAACACTTTTTATAACCTGGGCTCTTAAAGCAGTAAAGCTCAAACTTATCCACCAAATTCCCCCTAAGATAGAGGAGAATGGAGTTACATCTTGAAGAAAGGGGTGTCCATGAACTTTCCACTACAAGCATGAGAATTCTCCAAAGCCTTCTCCTTCATCTTAAAAATTCATATGAATTTGCCTTCTACTCAGTAATAAACCTCAACTTAGGTCAATTTCAAAGTAATGTATGAAATTATTTACTAATTATTTTACCCCATCAAAATGTTTCAGGAAGAATAATAATTTGGATTTTATGTTTTATTCATATATGATTTGCAAGGATGAAATAGAAATATTTCTCTTTCTTCTCATGACACTTCTAAATGGCTCCTGTGTCATATATTCAAACTGAATTCATTATGAAGCTTATTTTTGGTGCATCTGAAATCCTATATCACATCTAAATATGAAATTCATTGGGAGATTGGGATTGACATATATACAGTAATATGTATAAAATAGATAACTAATAAGAACCTGCTGTATAAAAAATAAATAAATTCGAAAAAAAAATTCAAACGTCAACTCCATTATCCTTGCAAGAGAAATATAATGATCAAAATTAATTATCTATCAAGTGAAACTGGAAGAAAGAGGATATTATGGTCTTTGTGTCTTTAGGCTTCAGAATGTGTAGGTTTAGCATGATAGCTACATCAGCTGAACAAGTCCAGAAATTACTTTTTGCTGCTGGCATCTGACCTGCCACAGTATCTAGGGCAGGTTCAAAGTGAGCACACAGTGTTCAACAGAAACATTCATTTCTCTTCCTATATCCCTTTTTTTATCTCACAAACTCATCCTTTTCCTTTCTTTTCCTTCCTTTTACTTTATAAACCCAATCACTGCCCACTTCAGAGCACATTTTTGTAATTTTGTTTCCACCCCACATTCTCCTGCATGGTAGATACTGTTGTTTTGTCTCCTTAGAGAAAGGCATAAATATTCTTCCTCCTTTCCCTTTAGCCACTCTCTTTGGATTTCATATTAATGAAATCATTACATTTCCTTGCCTAATCAATTATTACTCTGCTATTCATAAATCCAGTAAGTTTGATGGCAAAACTTTGATGGCAAATATCTGCCAAGTCCTTTGGATATCACAGAATGGAAACCTCTATATAAATGTCTGCTGTGATTTCTATTAGATGAAGACACTTTACGGTATGTTTTATTGGCCCATTAATAAATGACCGGAGTGGTAAAGATATCTGGCTAGAAGCCTTGTTTCTTGCAAGCACAAAATATGTGGGTTAATGGAGCAATTAAACATACTTTCATATCCCAAGGCTGTAATAATATTAGGAAAAGTAAGTGAGCTATTAAAAAGGAAAGACAACTGTAAATACAGAGAAAGAACCAGAAGCTTAACTTCTGTAAAAGTGAGCAGGAAATATATGACAGAATTTCAAACAGTAAGCAATTTATAGGTCACCAGATAAATTGATGTCTTTATATCTTTTCTTGTCCAAAGAGGTATCTTGTTTTACTGAGGTGCAGGAAATATAAAGTGGGTAAATAATCCTACAAAAGAAGCAAACAATAGGGCAGTAGTAGGTCCTGTGGGGGAATAGTAGTCAAAAAGCATTTTAAGAGGTATTAGCAGTTATCTTATTATGGGATGTTGGTATAATAGGCTGTTTGTTTGGGAGTTATAGAGGACATGAGGGTTTGTAAAATGAAGTGCAGGGCCCAACGTTGGTCATCTTTGTATTTCTAGGACGTTGCACATTTGTGCCATGTAGTGCTTGTTCAATAATTGGTAATCTGCCAGTATTAGTACACCAGTAATTGGTAATAATGGTAATAAAGATAATAGAAAGATTGGGTTTATTGGTAACTTCTTGACAAAGCCAATTTGAAAGATAAAGTTTAGAGGAAGATTTACCCACTTGATATCAACAGCATATACATCCTCCCAGGACTCTCACCTTCTTCTTTGCCTTTCCTCTTCATTCCAGCCTGTTTCTGGGACTTCTAGTCTCCCCCCCTCTGATTCCTTTGTACTCTAATGCTTCCACCACCCAGACTCAGTACACTCATTATGATAATCTAACTTCTTAGCTCCTATACCCTGCAGGCTGAGGGTTGCTATAAATAACTGCCTAACCATAAACTCTTGTGGCATTAAAAGTTAGCTGAGACTTTGGGGCAACTTGTAAAAATTTCACTTTTTTTTTTTCTTGCGCTGCTTCTTTCAACTCCCTCAGTAGCTTCCGAAGATCTCTCTTCTTTATTACTCTCCTTACACTCTCCAATCAAATTCCCTCCTCCACACTACAGATGAACACTTGCCCCCTAATGCATGGGCTCTGCTTAGTTAGCCATTATGTCATATTCTTCCTCACCTATGACAAATTGTGTGTATGTGTGTGTAAATCTTGGCCTAAAGTCATTTATAGAAGAGTTTTATGTCCAAAAAAGCCACAATTTTTACTCAAATGCATTCAAGAGTAATGAAAGTCTATGCTGAATTCCCCAGAGTAAGTACTAACAGGATTATACAAATAGCAAGATGTCATAAAACTTCCCCAAATTTCAACTAATCATTATAGCTACTGTCCTAACATCTTTCTTTTCTTATTCTCTAAAAAATTTTTGCCTGTTGCTTCCTTATCCAGATGTGTTAAGGTTTCCTCTCCCAGAGGAGTGCCACGTCTTTCCTTACATAACTCAGTTTTGCTTGCAGAGACCTCTTCCAATCTGTCATCAAAGAGGCCCTTTGGCGCTTCCCTGGTGGCACAGTGGTTAAGAATCTGCCTGCCAATGCAGGGGACATGGGTTCAAGCCCTGGTCCGGGAAGATCCCACATGTAGCGGAGCAACTAAGCCCGTGTGCCACAATTACTGAGTCTGCACTCTAGAGCCTGCGAGACACAACTACTGAGCCTGCATGCCACAACTATGGAAGCCTGTGCTCCTAGAGCCCATGCTCTGCAACAAGAGAAGCCACCACAAGAAGAAGCCACGCACTGCAACGAAGAGTAGCCCCGCTCGCCACAACTAGAGAAAGCCCACAGGCAGCAACAAAGACCCAACACAGCCAAAAATAAATAAATAAATAAATAATTTTTAAAAAATGTTTTTAAAAAAGGCTCTTTGTGGCAAGTCACAGAGTGAGCAAAGACTCCTTAGAATGCAATGAGAACCATGAGATGCTTTGAGTATTTTTGTTTCTACATTCATGCTTGTCTTTGCTTTCTCTCCTTCAGTTGCTGAAGACAATTACGCCAGCTCTGTTCAGCTAACCCTGCTGTCTATTCCTTTGAGCACACACCTTTCTGTCTTCAAGAAATTATCCATCAGTATTTCTTTCTTCTATCCCTGTATCTAGAATATATTTAAAAACACCTAACTAAGTAATAAGAAAAAATAGTTTAAAAACAGGCAAGGGACTTCCCTGGTGGCGCAGTGGTTAAGAATCTGCCTGCCAATGCAGGGGACATGGGTTTGAGCCCTGGTCCAGGAAGATCTCGCATGTCTCAGAGCAGCTAAGCCCATGTGCCACAACTACTGAGCCTCTGCACCACAACTACTGAAGCCTGCATATGCAGAGCCTGTGCTCTGCAACAAGAGAAACCACTGCAATGAGAAGCTCATGCACTGCAACGAAGAGTAGCCCCTGCTCGCCCAATTAGAGAAAGCCAGTGCACAGCAACGAACACCAATGCAGACAAAAAATAAATTTAAAAAAAAGAAGTAAAAACAGGCAAAATAACTGAACTGACATTTCACTAAAGATGGACCAATGACAAATAAGCAATATGAAAAGATGCTCAACATCAGTAGTCATTAGGGAAACACAAATTAAGACCACCGTAAAATACTACTATACAACTATTTGGCTAAAAGTAAAATGACTGACCATATCAAGTGTTGGTGAGAATATGGAAGGACTGGAACTCTCATACATTGCTGGTGGCAACATACAATGGTACAGTTTGGTAGTTTCTTTAAAAAATTAACATAAACTTTTTGTATGATCAAGCCATTCAACACCTTGGTATTTACCCTAGAGAAATGTAAGTGTATATCCAAAGAAGATTTGTACAGAAATGTTCATAGAATCTTTATGTAGTCCAAACCCAAATGTCCATTAACAGGTGAATGGATAAACAAACTGTGGTACTCAGCACACACACAAAAAGAGGAATTAACAACTGATAATAACTACAGCATGAACAAATCCCAAAATACTACACTGAATGAAAGAAGCCAATCCAAAAAAAAAAATACAATATATAATACATGAGTCCATTCATAGAAAATTCTAGAAAATGAAAACGAATTTATAGTGACAGAAAGCAGATCAATGGTTGCCTGTGGGGGTGACAGGGAGTGAAGACAAGGAGAGATGGGAGTGACAAGTTACAAAGGGTCAGGAGAAAACTTTTGAGGGGCTGGATATGTTCATTAAATTGTGATTATGATGTTACCAGTACACATATAAGCACTCCTGTGTTTCTCCCTCAGTCTCACAATAGTTTTTTACACCAGATATGTGATTTTTCCACATGTCAAGCAATTCTGCAACACTAACTGGGTGTCCTACGTTTCAATGCAGTCCTGACACTATCTACTTGGAGTTAGCATCAGATCCCACAGGTTAAGGGCTCAGTCCCACAAGACTGCCCCTACTTCAGATGCCATTCCCAAGTCCCAGGCTGTCACCTGTACTTCTGATCAATGGGCTATAAACAGAGATTCTCATGACTCTTCTATGTAATCAATAATTTGCTAGAATAGCTCAGGGAAACACTGAGTTACATTTATTGGTTTATTGTAAAGGATATAATAAAAGGTAACAGATAAAAGATAGCAGCCAGATAAAGATATGCATGGGGCAAGTTATGTGGGAAAGGGTATGGTCCCTCTGTGCTCTCTCTGGGTGTGCCACTCTCCCAGCACTCCATGTGTTCACCAACCCAGAAGCTCTTCAAGCCTATAATATTGGGATTTTTATGGCAGCTTCATCATGTAGGCATGATTGAATATTAACTCCATTTTCAGCCCTTCTTTCCTCTCTGGAGAATGGGAGGGAGGCCTGCTGAAAGTTCCAAGCTTCTAATCATTGGCTGGGTCTTTCTGGCAGCCAACCCCCATCCAGGAGCCTACTGAGAGTTGCCTCGTTAGAACAAAAGATACTTCTATCACCCAGGATATTCCAAGGGATTTAGGAGCTCTATGTCAGGAACCAGTGTCAAAGACCAAAAATTAAAACAAAAGATGCTCCCAGTTCTCTTATCACTTAGGAAATTGCAAGGGTTTTAGGAGTTCTGTGCCAGGAACTGGGAGCAGAGACTAGTATATATATACATATTTCTCCTATTATCTCATTTTATATATATATATATATATATATATATATATATATATATATATATATATATATATAAACTTATCCAGTTTTGCACTTTACTATGTACACTTTATCGTAAGTCAGTTATACCTCAATAAATCTATTAACATTTTCATACACTTGCTTTCCTATTTATGTCTTAACCCATTAAAATTTGATTTCTATTCCTATCACTTTAGAAAACAGCTTCAATAAGATCTTTGTTGATATTTGAATTGCTATCATTTATCTATCTATCTATCTATCTATCTATCTATTTTAACCTTATTTTACCAGATCTTTCTGGTAGATTTGATAATTGTGGTAAGTTCCACTGCTTGAATTCCTTTACTCCACTGGCTTCTGTGACACTGTAGTCTTTTTTTTTTTTAATAAATTTTTATTTATTTATTTATTTATTTATTTATTTATTTATTTATTTATCTTTGGCTGTGTTGGGTCTTCATTGCTGTGTGCTGGCTTTCTCTAGCTGTGGTGAGCAGGGGTTACTCTTCATTGCAGTGCTTGGGCTTCTCATTGTGGTGGCTTCTCTTGTTGCAGAGTCCCGGCTCGGCACGTGGGCTTCAGCAGTTGTGGCACTTAGGCACAGTAGTTGTGGTGCACGGACTTAGTTGCTCTGCGGCATGTGGGATCTTCCTGGACCAGGGCTCGAACCCATGTCCCCTGCATTGGCAGGTGGATTCTTAACCACTGCAGCACCAGGGAAGTCTCTGTGACACTGTAGTCTTCTAGTGGTCATCATACCTTTCTGAGGGTTTTTGTCTTTTTTCTGTATGTACTTCTTTTTCTTTTCTGATTTCTAAACTGTGGTTGTATCCCAGGATTTCACTGACATCTCATCTCAACCTAAATATTCTTCCTGAATATTCTACTTGACTCTCATTTACCCAGCTGTCTCATAGATGCTGGTCACCCACATCTACACTGCTAATGTGAGACACACACTAATCTTCAGAGTATTATTTCCAAATGCTTGAGGGACATCTCCACTTTTATTTCCCATAGAATAGTGCATACAACAAATGAAACACTGAAATCACCATCTTCACTCTTAAACAAAGTCATACTCCAGAACTAACAGCCTGGATTTTAAATATCATAAGCCCACCTATCATGCACGAATCACTCTTGCATTATCCTCTTAAATCACTTCCTCCTGATTTCTTGCTTTTATTACCTGAAACAGCCTCTCAAGTAACCCCTCTGCTTCTAGTCAACTCCTCATCAAGCCCATGTTTCCCATAATGGCTGCCATTTCACACATCAGTTGTAATGCTTTATTAACCACAAGATGAAATGCAAACACCTTATAGGACTAATCAGATACAAACTTTTCTAAGGTCTGGCCTTATCTATCTTGTTAGCAAACATGTACATTTACCTTCTGCTACCAACACTCTGCTCTGGCAATAGTCAAACAGCTTTTAGTTCTACACATACACTGTGCTACATATTGCTAACATGTCATTACTCCCACTGTCCTGCCTGCCTGAAATGCTTTCTTCTTCTGTTTTTTTCTGGATAACTGTGCTTGTCTGTCCAGATTTAGCAGAGGCTTTAACTACTCTAGGAAGCCTTGCTTTATCACTCACCAACTCAGTCACACCACAATTACTCCTGTTGCATCCAGAGCCTTTTTCAGTGCTCTCCAAATATGGTTTGATCTAAATCACTCCACTCATTAGTTATTTATGTAATAATCACATTTTACCAGAATAATTTAGTGTTATTCTATGCCTAATACATATCTAATATGTCTCAGGTACTGTGATAGTAACTTTACAAACAATTATTCCTCTAAACATTCCTTTGAATCAAATATCCCCATTTTTAGGGTATAATTTAAGAAATTGAGATGTAAAGAGATTAATCAGCTATTAGTGGGGAGGTATGGGATTTGAACTCATCTATGTAACTACGGTAGCTTAAGCTCTTAATCACCACTATAACCAATTTTGCTCTCTCTCTCTCTCCTTCTTCTCCATCTCTTCCTCCTCCTCCTTCTCTTTTCTCTTCTCTGTTTCCACCTCTCTCTCCCTCTCTCTCTTTCTCTCATAGCAGAAATTGTGTGTTCACTTCAGAAATTGTGTGTTCTTAGGGAAGAATAGGACCTAGCACCACTGACATTCAACATACATTTGCCCAGTGAAAAAAAGAATTCTGACATCTAAGTCATTTTCTTTCCACTGCATCAAATTAAAATTGGAAAAAATAATAACTTTTAATAGGGACAATTCTGAAAATTCATCTGCTCTGATTTGATCACATTTTTATACTGAGAAATTAAATGTCTGGTAAATTTTATTCTCCAGTGACCCTATTCATTCCTCAGTCTTAAAAGTGGAACAAATAAGGATCTGAATATTATGGGATTATTTTTTAAAATCCCAAATAAAATGCATTCTGTAACTGGCAAGAGGCTGATAATATAATAAGCCTGTGGTAGAACTCATTTTACATATATTAGGAGACTGAGTTGGTTACAGAATTTTGGAATGGGTACAGAAAAGAAAAAAAAAGACTGAGAAATGAAAAATTGGTTGAAATGTTGGTAAAGACTTAATAACTAAATGTCCCTAGAAATAATGATATGCCAAACTAAAGGAAGTTAAAGAGGGACTTCCCTGGCACTCCAGTGGTTAAGACTTTGCCTTCCAATGCAGGGGGTGTGGGTTCGACCCCCTGGTCAGGGAGCTAGGATTCCCACATGACTTGCAGGCAAAGAAACCAAAACATAAAAAAAAAAAGAAGCAATATTGTAACAAATTCAATAAAGACTTTAAGAAAATGGTCCACATCAAAAAAATCTTTAAAGGAAGTTAAAGAAAAAACTTGAGTCAATATGAAGGAGTGATGTGGGGTGAGTTCTAATGCCAAGAGTGCTTGTGAATCCTGAAGTGGTATGCCTTAATGAGCTCAGGGAGATAAGGCATTGATTCCGTGGGTTTGTGTACTTTGTGTTATCTTCGGTTTGAAGGAAGTTTAATTTTAACATGCATTGAGGGCCCACAAACTATCTGCAGCCATAGGAGGTATACTAGATACATTTGTTCAAAGTGTGCCCTGTCGTTTGCAGAAGGCACAAATACAGAGCTAAAAAATAATCAGCTAATAAGTTTTTTTTTTTTAAGTCAGCTTGCCTGTATCAGTGAAAGCGCCACAACTTCTGACAGTCCTGGAAGATTTTTTGCTTTTTCTCAATTGATTTGTATTCTCATTTATGCATTTTGACTAATTTTTTATAAGGTTTTGACTAAGTTTGGGGCATATGTAAATGAATAAAACTTATTTTCTACCTACATGAAGCCTACAGTTAAGAAGATGAAAACAACCTTTAGTACCTGATATTCCCATATGTTCTTCAGCTAAGTGTTAGATCCTAGGCTTGTTTAGGATGATATAGAAATGTACATATAGCAATATAATCAGTTATACAGATTAATCTATTTTATAAATAGGGTGGTGATGTAGATTGCAGTAGAATTATAAAAGGATGAGTAAAATTTTCTGTGTTAGAGACTGCCTTATGGCTAGAAGTAGGTAATACTTCTAAATATGGTATACATTAATCCTAAGAGAAAAGGGAGTATGCAGCAGAGATTGTTAGTGTTTTTATCTGACATTCATTTTCCCTTTCTTGTTTACAAAACTGCAATTATAATCTAAGCAAAGAACAATGTTTCATAACCTCTTTTGCAAATGGAATTGATAATGATAAGTAAAGGGGCAGATGCTGGATGGATCTTTTTGACCTTAAAGTGGACTATCCCAGGCTAGAGGTTATCCTTTCTTTTCTTTTTTTTTTTTTTTTTTTGCGGTACGCGGGCCTCTCACTGTTGTGGCCTCTCCCGTTGCGGAGCGCAGGCTCCGGACGCGCAGGCTCAGCGGCCATGGCTCACGGGCCCAGCCACTCCATGGCATGTGGGATCTTCCCGGACCGGGGCCCGAACCCCTGCATCGGCAGGTGGACTCTCAACCACTGCGCCACCAGGGAAGCCCAGAGATTATCCTTTTATCTTCCCTCCTCTCCACTTCCTCCTTTTCCTTGCTTCCAGCACAGACATCATTACAGGAACTCCAGCAACCACTGTAGACCATGAAGAGATCTTGATGAAAGCTACAGATTTCTGTTGAAGCAGAAAGCTGGTAGGAACATGCCTCCCTGGTGATTGCAATGTTACCATACTTCTGAGATTTTTTTATGGGTGAGATAAATGAGTCTCTATTATGTCTAATGGTGAAGTTAATTTGAACTTTTATTTTATATGTATCAAATTTAGTCCAAAAAGCACGCATACAGAAATAGGATAAAAATAAGTCAGCTAATAAGTTCAGGTAAGAGTCAAGAACTTGATCTGACCAGAATTGAGAGTAAGATCCCACTAATGTCACTGACAAGTATTAACACCACTTCTCATATACAATTATAATTTTCAGCCTCCCCTATACAATTATAACTCTTCATTTAAGATGGCTTCGGACTTGTTGAGTACATAACCTTCAAATGTAGCTCTATGTTATTGACATCTATAATAATCAAGCCAAATTTTCCAAGGAGAACAACTAAAAATTGTGGATAATGTTTTTTTAAAAAAATCAAAGATATTAAACTGCTGTCAATGAAGCCTGGATTCAGGGACCAACATCTCCAAGAAGAGGAAGGTATATTGGGGTGAGCCTTGTGATTCACTACTTTTCCCTTAGAGACATTTGTGTCTGTGAGCCAAGTAGCTGATGTTGGTTTGCAACTTCCGGGATCCTCAGGTGAAATTGAAAGTGGCCCCCTTACACAGAAGGCAAGGAGAGACTGAAGAAAGAGGCAAACCACCCCAGATTGGCAGGTAGCAGATTGAATAAGCAAGGGAACTTACATACAAGGCTTGTCTTGGGTGGCTGCAAGATGAGATCTCTGCCAGAATCTGAAAAGTTTATACAGAGGCTTTAATGAGGTGCAGTTACATATTGTCCAGATGGTCTCAACAACACTTTACTCTCTGAAGACTGCATCCTTGAAACAGCTCAGGCTATGGGAATGTTGGGTGGAAGGTGCTTTCCAAGGACACTGGGGATGGTGAGGGGCCTCTGATTGGCTGGATCCAGTTCACAAGTCAACCAACACTCAAGTCCTTTTGATGAACTCCAACAGCTGAATAGCCTAGCAGAAAGCAGGGACTAAAAGGTTAAGTAGCAGAGCAGACTATCAGCAATCTCTGGTTGATAGGAAAACCAAAATTGAAGTTCAGGGCTGGCCAAATATAAGGGTCCTGGTAACCATCCCAGGCATTCAGGTGGAGCCCTTGAAAAACTAAACCCTAGATGGCAAACTGGAAATTGTGCAGCTCTCTCTAGGATTAAAACTGAGTTTCAAATCAACTCATGCTAGACTTGATTAAGGTTGTCTAAGTCTAGACTAACTGCTTGCATTTTTGAGAAATTAAAGAATATTTAAATTAATGATGGGATATATCATATTCATGAATTGCGAGATTCAATATTATAAAGGTGTCATTTCTGCCCCAAACTGATCTGTAGATTGAATGTGATCCCAATTAACAATCCAGCAGGCTTTTAGTGGGAAGCTACCACTGGTTGTAAAAGTTTTATGGAAATGTGAAAAATTAAGAATAGCCAAGACTTTTTAAAAAGAACAAAATTGAGCTACTGGAAATACAGTGATGAGAAAAGCAATGAGGTCCCTGCCACTATAGGGTGCACAGTCCTATAGGAACATTGGAATATGAGCATAAGTTTTTTTCAAAAGAAAAGCATAGGATATAGGGGCAATCCAACCTAGTTTAGGAAGCCTTCCTGAGAAACTCATCTTTAAGCTGAGCTCTTGAGGATAAAGAATAGTTATCTAGGAGAACGGTAGAAGTAAGAACCTTCTAGGAAAGGGAAAAGTTGGTGAGAATTCCCTGAGAAAGAGAGAGGGCTTATAAAATGGAGAGGAGGGTGGGGTGTGGGGATTGGAATGAGGATTGGAAAAGGGTAACTATAGATACGTAAGCAGGGACTAAAACTTGGTAGGGCTTACAGAGTGTATGAAATAATGTGTACTTTATGCTAAAAGTCAATATTTTAAGGGACATCCTCCCTCAGGGAATACAGAGATAGAATTTGCATTATCAAAAGACTTCAAAATATTATTCTAGGGGCTTCCCTGGTGGCGCAGTGGTTGAGAGTCCGCCTGCCGATGCAGGGGATACGGGTTCGTGCCCCGGTCTGGGAAGATCCCACATGCCGCGGAGCGGCTGGGCCCGTGAGCCATGGCCGCTGAGCCTGCGCGTCCGGAGCCTGTGCTCTGCAACGGGAGTGGCCACAACAGTGAGAGGCCCGCGTACCGCAAAAAAAAAAAAAAAAAATATTATTCTATCTGCAGTGGGGAAGATCAAATAGAGAAGTTGGGAGAAAAACTAGCAGGGTCTTCCTAGAAAAGTTCATTAGAGAAATGCAGTTGTTTAGAATAAGGTAGTAGAGGTAGAGAAGAGTAGATGCAATAAAAACTACGACACACATATATGGTACTAATAAATGCTAGTACATCGTTGTTAAATGTTGGAAGAGAGACCTATTGATTTATGGACCTTGGAATACTGGGGAAGAAGGAAGGAGGAAAGGAAGATAGGAGGAATGGAGGAATGGAACAAGGGAGGGAGAGAGGAAGAAAGGAGGGAGGAAAGGGAATTCAGAATCCCACAATGTCTGGGAGGTATGCCAGCAAAAAGGAGGAGGAGGAGGACTCAAAACTCCAAAACTCGGGCTTCCCTGGTGGCGCAGTGGTTGAGAGTCCGCCTGCCAATGCAGGGGACACGGGTTCGTGCCCCGGTCCGGGAAGATCCCACATGCCGCGGAGTGGCTAGGCCCATGAGCCATGGCCGCTGAGCCTGCGCGTCCGGAGCCTGTGCTCTGCGACGGGAGAGGGCACAGCAGTGAGTGGCCCGCGTACCGCAAAAAAAAAACCCCAAAAAACTCCAAACCAAATGAAAGGTTTATAGACAGAGATTGAAACAGTAATAGAAAGTTTTGTTACAAGTCAAAATACAGTCTTCACACAAGATTGTGGGTCCTTTTAGCACAGTCTACATGGTTAATAGCTCTGGAAGCATCAGTCAATATATTTGATGATAAGTAAATAAGTCTTAATTATAATCATTAATAATTCAACAGATAATCAAGAATAATGTATAGATGCCTTTTAAATTGGTTTTATGATATTTTTACAAGGACATTCAATTTCTAAATTATGCATTTCTTACTTTGGCAGCTGTTGTAATTATTTTGTGTTCCTGGGCACAGGCTCTCTAGAGAACACAAACTCCAAAGCTGGTAAGATGATGGGAAGGAAATTCATGAGTTAAAATTATACCATAGATAATCCATGGTAAATGAGATACATAATAAAAAAAATAAATTTATATATTATAAAAAACTATATGAGAGGAGTCATTTGATTCATAATAAACAGCATAAAGTTTTATTTCATTTTGTTTTACTTAAGAACAACTGTTCCCATCACCAGAATAATTTTATTTGTAGGCAGAAATCACCACTGTGTGATTTTGAGCGTGATGGAAAACTAAATATGAATCCAACTTCTGCCGTCTATTAATTTCTGTCACATTTAACAAGACATTCATGCCTATTCTAGCCTGTTTTCACCCCTACAGAATGAGTTTCATCAAGAGATCAAAATAACAGAAATAAAAGTATTCAATGTATTAAAATATTACATATAATTATCATACACAATATTGTCATATTGTTCCCAGATATAACATTGCCTCAACTACCAAGTTAAAGGTCATTTTCTTGCTTTAAAATTGTTCTCAATCTTGATATTACTCATTAACATTCTTATTTTTGAACCTCAATAGATTTATAAGTTTATGGAATTTTTAAAGAATGAGTTCAATGACAATTAGTGATTTGTTTAATGTGTAAGGTGATGAGTCAAGGGAATATAAGACTGTTATGTAATAGACTGGAGAGGTCTGTCACTAGGTGACATGAAACATTCAGAAGGAAAAAAGGTTTGGAAATGGAGGAGAGGGGGGAAGGTGAGTTCCACTGGGCAATGTTTAATATGTCATCGTTAAATCTGAGGTAGTGGAAGTCTTGGCTATGGATGGGATGGCTCAAGTATAGAACACAGAGCAACAGGAAGAGGGCCAAGGGCTCAGGGGAACTAAGGGAGCACCGAGACGCAGGGAGAGAAATAAACCAGAGCTCCAGTTGAACCACATTCCAACAAACAGTATTGTCAGAAGAAATAGAGGCAAAAGCAAAACAAGAGAAAAGGAAATATGTGATTACCAACATGTTTCTCACCAGCTAGTCTTGGACCCCTTTTCTCTCACAGCTACCTTCTTGGGTCACTCCCTGTTAGCTGTCAAGGTGTCCTAGAGCAGAGGTCCAGCTGTCATCTCCGTTTTCCAAATTCTACTGGCGAAACCCGTCATAAGCAGCTCCTTACCAAAGGCATTTATGACAAATAGGTAGAGGGTGACTAACTTGGAAGCGAATAAGCTCAAACTTCAGTCTCTCTTTGTATGAGCACTCTTCTAAGGCCTTGGGGCTATTTTAGTATTCATAAATGTATGTTATTTTCTCCTGAAGAAAACTCAGCCCCAAACCAGGGTCCATCCATGCATACTGGATAAATTCACACATCTTTGATTTGGAAAGGACTTTAAAGGTCATATGTGTCCTCCAGCCTTACAGGAATCCCTCTGCCAACATTATTTAAAAATCATCATCTAGGGCTTCCCTGGTGGCGCAGTGGTTGAGAGTCCGCCTGCTGATGGAGGGGACACGGGTTCGTGCCCCGGTCTGGGAAGATCCCACATGCCGCGGAGCGGCTGGGCCCATGAGCCATGGCCGCTGGGCCTGTGCGTCCGGAGCCTGTGCTCCGCAACGGGAGAGGCCACAACAGTGAGAGGCCCGCGTACTGCAAAAAAAAAAATCATCATCTAAAGGAGGTAAATGGCCAACTGTATTTGGATTTTGCTCTGTCACTTGTCCAGTTTCCCCATCTCTAAAAGGGCAATAATATGAATTTCCTGAAAAGGAAGCTGTTGAAATAAATAAAAAGTTCATAGCACCTTACCTAGCACAAAGGTGGGGTTCAAGAGTGATTGTTACTATTGTTCTATATTGGAATGTTTCCAGAGATTAAAATCTCACCACTTCTTTAGGACAGATGGACACTTTATAAAGGTTAAGCTGCGTCTTCCTTATCATGAGCTGGAGCCCATATCCCCATAACTTCCTCTAGAACTACACAATTTGTTTACCCTTTCTTCAAAAGTTTAAAAGAGCCATTCGTGTCCTCTGAGTCTTCTAAGAAGAGCTACATTCTTTAACTATTACTTGACGTGTCTTGAAATCTAGAAAGCACAGCTTAGTGTCTGGCATTTAGCAAAGTTCAATGAATGATCTAAAGTAAGTGAATGAGTAAGGGGATGCATGAAAAAATAAAATTAATCTCAATCATTCTATCCTTGGTTCTCACTTCTTAAAATCTGGTGGACTAACTCTGAAGAATCAAAAGTATTCTGTCCAAAACAGAATGCTAAGGAATTATCTCCTCATGTAATCAAATTACTGCTTTTATTCTCTTGACACAAAGAACATTGTACACGTTTTTAAACAAGTTAATCCCAAGTTTTTGTTAATGAACTTTAGACCATCCAGGTATCCCCATTCTTGAGAGCAGGAATTAGGTGTCACTCAAGTTTGCATTCTCCACCTTGTCTTGGACCTAGTGCTTTGCCTCTAATAGATACTCAACATATAATTTTTAAAATTTGAAATATGACATACACATAGAAATGTGCACACATTGTAAGTGTGCAGTTTGATAAATTTTTACATTTGGTATTTACTTTGGTAACCACCATTCAGATCAAGATAGAACATTATCCCCACCCCACAAATTTCTTCTTTTCCCTTCCTTGTAAATACTCCCCTCCAATCAAAGATTTCCCATTACCACCTGTCTGCACACGTGCACGGCTTCCCCCATTATCAACATCCCTCACCAGAATGGTACATTTGCTACAACTCATAAGCCTACATTGGCACAACATAATCACCCAAAGTCCATAGTTTACACTGCAGTTCACTCTCAGTGTTGTACTCTCTATAGACAAATTTGTCATGGCATGTAGCCATCATTTTGGCATCAAACAGAGTATTTTCACTGCCCTAGAAATCCTCTGTGCTCCATCTCTTCATCCTTTCCTCCCCTCCAATCCCTGGCAACCACTGATCTTTTTACTGCCTCCGTAGTTTTTCCTTTTACAGTATATCTCTTATAGTTGGAATCATACAATATATAGACTTTTCAGATTGGCTTCTTTCACTTGGTAATATTCATTTAAGGTTCTTCCATGTCTTTTCATGGCTTGATAGCCCATTTCATTTTAGTGCTGAATAATACTACATTGTCTGGATGTATCAGTTTATTAATCCATTCACCCACTGAAGGACATCTTGGTTACTTCTAAGTTTTGGCAATTATGAATAAAGCTGCAATACACATTCATGTTCAGGTTTTTGTTTGGACATGTTTCCCACTCCTTTGGGTAAATACTAAGGAGTGCACTTGTTGGATCATTATGGTGAGAGTATATCTCGTTTGTAAGAAACTGCCAAAATGTCTTCCAAAATGGCTGTATCATTTTGCATTCTTTCCAGTAACGAATGAGAGTTCCTTTGCTCCATATCCTCGCCAGAATTTGATGTTCCAGATTTGGGCCATTCTAATAGGTGTGTAGTGGTATCTCACAGTTGTTTTCATTTGCATTTCCCTGATGTGAAGCATCTTTTCATATCCTTATTTGCCATCTACATATTTTCTTTAGTTAGGTGTCTGTTAAGGTCTTTGGCCCATTTTTTAATAGGATTGTTTGTTTTCTTATTGAGTTTTAATAGATCTTTGTATATTTTGCATAGTGGTCCTTTATCAGATGTGTCTTTTGCAAATATTTTCTCCCAGCCTGTGGCTTCTCTTCTCATTCTTTTGACATTGCCTTTCACAGAGCAGAAGATTTTAATCATAATGAAGTCCATCTTATCAATTGTTTCTTTCGCAAATCATGTCTTTGGTGTTGTACCTAAAAAGTCATTGCCATACTCATGGGCACTGAGTTTTTCTCCTATGTTATCTTCTTGGAGCTTTATAGTTTTGCATTTTACGTTTAGATCTGTGATCCATTTCGAGTTAATTTTTGTGAAAAATGTAAGCTTTTTTCCTAGATTCAATTTTTTTGCATGTGGATGGATGTACAGTTGTTCCAGCACCATTTATTGAAAAGACTATCGCTTTTCCATTGTACTGCCTTTGTTCCTTTACCAAAAATTAATTAGCTATATTTTTCGAAGCCTATCCTTGGGCTTTCTATTCTGTGCCATCGATCTATTTTTCTATTCTTTCGCAATTCTCACACTATCTTGATTGCATAGCTTTTTAAAAAACTTTTTATTTTTTATTGGAATATAGTTGGTTAACAATGTTGTGTTAGTTTTGGGTGTAAAGTGATTCAGTTATACATATACTGTATAGATATATGTAGATATACATGTATCTATTCTCTTTCATTCTTTTCCCATTTAGGTTGTTACATAATATTGAGCAGAGTTCACTATGCTATACAGTAGGTCCTTGTTGGTTATCCATTTTAAATATAGCAGTGTGTACATGTCAATCCCAAACTCCCTCACTATCTTGATTACATAGCTTTATAATAAGTCTTGAAGTTGGGTAATGTCAGTCCTCCAACTTCGTTCTTTTCCTTCAGTATTGAGCTGGCTCTTCTGTATCCACAGTGTCTTCGTACGAACTTTAGAACCTATATTTGTCTATTTTCTTTTCCTTCTGACAATACCATAATGTCCTGATTACTGTAACTTTATAATAATTTGAAAATCTGGTAGGAAGCATAAAAGTCAAATTTCTAAATTCTTCAGTACTGTTTTAACTACTCTAGTTCCCATGCATTTACCTAAAAATTGTAGAATCACCTTGTTAATTCATACACACATACAATGTAGGGATTTTGTTTGGGATCACACTGGAACTATAGACTCATTTGAAGAGATTCAACATCTTAAAGTGTTTAATATTTCCATGGAAGAATTTTTCCATCTTTTTATTTTCGACCATTCTATATTCTTACATTTAAAGTTTGTTTCTTGTAAACAACAAAGAGTTGGGTAATTTTTTAACCCATTCTGAAAAATACTTGTCTTTTTAAAGGCCATTTATATTTGATATAATTAATAATACAGTTGGATTTTATGTTTTCTATCTTGCTATTGTTTTCTATTTGCCCCATCCGTTCTTTGTTCATTCATTCTTCCTTTCCTGCCTTCTTTCACATCAATCAAATATGGTTGACAATTCAACTTTATCTTCTCTATTACCTTCTTTTTTTATACCTATAGGTATCATTCTTCCATTGGTTACACTAAAAAAGAATCATTCTTAATACTCTATACCTTAAATCATTACCAAATTCAAGAAGAGAATATTTAATCTTTCCACACATTTGACTTCAGTGAATGTTTTAAACCCCACAAGGGGAACTTCCTTGGTGGCACAGCGGTTAAGAATCTGCCTGCCAATGCACGGGATGTAGGTTTGATCCCTGGTCCAGGAAGATCCCACATGCCACGGAGCAACTAAGCCCGTGCACCACAACTCCTGAGCCTGTGCTCTAGAGCCTGCAAGCCACAACTACTGAGCCCACAAGCCACAACTACTGAGCCTGTGTGCCACAACTAATGAAGCCCACACACCTAGAGCCCATGCTCCACAACAAGAGAAGCCACCCCAATGAGAAGCCCGTGCACTGCAGTGAAGACCCAATGCAGCCAAAAATAAATAAATAAATTTATTTTTAAAAAAAACACAAAATAGTCCCATTATTTATTCTTTAAACAGCAGTCTTTCTATTTTCTCATACATTTACCTTTTATGGAGCTGTTTATTTTTCCTTACACTTCTCTGCTTCAGACCAGGATCACTTTCCTTCACCTTAAAAAGAATATCCTTCAATAGATATTGTAGTTTATGGTTAGCTGACAATGAATCCTCTCAGCTTTTGTCTGAGTGTATCTTTTCCCACCTGCAATTTTAGCTTTTTTTTCAATGGGCATAGAATTCTAGCTTGACAGTTTTCTTGTTCCTTTCAGTCCCTTAAATATGTCTTTTATTATCTTCTGGCTTCCATGATTTTTCTGTTGAAGTCAGTGTTCATTCATATTTTTCCTCCAAAGGTGACATTTTTTTCTTCTGGCTGGTCTAAATATTTTCTTTTTATCTTTGCTTTTCAACAATTTGAATCTTACGGACCTTGCTGATGTTTTCTTTGCTTTGGGTTCATTAAACTTCTTGAATTTCTGGGTTGACATCTTTCATCAGATGTGGGAAGTTCTCATGCATTGTTTCTTTGAATGTTGCTTCTGGTCCTCCTCCTTTTTCCAGATATTTTCTATGGGCTTGTATTTGAGACCATCAGCCCCATCTCCTGTTTTGCCCAGGTGCCATCCATCTAGTTAGTTCTTGATTTAGCAGTCCAAAAAGCTCATTTTATTCTTTTTTATAGAATGTAATAATCTGCTGAAATTCTTTATCTTTGTATTCATTTATCCCATTTCCAGGGTAGTTTACTTAATATATTATTTATGGTTATTTAAAAGTCCTTGACTATTAATTCCAGATCATTTCTTGGTCTCTGTCTAGTAAATGTATTATTATTAATTTTTGTCATCAAATTTCTTCTTTTTTCCTTCTTTTCTTCTTCTTTTCGTGTCTGCTAAGTTTTTTATTGCATACTGCATTTGTAAAAGTTCTAGCTTAGATTTTCTTCCTCTAATGAATTTTGAGTTGTGCTCTGGCAGATAGTTAAAGTGTTGGTGGATCATCTTAATGCTGAAAAGGTCTAGTTTTATTAGGGCGAATCTATTTTGGTTTTATTCATTTTCCTAGGGTGTTATTTGTACACCCAGAAAGTATCCTTCGGGGTGTTCTCAACCAAATGTCTAAGGTGTTCACCAAAGTCCTAACTTAAATATCTCCCCAGAATTGTGTGATTTTCAGGATCTGTACTCAGATTTCCACTTCTCAGCCACTATACTCTATCAGGCTTCCAGAATCTTGCCCTGGGACTATGCAGCGTAGGCATTCGGCTAAGGAATGCACAGGAATTTCCGCAGAGACTTCTGGGGTTTCCTTTCCATGCCCCTCTCTCTCGTGCCCTCCCAAATCTCAGTTACCTTTGCAGCTCCAAGCTCTTGAGCTATGTGTCCTCTGCCTGGTGAAACTCGCTGCTTATTCTCAACTTTCCAGTACTTCTGCTGGAAAAAATGTCCCCTAGGGAAATAGATGTGTGTGAATGGGCTCCTGACTCAAACATTGTAGCCCCGTGTTGGTTGCTTTTAATAACTGAAAATGCAGTTTTATATATTTCGTCCAGGTTACGTAGTTATTTTATGGTAGAAGGCTAAACTGTCTGTCTTGTCCATATCCAAAGTCTTGTCTAATAATTGAATAAATGAATAAATCTTACGCTTATCCTGTTCTTTTTAAAAACAAACCTAAAATGCAAGATTTCAAAATATATTTTAGTTCTAGTTTATCTCCTTTGTTTTAGATCAGCATCCAAAGTAACGTACTCTTTGGGTTCTGATTTTGGCATCTCACAAGTTGGTAGTACTGCCCCTCCTTTGGTTCATTCTCAAATTTAACAAGTATCCCTTTTATATTTTTCTCTTAAGTATAATTTGATAAATCTGCTGAACAGTAGGGCAGTAAGCTCAGAATCAAACACCTTACTCTGATCTAGCAAGAATCTACTTACTAGGACATTTGGGGCAACCCTGTCCAAACTGTTAGTTTTTAGTTTGTTTAATATTAATACAAGTTTACATTTACCTTGTTCATAAAGATAATAGGAAGGTTGGCTGAAATTAGAAAATGCCATATGTATCAGTTTAATGGCTACTTACAAAGAGAAATGAAGTTAACCTGGTAAGATATTTTTACTACATTGTAGTTGTTTCCTATTCTTTTCTGACTACTGCCAAAAAATTCATTGCAGGATCTTCTATAGAATATTGCCAGGGATCCATCTCAAACTTAATCACTGTATAGATAACAGAATCTACTAAAAAAAAAATAGAACATATCTCTATGCCCATTCTTCTGGCCCCTTGTCTGTTACTTATGGATTTACCAAATATTATCAAAGTTACCCTTGTTCCCACAGGCAAATAGCAATTTCATACTCCTCTTACTAGCTATGTAACAGGCAATTTACTTAGACCTTTAAATTCCTGTGCTTTATTAAATGGGGATAAAATATTTGTGTGAAAGTTTGCTTTGAAGATTAGGGTAATATATGAAGACAACTATTGTTATTTCCTTTGAGAGTTATCCAAACAAGATGGCTTATATATTGATATCATTGTCATTCTAGTATTCTGCATGTAATTCACCTGAGCTTGGATATTTGAATTAATTTAGGTAGCCACACGTTTTCTCATTATCTTTTTTCCTATTATGATCTTTATTCTCTGTAATCAATGTTTAGTCCCTTCTCTCCTAAAGATTGTTCTACCTAGAAGGGACTATATAGACTCAGAAAGGAAGGTGTATATTTATATTTCTCTCTTCCCTTAGTATTACTTATTTTCTCCAAGAAGAAGTTTACCTTTGGCTGTTTGTCTTGCTCCAAATAGAATTAACAAAATCATGTTGCCTCTTTTAATATTGTTAAAAAGTTTAATTTCATACTGTGCTCTTTTTTTCTTATTTTTTTTCCAGTTACCACTGTTGATTGTCTTTGTCCTTCTTTGTGGGATTCTCTTATAATCTCTCCTTGCATACTCTTTAAAATACCCTTAGCCTTCTGTGGGGTAACCTCATTGGCATCTTTGCCACTTTGAGATCTTTCCACTAGTTAGCTGAAAGTATTTAGTAAGAAATTTATTTTTCCCTCCCTTCTTTCCTTTTCCCTCGTTTCTTTCCTTTTTCCCCCCTTCCGTTCCTTCCTCCCTCCCTTTCTTCTTTCCCTTTTCTTTCTTTTTAGCTTCCCATTCCTCTTGAGTTATATATGAAACGTAAAAGCCTGGCTAGCAAGGTCCTATATTTTTTTTTTCTGATTAAAAAATAAAACAACTGTGTGTTGGTGTGTTTCCGGACACCTGTGTCTTTTTCACACACGTTTGTCTCATTTACTCCTAATGCGTAAACTTCCAGAGAAGGAAAAGCCAAGAAGTCCTTTATTAGTACATTGCTCTGTATGAACAAACTCTCACTAAATGTCAAAAAATAAATGCATCAGGCTGCTCTCTGGGGAGGGATTTTCAGCCGAGTCGTATACTGTAACTGAGCTGATGATCTTTCATCAGTAAGTTGTGCCCAGGAATCTACGTCCTTCTAATCCTTCCAGGCAGTTCAAGCAAACCAATTTAGAAGAGAACACGACGAAACTAATTGGCCAACAAAAGCCGTCCTTGAAGCACCAGGGGCACAATTAGGGGACGCGTGTGCCCGGGCTGGGTGGGTGGGTGAGTCTTGCGTCTTCAGGGAGCCCGCCCGAGGAGGACGCTGCGCTCTCCCACAGCTGGGCGCCCTCGCCCCCGACCAGGCGCGGCCGGCGGAGCCGAGCGAGCACGCGGGAGTCGAGCGCCACGCCGGCGTCGAGCGCCACGCCGGCGGGGCAATTGGGCATGCTCAGAAGGCCGGCAGGTTTGGGTCTCGCCCAGGCAGCTTGTGCATTACACCAGCACGCAGCCGGGGCGGGGGGTGGGGGGGGAGGAGGGAGGAGCGGGGGAGGCAGAAGAGGAGGAGCGGCCAGCAGTAGCCACGACCGCCACCACCAGGCAGAGGAAGAGTTCGCGAGGAAGGAAAGACCCTCCTCTCACTTGAAGCGCCTGGCATCTGCTTTTGGAAAAAGAGAATACAAGATAAAGGAGAAGACGGGAAGAAGAAGCGGGGGAAAGAAGTGAGGGGGGAGATAGAGGAAAAAAGGACGTGAACCGAAAGGGCTAGATCGTGCAGGGGGCCCGAGGCGCGGGGCCGGCATTGCGGAGCCAGGAGCGCCGCCGCTTGGGCAGGTGCCGCGGCTGCTGCCCGGAGGCGGCATGTGACGCGCGGCCGCAGCTGCCCGCGGGCGGAGCGCTCTCGGACCCGGGAGCGCACACCGCGGGGCAAGTCGGTACCATCCCGGATCCCCACGCTCCTCCTCAGTTCGCCGGGGCGGCAGCGGCGCTTCAGGAAAGACAGGCGATGAACTGAAGGGCGGCTCCGGGCATGGGCGCGCGGTCCTAGGACACTCGCTTCCTGAACGCCGAGCGGGAGGCGACCAACGGACGGTGGACCGGGCGCCTCCCGCGCTTTGGGGAAGCGCAGACGACCGGCGTGGGACGGCCACCTGGAGCGCAGCGGCCAGGTAAGGACGGCCCGCACCAACCCGGCGCTGGGCAAAGCGGGTGGCGGTAGCGGCTGACCTAGTTTTTTGCCTTGTCGCGTTGCAAAAGGAGGAAAAAGTTTTCTGCGCGAGTAGGAAATGTCCTTGCTATGGGGAGTTTAAAGCGGGTACTAGGGAGGGAGGAGAGAGTTGGTCTGTCGATTTGGGGGGGCGGGTGGAGGCTTGAACCTGGAGAGAGCGGCATCTGGGGCGGAGTTGGAGTTCTGGGACCAAGGGTGGGAAACGCCGGGGTGACCATGTGCGGGGAAAGCGACGAGAATAATACGAGCGGTGGCCGGGAAAGAACCTGGGAGGCCCCACCCGGCGCTCCTTCGCTTGGATTCTCTGTCCCCCGAACGCGGAATCCGAGGCACGGAGTGTCCGGACAAGAGGAGCTTCTTGGGTCGGTGTGTGTGTGTGTGTGTGCGCGCGTGTGTGTGTGTGCGTGCGTGCGCGCGCGCGCGTATGTGTGTGTGGTGCGTGTGTAGGTCTCCTCATTTGATTTCCTAACGCTTTTAAGAAGGTTAAAGCAGACACCCGTCAACCTCGCAGTGGGGCCGCTACCTCGGATTGCATTTCAGGGACGAAAAGGCTAATTTGGCACTTAGTGTAACACCTGGGCGAAGGTACGGAGCCCGGGTGCGCGTCTTTACTGACCCAGACAGAGTTTGCGCTCGCGGAGCGGCAGCCGCTGGATTGCGGCGGATCTTCTCTCTGGAGCCCTCCCCCAGCGCAGCCTTCTTACAGCTGGGTTAATTTCTGTGTGATTTGAAGCGGTGGGGGTTAGGGGAGGGTTGACTCAAGCAGCAGAATTCACTCGTCTACTTGGCGCTTGTGCGTGCTGGCATGGTGATCCTCTTCGGCGTGTGTGCGACTCTCCTAGCACGCAGGTTGGAAGTGGTCGAGGAAGCAGAGGTTTGGGAATTGCATCCCATATGGACAGATTTCAAAACGCAAACATCATTTGTCTGCAAGTGCTATTTGAACCTGTTCGATGGCTGTAAGGATATGCTTCCCTCCCGGTGTCCGTGTTTGCAATGTGAAACGATGGCTCTCCTTAGGAGGTAATTTAAGCGTTTATGTTGTTAAGGACACTGATTATTTCACTGTATGCTTTGCACAGACCTTTCATTTCTCTCTTGGCCTCTGAATGCCAGCAAGCCAGTAGTCCTCCATGTGGGGTCTTTTGGGGTTATGATTGGAAAAATAATCTTTGTAAAAAGTATATTGGCTGGTTATATAGTGCCAGATAATCTTATGTTTTGAGATCGTTATATTGCATGAAGCATTCATCACTATTTTCTGTGTTTAAAACAATGCCCCTGTATTTACTTAAGAGGCACTGCACAAGAGCATACACTTCAGAAAGGGGAGAGCTGACGCTGGAACAAATCCATGCATATAGACAGGGTTGTGGTAGTAGCTTATTAAGAAGAAGAAGAAGAAAAAAAAAAAACCCTGAGGTCTTTCTGTTCCAAATGTAGTGGGATAGATATGGTGGTGGGATAGATATGGCGTTGGGTGCACCCTCTTGTTATGGGAGCTGGTACTGTGGAGTATACGTAGAACACGCGTGCCTCTCCAGTGTAGATTCAGCATGCTACAGATACGTGGTTTTGATCATACACTCCTATCACTGAATAACCCATCTTTAGATTTTGTTTACATGGTTTGTTGCAATTAGCTTAATATGTAATTAGCTATTGTTGAGCTAGAAAGCACATTAATTTTGAAATGAGTTTCCATATGGAACTATAACTTGAGCTTAAATTACTAATTTAAAATTAATTACATTGCAGGTCTGATTTAGACTGTTTCTGTAGGCTGGGGAGGGTGGTATAAGATTGAATTTAATATGGAAATAGTAGTATTGAAATACTTTTCAATAACAGCCCATATTCCAATGTGCTTGATATTTAAAAAAGAATATGAGATGAAAAGTAGATTTTGAAAAGGATCCTCGACAGTGTATACCTTTTGCATGGAAAATTATGAGAAAAGTGTAATTTGGGAAAAAGGAAAGCAAGTTTATGGAATTGGTTAAGATTTACAGAATGATCCAGAGTGGTACAGTAATGAGTAGTTCTGCATTAAACCTGCATTTAAAGTTATTTAGGAAACTTTCCTTTAAAGTTTAGAGAAATGGGTGGTTGTATATTACCTTATTTGTCTTCCTGGGACAAAAGTTAAAAATATAACTTCAAAAATATTATTTATTTCTGAAGATTATTTAGGCATACTTAAAAGTTCTTTAGGGTGCACCCTTTCATTTTCTCATCCTTATAAAGACAGCTGATTTACTTCCTTACAAAAAGAAACTTTGTTATTTTAAGTGCGTAAAAACATGAACTTCTTTGCATGATATTTTAGCATTTGATTGCAGACAACCTGTTGAACATGAGCCTAGAAAAAAATACGAAATTTGCAGAACTAGAATTTCTTGAATCCATACCAGGAAACTGATTAGACAGAAAATTAAACCATATGATTAAAAGCAAAGCTGCCTTGTGTATTTGAACATAAGAGTAATTTTCTCTATCATTCCCGGAGCCAACATAATGTTCTCTCCTAATAAAGTTGTTAACATTGGCAAAATTAGTTGCTTACCCCTAAATGGCCTGGACGTTGTCAGTGTAACTATTAAGAAACTGGGTCTTGTTTGCAGTGCAGGGAAGTTTATGTTGAGAACAGCTGTGATGTAGTGGCACTTCAGATAGGAGATGAATGAACTGTGACGCCTATGAAGTGTGAGCCTCTGATCAGGACGCAAAGAGATGCATCTGTCCTTCACTTATGGGACCTAATTTGATGTCATAATGTATTGTGACTAATAGCGTTTTCCTCACGTTGTGGTTCTGAAGTATCAGTGAGTGACTGGAAATGTTTTATTTTACACAGTAGGTTGGTGAATTTAAAACACGTTTTTCTTACAGAAGAGTATCAAAAAGGCATGTATGGCTCCAGTAAAAAAAAAAAAAAAAAATCAAATCCCTCCACCATGATGATTTTTTAAAAATTAATCAGGAGAATAAAATGTGTCTCATGCTTAATCCTTGAATGCAGGGCTTTCCCAGGTGTGATGGCAGTGACATGTTCCACAAGATTTTTCACCTATCGATCTCATTTAGTCCAGAGGAATTCCTATCCTGGTTATTAGTCTTAACAGAACTTTGGGATAACATTTCACCCTGAATGGAAAGTTTTAATTTTAGAGGGAAAATGTGAAGAGATCATCGAAGGAATTTGACAGGAGGCAAAGCTAGTCAAATTAGAAATTAATTTCAATTTCTTGAATCTGACAGTCTCTATCTTCTCAATTAAGTAGGTGGTCCTTGTTCCTATCAAATTCAAAGTAGCCTCTTTGAATCCTAAATCAGTTGTCACTGCACTTCTTCCTCCATGGAAGGAAGTACACGCTCTGCAGAAAGGCTGTGCAAGTGCAAAGGGTACCCCCTTTCCGTTGTGAACCCAGCATCTCTAGAGAGCTCTGTTAGACATCTCCATTCCCTAAAAGTTGCAGTACAGATCTGTGCAGTACAGATCTGCATTAGCATTGTCTTCAAACAAAGAAAGACAGTTTTGATGCAGTGAAGCTACTGCAAATGTTGAATCACAGTGGGCCTTACAGGAAAACTGTGTTCCCTCTCCAGAGCATTTCTTTCCCAGTGCACAGATGGAGATGATCGGACAGTAGTTGCAGAGTGGATTTGAGGGTTGAAAGGCATGATGCCTGTGCACGCACTTTTTGATCAGTCTCTAAAGCACTGTAAAATGCAGTGAGCGATTTGGTTGCCCACCCACCTTTATATTCCTTGGCGTGGAGCATGGAGAGCCAGTGTGTAGGTGTCCCTCTGGCTCAGTAGTTGGCTACTGTGTGTTCCTTTCTGTCCAGAAATTTGGGCGGCTTGCAGACTCCCCTGCCTCTGGCAGGCTCTTCCCTTCAGGCTGGCAGTTTTGTTCTCCCACCTGTTGGAACTTCCTGCTCATCAGCTCCTAAGGGCCAAGTTCTCTGGCTGGTGTGCACCTTCTCAGACTTCCTCTGCGGAGGTGCAGCTGCGGCTTGCCACGCTGACACAGGGCCTGGGATCTACTGGTGATGACAGCAAACCAACAGAAGGAATATTTGAGCCACTGCCATCTTCTTCTCACCAGTTGTGCCAGCTCATTCTGAAGCCAGCTAGAATGTGAACACTTTGGGGAGGAACAATGGTGGAAAAAACCACGGTAGCTGGCGGATGCGCTGTGGGGTTTGAGCTCTTGCCTTCCCCAGCGCTGTTCTGGTGAGACTGGGGGTGGGGGGAGGGCTGGCCTTCCTGATTCATCAACCGGTGCAGACACAGAAGAAGGGAGTCTGAGATGGGATTACCTGCCCTAACCCTAGTGAGCTCTACTAATTCCCATGCCCAGCTATCCTCGGTTTCTGCAACCCTTGTTATATTTGCCATTTCATAGGACTAAACTTTTCTCATGTTTTCAGTTTGCATTTGCAGGACTGAAGTTGTGCCTAGAAAGACTTTAGCATGACCTTGACAGTTAGTCTCACCCTTTCCAAGAACTTCTGTCCAGAAGCAAGAGTTTACTCCTTCCCTTGCCAGTCTCTGCTGCAGCCCTGAAGTGGACAAACCCCTAGCTAGGCCTGAGGCAGGGCCACCCTTGGGACAGTGTATCATTTCTGCCTGGAGACTTGTGCTGCCAGGTTCCACTTGACAAATCTCCTTGTGTGTCATTGTTGGCAGGATCAAATCTCTGTTCTCCACTCTCCTCCTGGCCACTGTAATTTGAGTTGTTGACTCTCCACTACGGAATTAATCCTTCATTAGGTCATTTGTTCTAGCCTAGCCCCAGCTTATTTCCTGTCCCCGGTGTTCCCTTGAAATCCGGCACACCAGCTGAGCCATGACATATTCTACCTTCAGTCACCTCTACTGCAGGAAGTGGTGCTCTAGACATCCTGGGTTGAGCAGGATATCCTCCAGTGACTGCTGTTTAGATAAAAGTCAGGTGAGGTTAAACCAGAGTAAAATACTATCAGCTGGTTTCAGGGAGGAGAGGGCTACCAGATGTCTACTGCAAAGGCTGTGCCTTTATGGTCGTGGGGTGCTTTGATGTTCGTCCACTGAAGCCTTCTCATTGATCACAGGTAGCTATGGCCATGGCATTAGATTCATACAAAAATATCCTGTCAGTAAGCTCTGGGAAAAGGCATCTGCTGACAGCCTTTGTCAGTATTTTTGTATTTATCACTTTGGAGTAGATTACCTCATTAGAATTGCCGGCGGAACCCAGTCTGGAGAGAAACCTAGTTATTGCTTAGCTAGGTACCACTTCTTGCCCACAGCCATTTGAAGTTTCATCCAGCCAGCTGTCACCTCCAGGGGACCCCAATCCAGTGGTATTGTGTAGACTCCAAGAATCCATATACATTTCAAGTATCATTGGGTTCTATGTATCTGTATCTGTGTATCTTTGTATCTATCTTTATCTCTGTATTTCTATTTCTGTGTCTTTCTATATCTCTATCTGTATCTATCTGTGTACATTCATTTAAAAGTATTATTGAGCACAGTGACTTTTTTGGTGATTTTCAATTTTTTTTAGTTCAAAATAGTCTAAAAGCACAACTTCTCTCATGCAGAGATCCCTCAACTCAATTGCATTGGAAAGAAGTTCTCATACATGAAATAGAAGCAAAGAGCCTCCTGTCTTCCTTGCCTGTGATTTCTCACATATGTGATAACACATGTCACATGCATTACCTCATGGGAAGGGAGCCCTGCAGGGAAACTGGCATTGCCACAAGGTTCCTTTACATGGGGTCCTCCTTTCTTCCCTCTTTATCCCCAAACCCTTCTCATCACACAAGAACCAGCCAACCTTTTTCAGCTTTCCTTGAGTGCGGCTATCACTCTGCTTTCCCTGTGATAAATTATTTTAAACCCCTCAGTTCATTTAATAATAAGAAACTGAAAGCGTATCTAAGCAACTACAAGCCACATATCCCTCATCTGAGTTCTGGTTGTTCTCACTATCTTTAATATTAAAGTCGACAGTCAAGGGTAACCCAGGTAGTATTTATGATTCTTTCTAAAGAAGTTAAGTTCATGAGAGTGTTTAATAAGTACGTTTTAATAAATACTTGCTTGAGTAAAATGAGTCTATCTCTCTGTGTATCTGTCAATCATCTGTCTACCTATCCAGCCATCTCTGCTTTTCACTTATACACAGGAGTGTATACCCCTGTGATAACTTCCCTGTCAGGGTTATCTAATGTTCCAGGCACAGTGGACATTCTTTTTTTTGGATGCTCAGAGGGTGAGTCCAGGACTCTGCCTTCCAGGAGCATATGATCAATATGAGGTGAGAGCAGCTCAAGAAATCTCAGAATTGGAAGGTGATGTTAGACATTGTATTCGCTTCCTAGGGCTTAAAACAACAGAAATGGGGCTTCCCTGGTGGCGCAGTGGTTGAGAGTCCGCCTGCTGATGTAGGGGACACGGGTTCGTGCCCCGGTCTGGGAGGATCCCACGTGCCGCGGAGCGGCTGGGCCCGTGAGCAATGGCCGCTGAACCTGCGCGTCCGGAGCCTGTGCTCCACAACGGGAGAGGCCACAACAGTGAGAGGGCCGCGTACCAAAAAAAACAAACAAAAAAACCTTAAAAACCAACCAAAAAAAAAAAAAAAACAGAAATGTACTGTCTCATAATTCCCGCACTCCCTTCAAAGGCCCTAACGGAGAACTCGTACTTGTCCCCTGCAGCTTCTGATGGCTGGCTGCATTCCCCGACCTGTGACTGCCTCTCACCACTGCCCGGAGTCAGATCGTCTCCTGCCTTTCCATCTGTGTGTTTCCTCCTTTGTGTGTCCCTCTCATAAGGATACGTGTGATTGCATTCAGGGCTCACCCAGAAAATCCAGGACCAGCTCCTCCTCTCAAGAGCCTTAGCTGTATCACACCCTTTTACCATATAAGGTAATATTCATGGGTTTGGGGGATTAGGATGTAGACAGACATATCTTTTGGGGGGCCGTCATTCGGCTCACAGCAGAAGTCATCAGTGAAGGGCCTCCTACTTTGTGACTCCCCATTGGTGATTGTCCAACTGTGTGGTTTGTACGATTTGAGAAATGAACGCTCGCAACGCGTCTCATTCCCTTTCCAGAGAGCAGGGAGAGGCAGGGCCTCCTTACAGCTGAGCCAGAAATCCAATTCCTACTCACTCTGCCTGTTGGCCTTCCTAATCATTCTGAATATTTTGATGGGAATACTTCTGATCTTTCTTCCATAAGAAAATCTTTATCAAGTTCAATAGTTTCAAGTTAAGTCAACCTAGCCCTTTCTGCCTCTTCTAACTTTTCATGTTCATCCCTAACATTTTCATTTACACTCGGTGAGTAACATCCACATATCTCTAATTTTACCGACTTCTGACTGTAACGTTTGCTCTCTGGCTTCCATCCTCATGAGGTGGCCTCATGAGGCCACTCGGCCAAAAACCACCTGTCCCCTGTTAGTCACAAACAAAAGGCCCTCTCCCGGGCATCCCCTTTAATCTCTTAGCAGCACCTTCAGCCACCCTTCATTTTCAAAGCATTGTACTTCCCTGGCTCTCCTCCTCCTCTGGTTCCTCTTCCGCCTTCCAGCCTTCCTGCCCCGTCTCCCAAGCTGCATGAGGCTCCCCAGGTCTTTCTCCTCCGTTGACTCCCATGCCTTTCTTGCACCCTTTTCCTTTTGGGACTTCATTCATTGTCATGATTTCCCCTACTTTTCAATGTGGGTTACCCATCTCATCATCTCCAAGCCTGGTGTTGGCTTCTGGAAGGGGCATTTCCATGAGCTTGCTGGGTAGCACTGCCTTCATTTGTTTCCTCCTCACCCTGCTCCCCTGAGGTTTCCCATTTACATGCCTAGGGTGGCCACCCTGTGGCTCGGAGTTTTCTGAGTAATCTTGATTTGCTCTCTTGCATAGCTTCCCATGTTTAGTCAGATACCAAATTGTAATAATTCAACCAAGTAATAGCTCACTCAACCTCTTGCCTTCTTTTCTTTCCTACTACCAACACCTCAGTTCAGGGCTTTTCCAACTTTCATGTGCAGTCAGGTCACGTGGGGATCTTGTGAAAAGGCAGACTCTGATTCAGGAGGGCTGGAGCGGGGCCTGGGGATCTGCATTTCTAACACCCCCCAGGTGATGCTGATGCAATCAGACCTTTATACGTTTCTCTCAGTCTCCAGGCTTCCCAGCTGATTTCACTGACTATAGTCCTTTCTTCTAATCCACTTTAGAGATTACTTTTATTGAAGATCAAATCTGATCATTTTTTCCCTCCTATCCTCAAAACACTTCTCTGACATCCCCTTCTATTACCTATTGAACAACAACGAAATCTCTTACATCAGCATTCAGCTAGCATTCCATATGTTCCATGGTTTGGATTTACATTAAATTCAGTCTCAAGTCTCAAGGTTACCTTTAACTTTACCCTCAGTACTTGCTGTTCTGTACCCCCTCTCTGCCATTTTCATGATTTTCACATGTTCTCATGCTGCTTGGAATGCCCTTTCTTCCACATCCTCATGGGTCCAAATTTTAGCAGTTTGTCAAGGACAAAGTGCTTGAAATGACACTTTTCACTGTGAATTCATCTTTTAGTACTTTATCAGATTCTCAGTTTTATCACTGACCACATTCACTCTTATTTGTGTGTGTGTGTGTGTATAAATTATTTCAAATACTAGAGTGTGAAGTGCTTGAATGATGATGCCATGTTTCACTTGTCTTTGATTGCCCTAAAGTACTTACTATGGAGTCATCCCCATAAAATGCTCAATATGCATATCGACATATAAAATATGTAAATATAGTGGTTTTGCTGTTTTTCTCATTATAAAAATAATATGGATTACACAGAATTCAATCATGGAAGAAATATATTATGTCAAAAGTAAAAGTCCATCATGATCCAGTGCCCCCAAAGATAACCGAAGTTAACAATTTGATGCATAATCCTCTGATATTTTTCTGTACATATCCTAACATTCATACAAAACTGGGATAATAATAGACTTCTGTGAGCTGACTTTAAATGTAAATCTACCTCCTTAATTTTTAAATCTGCAGTGTATTCTAAAAGATTGACTGATTTCACTGCATAAAAATCAATCCACTTAAAGTGGCCCAGCAATAAAGAAATCTGCTTTGAATTTCTGATTAGTTAAGTATGTCTATGTTCAGCACTTTCTCTGCCCCCAGGATCATACTAGACACTTTGGATTTGTAAGAGTAACACATAAATACTGCCCCAGAAGACACAAGCTGTTCTTATGCCTTCAGGCTAATGTCGGCCAGTGGACTAATGGAGGTGTAGTGGGCACTCATTTTTGATGCTAGATTAAAATCATCCTGTTTGATGACATGCACTCTCAGATCGTTAACTTTTATGTTGAAATTTAAGCTTTTGCATTATTTAGATCCATAAAGTACAGGTGACTCATTTTGAATTCTGAATGTGGACATTTTAGTCTATCTAACGCACACATATATATGTATATTTGTTTTTGTTTCATGAATGAATATAAGTTTGGAATAGAAACAGAAAAACTTTAACAAAGACAACAAAATCTTGTATATGCAATAAAACTACAGTTTAGGGAGAAGTATGGAGAAAAAATAAAACATCATAATGATCTGTGTCTTAGAATGCCAGTAAGTCAAGATACAATATGACACATTTGTTGAAAAGAGAATTCCTTTAGAATTTGTAATCAATATTCCCCTAAGAATTTTGGAGAGAGAAATCTTAATAATGATGAATGTTTGTTATTGCTACCCTATTTGTCATTTAGAAGAATGTTTGTGGTAGAATTCTGGAAGATAATTTTCCTGGATAGTGGGAGGGCAGGTATATGGTCAGGGAATCTAGAATTGTCAGCAAAATTGGTTGTGTCTTAAGAAGAAATACTTAAAACTAGAATGCCAAGACAGTAAGGGGAAACATCTTTGAACCTGTTTAAGATTTCTGCAGTGTGAGTTAGTGAAATTACATAAAGAATATTTCTGCATCCTGTTGTGTGATTCACCCAGGGTCCCGAAATTCACAGGCCTGGATCTTTTGACTCTGTGTCTGGTTTTCTTTATTCTTTCATGCTAGATCTCTTCTCAGGAATCAACTCACCTCTTTCTCACTTGACATTCTCTCTCTTGGTGATTTCAACTGCACTTAGGGCTTCAAGTGTCAGTAGACATAGTTTTGTAGACCATAGCTCTTCCCTTGAGTGCTAGATTTCCATGCTGGCACCCTGTTGGACATTTCCACAAAGAATATCAATCAGGCACCTCTAATGTGCCATTTGGACTCTGGAACCCATCATCTTTCTCCAAAATATGCTGTTCCTCCTGTTTTTCTCCTGTATTAATTGACTGCATCACAGTCATCCTAGGAGCTCAGACTTGAAGCATCTCGAATCTGCATTTCCTTGATACCCTCCCTCCTCTCATGCAGTCTCTAAATCCTACTGGATTTTCCTGAACCGTCTCATCAGTTCCATCCTTCCTACTCCCACTCCCACTTTCTTGATACAGGCCTTCCCCAACCCCCCCAACCCACCCTTGCACTGTCCCGATGGCCTCTGACTTGTCTTTTTGCTTTGTTTGCTTTTACCTATTCTACAATGAGATCAAAGTCCATTACAGTTTCACTCTCCATAACTTTGAGTCCCTTCCTCCTTTCCCCCCTCTGCTGTGGCGCTGTAGCCACGTCAGCCTGCTTTGAGGGTCCTGGGATGTGCCTCTAGGTAGACCCTCCACACTTCCTGAAATGTGCTCCCTAGCTTTGGCCTTAGCAGTCCTGCAAACAGGAGGAGGCCTGCGTGCCTCCTCTAAGACAATTCGTCTTTTCATTCCCCATGCCCCTTGAGTGTATTATTCTTTGCCATACTTGTTTCCACTAGAATAAACTATGCAAATATCAAAGTTTTCCTTTGGATTTTGAGCTTCTTATCAGGAGCCGCCCATTATTTATTTCTCTATACCCAGGACTCACACATTGTGAAGTGGGGATGAGCAGCTCACTATATTGAATGATGGTTTAGATCTCTGTCAGGGCAGAGACGTTTATGTTATGTTTTATTCATGATATAGTCCAAGGGTCTAAACAGTGCTTGACAATAGTACTCTCATTAAGTATTTGTTCTTGAATGAATTCCTTCTTACTGTTCCTTTTGGGGCGGGGGAAGAAATCTGAGGTTTAGAAGTTTTCAGTGTATTTTGATAATGACAGGATAGTTTACATGTTAATAAACAGTAAGGAGTTCTTGATGAATATGATACAGAACATAATAAAATTATCCCAGGTCAGACTCAGAGTTTCACTTGCTCAAAGCATTGTCTGCAAGGATATAATGGTTGCCTTGGTGACCCTAACATTTTGAGAGGCATGGTTCTCTCAGATAACATCTAACAGATTAGGGCTCTTCTCACCAACTTGTTCTAGTGGCCAGAACTTTTGAAGGAGTCATTTTTCGTTGATCACCAGCTGCTATAAGTAGCCAGGTCTCCTAAGGGCTTTTCATAATCACTGAAAAGATTTCCATCACAGGGATTTAAGGTGATGTTTCTACCATTGTGGCCTAGGATCATTTGACCAAAATCACCTGGGGTAGTTGTTAAACTGTAGCCTTGGGGATTGAAACCAGACCAGCTGAATTAGAATGGGGCGGGCAGGGTCTGTCAGTCTGCATTTTAAATAAATACCTGGAATGATACTTCTGCCCGCTAAATTTTAAAATCCACTAATGGAGGAGAGAGACAGAATATTTTGTTTGAGAGAATGATTGAATGAGCTAGAGAAACACTTTAGAAACACTTTGTGTTTTTTTTAAGTAGATTAATAGCCTGGATTGGCAAGGGGTACATTATCTTAGGCTGTTCTCTGGTAAAATGAGCCATTCAATTTAGGGTGTTTCTCAGGCTTTGAGGAAGGGCAGAGTGCTCTTTTCCACTGGAATTTAAACACAATTGAGGAATGACTGAGGTCTCAGGTATAGAATAAAGGTGAAACCATTTCCATCACATGTACCCCTTGGTAACTAAATATATAGTTTTTAAAAAATACGGGTTTCTCTGGTGGCGCAGTGGTTGAGGGTCCGCCTGCCGATGCAGGGGACACGGGTTCGTGCCCCGGTCTGGGAAGATCCCACATGCCATGGAGCAGCTGGGCCCGTGAGCCATGGCCGCTGAGCCTGCGCGTCCGGAGCCTGTGCTCCGCAACGGGAGGGGCCACAGCAGTGAGAGGCCCGCGTACCGCAAAAAAAAAAAAAAAAAGGATAACATTGTTCACAAGGTGGTATAAAAACAGAAATTATCTCAAATACATCTAGTCCTGAACATTTATTCTTTGTTTCTTGTGTTGTACCATGGAACTATATCAGAAGCGGACCACATTTTTGCATGTGTATAATGCTATATTTAGAGTCTAACTTTCTGAGCAAGTACCTCACATATATTATTGATGTGAACAACAGGATGTCAAGAAAGGAAGGACAAAATAGTCTATAACTGCTGCATATGTGCACAGTAGTTTAATTATTATGAATGGTTTTAGAAATGGACATAGATTCGTTTTGCTCATCAAAGGGCATTTTATAATAGATCTTCTAGACATGAGTGCATTTTAAAAAGCATATACAGTACAATTAATACTTTTACACAAATTTAATGTAAAGTATTACATAAATTTTAAGAGAATTAAACAAAATTGTCAATCACTCTGTTCCTTAGAACTTTAGAAATTCCTCTGGTAGGTGACCCACACAGTCTGGTCTATTTTCAGCTTTTCTACCGGCCATTCAGTTGTTCATTAAATTTAAGTCCCTGAATTGTTTCAGGCACTGTTCTAGATGCTAGAGATAATTAGATGAATAGTCATTCTGCTTTCATGGAACTTATGTCTTTGTGAATTCAAATCCATAAAACCTGGAATAATATTCCCAGGGTTTTCTAAACAGGCCTGTTCCTACTTAGTATCAAGAAGAGAGGAGATGGGGGTATTAGGATAGTGTAACCAATTAGATGTGTGATCTTCCTTAGGCTTTACTTTCTCCTCACCTCTTAAACATGGGGTTTAGATTAAATTTGTCTTGGCAAAATATTGCCGCTTTTCTAGAAAAATTAGACTGCTGATACTAACTTTTGCCACTAGATGGCAAACATCTGCATTTGTGTGTCCAATGAGTGAGTCAAGTTTTGAAAATTAAAATGAGGTTGAAAATGATTCACTTGATGTGAAAAATAATGTTGTCAGTCTCACATGAATGAGAGGGAGCGGTTGCTATTATGTGCCATGGATTCCATCCTTTAAACGTGACCATTTAAAAACTCCCTGGCATCTACTTTTCAATGTGGCTACTTGTTCTGTTTCTTTTCAAATGCAGGGCAACCCATTTTTGAAATGCTTTTTGAAAATCACATATATTGCTGAAGTTATGATATAACAGTGAGTCTTTAATGTACTTTTACCAGTGTTCTTTTTGTATGAAAAAGTTAAAGTAGTCTTTTCAAGCTGAGGCATAGATGAACACACTGGGTGGATCTAGAGAGTGTTACTTTGTCAGATATAACATGAGAAACAAATGTTTCATTTTCCTGTGACAGAAGAAACAAAGATACTAGATACTCTCTGCCTGACTACTTCACTTGATCTACTTTTGGCTACAAGAGTCCAAAGAAAATGAAACAGGAACAGAAGTTACATTTGGCAAATCACATATATAAACCAAGATTAGCATCACTGTTACAGAACTGAAAGCTGGCCCAAAGCCTGGTGATGAAGAGCCCACCTGTATCCCCTTTTCAGCAAGGAAATAACTAACCAAAGCATGAATACAAGCATGTCTTTTGGAAGACCGAGGGTGCCATATCAAGTCCAAACAAGACTAGGCTATGAAAAGTAGTGCCCACTGACTCTAAATTTCTGGGAAACCCATACCAACTACACATACTGCCTTTGACTTTCTAAGACAAGATTATTTTGAGGCAGCTAAGTTCAGAAGGGGTTATACAAATTTGCAGCAAGTCTTGACCCTAGATATGTGTTTATAATCTACAAAGATGTTCACTTGTAAAACAGAGTTTTTTGGGCCAAGTTGTTCTTGGGATTCAAAGGGTGGAGAAGCCAGATGTTTTTGGAGGGTTACAGGAAACTTGGTGGTGTAAAGGATTTCACTTGAGAGAGATACTGTAAAAGGACCAGTAAGGTTTAAATAGATGGAGATGCAAGGTAGAATATTTAGGCAAAACTTAACTTACATGTGAAAACCGCTTGCCGTTTTTAGTCTATACCATGAACACTCCATCTCAGATTCTTTGCACTTACTGTTCTGTTTGGAACACTCTTTGTCCAGAAACCTATACAGCTTGCTTCTGCACTTAAGATATGTCCTCAAATATCACCTTATCAGGCCAGCATTTTGTGATCACCTCATCTGAAACAGCATGCACCTCTTTCCTCATTCACCATCTCCTTAATCTGTTGTTTTTCTCTTCTGAGCATTTATCACCACCTGATACAATGCATATTTATTTTTTTTGCTTCATTTATAGTCTGTTTACACCCACTACAGCATGAGCTCTCTGAGACCAAGAAATTAATCTTTTATTTTAATTGCTAAATATCCAGTTCCTAGAACACTGCCTGGCCCAGAGTAGGCTCCTGTCAAACCCTGAGTGACTAAATGGATATGCAATGAGCTTTTCTTAGAGCGTGCAGGAGTGCAGCCCTGCTGACTGTTTTTTTCTCTCTTTTTTGGCTTCTGGCATCTTAGTTTCCTGACCAGTGACTGAACCCGGGCCCTCGGCAGTGAAAGCTTGCTGTCCTAAACACTGGACCACCAGGGAATTTGCAGTGCCACTTTTATTTTTCTTATTTATTTTGTTAACATCTTTATTGGAGTATAATTGCTTTACAATGGTGTGTTAGTTTCTGCTGTATAACAAAGTGAATCAGCTATAAATATATCCCCATAATCCCCTCCCTCTTGCGTCTCCCTCCCACCCTCCCTATCCCACCCCTCTAGGTGGTCACAAAGCACTGAGCTGATCTCCCTGTGCTATGTGGCTGCTTCCCACTAGCTATCTATTTTACATTTGGTAGTGTATATATGTCCATGCCACTCCCTCACTTAGTCCCAGCTTACCCTTTCCCCTCCCCCTGTCCTCAAGTCCATTCTCTACGTCTGCGTCATTATTCCTGTCCTGCCCCTAGGTTCTTCAGAACCTTTTTTTTTTTTTTAAGATTCCATATATATGTGTTAGCATACGGTATTTGTTTTTCTCTTTCTGACGTACTTCACTCTGTATGACAGACTCTAGGTCCATCCACCTCACTACAGATAACTCAGTTTCGTTTCTTTTTATGGCTGAGTTATATTCCATTGTATATATGTGCCACATCTTCTTTATCCATTCATCTCTCGATGGACACTTAGGTTGTTTCCATGTCCTGGCTATTGTGAATAGTGCTGCAGTGAACATTGTGGTACATGACTCTTTTTGAATTATGGCTTTCTCAGGGTATATGCCCACTAGTGGGATTGCTGGGTCATATGGTAGTTCTATTTTTAGTTTTTTAAGGAACCTCCATACTGTTCTCCACAGTGGCTGTATCAGTTTACATTCCCATCAGTAGTGCAAGAGGGTTCCCTTTTCTCCACACCCTCTGCATCACTTATTGTTTGTAGATTTTTTGATGATGGCCATTCTAACTGGTGTGAGGTGATACCTCATTGTAGTTTTGATTTGCATTTCTCTGATGATTAGTGATGTTGAGCATCCTTTCATGTGTTTGTTGGCAGTCTGTATATCTTTCTGGAGAAATGTCTGTTTTAGGTCTTCTGCCCATTTTTGGATTGGGTTGTTTGTTTTTTTGATACTGAGCTGCATGAGCTGCTTGTATATTTTGGAGAGTAATCCTTTGGCAGTTGCTTCATTTGCAAATATTTTCTCCCATTCTGAGGGTTGTCTTTTCATCTTGTTTATGGTTTCCTTTGCTGTGCAAAAGCTTTTAAGTTTCATTAGGCCCCATTTGTTTATTTTTGTTTTTATTTCCATTACTCTAGGAGGTGGGTTGACAAGGATCTTGATGTGATTTATGTCATACAGTGTTCTGCCTATGTTTTCCTCTAAGAGTTTTGTAGTGTCTGGCCTTACATTTAGGTCTCTAATCCATTTTGAGTTTATTTTTGTGTATGGTGTTAGGGAGTGTTCTAATTTCATTCTTTTACATGTAGCTGTCCAGTTTTCCCAGCACCACTTATTGAAGAGGCTGTCTTTTCTCCATCGTATACTCTTGCCTCCTTTATCAAAGATAAGGTGACCATATATACATGGGTTTGTCTCTGAGCTTTCTATCCTGTTCCTGGCTACTCCAGCTTTCTTTTGATTTCCATTTGCATGGAATATCTTTTTCCATCCCCTCACTTTCAGTCTGTATGTGCCCCTAGGTCTGAAGTGGTTCTCTTGTAGACAGCATATGTATGGGTCTTGTTTTTGTATCCATTCAGCTAGTCTGTTTCTTTTGGTTGGAGCTTTCAATCCATTTACATTTGAGGTAATTATTGATATGTATGTTCCTATTACCATTTTCTTAATTGTTTTGGGCTTGTTTTTGTAGGTCTTTTCCTTCTCTTGTGTTTCCTGCCTAAAGAAGTTCCTTTAGCATTTGTTGTAACACTGGTTTGGTGGTGCTGAATTCTGTTAACTTTTGGTTGTCTGTAAAGATTTTAATTTCTCCATGGAATCTGAATGAGATCCTTGCTGGGTAGAGTAATCTTGGTTTTAGGTTTTTCCCTTTCATCACTTTAAATATATCCTGCCACTCCCTTCTGGCTTGCAGAATTTCTGCTGAAAGATCAGCTGTTAACCTTATGGGGATTTCCTTGTATGTTATTGGTTGTTTTTCTAACTTGCTGCTTTTAATATTTTCCCTGTATTTAATTTGTGATAGTTCGATTAATATGTGTCTCAGTGTGTTTCTCTTTGGGTTTATCCTGTATGGGAGTCTCTGTGTTTCCTGAACTTGATTATTTCGTTTCCCATGTTAGGGAAGTTTTAGACTATAATCTCTTCAAATATTTTCTCAGACCCTTTCTTTTTCTTTTCTTCTTCTGGGACTCCTATAATTTGAATGTTGGTGCATTTAATGTTGTCCCGGAAGTCTCTGAGACTGTCCTCTATTCCTTTCATTCTTTTTTCTTTTTTTGACTCCCTGGCAGTTATTTCCACCATTTTATCTTCCAGCTCACTTATCCGTTCTTCTCCCTCAGTTACTCTGCTATTGATTCCTTCTAGAGTATTTTTAATTTCAGTTATTGTGTTGTTCATTATTATTTGTTTGCTCTTTAGTTCTTCTAGATCCTTGTTAAATGTTTCTTGTACTTTCTCCATTCTGTTTCCGAGTGTTTAACTCATGTTAACTATCATTACTCTGAATTCTTTTTCAGATAGGTTGCCTATTTCATCTTCATTTATTTGGTCTTGTAGGTTTTTACCTTGCTCCTTCGTCTGTAACATATTTTTTTGTCATTTCTTTCTTTCTTTCTTTCTTTTTTCTTTGATGGGTGAAGCTGTATTCCTGTCTTATTGGCTGTTTGGCCTGAGGCGTCCAGCTCTGGAATTTGCAGGCAGTTGGATAGAGCCAGGTCTTGGTGCTGAGATGAGGACTTCCGGGATGTGTCACTCTGGGGTCTGAGGTTCTCTGTTAGTCCAGCAGTTTGGACTTGGAACTCCCACCCGGGAGCTTGGGCCCGACCTCCCTCCTGGGAGCCAAGATCCTCCAAGCCAGTTGCTGGGGGTTCCTCCCGTCCCCTTAGATGCCCGTGCCCTACCAGTGCCTGGTAGGTGCCCTAGTTGTGCAGAGACATGAATTCTGCATCCTCCTATTCCACTATCTTGGCTCCGCCCCTATTTTTCTTATTGCAGAAGGGAAAACTGACAAACCTTTCCCATATTTTACTTTCAACCAGGGCCTTTTCTTTTGAACATCCATGTTGAAATAGTCACTAATAGCGTCATTTACAATGAATAACAGATTACATGTTAACAATTGTAGGCTTGAAGAATAATGAAATAAACTAGCACATTCAATCAAATTGAATATGGCCAGCTTTCTGTTCAATAATGCTATTTGACCCTGGTTTTCTATTAGAATTAGATAAGAGACAAACAATTTGTTGCCTTCTTATTCTTTTCAATTCTATTTTTGTAAATGCCCACTGACTTAATTATGAACATATGCTTTAAAAAGGAAGTAAGGACATTCTTCTGGTTGTAAAATGGAAGAGGAAGATGGAGTAGAGATTTTCTGTAGTTGGGATTCTGTGTCATGCTTTAGCAAGTCAGCAATTGAGTGCCTACTGTGTGCCACTGTACAAAACATGATACACAGTCAAGAGTATGCTGGCCTGGGATGCTCTTGACATGTCATAATATACTTAATTTTCTACGGTACTTTGCTAACATGATTTATAGTGGTTCAGTTATGCTGAGTCTCTCTAAAATAATGAAATGGTATACTCTGTTAGCGTTTTCACAACAAAGTCCAGGTTTTGAAATATTGCTAAACATGCTTGAAGGTAATGTCTTCTGTCTTTCCATCCATCACACATTTATTAAGCAGCCACTAATGCTAGGATGCTGCTCCATGCTAGAGACAGAGTGATGAAGAAAGAAGACAGGGTCTTGCCCTCATGGAGTTTGAGGTTTGAGTGAATCAACTAATTTTTCTTTCTGTTGAGAAGTAGCTTTAAAAAGTAGTATAATGTAAGAGACAGTCTGGTTTGAAGGATGCTGATGTGGGCATAATCATGAGAAGATCAACGTCTCTAATACTGTAAATTGTGTCCTGTTGGTGGTTGGGTAGAAGGCACTCCCTGGAGATATGGTTTCTTTGGAACCTGGGCATCACCAAATCACACACACACTCAAGTTTAGAAACTGTCTTGACCTCAGTTGGGCCTGAATTTTTCCCATCTCACATCTTGAAACCACATGTGTATGTGAAGACCTTTGATGGTCTGGGCTCTGAATCAAGGCAGAAAACAATATTTGTGTAGGTGTGGCTTCAAAGCAGATATTTGGAAAGTTAGGAAGATATCTTTCTGGAATCACATAGGTTAGTGGTCAAATAGAATTTGGGATGGTCATGAGCTTGGCTCATTGATTTCTAAAAGGTAATGAGATGCTTGGGGTTGGTATCAAAGAATTCACTGAATAGAGAATGTCTTTTGTTAAAACAAAATCAGTGATCTAGGTAATAGGGCAGTTTTGATTTGAGGGTATCTACTGTTCTAACATTTTAAAGAAGCTTCGTTGTATGGTATTAGATGTCTGATCTTAACCTTAAAAATGCTTTCAATCACAAAATGCCCTCACGCTCCCAGAATTTGTAAGGTCCTTCTGAGTGTTTACCAATTTACATTCCAAAGTTCTCCAACCATTATTTCTTCTTTTACCTTTTCCTTTAATCCAGTGTTTCTCAAGTGGATTTTCCTCATTAATGCCCTCCCCATCCCAGGAGCCTTTTAGACTTTTTTTTTTTCCCTAATCATGAAAATTTTAATGCCATACATTTATTGTATATTTGTTTATAAAATGTGACCATTTAGAGAGTCAGAAACCATTGCAATCTCTAAGACATTTTCACCCTCTAAGAACTCATTTTCACCGCCTTTGGGGTGATATCACCCCCATAGAATGCCTACTTTAATCATTTATAGCAGGACGATATGAAGGCAGGAGTGATTCCATGCCCTATTGCACTCACAGTCCCTCAGTCCCCTTCCTCGCTCCTCTCCCCAGAAGTTCTGCAGTGTTGACACGATTCCCTCACTGAAGCCTGCAGGATCCCTTCTCACCCCCTTCCTCCATCGTCATCTCTTAGTTGAACGCTCTGATCCTTCAGGACTGGTCCCTGTGTAGACTCACCTGCTATCCCTAGAGAAGGATTTCCATTAAAACGTCGACAGGGATGTCCCTTAATACTTGGTTTCTGAGCAGTAGAAAAAGATCAGTATATTTTTTTCTGAGACAAAATGAGAAAATCGAAGCACGATTTCATGTATCTTCCTGCTTCTTATTGCTTTTTTTCAGTCCCATTGGCTCAGGGAGTCCTAAGCTGGCTGTGTTCTTCCTGGCAAATCTGCCTGTTCTCAGTACCCAAGTGCAGTTGAGATACAGGACTGCCTAGATACGTCCACTCTGTTGTGTCTTTAATATGATTTTACACAGTCCTTGCATTCTTGTGCCACCAAAGAGTTTTTAAGCTTTTGTAGAACTCCAGGCATTTAGAAAGTCGCAAAGTTCCCAAGGCTACAATAAAATGATAGCATCCTCAGTGCCCACCATTCCTGGATCCCCATTCATGAGAGGCAACCATTTTCATCTCTTTAGGCTCTTTTTTCTGTTATTTACTTCCATATTTCTAAATAGCATTCCCAGATGGCTATGTTTTGCTTTTTGACTTTTAGAATTTACTTCTTCCTATATAAAATGAGGGCTGTTACTTCTTACTATATAAAATGTTTTAGCCCTATTATAAATCATTTTACTCCCAAGAGAATCATTAAAATTTTTGTTATATCAATATTCATTATAAGCATGTTTTGACTATATGTTTTACTCATTACTGAACCATTTAGAGACCTATGATATTTTCTTTTTTTTGTATTATTTTTTTGTTTCCTTGGAATTAATAGTCTCATAGTCTCACTTCCTCTCCTTCCCTCCTCTCTCCCTCCCTCCTTTCCTTCCTTCCTGTCTTTCATCTCCTCAGGAGTCTTCCAGCCTTTTGCTCCAGTCAGGACTGGCTGCTCTCTAGAACTGCCAGGTAGCTGTCCTCTAGGATTTTTCCGTCACAATACCCATCCCCATATTGTTTCTTTTCTTCAGAGTTCTTCAATTTTATTATCTGCAGAGTGAGAAGAATAATTACTATCCTGGCTTCTCCTGGTTCTCAGGAACATTAAATGAGTATATATGTAAGTGCATATTAGAACTCGCATGTAGGACTTCCCCGGTGGCACAGTGGTTAAGAATCTGCCTGCCAGTGCAGGGGACACGAGTTCGAGCCCTGGTATGGGAAGATCCCACATGTCGCGGAGCAAGTGATAAGCCCGTGTGCCACAACTACCGAGCCTGCGCTCTAGAGCCTGTGCTCCACAACAAGAGAAGCCACTGTAATGAGAAGCCCACGCACCACAACGAAGAGTAGCCCCCGCTCGCCACAACTAGAGAAAGCCTGCACGCATCAACAAAGACCCAGTGCAGCCGAAAAATAAATAAATGAATAAAAAATAAAATAAAATAAAATTTAATTTAGAACTTGCATGTAGTACACACCCAAAAAGGTAATAACAACTTACTGCTCCTGTGTATACTGTTTGTATAGTTATTTATTTTTCCATTACGTGTCTTAAATGGAAAGTTTCTATGGGACAATATGAGCAGGGTAGGAGCTTACCGTAGAATAAGTTAAGAGTCTTGCAGAGTGGTAATGTAATCATACTTATTAGAATTACTATTAATGGTCTACCATACTGCAGACTTTTTTCAAGGATCAGTCAGAGCAGATACTACTTGAAGGAGAAAAGCGTAGTTCTTTTCAGTGTGACTGAGGTTTGCTGGTTAGCCACTGCTGCCCTTCCTACACTCTGGCCCTGACAAGACAAGCCCATTTTCTATGAAGGTGGGAACTTTCTGTAATCTGAATTTAAGTTGTATGCTGTCTTTTAGGAGTGTTCTATATTTTATGAACTTCAATCATATTAAAATCAATATTATTTGAAGAAAACTGAATAATGAAAGAGTGAGTGTCTGTTGGAATAGAGAACTCACTTGTCCAGTGTATTTAGCTAATTAATTAAATGGAAAGTCTGAAAATCAAGTATATTTAGATGTTTCTTTGCCACTAGTGAGGTTTGGAGATGTAGAGGATACACATATACATGTATAAACATATTTTAAAAAAATAACCAAATGCCAGCTTGTTTCCCATTGTTATTATTTCCATTGCAAATGTTTGCTTGGGTGGTTTAAAATCATATTGATGCTATCAGAATAATATAAACCCAAGGGGAAGGTGTTCGTTGAAAAGAAACCAGGGTTCTTGACAAAAATAATTTGAATTTTAGGCTCTCCTAGCCTCTCATCATTAGTGGAGCCTCCACAGTAATTTTAGAAGCAGCCCCTGTGTTGCCATTAGGAACAGGTGGCATTTGTCAGCTGATTATCTAAACGTTCTGAATCTCTGGGCACAGGCACACCTCATCACTGCTATGCTGTTTCATCTATTCCTTTGCTTGCTTTCTATTCATAATTAATTTTGTATTGAACCCACTAGCTTTGATGACAGTTAAATACTTGTTTTTGACATAATGAGAAGAATACTTCTTCAGTGAATCACACAAGTGGCCTACCTTTTTAAAAAAGGGTTAATCCCTTCCTTACTTTGATTTTTCGTAAACCGAAGTAATGTGAATATTCATTTAGGTTGCACCTACGTAAGGCAAGTGTTTACAACCATTTGATGTTATTTGGAACACACTATCTTCCATCATGTCCCATTGGCCTCTGCTATGTGACATTACACAAGCACCAACCTCTACCTTATGTTTGATCCAAAGCAGGTAGTAAAAAATCTGGAACAGAACAAAATAGTTGAGATCACATAACAGACATTTCGAGACAATGGACTAGCATAGACAGTATGCCTAATTTTATATATTTCTTTAAATTCAATCCAGCTGAGATTAAGGAGGATTAATTCAATGTATAGAGTAGAAGTTGAAAATGTATTTTATTTTATGATCAGTTTATTGGGAGCTCCTGCCCTTAATGGAACAATGGCTCTTAGTGCAAATACAACTAGGTTATAGGAAACCACAGTTTGAGCCTTTCTAGAGAATGATTCACTGACAATAATATAGATATTAATATTTACAAAATATTGTGTGCTTACTCTGTGTTAGAACAGTGCTAAATACTTACTTCCCTGTGTAATGTATCATTTAATTCTTGAAACAATATACAAGATAAGTACTCTCTCTTGTTTAATGGATGGATATAGTAAACCACAGATAGGTTAAATGACTTGTCCAGATCAGGTTTCAAACACACGAGCGTTTGACTCTGGTTCTGGTTAAAGACGTTTGCAACCTCTGGACTAAAAACATGAATCTCATAGACTGATCAGAGAAAAAGTTTTCTTTTTACAGAAGTTACTTCTTATATTCCTTTCTATGTGTCACAGTAACAGCTCATTAAATTTAAAAAATTAAGGCCACAATAAAAATATGAAAAGCAGGAAAATGAAAGTAACTGGAGGAAAAAAAAAGTTGTAGACAAGTAAGGGACCCAAATTTGGATAGGGAAAATTTTAATATATCTAAAAGTATAATTCTTTAGCTGCATTGCTGTGGCATACCCATGATAATTTTCATTACCAGTGAAGCTAAAACAAGAAAGATTAGTAACTGCTTAAGCAGCAACTAGAGAGGAAAAAAATTTTTTTTTAGTTAGACTTATAACCAGATTCCAATAATATGTGATTTTATTCATTTAAGTAGGATCATCCAGGGCTCTGAGTATAATGTTCTCTGTGCAACTTGGAAACTGATTCAGTGGTCTTATGTAAACAGTGCATAACTGATATAAAAGATGACAAGTAAAAATCCTAAATTTCTATATTTGGTATAGATTTCCAAGTAGATGAAAGTTAAGGGAAGAAGAGCAGACTGTTCAAATATGGGGTAGTGGGACATTGCCATTGTGCCTACCTTCCTTGATTATCAGTCTGTTGAGAGAAATAAAAGAAAGGCTTTTCAGGAACAGAATTAAGTATTGTGGGGAAACCATATTTGCTCTGAATTTCAAAATCTGTTTTTAAAAGAATAAAATCTTAGAGACCATATTTCATATGGTCATGGGTCTTCAGTGATTATAAGTTTTTTTAAAATTAAATGATAGTTTAGTTTTGTAGAATAATTTTTATCTACACTGACTTTCCTCTAAAGTTTAGATTCAAACAAATTACTACATGTTATCAATACATAAACTAACCATTGACATGTATGGTAAAGTAGAAGAACATTTCCCCTTCATAAAAGATTTTCTCTATAGAACAGTACTCTCTGGGGTGAGGAGGAGAATCTCTGACAGGCATTTCATTCACTTTCTAATGAGTCTCATTGTTTTGAAGGATAACTATTCAGCAGTGTGAACTAGAATGAAATATTCTGGTATCTTTTTTCCAAGGAAAAATATCCACCTACACTAACGACTGTGAGTTATCAGTAGTGGTGTAAACTATGTTCTCTTTTTGCTGCCAATTAATAGTTTTCTTCTTTTCAGAAAATGATTTCATGGAGTGCTAATTTGTAAGTCAAAAGAAGAGGGGGAAAGTTTAAGTTAAAAAATATAAGGTTTAACAAAGATTATGCTCTGACATATCAGACTCATTCCATGGTTGGTACTTTACAAGACTTCCAGAAGGGTACATCTGTAACCCTTCTCCCCTCCAGTGGATATGGTTTGGCAGCCCAGATTACTGCCAGCTAGTAAGCTACCTCAGCTCTCCCTTTAGATACGAAGAGGGACAGACAGTTCAGAAAGATGAGGAACTGAGCCATGCCACTGTTGAGGGTGGAGTCAGGAGACCAGTAGGAAGGAAAGTGGTGCCAAAATTGCTTCTCCAGTTCATGGATAAAGGGTATTGAACAAGGGGATAAATTATTACTTTTTGAGGCTTTAAAGTTCATTTGTAGGATGAAGAAAAAACAAAAAACCTTGAAAAGGATGGAAACGCATGGTATCAGAGGCTACCTGATAACAGATTGACTAGGTGATTTTTCAGTCACCCTTAACCTTCTGCTTCTGAGTTTCGGGAAGAAAGATGCATGTTAACATTCCATCATCCTCCTAAGATGTGAAGAAAACAATTTCAGCTGTGAATATGTGTTGCTCACACATGCTGTTTTCAAAAGAAAAAAAATGTGTCGATGGAGAAAGATTTTGTGAAATGAAATTCATAGACTTCATGATTGAATAAAGAATATAGTATATTTTAGAACAAGCGGTCTGTGCTTCTGGGTAAACTTTGTGCTTGTTCCATTTGGTTCTTTAAAGAAAAAAAAAGTTATTCCTGGTTGCCCTTCTCAATCGCTGCATCCTACTGGCCAGGCATCGCATCTTTTGTTTCAGGAGATTGCCATAGATATCAAAAGGTTAACTTTGTAATGGACAACAAATTATGAGTGCATGGTGGTATGTTTATTATCCTAGACAGTCTTTGTAAATTTATATGTTTTAAGCCAGCATATGAGATTGGAAAATTATTAAAATTAATGTTTTAATTTTTGCTTTCCATAATTTTACACATAATATGTATATCCCCTAGAATGTAATTTGGTATCAGAAATGACTTTTGACTGTCCGAAGACATCTGTTTTAGATATTCCTAAATTTAAATTTTAGAAGTTGACAAGGACTTACTAACTTAGAGTTCCATAGGTTTCCCTGTAACTAAATACAAATTGAAAAGCACACATCTTTAAGTCTAGACACATGAATACAATGAAGAAAAATATAATCCATGTCATGATTTTTGTTATAACTATTTAACAGCAGATAACCGATTGTAACAGATTTATTTTTCCTTTTCAACAGATTTCTAATTTACCTTCACCATATATTTGCTTCTGAGCTAAAACCTACGCAAGATAGGATGCCTATACATCTTAATAAGAAATAAAGCAAACTGAGTATCAGATTTCCTAGACTGTTCTATTAGTTAAAAGTTTCATAAATGACTGCTAAAACATATATACATTAGGGTGTTGAAGCAGGGATGCTAAACTCAGATGCCTACAGCAGTGACGCAGTGGGCCAAGTGGATGTAAAGTGTAGCCTCTGGGAGAGGGTAGGGACTCAGGCAAAGTAGATGGTGCACACCATTGTGAAGGTGACCCACTGCTCACCTGAGCCTGTCTATAACACGATAGTGCTGACCCTCTGTTGTCAGATGTTCTGTGTGTTTAACGGATGCTTATAATCAAGTTTTTTGTTTTTTTGTTTTTTGTTTTTTTTTTTTTTTGCGGTACGCGGGCCTCTCACTGCTGTGGCCTCTCCCGTTGCGGAGCACAGGCTCCGGACGCGCAGGCTTAGCGGCCATGGCTCACGGGCCCAGCCGCTCCGCGGCATGTGGGATCTTCCCGGACCGGGGCACGAACCCGTGTCCCCTGCATCGGCAGGCGGACTCTCAACCACTGCGCCACCAGGGAAGCCCTATAATCAAGTTTTTAACATGACTTTTACTAATGTTTAGATGTTGCTTTATATGCATGTATTTATATGCTATAGATGTTTATATGTATTATTTTTAAAATATTGCATAAGCAAACAAGATTTACTAGGATCAGATCTATCTGGGTGGCAGGCATTTTGCAATCTGCATTAAAGAACTCATATTTGTGTGTGCACAAAGTGTTCTATAAATTGTCTGAGAAGCATTTGTGATTTTTTTAGTCCATTTAATATATTAGGGAGAAATTTGGTTTTTTCAGGTTATCTTTTTTTTCTTGAAAACCTTGAAAGGTTTAAAATTATTTTTATTTATCCTAACCATGTATAGGATGAATGCCCTTTATTTTCTTCATAAAGAATAAAATATCAGAACTTTGTACTACTTTGTTATGGTCATGTGTAATGTGTATTTTTGTTGTTTTTTTAAGAAATTGCATCTACATCACTCTAGAGTGGACTTGGTCATTATTAATCTATTATTAACTCCAATATTAACATACATCATACACCAAAAGTCATTGAATAAATGCATGAAAGAGTGCTTACATGGATTTCTTTTCAATGTAGAAAAACACTGCAAGAAAGCCAAAAAAAAAAAATGAACAGTTATTTTGTGCTAGCCACTAGTGATAAAATGATGAGAAAGAAAATCTATGTGTATAATGGAAAGTATGATAATGGTAGTTATCCAATTTGTAGCATGCCAGGTATCAATAGATAAAATCTGCTTGCTTTAAATGAAGGAACTGAAATTTTCAATGTATTCTTCCTTTTACCCTCAATGTTTCTCAGGGAGAAATTATGTTGATATTGATACTGGAGTGGGACAAAGTGTAGCACTTGAGAAGGGAAACATCTCCCATGACAATGAGTCATTTGGTTGGTTGGTTTCCTCATTGCGGCTTCATGGGACACTGGTGCAGTCACTCTTCGTGTCTGCACATTCTAGTCTAAGGGTCCTTGTATTTTTACCTCTGCCTGTTAGATGTCTATCTGACTTATGTTTTTGACGGTAGAGACATCTGTTCTCTCTCTAATCCATAGTATTGCCTCAGTGAATTTGACTTGATGTGACTCTGTATGTCCAGCTCTCAAGAGCATTCTTTTAAGTATAGTCTACTTATTCAAGTCAAACAAATTTTAGTGCTGTGAGCTCCCACCCAGCCTTTTCATATGGATTAACTTTTTTGGAAGAGTCAGGATGGAAATGTTTTTTGGAAGAGTCAGCATAACATTTCCATGTGTAGATATAATTTGTATTGACATTTAGATTTTTCTTTGAGTTTATAACAACATACTAGTTGGATTTAAGATTTGACGTCAGGAAATCACAAGAGAAGAATATATGAGTATTTAGTTCATCTACCTTTTATTTTGAAGGATGATAGTTTAAAGAAGGATCAGACTGTATATGATTAAAGTTTTCAGACTTGAGTGTAGTCCATATTGTTCATATATTCCAGCATTCAATAAATTCAATAAATTAAATGTTAACAATGTCCACATATAATCATCAGGATACAAATGGGGAGCAATTTATTGTATTAAAAAGATTAAAATTGAAATAACTTCAGCCTTCTCACTCTGATTTCCATCATTTTTCCTGGTATTATTTTACACCACTTGAACTAGGGAACCATTACCTTGAACAAGCACAACTAGTGTGGTGCCAGTGAAAGCAATTGTATTTATATCTTTCTCCCATTGCCCCTTCATGTCATTTCAGTGGGACTGATCATTTCCCTGCCCCTGAATGAAAATCTACAGTCCAGTGACTTTCTGGTCCTCCTGTCAGATGCACGGACTGAACTCAGTGATTAGACTGTATACTCCCTCTAATGGTCAAAGGTCTAACATGGTTTTAGGGAAGGTCTTTTCTTTATTCTCAGTCTCCCTGAAGATCAGGACCTTCTCATTTTTGAAGACTTGAGCTCTCTCACAAAACCACATCTGGCTTAGGGGTTCCTTTTCATTGTTCCAAAGCACTCTGTTTGCTTGCCTCTATCTAAGGTAAACTTATCACACTTATCACAAACAACTGTTTCCCCTCTTTATCGACAGGACTTAATGTTTTCTGCATCTGTGCTTTCCCAACGCTTTACATAGTAGGCACATAGGCTGGATGAATAAACTCATAACTGGAATTCTCAAAGCTCTTGCAGAGCTTTTAAGAAATTCAGATGCTCTGACTCTACCTGGGAGATTTGAGTCAGAGATTTTTTTAAAGTTTCACAGGGGATCTTGATTTACAACAGAGTTGAAAGCCACTGAGCTGGATGTTTAAGTTTTGTTAAACGTAATAGCGTCAACATAATTTAATTAAGGGAAATTTACACTTTTAACCTAAAAATGAGTTTCAGAATAAGAAATCTTATGAGGTCTTTCTAGTTTTTCCTCATTCTGAATAAAATTATTAAAAGTACCCTCTATCTTTTAAGATTGATAAGTAGGTATTGATTTCAGTATAAATCCTCTAGGACAGCTATGCCAACTTTCCCAATTATTCTCTTTTAGTAAGTTTTATGCAAATGGTCAAAGTTTAAATGTATCTTTGACCTCAATATATCTTTATTTTTTAAGAACAAAGAAAACAAAAGTTATATAAATGTATTATGATAGTAAAACATTGAAACATCAGGGTACCATGATGCAAGTTGTTTTCCCTTCTCATATTGACATGTAGATCTAGTGGCTGTTTGATAATTTCATGTAATCTCTTACAACTTATTCTACTTTAAAAAAAATCATGTTTTTAGTGGTGAAAAAAGGCAAAAGAGTCTATAAGAAATGAGTAAATCCTCTAAGATAGATGGCGTGTAGGTAGAGTTAGTTTTTTTTTTTTTTTTAAGGAAATGGATAATACAACATTCCAATTTACTGATTTTTTTAGACTACACCAAATTTCTTTAATAATTCAGCAGATATTTATTGTGAATCTATAAGGCACATTTGGTTGTCATGAAATGGCAAGATTATGCTGTATGTTTAGCATGCTTGTTAAAACGAATTCTTCCTGATTTTATTACTTTTTGATTTTCGGGTTTAGTAAGTAGTTACCTTGGAAACATGGTGTCTATTAACGATAACTAGGAGCCTTATATATGCTTTTCATTTTCTGACTGCCTTGTATGAAATGCCGCAATGTTTTAAGTTCTTTGTTTGGGGTCCTTGACCTTTTCATTAGAGTAGAATAACTTGGACGGGGGATAAATTTACATTGAGTTATATAAACTTAACTATCTTTTTGCTAATAAGTACTCATCATTTAATTACACTTAAATATTAAACTATCCTTTACGACTGTGGTCCCCAACCTTTTTGGCACCAGGGACCGCTTTCGTGGAAGACAGTTTTCCCATGGACCAGGCGTTGGAGTGATCATTTCTGGATGATTCAAATGCATTATATTTATTGTGCACTTTATTCCTGTTATTATTACATTAGCTCCATCTCAGATAATCAGGCATTAGATCCGGAGGTTGTGACCTCTGCTTTAAGATACCCTGTAAATAATGTCAGTTTTAAAAATTACATTGATGCATTGCTTTTATATGTTTTAAATGTGTGACTTTCTATTTATAAAAGTTTCTTTGCTCTCCAGAGATTGAGCTATCATTCTTGATTTGACCTCCAGAACGTGGTTTAGTAAATATTAAGTGTTCTTAACCTTTTATTGAGAAATTCCAACCATCAGTGTGAGACCTACCCTGTGGAATGCTTCACCTCTAATATATTCTTTATCTCTCCATTTCTCTATATTAGGCTAGTTTTACAGTCTCTAGTTTTCATTGCCAAACCACACCGTACTGATGCCAGATTTTTTTATTGGACTAACGAATATGTTTAATTTTCTTTAACATGTGAAGAATTCAGCTTATAATTTATATTACACCATGGAATGTGCAAAATACAATACTTTTAACATGTGTACAGGTAATTATGCTCTGTAGATGACATGTCACCATTGCTAAATTATAACACAGATAACATTACAGAAAAGCGATGGCCATGTTGACACGTTAGCCAAGAGATAATAAATGAGGCAAGAAACAGCTTACCTATTATGGCCAAAAAAAGGGGAGTTTATCTTCCTTTTATATTTTACAAAATGTTTTAATGCAAAAATAAGCAGTGGTCTCAATAATACTACCATAAGGAAGCTTTGGGATTACAGTGTTTAGACATAGACTACGTTTTTTCTGTTGCAGACTTCAGCTGAGGGTTGAGAATTTTACTTTGTGCAGTAACTTCGTGTGTTAGACCCTGTAAATCCTGAGTAAATGACTTGCCCAGTGCATGTATTTAGAGATTTTCTGAGAAGTCAGTAAATAGTCTTCTGTTTTATTTTCTTTTTTCTATTTTACTTTTTTTCTTTGGAACAAGCATTAGAAAAATATGGATTGTGGTTGTACTGTGTTGAGCTCCACTTTTTTATTTTTAAAAGGCTCATGCCATTGAGAAGGTTAAGTTTTTATAATGATAATGACTTGTTAAATGGGAATAAAACCCATTTAACACATGAAAGCTGTGATCTTATAGAGCAAGTCATTGGAGAGATCATTTTGCAGTTGAGAAAATGTGTGATCAGAGAGGATGAGCCTCAAGTTCAAATATTCTGAATGCCAGTTCTGTTTGATCTTGGCCGAGTTTCGTAACTTTTGTTTGATCCTTTGTTTTCTTATCTATAAAATGGAGGTAATAATACCAATCCCAAAGGGCTGTAGCTAGGACAAAATGAAGTAAAGCTTGTTAGTGTCACCTGCATGGTGCCTGTATCTAAGGAATTTGGGGGGAATTAATTGAAATTCTCAAGAAACTGTCTTTCTCATTCTTTTCTTGGTCTTTTTAGGACATTCATTAAAAAAATATGAACAGCAGGTGTGCAGTGTTGATCCTCGTATTTTTGCCTTTAAAAGAAAATCATATGCAATTAGGAAGTTAAAATTCTCATGATGAAGATAACTTGTTTATGGAACACTTTGACTGGAATAGAAACTCTACCACACATGCTCAAAGACCACCTGGATTCCATTTATCCAGAGGTATCCATTCATCAGTTACCCTGCATCTAGCACAGCACTGTGGAGGAGGATGAGGAGTGGGGATGAGGGAAAATACAATATCAGATTACAGTTTCTGAGCAGCACTTGGGAAAGCCAAGCCAAGTAAGTGAAATAATACAAATAACAATCGTGCAATGTATATTTGGGTGGGATTTTGTTATAAAACCATGTTACTAAAATTTAGAGTCAGAAACTCTTATGAGGTAGGATTAAATTAGGAAATTTGTAAAAAGCTTCGATCAGAGTGACTGGTACAGAATAGAAGCCCAATAAGCAGTAGGTTTAAATGTACTTATATATGTCATTATCATATTTTTCCTAAGAAATAGAAAAACATTCAAGAAAAAAGCTGTAAAACTGCAGTCCAAATGCTTCTTCCTTTGTGATGCTATCTTGAATATCCAGAGAGTATTAATCTGTTTCTCCACTGTGCTTCCATAAATTCTAGTCATACCGATGTTAGTGCTCCTTACATATAACATGGCAATCCTCCTGGGTAGACCAGGCATCCTCAGGGGAGCTGGTAAGAACTTATGCAGCCATATAGTCCCTGCCCCTAACACAAAACCTGGAACAGAAGAATTTGTGTAATATTCGTTGCATTAAATAATGGGTTTTTGAGCTGGGCATGGAAAGAAATGTTAGATTTGCATTCATGGCAGGACATGAAGGTGCAGGGTGGTAAGGTCACTCCAGGAATGAAAACAATCTTAAAGATGTGGAGATTGAAATGAACATCTCATTTTGTTCATTCATTCAACAAATACCTATTAAGTAGCTATTTTGTGCCAAACACTTGAGTCAAAGCAGATATAGCCTCTCCCTCTGGAACTTACGAACTAGTGGGAGAGATCAGCATTAATCAAACAATTGTAAGAGTAAGTACACATTTATAACTGTGATAAATTCCACACAGGAGAGGTACATGGAGCTCTAAGGCAGCATCTGACCTGGTCAGAGAGGACAGAGTGTACGTGCAGTTGGGTGATGAGAGAAGGGGGAGGATTCCTAACAAAAGGAGCAGCATTGCAGGCACCACTTGATGGCCTAAGAGAAGACTGTAGGGTCAGCACAAGGGGATCTAGGGACAGGGTCGTGGGTATCAGCCTGAAGAAGGCACTGGGGCCAGAGCAGATAGGGCCTTGTAGGCCCCATTAAGGAGTATTGACTTTCTTATGAGTCAAACTTATAAGAACAGTCCAAACCACTGAAAGACCTTGAATCTCTTTTTTGAAATTTATTCAAGTATACCTGATTTACAATGTTGTGTTAATTTCTGCTGTACAGCAAAGTGATTCAGTTATATACATATATATATATATATATTCTTTTTCATATTCTTTTGCATTATGGTTTATCACAGGATATTGAATATAGTTCCCTGTGCCATACAGTCTACAGTAGGACCTTGTTGTTTATCCATTCTGCATGTAATAGTTTGCATCTGCTAACCCCAAACTCCTAATCCATCCCTCTTTGTTGGCAACCACAAGTCTGTTCTCTGTGGAAAGACCCTAAATCTTAAATGAGCAGTGACAGGGTGGCAGAAAACATCAGACTTTCATTTTGGCATTTTGAAAAGCAGACTCTGGCTGCAGCAGGGGTGATGCAGTGGAGCAGGGCCAGAGTGGATTCTGGTTGAGGTTTCCAAGGGGCTAGTGCAGTCCTTGGAAGCATAGACACCAGTGCTGGTGATGGAGACAGAGCAGTTGGATACTGGGACAAAGAAGAATTAATAACTTCACTACAAGTGAATTAGGAGTACTAAGAATCAGGGTTAAAGAGGTAATATTGGGTACCAAATGACACAGCCTTAGGCCCAATAGGTGAAACCCAATACAAATGCTTTTTCACATTTCTGCCTTTACCCATGTTTCCCCCTTAATTAATTCACTCAGTCGTTTATTCAGTGAATCATTTACTTATTTATTCATTCTCTCAAATATGTGTTGAGTGCCTACTATGTGTCAAACACAGTGCCAGGTTCCCTAGCTGACCTTAATTTCCCTTTCCTCTGTCTCTCAATTTATCATAATATTTCTCACCAGAGTGCAGCTCAAAGCCTCATCTTCCAAGAGCACTTCGTGGATCTTCCCAGTTAGAAATAGCAGCCTTAGGACAGGAATAAAGACACAGACACAGAGAATGGACTTGAGGACACAGGGAGGGGGAAGGGTAAGCTGGGACGAAGTGAGTGAATGGCATGGACTTATATATACTACCAAATGTAAAATAGCTAATGGGAAGCAGCCACATAGCTCAGGGAGATCAGCTCGGTGCTTTGTGACCACCTAGAAGAGTGGGATAGGGAGGGTGGGAGGGAGACGCAAGAGAGAGGAGATATGGGGATATATGTATACATATAGCTGATTCACTTTGTTATAAAGCAGAAACTAACACGCCATTGTAAAGCAATTATACTCCAATAAAGATGTTAAAAAAAAAAAAAAAATAGCAGCCTTCATTTGTCTTCCCCCGCGTAGAAACAGCCCAGGTCTCTAGCATTAAGTCATTCCACTTTACTTGTAAACCTTGGTCAAAGAGCTTCTTTTTCACGTTTGGCTTCTTCCACTGGAACAGAGACCCACAAAATATAGGCATATGGTAAATGATTATTCAAATGAGTCAAATGAAAGAAAACAAAGGTGGGAAAGTTTTCATGGGGCAAAATTAAATTTTCTCCAAATGATGATCAGATTCCCATGATGCCTCTAGCTTTATGTACTATCTTTATTATTTTTCCTGTAGAATCTTAAGATACTCTATTCCTTGTAATTGTATTCTTTCAGAAATCTCTGATGTGTCTTTCAGTGGCATGCTGGAGCCAGCTCAGGAGAGCCAGATGTGCCCATCTTTTTCTAGCTCCTTATTCAGTGATGTTGCTTTGGTAGCTTGAAATTGACAATGATGGCAGTGTTTTCACCATGGAAATTGGCACATGCTATAAATCAGAGATGTGGCTTTTTTTCTCAGAAAGCTGGTTGTTAATTATCTTCTAGCACACCATTGCTGTGAATTCAAAATACAAAACAAAATTAAGTTTGGTGAATTAAATTAATTCTCAAACGGATGTGTGTGTGTGCATTGCGTGTGTGTGCATCGCGTATGTGTGTGCACATGCAAATTGAAGTGATTTGAAGCTATTTGTAAGACCTGTGGAAAAAGTGAAATTCTATTATTCTAATCTTCGTTTTGTACTTCACTCATTCAACCAATGCACTTAACTGGTGAATGTAGCAGACAATTGTCTCTTTCCTCAAATTGATTACAACCTAGTTGGTGAGAGACAGCAGGGATTCCTTCTCAATAAAATGAAGATGGATTCTAAACTAAAGGAGAGGCCATGCAGATGAAGAGGAGGAAATAGATTTAAGAACTATATAGGAGACAAAACCAAGAGCACTTGATAAACCAGCAAGAGAGTGAGGAACAGAGGATAATTGCCAATTTCCTAGACTGTGCAGGTGGTGGATGGTTGTTTTTTCTCTAAAATGAGAATACAGGCAGAGACATGGATTGAAGGGACATGTGGGTTGAAGGGCAGGCAGAGGTGGGTGAAAGAGATGGGTTTAATTAGGGGCATGTTAACTTGACATTATTTTAGAATACTTAGATGGTGCTTTGAAATATATATGTATTTGAAAATTAGAAAGAGATTGGGTTCTAGTGAATTAAAGTAATTACCATGTAGTGGTAATTAAAGCTGAGTGAGACTACGATGGAGTGTTAGTCAGGATCCCAGCAAGAAACAGATGTCATTCTCAAATGGGTAATGAAGGAGAATTTGATGAGAAGACTATTCATAAAGGTTATGGGAAGGATTAAGGAAGCCAGCTGAGTTGGTGGTAATAGCAGAGAGCTATTACCACTCTTAGGCCTGGGGGACCAAAGGGAAGAAGATGGACAAGTGGAAGCTGAATCTGTAGAAGTGGCTGCAGGAGAGAGTGGCTGCAGGAGAGAGTTGCCCAGTAGTATCTATAGCCTTCAGTAGAGGAATGTAGCCACTGCCAGGCCTTGGCCAAGCAAGAGAAGAGGTTGGGGGATACAGCTGATGTCCTCCCTCTCTGCCCACCCTCTGCCCTTTGGCCTCCCATTAGCCAAATCCATAATGAAACCAAAGGGCAAGGAAACACCTTGAGGCTCCATAGAGGTCATCTTCCTTGGGTGCAGAGCAGGCTAGAGAAAGGTGGAGAGTATGATAGTGGATTTAGAATGGCAAGTGGAAAATAACCAATGAGATGATCTAGAGACTGAGACAGGACAGAACCTTGAGAAGCACCAACACTGAAGAGACAGGTAGAAGGAGGAGCCTGAGAAACAGCATCCAGAAAGACTAGATGCAAACCAGGAGTGGGTAGTTGTGCTGAAAGGAAGAGTGGTCTAAGAAAGAGGAAACAATTGTCACATGCAATGGAACAATCTAATAACAAAAGTCCGAAGAATGCCCAGAAAATTAGCCATTTAGGGTCCTTGGTGACTATTTTACTTCACATTGTGATTTTCACAGACAAGGTTATGAAATTGGTGGTAGGCACAAAAACAGATTTGTAAAATCCAATGTCACTGTTCTTGAGTCAAATGTGAAGAGAGAGGTAGAAAGTGTGCCACCCTCAAAGGTAGACCCCTCCTCCCACCACGGTATCTCCTGTTCCATGTGTGCTCCTGAGTCTGCAAGCACACACTGTTAAAGGTACCTGAGGGGAGATTGGTAAGTAACACCTTGAGTCCACCATGACATTATCCAGGAAAGGAAGACAGTGGTAACTGCCAGCAACAATAAAGGAGTGGCCACTCCTTTCTGAAGTCTCTTGGAGTCTGACAGTAGCAGACACATGTGCAAGAGTTCAGTATTTTCCATTTCAAAACTGGTGGTGAAATTATAGTTGAAAACTTCCCTAATATGGGAAAGGAAAGAGTCAGTCAAGTCCAGGAAGCACAGAGAGTCCCATACAGGATAAATCCAAGGAGAAACACACGAAGACACATATTAATCAAACTATCACATATTATATACAAAGAAAAAATATTAAAAGCAGCAAGGGAAAAACAACAAATAACATACAAGGGAATCCTCATAAGGTTAAAAGCTGATCTTTCAGCAGAAACTCTGCAAGCCAGAAGGGAGTGGCAGGACATATTTAAAATGATGAAGGGGAAAAACCTACAACCAAGATTACTCTACCCAGCAAGGATCTTATTCAGATTCTATGGAAAAATTAAAAGCTTAACAGACAAGCAAAAGCTAAGAGAATTAAGCACCACCAAACCAGCTTTACAACAAATGCTAAAAGAATTTCTCTAGACAGGAATCACAAGAGAAGGAAAAGACCTACAAAAACAAACACAAAACAATTAAGAAAATGGTAATAGAAACATACATATCGATAACTACCTTAAATGTAAATGGATTCAGTGCTCCAACCAAAAGACATAGACTGGCTGAATGGATATAAAAACAAGACCCATATATATGCTGTCTACAAGAGACCCACTTCAGACCCAGGGACACATACAGACTGAAAGTGAGGGGATGGAAAAAGATATTCCATGCAAATGGAAATCAAAAGAAAGATGGAGTAGCAATTCTCATATGAGACAAAATAGACTTTCAAATAAAGACAATTACAAGAGACAAAGAAGGACACTACATAATGATCAAGGGATCAACCCAAGAAGAAGATATAACAATTGTGAATATTTATGCACCCAACACAGGAGCACCTCAATACATATGGCAAATGCTAACAGCCATACGAGGAGAAATCAACAGTAACACAATCATAGTAGGGGACTTTAACACCCCACTTTCACCAATGGACAGATCATCCAAAATGAAAATAAATAAGGAAACACAAGCTTTAAATGATACCTTAAACAAGATGGACTTAATTGATGTTTATAGGACATTCCATCCAAAAACAACAAAATACACCTTCTCAAGCGCTCATGGAAAATTCTCCAGGAGAGACCATATCTTGGGTCACAAATTAAGCCTTGGTAAATTTAAGAAAACTGAAGTCATATCAAGCATCTTTTCTGACCCCAATGCTATGAGACTAGATATCAATTAAAGGAAAAAATCTGGAAAAAATACAGACACATGGAGGCTAAATAAAACACTACTAAATAACCAAGAGATCACTGAAGAAATCAAAGAGGAAATCAAAAAATACCTAGGAACAAATGACAATGAAAACACGACCATCCAAAACCTATGGGATGCAGCAATTCTAAGAGGGAGGTTTATAACAATACAATCCTACCTCAGGAAACATCTCAAACAAACAACCCAACCTTACGTGTAAAGCAATTAGAGAAAGAAGAACAAACCGCCCCCCCCCCAAAGTTAGCAGAAGGAAAGAAATCATAAAGATCAAATCAGAAATAAATGAAAAAGAAATGAAGGAAACAATAGCAAAGATCAATAAAACTAAAAGCTGGTTCTTTGAGAAGATAAACAAAATTGATACCATTAGCCAGACTCATCAAGAAAAAAAGGGAGAAGACTCAAATGAACAGATCCAGAAATGAAAAAGGAGAAGTAACAACTGACACTGCAGAAATACAAAGGATCATGAGAGATTACTACAAGCAACTATATGCCAATAAAATGGACAACCTGGAAGAAATGGACAAATTCTTAGAAATGCACAACCTTCCGAGACTCAACCAGGAAGAAATAGAAAATATAAACAGACCAATCACAAGCACTGAAATTGAGACCGTGATTAGAAAGCTTCCAACAAACGAAAGCCCAGGGCCAGATGGCTTCATAGGTGAATTCTATCAAACATTTAGAGAAGAGCTAACACCTATCCTTCTCAAACTCTTCCAAAATACAGCAGAGGGAGGAACACTCCCAAACTCATTCTATGAGGCCACCATCACCCTGATACCAAAACCAGACAACGATGTCACAAAGAAAGAAAACTACAGACCAATATCACTGATGAACATATGTGCAAAAATCCTCAACAAAATATTAGCAAACAGAATCCAACAGCACACTAAAAAGACCATACACCATGATCAAGTGGGGTTTATCCCAGGATTGCAAGGATTCTTCAATATACACAAATCAATCAATGTGATACACCATATTAACAAATTGAAGGGGAAAAACCATATGATCATCTCAGTAGATGCAGTAAAAGCTTTTGACAAAATTCAACACCCATTTATGATTAAAAAACCCTCCAGAAAGTAGGCATAGAGGGAACTTACCTCAACATAATAAAGGCCATATATGACAAACCCACAGCCAACATTGTTCTCAATGGTGAAAAACTGAAACCATTTCTTCTAAGATCAGGATGAAGACAAGGTTGTCCACTCTCACCACTATTATTCAACATAGTTTTTAAAGTTTTACCCACAGCAATCAGAGAAGAAAAAGAAATAAAAGGAATCCAAATTGGAAAAGAAGAAGTAAAGTTGTCACTCTTTTAAGCTGTCACTGTTTGCAGATGATATAATACTATACATAGCGAATCCTAAATATGCTACCAGAAAAGTACTAGACCTAATCAATGAATTTGGTAAAGTAGCAGGGTACAAAATTAATGCACAGAAATCTCTTGCATTCCTATACACTAATGGTGAAAAATATGACAGAGAAATTAAGGAAACACTCCCATTTACCACTGCAACAAAAAGAATAAAATACCTCGGAATAAACTTAACCTAAGGAGACAAAAGACCTGTATGCAGAAAACTATAAGACACTGATGAAAGAAATTAAAGATGATACAAACAGATGGAGAGATATACTATGCTCTTGGATTGGAAGAATCAACAATTTGAAAATGACTATACTACCCAAAGCAATCTACAGATTCAATGCAATCCCTATTAAACTACCAATGGCATTTTCCACAGAACTAGGACAGAACATTGCACAATTTGTATGGAAACACAAAAGACCCCAAATAGCCAAAACAATCTTGAGAAAGAAAAATGGAGCTAGAAGAATCAGGCTCCCTGACTTCAGACTATACTACAAAGCTACAGTCATCAAGACAGTATGGTACTGGCACAGAAACAGAAGTATAGATCAATGGAACAGGATAGAAATCCCAGAGATAAACCCACACACATATGGTCACCTTATTTTTGATAAAAGAGGCAAGAATATACAATGGAGATAAGACTGCCTCTTCAATAAGTGGTGCTGGGAAAGCTGAACAGCTACATGTAAAAGAATGAAATTAGAACACTCCCTAACACCATACACAAAAATAGACTCAAAATGAATTAAAGACCTAAATGTAAGTCCAGACTCTATAAAACTCTTAGAGGAAAACATAGGCAGAACACTCTATGACATAAACCACAGCAAGATCCTTTTTGACCCACTTCCTAAGAAATGGAAATAAAAACAAAAATAAACAAATGGGACCTAATGAAACTTAAAAGCTTTTTCATAGCAAAGGAAACCATGAACAAGATGAAAAGACAACCCTCAGAATGGGAGAAGATATTTGCAAATGAAGCAACTGACAAAGGATTAATCTCCAAAATATACAAGCAGCTCATGCAGCTCATTATCAAAAAAACAAACAACTCAATCCGAAAATGGGCAGAAGACCTAAATAAACATTTCTTCAAAGAAGATATACAGATTGCCATCAAATCCATGAAAGGATGCTCAAGATCACTAATCATCAGAGAAATGCAAATCAAAACTGCAATGAGGTATCACCTCACACCAGTCAGAATGGCCATCATCAAAACATCTACAAACAATAAATGCTGGAGAGGGTGTGGAGAAAAGGGAACCCTCTTGCACTGTTGGTGGGAGTGTAAATTGATACAGCCACTATGGAGAACAGTATGGAGGTTCCTTAAAAAACTAAAAATAGAACTACCATATGACCCAGCAATCCCACTACCGGGCATTTACCCTGAGAAAACCATAATTCAAAAAGAGTCATGTACCACAATGTTCATTGCACCTCTATTTAGAATAGCCAGGACATGGAAGCAATATAAATGTCCATCAACAGATGACTGGATAAAGAAGATGTGGTGCATATGCCATAAAAAGAAACGAAATTGAGTTATTTGTAATGAGGTGGATGGACGTAGAGTCTGTCATACAGAGTGAAGTATGTCAGTAAGAGAAAAACAAATACCCTATGCTAATACATATATATGGAATCTAAGAAAAAAAATTGGTTCTGGAGAACCTAGGGGCAGGACAGCAATAAAGATGCAGACATAGGGGCTTCCCTGGTGGCGCAGTGGTTGAGAGTCCGCCTGCCGATGCAGGGGACGCGGGTTCGTACCCCAGTCCAGGAAGATCCCACATGCCGCGGAGCAGCTACGCCCGTGAGCCATGGCCACTGAGCCTGCGCGCCCGGAGCCTGTGCTCCGCAACGGGAGAGGCCCGCGTACCGCAAAAAAAAAAAAAAAAAGATGCAGACATAGAGAATGGATTGAGTACACGGGAAGGGGGAAGGGTAAGCTGGGACGAAGTGCGAGTTTCACGGACATATATACACTACCAAATGTAAAATAGCTAGCTAGTGAGAAGCAGCTGCATAGCACAGGGAGATCAGCTCGGTGCTCTGTGACCACCTAGAAGGGTGGAATAGGGAGGGTGGGAGGGAGATGCAAGAGGGAGGAGATATGGTGATATATGTATATGTATAGCTGATTCACTTTGTTATGAAGCAGAAACTAACACACCATTGTAAAGCAATTATACTCCAATGAAGATGTTAAAAAAAAACAACTGGTGGTGAATTATTTGACATAAATGTTTAATAGTACTAGGCTTGGTCTGCTACAGTTTGAGTAGGTAGTTCAGAATGCAAAGTATGACCTGGTTGTGAATTGGACACGGAATCCCAAATCATTGCATGGGATAGTTTAGAGGAAAAAGATAAAAGACTTTGTATTTAGTAGGCAATGTCAGGAGACTAGCATTTTGAAGTATGAGTGAAATGCATATAGGGAAGGGAACAGTATATAGAAAACATTCCCTGAATGTTTGTTAAGTAAAACAAAATAAAACTTAGTTGCAGAAACATTTAGTCATGAAAATACTTGATAGGAGAATTGTTCTCTTCTTAAACTGTCATCTCACCAAAGGATCAGCAAAAGTAACATTTGCCCTATATGTTTCTAGTTGATTTTTTCCATTACAAAATATAACTTCATTAACAAACCAACTACACCAAAAATTTTAATAGGCAAACGTAGCCATCCCTTTGATAAATTCCTTTCAAGGTCGTTATTCTCTCTGCCCTCTTTTTCTACATATTATGTATGCAATTATGTATAGTTTTCCTTACTAGCTTTATATGATGGGCATTCTATTACTTTATAGCCATCATTTTTAGTGGCTGAATAATAGTCTGTCCGGAAGATGCAAGATGGTCTTCTTAGCTTTCTCCATGTTACTGGGAGTTTGTGTTTTTTCATGTTTCTCACTGTTATCAATATACTTGTGATGAGGCCTTTGTACCCAGAATTTTTCCCCCTGAGTATTTGGTTGTTTCCTTAGGAAATCTTTTGGAATTCCTGAAATCAAATTACTAGGGTGAAAAACATTGGTAGGGATCTTGATGCAATTTACAGCTAGTTGATATTACTGTTCCTTAAGCTCACCTTTGAATAAATACAGTTTTAATTGCGTCAGTCCTTTGCATATCTAACAACTCCCTCAACTAGGTAAACCTGGCGGTTTTTAATCTTTAGGCCTGTAGAATGCAAATGGTAGTAGCTCTGGGTAAGAGGGAAATTAACAAACAGACTTAAAATCCATTATCCCTGAGTCTGAAGTTAAAGATTAAGTCTGAATACATGATTCTTACGTCATTATCTGTGATTTATTTCCATCTAATAATTATTTGCTGTAACACTTCAAACTAGATCAAAAAGGCTAGCTCTGATCTTGGTAGCCGTACCCACTGTAACATATGCTATAAAACCGGGATGTAACTGTTATTAATCAGTACTTGTTTAATGGGTTTAACTCTTGCCCCAGCAAACACTGCAGAGCTCAAGCATGTGGCACATATTTTCTGTGCTTTGCTCTTTTACACTTCTGAGAATGTGTTGATTTTTCATATCTGGTTTTTTTATTTGGCTAGTCTGATTGCATTTTTCTCCTCTTTGCATTTAATTATTTTTTCCCTTCTGTCAGTATTTTCTGCCTGTCTTTATTATCATGAGTTTTTTCACCATCTCACGGTAATTCTTTTGCATTTTCCAAAACTACCTACACAAGGATTCTACCATCTTTATACTTCTTAAATGTATTACACATGTGATTACAGTTAAATAAAATACATATTCAAATTATAAAAAGCATTTGATTAAGTAAATAAATGCCCAGACAGTCCTTTAAATATTTTTGCACTGTGCAATAATAGGTGAAATATGTAATTTTACACATTTTTTGAATTTTCACTTCTGATTCCAAGTTAAGTCAATAAATGCCCCAAATGCATAGAGTTTCATAAACTCTCACCAGCTACCACCATGCATCTGTCTAAGATAGGCTCAACATTGATAAGTTAATAGGTTAATTTTCATGTAAGCACTGGATACTTTTTCATCATTGGCCAAAGTGAACAGAAGAAAACCATGTTCAGCTGGATTTTGGGGAAATATTGACACAGATAAACTGGTAGACTCACTATTTTTTCTTGAGATTATTTTTAGAGCAGTTGTAGGTTAACAGAAAAGTTGCAGAGAAGATACAGAGATTTCCCATATACCCACTGCCCCTGAACACGCATAGCGCTCCCCATTACTGTCAGTATCCCCCACCAGAGCGGTACATGTGTTGCAATTGCTGAACTTAACACTGACACATCACAATTACCCAAAGTCTGTACTTTACATTATAGTTCACTCTTGGCATTTATTGTATATTCTCTCGATTTGGACAAGTGTAAAATGACATGTGTGCATCAGTATAGTATCATACAGAATATTTTCACTACCCTAAAAATCTTCTAGACTCTGCCTATTTCACCCCTTCCCATCCCCCCTACTCCTGGCAACCACTGATCTTTTAACCGTCTCTATAGTTTTGCCTTTTCCAGAACATCATATAGGTGGAATCATACAGTATGTAGCCCCTTCAGGTTGGCTTCTTTCATTTAGTAATGTGCATTTAAGTTTCTTCCATGTATTTTTATGACTTGATAGCTCATTTCTCTTTAGAGCTGAATAATACTCCATTGTCTGGATGAACCACAGTTTATTGATCCATTCACCTACTGAAGAATATCTTGGGGCTTCCCTGATGGCACAGTGGTTAAGAATCCGCCTGCCACTGCAGGGGACACGGGTTCAAGCCCTGGTCTGGGAAGATCCCACATGCTGCAGAGCAGCTAAGCCCGTGTGCTACAACTACTGAGCCTGCACTTTAGAGCCCATGAGCCACAACTACTGAAGCCCACGTGCCTAGAGCCCATGCTCCGCAACAAAAGAAGCCACCGCGATGAGAAGCCCGCACACCGCAACAAAGAGTAGCCCCCACGTGCCGCAACTAGAGAAAGCCCACGTGCAGCAACGAAGACCCAACAGCCAAAAATAAATAAATAAAATAAATAAGTTTATTAAAAAAAAAAAAAAGAATGTCTTGGTTGCTTCTGAGTTTTGGCAATTATGAATAAAGCTGATACAAACATCCATGTGCAGGTTTTTGTGTGGACATAAGTTTTCAGCTCCTTTGGGTAAATACCAAAGAGCATGATTGCTGGATTGTATGATAGCATATCCTCAGTTTCTTGAGAAACTGCCGAACTGTCTTCCAAAGTAGCTGTACCATTTTGCATTCCCACCAGCAATGAATGAGAGTTCCTCTTGTTCCACATCTTCACCAGGATTTGGTATTGTCAGCGTTTCAGGTTTTGGCCATTCTAATGAGTATAGTGATATTTCGCTTGTCTTAATTTGCATTTCCCTGATGACATATGATATGTGGGGAAGACTGAATTTTAGAAAAACACTTTCCATACCTAAAAATAAGTTTTTTTACCTTCCAGATACAAATGTGTGTGTATATATGTATATCTTCAAATATCTAAGTAAGGATATCTTAGTTACTTTTAATATTCAGTGAATAATAGAAAAGCATTTTCAACATACCGAAAATCATAACATCTGTTCCTCTTAGCGGACATCGGAGTTCCTTTTAAATGAGTCTCTGCTTCTGATCCTTACATTACAGTACTGAGCCAAAGTTTTCACTGTGAATGATAGAATAAGACTTTCATAATCCTTACATATTGAAAAGTCTAATGATATTAACTCATTTATTCACTTGTTCATGAAATATTTATAGGTACCTACTATGCTTATAAAATGCTCTGGGGTACAATAGGAATAAAATTAATTTACATAATAAATCTATGCAACCTAGCTTATTTACCCCCTAAGATAAATTTATAGGTTCATAAGGATCATGTAACAGGTTTTTGTTCAATCAGTCCTCCACAGATGACCAAGTCTGCCTCATTGATTTTCATTTCCAGGAAAAGGATTTTTAAAGCCTATAAAATAGTAATTAAATTGCCTGAGGATAAAGCTAGGCATGCCAAATAATGAAATTAACAAGGTTCAGTGGCTCTACAAGACACAATAGCCTCTTTACTAACAAGGAAATAAATAGTATCACTAAAAGGTACTGTGTGTGGACTTAGGTTGGAGCAAAAATAAACTCGGAGTTCAAGGTCAGACCCTGCTTTTCAAAGAGAAAGACTTACTGTCTGTTAGTGTTAAGTTCCCTGAGGTTTCTTGCCTTTCCCATGCACTGTAATTTAAAGTCAAGGATAGCATCAGTTACCACTTGAGTGTATAATGATTCATTTCCTTCTTTAGTGCTTATTAAGTACTATGAGAGATACATAGAGATAGTGTTTGGTGCCCTTTGAAGAAATTAAGCTAACAAGGGTACCTTTCTCCTACCTTGTGGGATTTTGAAATGCTGTTTAACTAACTAAACTGGGTCATAATCCTGAACTACTTTCATTTCCATTTTACTGTATCCAGATACTTTTTCCCAAGGGTCAGGGATTCTTCTGCTGAGGGTACATCTCCAGGAGTGCTAGAAGCTGTAACTGACCGGTTATAAACACTCAGCAAGCCCCTGCCCTGGGGGGAGAGTGGGGACCATGGCTCCCCTTGGTCCTCCCTTAACCCAACACAAACTTTTTGTAACCATCTCTCTCATCCTCAAAGAATGTGGATTTGAAGGGGACTAAGTTGGTTTATGGATGCTGTCAAGGGGATCTAGAGGTGGAAGGGGAAAAAGACAAGTGAGAAGTTCAAATTCAAAATCCCATCTGGAGGTGGTCTGTTAGGTGATGACCTACTCAGGCATTCCATAAGCAGTTTTATTATCTTCTGGGAAAATTCTGGGAACATCTTGTTATTGGTTGATAACTTCTCAGGGGCATTAAATCAGCCGGTCTGTGCTTCAGTGATTTGACATGATAGATTTGAAAATGCATTCATCTTCTATATTTATATTGAAATACATTAATGCTCTTCTTTAGTCATCTAGGTTTCATTTGCGTTTAATCTTACCTAATTAGCTGCCACTATACTGCTGCTGTTTGCTACAAGGAGAGTTACTGGGGAAAATGCTCTGTATGTAGATTGTAAGCAGAGCTGCTTTTGCAAAGGTGAACTAATTTTGGCCTATCCTGACCCCATGGTACGCCATTTATAAGTGCTATGCTAGGATATCTACTTTGTTTACTTTGAAAAGTTGGTTTTGATGCTCATTTATGAAAATGTGGTATGATAAACAGCAGGATATGTATGAAAATGGAATGTATGAAAGCCAATTATGGTATCATTTAATAATCTCATTTAGAAAGAAGATGAGTTTTCTTTGGTACCACAGACTTGAAAGAGAAACTCAAATTCCATCGAATGCATTTTCTACCTAAAGATAGTCTGTTAAATAATACACAGATATCACTCTCTCAGCTGCTTTCATAGGCTCTTTTATTTTTGAGTACTGGGGCTTCCCAGGATATTATCCTGGGTCCTTTTATTAATTCAACAGTTTTTTATTGAGTTCTGTCCTCTTTGTTATCCTCTCCCACCGCACTCTGGGTTACCTTAACCCCAAACATGACTTTATCAGTTAAGGCTTTTCAGCCAGCCCAGTGCTCTGTCTTCATCTCTACCAGTGTTGTTAACTGTCCAATCCATGGCTCCATCAGATGCCCCAAACCTCCACTTCAAACCTAGGACCCAAACTTATCTCTCCCCAAATATCAGAACCTCTACAGCCACCTTTATCCATGGTCTCAGTGAATGGAACTCAGAGACTCTCAGTTGTTCAATTCAGAAAGCTCAGATCAGCCTAAATTCCCCTGCTCTCACCGTGAGTCATTTAGTCATGACAATCCCATTTCCTAAATATCTCTCTTATCCATTCTCTTTCTTTTAAAAGCACCTCTATGGCCTTAGTTCAGGCTCTTCTCATTTTTTGCCTCAACAAATGCACTTAATCCTTAGGCTTCAGTCTTCTTGTCTTTTCTACCTCTCCTCCTCCCCCTACCTCAAAACTTGCTTTTGAAGATCACAGTCTGATCAAATCACTTCTTTGTTTAAACTTTTTCATTGGTTTCCCATCAGTTACACTTGAGCCTTGATAATGCCTGGTAACTTCGGCACCGTCATCTCTAAACAAGCCTCTCAGTAGCTGGGCAGGCAGTATGTTGTGATCTCATACTCCCAAGTCTTTACATGTCCTATTTTGTCTACCTGGAGGGCCATTTCTTGCCTTGTCTGGATAGCTAATTCCTATTCCTCTTAAGAGAAACATCTTCTCTTGGATATTTCCTAAGACCCTCCATCTATGTAGGAGTAGAGTTACTATGCTGCCCTTCTGTATTCCAGGAACCTTTTGTTCATGACTCTTATAATTTACCACATAGCACGTGTGTTTATATGATAATCTGGTCTGTTTCCTCAAATATGTAGGGACTGCTTTGAGAGCAGGAACTGTGTCTTATTTACCACTGTCTTCATAGGAATGAGCATATTCAGTTGCAGTCAACAAATATTGAGCACCTACTATCTGCTGGGCACTAAGTGCTTATAACACATCAGTGAATGAAACAGACAAAAATCCCTGCATACATGAATTTATGTTCTAGCATATATAATATTTGGTTGGTATTGAGAGAGAAAGAAGGGAGCAAGAGGACAGAGAAAGAAGGAAGGAAGGATACCTTGAGATGAAATGATGGAATTGTAATTGCTTTGAAAGGAAACAGGAATGGGTATTTTGGTTGAGAATTTGAGATTTCCAAATATCAGTCTGTAGAAAGGGAAGCAGACCTCTTGAGATCTCCTCGTGTTTTTTTCTCATGCTGGCTGCCATCTTAGGACTTCACTGCCTGTGGAGGGCAGTATTGTTCCCATGTATTTCCTATTAATAAATGTTTTATAAAACTTAAAGAAAATTATATGAACATTTATTTAACTTATTTTAGAAATTTAAAAGAAAACTAGTAATGTTCAGTGCTTTTAAGGAGGGCATAAAAAGTTTCCCCACTATTGCTGGTGCGATTTTCTTATCCCAAGGAAATCCTGAGTGAATAAGTGAATGAATGTTTGCATTGATACCTATAGCTTTCCTACAGATCAGTATCTGAGGTAGGCATTTGGAAGTTTCATATTTATTTTTGGCAAATGTCCATACTTTTAAAAAGATGCTCTGCTGTTTTTCATGCTTTACAGGTAAAGTCTAGAAGGTGAATTCCAACATGTTTCTTCAGTGCCTAGATTTAATCTTGAACTCAAATGGACCTTTGCTTTTCCTGGAAATAATTTTATAGCCTTATTATTTTAATTATGTGCTATATATTATAACTTAGGTCGAGAGTCTAAGCTTTTCATAAATTTATTTATGTATTTATTTTTGGCTGCGTTGGGTCTTCGTTGCTGCATGCCGGGCCTTCTCTAGTTGTGGTGAGTGGGGGGCTACTCTTCGTTGCTGTGCACGGGCTTCTCATCGCGGTGGCTTCTCTTGTAGCAGAGCATGGGCTCTAGGCTTATGGGCTCAGTAGCTGTGGCTTGCGGGCTCTAGAGCACAGGCTCAGTAGTTGTGGTGCATGGGATTAGTTGCTGCGCGGCATGTGGGATCTTTCTGGACCAGGGCTCGAACCTGTGTCCCCTGCATTGACAGGCAGATTCTTAACCACTGTACCACCAGGGAAGTCCTACCTTTTTTTCAACATTTCCCTAGTGTGATGTTTTGCACTGCTAGGGCTTTGTGTAAGGCATTGTTAGGAGGATCACATTTCTCTTTTGAGAATTAAAGATATGTGGTACTTTTTGAAAATAAGTTTGAAAGATACTGTAAATAATGAGACAAAATTTAAAAAAAAATCTGTATATGCACATGTGTGCACGTGTGCGCTCATGGGCACGTAAGAGAGGGGGAGTGAAATCTTGGCTATTTAGCTTAGTATTTTAAAAGATAGTAGGATTGGTTTGGAAGAGTTTTCTTGAAGTTTTCCAGCAGATTGAAAACACATTAATTTAAAAGAGACAACTTTCGGCTAGTCAAGACGTCTCTGAACTGGTGAGTTTGAGGGACACCAGCCATTTGGAACTTGGAGGTTCCCAAGGGACCTTTGGTCCTGAGCGTTCGGGGGTAGGGGCACCAGGATGAGCACGTGCTTCCCCACGGCAAACAGAGCTGTGGGTCCTGAGCAGCTCTCGCGAGACCACCATGAACTGAGCTGGCAGGTGGCCCCTGCCCCGTGGCGTTTTACTGTGGGCAGCCCGGCGGTGTGTGGGGATGACACAGCTTTCTTTGCTCCTGTGTCTGCTGCTGTACTCTTTCCTCTGTTTCACCCACCTGTCTGAACCAGCCAGGGAAGAGTCACTTGTCCTTGTTTTGTTTGAAAGTGAAAGAGCTTTATGAATTTATCTCACTTCATTAATTGCACTCAGATACTTTTTCTATATGGGATTTCTTGTAACCTCTTTTTTAAATGTTATGCAAATGAAAAACGTCAAAGAAATGGTTCCTTTTTCTGGGGCAGACATATTAAGTTTAGTAGTAAGGTAGGGTTCTGTCTTTATGCCTTGTTTTTTTCTCCAGCACCTTCTCAGATAAAACCCAGACTTGAGTGTTACTCTTATTCCATCTTTATTGGGAGGTATGCTTTTGCCTACCCATTTTTTTGTTTGACCTTATGACTTGAGGAAGCCCCCATGAAGTGACCTCTCATGGGATTTCCAGTTCTAGACCATGTGAATGACTCACCAGATACAACATAGCTCACACAGGAAGTCTTGTTTTCTCTTAAATAAGTGGCCTCACATAGTTTGTAGTCTACTGAGTAATGCAAACTTGAACTTCTGTCCCAGTTAAACAATTCTTGATGCCTCTGTCATGCTTCGTTCAGAGCTTTGAAATAATACTACCATCTCTGCTCTGGGACACTGTCTTCTCCCCCACCCCCAGTGGTCTTGGGGACCTTGGGGATTGTGGTGGCATGGAGAGCCTTTCTGATTGGACCGCTGAAGTGGCAGAAGACAAACACTGACCAAATAGAAATGAGAGTCCAAAAGGTTCACCACAATAGCTCAGGGAATCTGAGGCTGGAATCTGAAACTAGAGAGCATGGACAGCATTTGTTCGCTGCTGCTAAAAGTACAAAGCATTTCATCTGTTTAAGATGAAAACTAGAAGCATTTTTGAATTATTCTTGCAGATTTCTAAGGCCTTATTATCTTCCTAGTGCTTTGCTTCCTGAATAACTGTGCTCCCCACTGGGGTCATTGAAGTAGGGAATGGAGGAATCACATGGTGTAGGTCACAAGGAATAGAAATGGCAGATGTAACCACGAATCTTAAAGCTCGTTAATGACTTCTTATGCACTGTATTTCTTCTTCAGCCATAAGCATGTTGCATTTTAAAATATACCAAAACACGTTCTCACCTAAACCGTCTTGCATGATATTATATTTTAAGTACATTAACATTTATTTCCACCCCGGGATGTTTCTTAATAGTTAAAAAAGATGTAATCTCTCAAATTATAGCTAAAGTGTAATTGAGATGTAAAAATTACATAAATTATAAATAGTGCAGATTTTCGACACATGCATGAACACAGACATATTCAAATAAAGCCAACTCTGTGATTTCAAATTCATATCCAGGTGAAAATGGAGCTGCCCTTTATAAACTAATAAAGAACAAGATTCTGCTTTGATTTGCTCAAGCTGAACACGGCATTATGCTGCTATCTTGGCATGCTCACCCTGGTGGAGTCTGGAGTCTGATTTTTTATATTTTTCTGTGATACACCAAAGTTTGTCATATAAGCTCCTTCCTGTAGATTATCTGTATAACATGGAATCATAGTGAACCTACAGTTACTATGAAATTGATAGAACTGTTTTGTCAGTCACAGCAGTGACTCAATATTTGAGTTATGAGAAGCTTTTCTGAGCTACAGAAGGCTTAAAAGATCTATATGTTAGAAGAGATAATGGATATTTTTATCAAGTTATGAATCTCTTATAAAGAGCATTAGGCTTTCTGATTGTGTGCAAGCTAAGAAAACATAGTTATTTCACAGTATAATATTTTTCAGTAGTGATGGGCTTCTGAAACCTATTCCAGAATTCTGAAAAGGTCTAAGCAAAAGGTTGCCCAAATATGCACCATTCATCAAAGAATAAAAAACCAAATCAACAGAACTTAGGAACTCTGGAAACAAAGAATGTCTCATATGGAATCAAAATACAACTCTGATTGTAATGAACAATAATCACGCTCCTTCTAAAGAGTTGTGTAAGTTGAGCCTAGCTTATTATCCAATTTCTTAAATAGTTGCAGCAGTATCTTCTCTTGGAGTACTTAGTGTGAAAATCGAGATTCAGACACATTAGTGGCAGTTACTGAAAAGGGCATGTGGCCCTGGGTAGCCCAGCAATTCCATTGAAGGCCACTAGATAATGGTTAGTAAAAATACAGTTTTGAAACATGTGCCTTGGGTCTGTGTTGGATTGGAAATCCTGGGTTATCGTAGGTGGTCAGGTCAAGATGTGGCTGTCTTTTGAGACCTAAATCCAAATGGCTCTACGGACTTTAATAGTAACGCTAGCACTTTGTAGCTTTTGTATTTAGTCACTTGTGGGACAATGTAAATTTATGGAGGAAGGAGAAGTAGAATTAGAATTTGTGGTGCTTCTGAGGACAGTAGCTTCTGGGGGGCCTGGGGTCAGAGCTTTGGATGCTAGTGGCCAGCACCAGGACACTGGACACCTGGAAGTTTGTAAGGACAGGAAAGGGGGAAATTGAAGTAGGGTACAAAGAAAGATAAGAGAGGGCTTGTGTACAAATTCTAATTATTTGTGTTTTTTAGAATAATGGAGAAGGCAGTCAACGAACATATTATACGAAGTTGATCTTAAAGATGTCCAAGTTGTTAAAATTCCTTTAAACTTAGGTTTCATTAGGGTATTAGGATCTATTATAGTCATTTCGAGATTGTTATGCCTGGGCCTTTGCACCTGAATGGTGCAAGCTGGGCATGTCTAGGACGCTGGGGCTGTCAGTACAGAGAAGGTTTGCTAGGGAGCAAAAGGCAGTCGTGTCTTCAGTTAGAACAAGGCATCTGCCTATTAGATCTTAGAAAATAATATGCAAGAAGATGGTGTCAGGAAGCTTAAAAGACCTCACTACAAGGCCAGGAGGCTGGTAGGTTTAGACATGAGTGAAAAGTGAAGAAGCTAGTACTTGAAAATGAGTCACAGGGGAAAAGAAAAGAGGACAGGAGACCAGCAAATCTTGGTCTGCTGGTCTCAGACAATGTGTGTGTCCTGTTTAGGAGAAATACTGGCATTAAGGGCAGGACTAACTCTATATGCATGTGTTAGGTCATTCCAACTTGGAGGAACATAAGGCATTTTTATCATTAAAGTGATGTTTAAAGGGTCAAAGTAATCCTATCTCATAGTCATATCAATACTTACTGAATGTAATATTTTTTTTGTCAGAGAACAGATCTCAGTGCTCTGTTGTTCTTTAGTCAGTTAACAAATGTATCCTTTAGAATAGTTAAATAGAATAGCTAAAATGGCACATCACCCAAACTGTACCTAATTAAGTAATTTCTTAATCCTTGCCTGGAAACCTGTAATATTAGCTCTGACATCTTTATGGTTAAACTCCGTAAAGAGTTCAGTCTCCCCTGGGTGATTGTATTTGCATTTACTCTTTGTAAGGCAGACGGTACTTTGGGTGACATTTCTCTTTGACAGTCATTCCATTGCTTAGCACTCTGAGTATTGACAGCTACATTTATAAATCAGCAGATTGAGGAGAGAAATGGAAAAATAAGCAGAAAAAAATTCTCCTGATAGTGATCATTAACTAGAGGAAAGGTTTTTAAAGTTTCCCCAAATTATTGGTTATTATTTTAAGCATGCATCATCATTTGCTGATGAATAGATCTGAAATGGAAACAAAATGTGAAAGAACATTTATAATTGGAAAAATTATTAGAGCTCTTGGTTCCTAGCCGAGTTAAGCAGAAGTAAGACAAAACAAAAAAGGAAGCAAAACCATGACCATTACCTAAATCGGAGCTAATTTTCATGCTTTTCTGTGTCGTTCTAAGCAAGGCTTTGGACACTTGTACATTTCATTAGTATCTCTAAGATGTTTTCAAATCTCTTTTCCCTATAAAAAGGTAGAGGGGCGAGTTGACATTTCTTTTGCTTCATTCTTCATTCAGAGCTCCCAGTATTTCTCTACATTTGAGCAGAAAGGAATCTACAAATAGAGGGTATAAGAATTAGTAGATTTATAGCTGGACACATCTGTCTGCAAACCAATAATGGACCGGTTTTCAAATGTTGGGGAGGGGGATGGACACTAAGTGGACCAAACCAAGTGCCAGGACATTTTGAAAAGGTCCATAGACAGTGGAAGTGCTTGTGACCTGTGATAAAATAAAGCAGTGAAAATCCTTACAAGTAAGTTCTTGAGAGAGACTAGGAAAGGCTTTCCCAGGTTGTTAAAGCTCTTCCTTATTTTTCATAGTTGTAATTAATAATTTTAAATAAGACAAAATTCTTAATTCTTGCCCTGACCAGTTTATTTTATAAAGCTGTTTGTGTGTGTAAGAATCCATACCCTTCTCATTAGCCGAACTCAGGTTACCATGCACAGGTGAAGAATCTTAAAATCCTTGAGAACAAACACTTAAGACAAATGAAGATACAACTCCAAATACATCATTTATGTTTTTAGCATACAGTGCTATTTGAATTTCATTGTATACCTAGAGAAGAGGCGGCCCATATATTAATTGTTAAAGTGTATATAATTGTGTGTTTTCTCAAATGCTTCCTTTCACATAGCAGGGCTGAATATCGGGTCCTGTCAGATTGTATGTCGTTTAGCATTGAAGACATCAAATGCATGTTTGTTCTTGATGCGGCGTAGATAGATACGACGTTTTTCTTTCTTTCTGTGTTCTTGAGGCTAATGAATTTTTCAGGTTGAGAGGTATGGACTGTCTCTGGGAACAAATGTGTGCAGCAGGAACTGGCCTGGGAGAGAAAATCATTTTCCTACTTAGAACCTGTGTAGTTTATTTTCTGGTGAATTCTTTGTGCTGGTTGCCTCTCTCTACCCGACAGTGGGCGTGCTAGTTGTTAACATGCACAAGGCCTTCGGCTACATTTTACTCAAGCCTGAGGTTTAAAAAAATGTATTTACAAATAAGGATAAAATGTCAATTTAATAGATGCACCTATCTTTAACATTTTATTTTTAATTTATTGTGAGATAACAAAGCTTACTTTATTCCATTTAATAGTGAATTTCAAAAATCTGAGGTAATTGTTCTCACTTATAAAAATATTTGAAGTGAATTTACAATATTTTTCTTCTCCCATATGTGACTTGCAGCTTTTGGTGTTCGTAGGGGATGAAAGTCATTTATAGAAGAGTCATGTATTTGAGGAATAATCTGATGGTTGCATAATTTGTCATGAGTCATATAGTCTCCTAATATGGTATCAAAGTGAATATTTCTTACTGAAGTCTTAGGCAGCTAAGGAGAACTTTTTTCGTAGTGTTATGGGTATAAAATTGATACCAGTTTTTCTAAATAAATAATTATGAGAACATCAAGTCTGGAAAAAATTGCAGTAAACTATTACATTTACATAAGCACAAATGAAGTTGGAATTGCAAAGATCACATCAAAGTGTCTGTGAGGAAGAACAGCTGCTAGGATGAGATTTTGGGGACTTTTTTTAAGTTGACTGTGACATCAAAAGTGGTATATAATAAATACAGAGTACTTTGTTGGAAACTATTTACTTTAATGAAGATTCTGAAGAAATGGTTAGGAAGTGAAAATTTAAAGAAAATTATTTTTTTTTCATTTAAACATAGTCATATAATATTTTGACTTGTCAAAGGGTAGGTATGCCTCAAATTGGTTGAGTAGAAACTTGAGTCATCACAGAGAATTTGAGAGGGACTGAAAGAAGAATCAATTAAACATTTGTTAAGGTCTTCCTTTTCTCCTAATTGTATTATTTGAGCTCTTTCGTATAAAATGTGTTTCATATTTTATAGTTAACAAAATCTTTCTACACTTATTGTGTTATGTAATGCCTACCAAAAAAAGAGCTTGTGAAACATTCACTTTTAATACTTGCAATCATGACCTTTTTGTACTAAGAACCAAGCATGCCAGGTACGTCATGTATATGTCTTCTTCGATTCTTACAAGAACCCTTCAGCTTAGTTATTAGTATTCTTGCTTTATTGATGAGCTAAAAAGAAAAAAAAAAAAAGCCTTAAGCTGGTTGTGGGTCTTCCCTCAAGAGTCACACAATTCCTATGTACCAGAGAAAATATGAAAGCCCATTATATTTTAACTCCATCTGGCTTCTCTCTATATATTTTTAATTGCTTTCTCTTTTAAAAAAGAAGAAAATGAGATGAAAACAGTTAAATAACACACACACACACACACACACACACACACAGATTCTACTGGATACAACCAGTCCTACAAAGGTAAGCAAGACATTTTGCCTTATAATAGGAGAGGCATTTCATATACAACTGTAATAAAAAGAATGCTTTGAATAAATTGAGGAGGATATAAAATACTAGGGATTTATAAAAGAGGCAGCAATTAATTTGTATTGGAGGGAATAAGAAGGACTTCATTAGAGGCCCTGATGGGCGAGCTTGGGTCTGAAAGGTGGATAGATCTTTGTTAAGGAGAGAGGTCAAGCGTGAGGAGTACGTAGGGATGGAGCTGGAAGACTGGAAGGCAGGGGGTAGGGGGTGGGGTGGAACTAGATCAGGGAACACCTGGAATGTCATGCTGAAAACTCTGTTCAATTCAGTTGATCTCAGAGAATTTAGGGGGGAAAGTCAACTGAATGTTAGAATGATAACTCTGATGAAAGAACATAACATGTTTTAGTTGAAGAAAAAGATAATTAAAAGAGAACAGAGAATGTTGCACATTTCCTAGTGGCATACAGGAGGGACCTGAAATAAGAGAGTTGGAGTGGAAAAGATGGAGAGCGTCTCCAAGGTGGAAGGATTGGATTGGATGATTTTTCATTTGATGATGATTTACTTGTAGGGGCACATGGAAAGAGAAAGAACTAGAATGGTACCAAGGTCTCTGGCATTAGTGACAGGGAAGATGGAAGGCTTTGAAGGTTTAGGGGGATGGATGATGATTTCATTTTGTGCAACAGGCCAGCAGATTTAGCACTGAGGAGATGATTGACACTGGAGGTGGTTATCTTCATGAAGGGTAATCCGATTGTAATGGGGAAGAATATGTGAAAGTTGGGGTAGTTGAACCATACGGATATGAAATAATAATTTTTCAGAAACTTGTCTAGCTTGGCAAAAGAGAAAGAATGAAGACACAGGTGATGCTAGCTTGTCTAATAAAAATGATGCTGGTGATCATAGCTGAGAGTTTTTGAGCTCTTCCGGGGGTCAGGCATTGCCCTAAGTATTTCCCCATTTACTCCTCATTGCACCCTTATGAAAGAGATTGTATTATTATTTTCTTTCTACTGATGAAGGAAAAAACACACATAGAACATAATGGAAAGTGACTACGCATATATAACAGACATGTTTCAAGACTAAGGCGTCTGAGTTTAGGAGTGAGAAAATGGATTCACAACAGGAGCTGGAATGTCATTAATGTTTCATGGCACTTTGCATACTCCTTTATTTTACAGTTGCTGGTGGACAGTGTGGCCACCCTCTAAGACATAGGGTGGAGGCATAAGTTTGATGTTTATTCTCTAATGCCCCTTCATTAGAAAAGCAGGCTGTTTAACATGGATTTGTGACTCTTTCCAAGATTATTATGTAGGTATGATTACGAATAGAAACCTCAGTGCATCAAGTTAATATTTATAAAAGTGATTAGAACAGTGCTTAATAAGAAGTCAAATAATATTAGCCATTATTATTAGCATCATCATCCATCTTTTCATCCATCCATAGAGCCAGTAAATATGGAGTGCTATTTACTAAGCACTGGGGATTTGAGATGAAAGACAGAGCCTGCCATCAAGGAACAGTCCAAGGGGGAGGAAAGCAAAGCAGCCAACTACAGAGGGTACTGATCCCTTAAAAATAAAAGATTGAGTTAATTATCGAACATCTTAAGTGGTGTGTGCTTTCTAAGCCTTGAAGACAGAAGATATAACAAATAGAATTGAATGTATTTGTATTTATAACTTTTATACCAAATGAAAAATCAGATTAGGAGCTTATTAAACTGTGAATATAACTTGTAGCAAAATAAAGGGCAACTGTTTTTAGTATATAATGGTATCAATTAAACTTAAGAAATTAGTAAGCATCTCATAGATTAATGATCAACATATGTGAACTAACCATTTGCTAAAGAGTGATCAGCATGTCTAAACAAGAACAAAAACACTACAGCTTAAACAGTAATCAGAAAAATATAAATTAAAACCATTATGAGCTAACTTTTCCTTTGTAGATTAGACACACATTTTTAAGACATTTTTGTTGATAATGTGCAGTGAAATGGGCTAACTCATGAATTACCAACAGCAGTATAAATAGTACAGTCCTTGAAAAAACAACTTAGTGATATGTGTAATACTGTGTGGCCTGTTCTACAGCAATACTGTTATGTGTGGTGAAAGCGATGTGCATTTCCATTTCAGCCCTATTTAAGCAGGAGAAAATTGGAGTAATCTAAATGTTCATTTAGAAGTGGGGAATGATTAGGTAAGCAGTGATTCTATAAGGGATTTTTTAGAAGGGCGTTAGTAATATTATTCAATACCATGGAAATTGCCCATATAATATTAAATAAATAAAGCAGGATACAAAAATTATGTATGTAAAAATATAGGCATTAATAAAAAGAGAGGACATATATATTGTTTTTTTTAAAGTAGATAATCTTTTTAAAGATTTTTAAAGTTTTTATTGAATTTGTTACAATACTGCTTCTGTCTTATGTTTTGGATATTCGGCCGTGAGGCATATGGGATCTCAGCTCCCCAACCAGGGATCGAACCCGCACCTGCTGCATTGGAAGGCGAAGTCTTAACCATTGGACCACCAGGGAAGTCCCGAGAGGATATATTTTGCTATTGTATTGGGTTTGGGGGTAGCAAGTCTATAAGTGACTTCTTTGGTTTATCCACATTTTACAAATTTTATTTAATTAGAATCTATTCATGAATATGTGTGTACATAATCAATTTCATCACCAACTTAAAATTGATTAGGATTTTAAAATATTTACTAAATGACTTCACTTTGATTTTTCAGAATAGCTTGTAAGTTAGATAGGGCTGGTAATATATTTTTCTTTTTAGAGATAAAGAGGGATTCATGAGTTCCCAATATTAAAAATATTATGTTAGAAAATGTCTTAAGAATCTTTATACAAAAAAAGATGTAGAAAGACAAGATTAAGTAAAAGTGGCTTTTCTAAGTTAGCTTCTATACATATTTTCTTAGAATATTCCAAGAATTTGGGGAGAGAGAGAGGGAAGGGCAGAAGGGAAAGTTCTGGAGGAAAAAAAAAAGTGCGTGCATTTTTTTCTTCAAGAGCAACTGAGTGCCAGAAAAGCAAACAAAACATTTACAAATTCTTAATACTATAGTAGGAGCTTTTGGTTCAAACAGGAAAAGGAGAGCCTTAAAGTTGGAATCAACTTATCAAGAAGGCATCTTTGGAGTTGACATTATGAATTAGAGTGTTTTCCTTTGCCTCTACACTCTTTTTACTACCTTCTCAGTTTTTGGCTGGGTTTGGTGTGTCATCATTCAATGCTAGATGCACCCAGCCATACTACAGGGTGTAAACCCCACCCAACACTTTGTCCTTGAGAAAACACACACTTCAGGTCAGACAGACCTGGATTCTGGTCTGGATTCTGCCACTTCACCATTACAAGGTCTTGGGTGAATTATTCCAACTCTCTAAGCCTCAGTGTCCTTGTTTTCATACTAAAGGCGCCTTGTAAAGTGATTTGGTGGGATTAAACGAAACAACATAGGAAAAGATTTAGCAAAGCGTCCAACACATCATAAATGCTCAAGAAATGTTTCTTTCCTAAATCAGCCACTGTCAGGGTGTTGTTTACTCTGCTCTTGGTTCTGAAAGGTGGATACAGTGTTCCTATATAATTCACTTTCTATCAGAGTCTTAAGAGTTTTAGCCAAATTATTAACTTTATTTTTAAAATAATTATACATGAAATAACATACTTGGCAAGTTATTAATACATTAGGTTGGAACCTAGCATATATTTCATTAAAAGATATCTCAAATTTAGTGAATTATTTTGCCAAGAAATAATATGTAGTATTTGTTACAAACTTTGGGTAAAAATACTTGTTTTTTTTAGAACATGAACACTTTATCAAGTTTGTAACAAATATTTAGCCCAATTTTACCTCATAAGAGAAAAGATTACCTAAGTTGCCTAAAAATTGAAATAAATGTTCTTTTGTAAACATTCAAAATGATGTTTCAACAGACTTATTTATCATGACTAAAATATTGCTGTTATAATTTTAAAAGACAGAAGTATTGGTAATAATCTTCCCATAAAACACCAAGTAATTTTACTTCGGGCAAATAGTTAATTTTTTCCATGTGGTTGTAAATCATCTAAACCATGAAAAAGGATACTAGAGGGTGGACTAGAAATAACAAACTTAGACCAAAATTCTCCATGGGTCAATATTAGGAATTGAGAGCCTTTCTACTTTTAAAACACTCTGTTCTGTGGGTCTTCGGTATCATAAAGTATAAAGTTGAGGAATATCAGATTCTTTTCAACTAGAGGATGAACACTGAGCCTTCCATTTGATTTTTAACACAACGCCTCTGTTTATTATAACCGTTTGTTACCATAAAAGTATAAACTGAAAGGTAGCAATGATGGGTGAGTGTAATATATTACGTTAAATAAACTTGTCCTGTGAGCAGTGCAGGGAAAGCTCTGTTTACATTACAGTAAGCTGTTTTCTGCTACATTTACAATTCTGCTGGGCAAGTAAATTAAGAGGGCTTATGACAGCTCAATTTAGTTTATCTGGTCAACCCCCCAAGACATTATTAGTATAATTTTAGCATATTTAGCTCTATTTAGGTATTTAGTAATGCAATACCAACAAAGTCTTTTTTTTTTTTTTTAAAGGAAAGAATGTTTTAGCTTTATCATTTAGAAAAAAGAACAAAAGAAAATTACTGGGCCAAAACCTGAACAATACAATCCAACATCATCAAACTTGCAAAGAAGGTGAATATAAAGATCACTGTATGAGGCTGAAGGAGACTTGAAAAACGGAAGGATGTTTAACATATAAAAATAATTTTTCATACTCCTTCCCACAAGTTGATTCAGGTTTCACCTTTGGTTTGATCCCAGAGTAAAAATGGAGGAGTTGAAAAGACGTGTGGAATTTGCAGATAGTTCTAAATTCTATTCTGTATTAAGTAGAATAGATACCAAGACAAGAAATTTACTTAATGACAGTGTTTTTTCCCCCAGACTTCATTTTCTCAGCTTTCTATTATTTAGGATGACTTGTCACTTTCTGCTCTCTCTCTCTCTCTGTGTGTGTGTGTGTGTGTGTAGTCATAGCATAAAGTGGCAGGGCAGCAATGTGCAGTGCAAGGAGGCATGGGTTTGGGATTAGAGCACCCAAATTCAAGTCCCTGCTCAGCCATGTGTCAGGTAGGTGCCCACTTACACTAAGTAAATTGTTGGAGGCTTAGTTAAGGCTCTCAAATTCTGGAAACTCAAAATTATATGAGAAATATGGGTTCCCTGTTCCTGTTAATCATATAGGGACCTTTGCAAGTTACACATTTTGTGCCTTTCAAGCCACTGTTCTTTACCTTTCCCTCCAGCCGAATAGATCCCACTTCTCTTAAGCATTTCATAGCTCTGCATTTGCACATACTGTTCTCTTTGTCAAGAATGCTTTTCCCCCTCCTCCTCCAGGTGAGAGTTTTATCATACTTCTGTGCCCATCTCAAATTTCCCCTCTACTCTAAAGCTTTTCTCTAAGGTACCTTTAGTTACCTCTTGTTTTAAATATATATACTGCTTCCGACAGACTCACAGACCTAGGAAACAAAATTATGGTTACCAGAGGGGCAAGGGAGGGAAGGAGAGATGAATTAGGAGTATGGGATTAACAGATACAAACTACTATACATAAAATGGATAAGCAACAAGGATTTACTGTATAGAACAGGAAATTATATTCAATACCCTGTAACAACCTATAATGTGATATAATCTGAAAAAAATATAACTGAATTACTATGTTGTACACCTGAAACTAACACAATATTGTAAGTCAATTTTATTTCAATTAAAAAATATATATATATACTGCTTCTAAAATTAATATAAATACATTCTATAAAAATATAGAAATAAAAAGGTAAAAATATCAACCATAACTCCATGTATAGCGATAAATATCATTAGTATTTTAGTGTAGTTTCTTCCAATTTAAGTTTATGCACACCCATTCTCCTCCTCCAAAAAGCAAGCAGTTACCACAACAAAATCAACTCAGGAACTGGTATGTATATAACTCTGTATTCTTTTTTCCACTTAATATTAGATCATGTGCATTTTAAAAAGCTTTAGGTATTCTTAGAAAACATTATTTTAATATTTTCATAATAGTCCATCACACAGGTAGAGTGTAATTAATGTAAGAGTTACTCTCTTGTTGGCCATCGAGGCTATTTAACATATTTTTCTTTTATAAACAAAGGATTCTTGTGCACATCTAATACTATATCTGTAGGACAAATTCCTAGAAGAAGAATTCCTGGGCATGTGCCTTTCTAATACTTTTGAAATATACTGCCAAATGGGCCCCTAGTGAGGTTGCATCATTTTTCACTTCTGCTAGCCTAGTGCAGTAGTGCCTGTTTGCACTGAGCTCTTCCTGCAAGGGCAGCACTCATCACACCGTATTTTAATGATTTATTACTTGTCTGTCTTGCTCCCTAGACTACATACTTCCAGGTGGCAGGAGCTGTATCTTATTCATTTTGAATCCTAGGGTCTAGCGCAGAGCCTGCTCTGGAAAATAAGTGCCGAGTTAAAATCTACAGAATGAATTATACTTTACCACTTTTTGTTTCTAATCTATTTGTCATGTATTTCTATAAGTTGATTCTTAATTGTTGATGATATTAAAAAAATATGAAATTCTGCTATTTCTGTCACTTCGTTGAACAACCCTGTCATTTCAGTATGTTAATTTTAGGACTGGCCTCGTTCTAGCCTATGACAGATTTCTTCTCTCACACAGTGTTAGCTGTGTCGAGGATAAATATGGTCATGAAAACTGAGTTTGTAGCTATCACACTTTTGATTATGAGTGTTTTGAAAAAAATCATGAAGCTAGGTGTAAAAACATCCTTTAAAAAAGGACATAGACTTTCTTCACAATGCTTGGGAGTTCCTTGCTGCTGGTATAATTTTCCTAGGTTACTCAGGCTCATAAATGCCCACCGTGGTAATATATTCATTTTGTATCATGTGGCATTACAAGATGTTGGTAATTTATCTTTGGTTAGGTGTCTCTCCTTAAATCCTTTAATCATTCTTCTCAAGCCAGTATTGAGGTATTACTTATAAAATAGAACATTTGTGGATCTGATCCTAAGAAATCACATTATAGTGGTGAAGTGATAGATGGAACGTGTCGGTGCTAAATGGCACTGTATATTATCAGCCCAGTAAGTGCTCAGTGAGTGGAGAAAGGACACCCTAGCCATCTGAATTTGAGGTAAAACAGCCTATCCTTTATAATCCAGCAGAATTAAAATTGTAAGTTATACCGGACAATACCAAGATTACTGCCAAGGATGCATATTGAGGTAAGAAGAGACCGTGAAGTCACGAACGTGGCCTCTCATGGTATTGAGGGCACAGAATGGGGATTTGGATGCTGGCTTAGATGTGGCCATGGGCAGCTTACCCCAGCTCTGGAGACTTCCTTTCCTTCTGGCACACCAAGGATAGGAATGGTACAGACTCACTTCACAGATGTCGTGCAGATTAAACGAATTCAACGCATGTGGAGCACTTTCAACAGTGCCTGGAACATACTTTTTAAATCAGATTTTCTAATGAATCAGGGTTGCAAACTTCAGTAAGATCGTTTTAATGATTTTAACCTGGTAGCCAATAAAAAAAAAATCCAGCCAAGGGATGGGAAAAAATAAAAGAAAATATATTGTACAATGCAGTATTACTGAGTGCAAAATATATGAATAAAGTAGTCAAAATGAACATAATACATAAAATATTTGATCTTCGTTTCCTAAATTCTATTGCCTTTTTAAATTGAATATTATATTTTAATATAACTTTTTAATTAGATTTTAGAAATAAAATTATTAACTGATTAAATGCCATATACTTAAAAATTAAGGAAAGTGTGAAATTTAAACAGACTAGCCTGTATTGTTATTACATTATACAACATTCTTGCATAAATATACTTTCCATAAAATAAGATGCCCATCCTTTAAAAGATGGTGTTTATCCATTTCCCATAACTCTGTAGTACAAATTGATGCCCACATGTTTTAAATCAAAGTCCCATTCTACCCAGATTTTGGACATATAAAACAAAAATTCACAAGTTAAAATAATTGTGAATACATGTGTCTTAATTAGCTTTTAACCTGGGTTTGGGTTCCATAAATGTAGCAGAAATCACTGGCCATTTATTCAAGCTAATCGGAATATGTTTCTTTAAAAAGTTTATAGAGTTTATTATTAAACAGTTAACAGTACTCATTACCCGGCCACAAATAGCTACAGCAATAAGTGACTGATGACAGTTCCACGGGGTTGCAACTAGAGTGAGAAAAAGACCAGGAATTCTAGAAATTAATTGCTTCATTAAGCCCAGATTTTAAAAACAGTTTCCTGTTTTAAAAAATCTCTGCCTGAAAAACCACTGAACTGCTGAATATGTTCCAGTATTTCCAGTATCAATTTTCACTGTAGCCAAGATAATTCACCAAGATGTAAGTTCTCTGTAATAATGTTGGATCAATCAGAGTCTATTGCCTGATGTCAGCAAACAAAGAAATAATGGAAGTGTCAAAATGCATTACCCAAAGGGAGTATAAATTGTAAGAAAACTCTAGATTAATATCTGACAGTTAGATTTGAAAAGAATGTCGTTTCTATTCCAGAAAGCAGTGAAAGTTGGAAGGATGAAACAGACTCTTGATTTAGCCTTGCTTCTAATTAAACGATGGTGGGGAGGAGGATGGTAAGAGAGACGAGGAGGACAGGAAGTCTGCTCAGAAGCCCCAAAGTTCAAGCTCAGTATACTGTCATGAACATAATTTAACTTCTCCATCTTATTTCAGCCCTACTTCCAAGAAATAAGAAAGAGGAAATCTTTTCGCTGTTAATCTTTCATTCCTACCTCACAGTGTTTATCAATGTGAAAATAGAGCTAATTCAGAATGATAAATGGAAATGACTTTGTTGCTATCCCATGTGTTGTAGCAAAAGCTAAGCTAAAATGCCTACTTTTAGAAACAGATTTAATTTTTTAATGTGGTTTCATCTAAATATATGCGAATGTCTACAATAACATCCATGTTCTCATTTTAAATGGCAAAGCTACATCTCTGTACAGTTGTGCAAACTGTTGTGTGACCACATTTCATATCATGTTAGAAACGAGATGTTGCCCACTTATATTTCCACACGCTGAACACAGACACATTCCAAAATGAATGGACAAGTTTAGCTATTAAAAAAAGGATGCCCACAGATGTAAATTACACCTTCTAATAGACAAGACATTAATTATGCATCCTATTAGACAATCTTAGATACTGCAAAGATTCTGAAACAAAGTATTCTTATTCTCATGAGCAGATCTAACTATGTCAGTTCGGAAACAGGCACCAAAATGGGTGCACCAGGGCTTTCTTGGGGGAGGTGTCTGTGAAGGCTGAAGAGGAAGGGTATGGGGCTAGGCAGGAGGACCTTCAAACCACAGTGCAGTTTGGAGAAAAGCTCGGCCAGGTTGATAGGAAGTCTCCGAGGCACAGAGACGGGCAGGAGTAGCCTGATTCTAGTACCTGCCCTTGCTTGACCACTGGCTAGGAGTGCCTGGAGGTGGGGGGGACAGGGGTCCTGGGCCTGATGGAGGGCATGTGGCCTGCTGTGAACACCACAGTGGATCAAAAAATACAATAACTCCGGGCTGAGGCAACGACCCTTCCCAAAGCAGGTTCTATCAAAGGGAGCTCTGAGCAGGCAGCGTTGTGGCCACCTTAATGACTAATACGTAAAAGGTAAAAATTCATCTTTTACAAATGAGCGGCATTTGAAAGTTTATCTACCTCTGACCTGTTTTATTGTTCATAGATGTTTACATTTATTTTGTGGTTTGGTTTCTAAGTGTCAGCCCTCCTATTTCTGAGTGCCAGCAGTGAAGTAAGCAGCTTGCTACTGTCACTCCACAGGAATCCCCTGCTTGTGGCATCTTTGACGTTCGTTTGATCCTTTCCCGGTTCTAACCAGGGCAGTCAATGGGAGTTTGGATTCAGCCCTCCACCTGGCTTTCTTTGTATGATCATAGGAGGTTAGTGAACTTTTTAATCCTCAGTTTTCTTGACTTGTAAAGTGGTAAGAATAAAATAAAAGATGGAAAGTGAGGATTTAATGAGAGAACACATATAAACCTCTCAGTATGATGCTCGGCATGTGTTAAGCACATTAGCAGTTTTTATTGTGACTATAATTTTTGAGTATTCTTCTATTATCTATCCATTTCATACTCTTATCCAGAAATATCTGGGTTACTGTATATGTTATATTGCTTCCATTTGAGCTGAGGAGCTTTGCTTTGAAAGCTCCAACTGGGTCTTTCAACTTTATTAGAGAATAAGTGATGTCAGAGGTCCATAAAGTACCAAATTAGGCCCGTGTCTAGTGCTGTAGATTTTAAATGTGACATTTTGCCTATTTGCAAGCAAAATGCAAGTTTCATGAAGTGTACTAAGCTTTCATACTTATGAGAACAAAAATAAATGTCAAGGACCCTGAGGTTTATGGATAAAAGGAAGCGTGTTACCTGTCTGGATGGAGGCCAGGGCACCTGCAGTTCAGAGACCTGGTTTACTAATCAAGAAATGATACACATTTTGTTACTTTTGTTGCTTTGTGAGAAATGCTCACCATAAAATGATAAACTGCTTGAGAATGTGCATGATGGATAGTTTAAAAAGTAAAGGATTTCCTTGGTGGCGCAGTAGTTAAGACATGGGTTCGAGCCCTGGGCCGTGAAGATCCCACATGCTGTGGAGCAACTAAGCCCATGTGCCACAACTACTGAGCCTGCGCTCTAGATCCCGTGAGTCACAACTACTGAGCCCACGTGCCACAACTACTGAAGCCCACACACCTGGAGCCCGTGCTCTGCAACAAGAGAAGCCATCGCAATGAGAAGCCCGCACACCGCAAGGAAGAGTAGCCCCCGCTCACCACAACTAGAGAAAGCCCGCGTGCAGCAACAAAGACCCAATGCAGCCAAAAATAAATAAATAAATAAATAAATTTTTAAAAACAGTAAAGTATTTTGAGAATTATAAACAGTGGGATTCAATACAGTATTGTGTGGACCCAAACCAAGTGATTTGTGAAACTGTTTTATCACTCGCCCCTGCCAGTGATAGAAATTGCTCCTCGTGTGAAAGTATAAATTTGTGGGTTTCAGTTGTGCTGCCCTTGTGTTTTTTCCAGGAAATTGCATACCACAGAGACAGATGAGTATTAGTAGCTTACATATAGTTGGGAGAAGAAAGAATAGAATATATATTCTAAGAAACTATATAAAGAAAGGGTAGAGGGCTTCCCTGGTGGCATAGTGGTTAAGAATTCGCCTGCCAATGCAGGGGACACGGGTTCGAGCCCTGGTCCGGGAAGATCCCACATGCCACGGAGCAACTAAGCCCGTGTGCCACAACTACTGAAGCCTGTGCGCCTAGAGCCCATGCTCTGCAACAAGAGAAGCCACCGCAATGAGAAGCCCACGGACTGCAGCTAAGAGTAGCCCCCACTCACCCTAACTAGAGAAAGCCCGTGCACAGCAACGAAGACCCAATGCAGCCAAAAATAAATAAATTTTTTTAAAAAACTAAAAAAAAAGAGAAGGTAGAATATATAGTATGTTGAGTGGTGATAGATCTATGGAGAAAAATAAAACTGAAATGAAGGCTTTGGTTTTTTTTTTTTTTTTTTTTTTTTTTTGCGGTAGGCGGGCCTCTCACTGTTGTGGCCTCTCCCCTTGCGGAGCACAGGCTCCAGACGCGCAGGCCCAGCGCCACGGCTCACGGGCCCAGCCGCTCCGCAGCACGCGGGACCCTCCCAGACCGGGGCACGAACCCCCGTCCCCTGCATCGGCAGGCGGACTCTCAACCACTGCGCCACCAGGGAAGCCCGAAGGCTTTGGTTTTGAGTAACAAGGGTTACCGTAAACTGTGACTGTTTTTCCAAAGGCCCATATTTTAAGATACTGGCTGGGTTTAGGGGTGTAGTGTGTGTCTGAGAAGCAGAGCTAAATGCATGGTCTGGGTGATGTTGGGATGGTTCTTACTAAAAGAGCACTAACTGTGTGTCACACACTATTCAGGGACTTTACACATATTCATTTAGATTAATTCTCAGAACAGCCCTATGAGGAAGGTACTTCTGTCTCCATTATACAGATGGAGAAATTGAGACATGGCATGGTTATATAACTTGGCTGAAGTCACGAAGTTAATCAGTGGTGGAGATGGATTAGGACCCACAGAGTCTGGCTCCAGACTATGTTCTGAAAAGGAAAATGTGTCTGGGAAAGAAGGGCTGGCTCCTGTTTCTCCATTAGCTTGTAAGGAAGTATAAGGAGTAAGTATTGGGGAAGAATGGAAAGATAAAAGGAAAAAATGGCTCAGGGAAGAAGTGGATCCATATATGCTTTTTCTCCTTCTCTGTTCTCTCTTGGGCATGGGCTTCCAACTCCCATTTTTTTTTCCATCGTAACTGAGGGGTTGATGCTTACTGGGGAAATGCTCCAGGGTATTAAGAGAGCTGTACCTTAATTCATCTTTTCCGTGGTGAAAACCAATGAAATCACTTTGTATTAAGGGATGGGTTTGCCCAACACAGACCATTTGAGAATGATTTGTAACTAGGGAAGCTAGTGGTTGATTTCAACCCAAGGCTGCATATTGTATTGTCTTTTTTCTTCTTCATTAATGCTTTGGGCAGTTATCCTCCATCTTTATATATTATTGATCCTTGCATCTAAGTAAAACATCTTTCCTTAACCTAAATTCCTTTACATCAAAAAAAAGATTCTATACACCTTTTCCCAAAAAAGATTTAAGGTAACTTTCAAAAATACTTCAAATATAACACAATAAAATGAAATAAAGGAGATAAGGAAAATAATGATAGGAAAAAAAAAGCAGAACTGGCAATAAGTTAACATCAGTTCATGTGTACTTCAAAGTGATGGGAAACAAATAGGATTATAGACTCCTGGTAATCAACACAAAAAGGAAAATATAAAGTAAAATGCAATGTTCTTTGGGTTTGAAAAGATTAATAGAAGTGTAGTTATCTGTGTACCACAGAGAGAAACTTCCATAGTTCCTTATATAGAGATATTGTGTGAAGTAATGAGTATCATCTGTGACACTGATGGTAAATTAAAAAGTGTACACAGGGGCTTCCCTGGTGGCGCAGTGGTTGAGAGTCTGCCTGCCGATGCAGGGGACACGGGTTCATGCCCCGGTCCGGGAAGATCCCACGTGCCGTGGAACGGCTGGGCCCGTGAGCCATGGCCTCTGAGCCTGCGCGTCCGGAGCCTGTGCTCCGCAACGGGAGAGGCCACAAGAGTGAGAGGCCCGTGTACCGCAAAAAACAAAAAGTGTATACAAAAGATACATTGGACTGTTTCTTTAAATGACCTTTATTGAAGTCTGTAACATAATATCCAAGAAAAATTCAGCCAAAACAGTTCTGCTAGGGTCAAACATGACATGGTTCCCATGTGCATCTCCTGATTATTCTGGCTTGATTCAAGGATCAAATTTAGTGTGTTTGCAGAAGAAATTTCAAGATTATATTCTCTGACAAATGCTTTAAATTTAGATATGATATGCCAATAAAGAAGGACAGACTTATATGAGTTATAGTTTCTGATCATGTTTATTTTAAAAATTAAATTGTTTTTCTTTTATTGTTAATGAAAGCATTAGAATTTAGAAATTGTGTATGACTTCCTCTGAGAGGAGATGTAAACTGATGCATTTTCTGTTGAATATACATAGATGATAATGACGTTTGAGTCTCAGACCATCTCAGGGAGAAATAACGATGACAGAAATTGCAAAAGCTTATGTTATTTATTTTTATTTTATTTTATTTTTTTTTGCGGTACACGGGCCTCTCACTGTTGTGGCCTCTCCCGTTGCGGAGCACAGGCTCTGGACGCGCAGGCTCCGCACACGCAGGCTCCGCGGCCATGGCTCATGGACCCAGCCGCTCCGCGGCATGTGGGATCTTCCCGGACCGGGACACGAACCCGTGTCCCCTTCATCGGCAGGCGGACTCTCAACCATTGCACCACCAGGGAAGCCCCTTCGGTGTATGTTTAATGAACATTCTACACAAGAAAATCTTAGAGAATGTGCTTATCTCCATATATATTGATACAATACATATAAATATGTATGTATATACGTATACACATATGTACATATGTGTATAAAAGTCCCTTGACAGGACGGGCTCTTCAGGTGGTATTTCAGATTGATTTACAATGTGGTTTCATCCAGCACATGCAAACATAGACCCTTTCCCTTGGAAGGTCACTAATAACTGTTTTCTACCCTAATTCTCTCCCCACTTCCTACCGTGGCCTGTCCCCAGCATATCCCAGCCCCTCCCAGCTCCTCTGGGGACATCTTTGCCAGTTACAGGTTGCCTACTTTTCTTCACTGTTTCCCTTCCTACCAGGTCTTTCTACTTCACATTCTCAATTCCTTCCCCTTTTCAAAAGTAAATAAGTAAAATGACAGGAAAAACCAACCTTCTGTCAAACCATCCTTGGGCCCCTCCACCCCCAGATAATACCACGTCTATTCAAAGGTAAGTAGAAATATTAATTTTTAAAATTATATTTGATTTAGCTATGAGTTGAGTTTCTGTTTCCTGCATCCATTTAACTAGTAAATAATTGTGAAAATTTTTTTGTCCTTTTCTCTGAAACATAAAATGTATAAGTGCTGAATTTACTTAAAGTGTAAAATGAGATTTAGGGGCATATACTAAATTTGAGAATTCAGGAGGCATTCCTTTTATTTTTCCACAAACAGTTTCCTCTGAGCAGAAGCATTTACTGGTTTGTTATTGTTGTTTTGTTTTACACTGGGAAAATAAATAATGTATTTTGGGTTATACAAGGTTAGTCATATTAACAAGAACCAGTTTTTGTTACCTAAAGTTTGTTTCAAAAGTTGTGATTCTGAAAGCCCATTGTCATCAAAAGAAAAAGAAAGTTTTTCGTATTTATGTTTGTTCCAGATCATAAATACTTTTGTTTTTATAATATAATGCATCCCAGGGATACAAAAAACAGTCAGCATTTCATTTTGTACATTCACACTTTTACAGCTGCTTGCAGGGTATGTGTAAAATAACTGGACTACAAGTTCACTTTTCTGGCAGATGAGGATAACAACATAGATGATTGATATTAAACTACTCAGAAATGCTCTAATAGAGATAACTTTAAAATGTCTAAGATAAAGTCTTAGATTAACTTTATGTACATAGTGTGTTTGCAGCTAAAAATAATTTTATAAAGTTTTGAACTTATATCTCAAGTTTAGTTGACAACTATTTCTGCAGCTATTTTCTTAATTACATTAAGCTAAAGTTTTAAAATCCCATAGTGTGAACTAAACTTAATTTGTACATTTTATGGAATCCGTTTTGGACATTTGCTATAATATTTCTTATACTTTGACAAAATTTTCTGATCACCATTCAGCAAATATATGACAAGAGGAAAGTGAAAATTAATGAGTCATGATTCCTAGAAAAAGCAGTTTATTTTATGTAGCTAATATACATGACTACATTTTGATATTATTCCAGACTATGCATAATTACTTCATTAATTGAACAACATAGATGGCCAAGTGGAGGATATTAACACCTTTGTGTAGTGGTTGTGATGATGACATGAAATAATACTAAGCTCCAGGCACAGAGTCTTTTATGTAATAGATAATGATAGTAACTAGTAAGCAAATAAATGAAGTGAATAAGTAAAAAAATACAATCTGATTATATTAGTGTTGCAATGATATGAGACATTATTTTCAAACCAAGGAGAGAATTTTTTTCCATATATAAGCTAATTTTAGTAAATTTTCTTGGTGAGGTCTGAACGCCTTCCAAGGCTTTCATGACAGTATTCCATTCTGCCTCTCCTTATTCCTCCTTGCCCATTCCTTTGCTCTTTTCCTAGAAGAACTGCACTTCTCTGCCATCCTATTTGATGTTAACAGCCTAGCTGACTTTTTGGAATCAGGCTCTCCCAGTTCTGATCTATCACTGCCATATTCATTTTTCTTAAATAGTACTTTCACAAGACCTCTTCTCAGCAAGTAAATGTTCAGCTATCTCCCATTTGACCTTACAATTAGAATCTAAAAGCCAAAGTATCTTACCTTTCTACCTCATCAGCATGCGTTCTCTGTATTTGCTTGGTGTTTCTTCTTCCTGTAGGGGACTTTACTTCCCATTCCTTCCAATTCCTTATAGCCTCCACTGCCAGGGGGGAACTTCTCCCCTTGTGTGGACAGTGCTCTTTTCTCATCCCCAAAGCCAATGTAACACTTGACTCTGGCATAATAGAAGTATACCTGCAGTTTCATGTTTATTCTGGGTGTGATAGATTAAAGATGACCACAAATTATTTGACTTTCTTCCCATGGAGGTGTGATGTCTGTGTGCCCTTCCCTTGGCCATGGGCAGGCTCTGTGATGCTCTGACCGACACAATATGGCAGAAGGACACTCTGCCAATTTCCAGTCCTGGGCCTTAAGAGCTGGGCAGCTTCGGCTGCTTTTCTCTTCCTAGAGCGCTCGTTCCCCAAGCCTCCGTGTAGAAAATGTGACTACCCTGAGGTGGTCCTGTTTCTTTTATGAAAGAAAGGACTGTAATGGGTTGCTGACTCTAACTTATGTTTTTTTTATATATATATATATAAATGTATTTTATTTATTTATTTATTTATTTATTTATTTATTTATTTATGGCTGCATTGGGTCTTTGTTGCTACGCGCGGGCTTTCTCTAGTTGCGGCGAGCGGGGCCTACTCTTCGTTGCGGTGTGTGGTCTTCTCATTGCGGTGGCTTCTGTTGTTGCAGAGCACAGGCTCTAGGGCATTCGGGCTTCAGTAGTTGTGGCACGCAGGCTCAGTAGTTGTGGCGCACGGGCTTAGTTGCTCCGCGGCCTGTGGGATCTTCCCGGCCCAGGGCTGGAGCCCATGTCCCCTGCATTGGCAGGCGGATTCTTAACCACTGCACCACCAGGGAAGCCCTAACTTATGTTTTAATTTGAGACTTGCCCCAAAACAGTGGTCTCCAAAGTACAGTGTGTTTAGGTGTAGGAAGTAAATATTATAAATTGCATTGCTAAGTATTTTTGTTGAATATTTTTAAATTTCCATTGGGTGCATCATTTATATTTTAGTAATGTGTGATATGTAATACATGGTTTTGATTTATGTATGAATATACATCTACTTGAGGTATAATATATATTTTAATGAACAATTGCATTGTTAAAGTGTTCAAAGTTCCAGGAGTCTGTAAAAATAATCCTGGACCTCTGTGTGTATATGTACCTACCTGTGCTTCCTAGAAAAAGAGTAGTAATTCACTTCTGATGCAGAGTTACAAGTCCCTGAAATGTGGAGGACGCACGTATAAAAGAGAGGTGAGCCAAAGGCTCTCCTTACAGATTTCCAGATCTATGCCTCTAATTTGATTTATTCTCCCCAAATCAATTCCATTTCTTTAGGTGCCTACATAATTTCTCTACATGTTTCATAATAATATCAAAATGTAAAATGGAGATTTTATATTTTCTGAATTTTCTTTATTTATACAGCAAGCAAATCAATCTTGAACACCCATGATAGCTACATAGCACTGGGCTAGGTGCCGATGTGGCAGAGATGTGGAAATTGTGGTCCCATCTCTCAGCTCACAGTCTGTTGGTGAAAGCTATGCTCTGGGCTCTCTAGAGAGGAGTGAGGTAACAAAGAGAACTTTCTAGGCTTGTGAGAAGGCGTAAGGGAAAGGAAAACTCTGGAAATGACCCAAGACATTTAGAGGCCATTGAGCTGTCCATTCTGGTTACAGCATAGGATATGTGTCCAGTAAAACTCAAACTGAAGTTGGAAGGATGAGATAGGAGTAGAGAGTCTTGAATGACAGGGTGAGGACCTTGACTACCCCTCCATAGGTTTGAGATACAGCCCAGCAGATGGCTCAGCAGGATCCAGATGGAGTAGTGAAGGTGCTTTGCTTATCAGTTTCCCCCTGTGGTGATCGTACTTTTGTTCGCCATTTGTGGCTTCTGTTCCACAGCCAAGCTAGGAGGTGTGCAAGGTTAAGGGTCATTGTTTTGCTCTTCTGTGTCACTACAGCCACATTGATGACCAGGTAGCTTAGATTCAGATGATGCTTAGTTGGACTACATAATTCCAAACCTTCAAATCTGAGTAGTGAAATGTATTTCTGAGAAGGAAGATTCTTCACTTTCAATTCATTATTATGTAGCATTTATTATTTTAAATTATAAATTACACTTCTATTCCAATTTGGAAGATTCACCAAGAATCCCATAATATGGACAGGATGATGATATTATCTGTAGTTAACAAATGAAGAAATTGGGTCCAAGAGGTTTCAATCAGCTTCTCATGGTCACTTCTCTGATTAAGTGCAAGACTAGGAATAAAGTTCAGGTGTTTGGAATTCTATCCCTATGCTGTCTCTAGTTACTCTAAAGATATTATAATCCTGGAGAAAGAGAAATTGAGTTTTTAAAATAATAAAGAAGCATTGTTTTGTTGCCCTCTTTAAATAGGTGATAAAGTATACTGAATTTTTTCCTCTGGTTATTTAGTATTTTTTTCTTTAACAAGGTACAGTTGGCAATTAGGAAAGCGACCTTGTCACTTTAAGAACTCCATCCATGGGAGCTGCATGCCTTGAAAATGAGTGCTTGTTTTTCTTTTATTAAAAAAAAAAATTCTCTGTGATGAACAAGTCCCAGAGATAGGCAAATGCATACAGGTTGTTGAGTTAAATGCCTTTAGATCTTGAGTAAGAACACGCAGACATTAAGAAAAAACATATCTGGGGTAAATTATTGCTGTGACATTGGGTATATTCTATAAGCTTTACTTATTGACTTTATTTAAAAAGCATAACAATAACACTTTTGCTGAGATAGTTTGAATCTTGAGTTGAAGGGAATTATGATGAATGTCATGCTCTTCTTTTGCTCAGGGGGTTCGATCAGTTCTATTTTAAGGATGACACTCGGGGAAATAAAGAAAATAAAACTGATCATTTTCTCCACCAATTATGCTGAAAGCACATGGCCCCTTATAATTTTCTTCTTTAAAGAGCTCCAAAACTTAGGCTTAGTAATGGAATAGGCTTTTCTATTCTTGTGTAAGGCTTAAAGAAATCTCTGCTTCTCCCTATTCTGACTCACTGCTGTTTGCCCAGAGTGCATGTCCATTTTGGATTAGCAGTTGAGAAATGATGATTTAATAGACTCTCACTGCCACTTCTGAAGTGACCAGGATTCCTAAGTTTATTGAGAAGGGAAATAAAGTATAGCAGGTTATGAGAGTAATACTGAGTTTTCTCTGAAGCTTCAGTCTTCAGCTGTCTTTATCATTAGAGTGTGTTTCTACCATTACATAAATGGTAAATATATTTTTTCTATAAATAATGACTCAGTAGAACTAATTTTAAAATATAGTTTTTAAACAAAAATTAAGTTTGTTGAAGTTAATATCTGGCGTTATGTTTCTGGAAAAATGAGGGTGATAGTTGCCAGTCCTCTATGAATGAAATTTGCTGTTTGAGGAGGAAATGAAATTTGCTGCTTTGTTAGCTCCTAGAAACAGCAGTAAGATCTTTAAATTCTTTGCTTTAGATGGTACACTCAAGTATTTGGAATGATGCCATTTTACTATTTAGCATTTGACATACTGAAAATAAAAACAGTGGAAATTGAATGTCATTCCTATGACTCTATCTTCAAATTTAGTGTCAAAAATATGCTTTAAATGGTTAATGTGAAATAACTATGTAGTCTCGTGTACAAAAAAACATTGAAAAGATTTAGTATGACCCTGTCACTTTGAGAACTCCATTCCTGGGAAATTCAAACACAGATTGCAAACTATGAAACTCAGGTACCTACTATGTGGATCCTTAGGTCCACTCTCTTAGCCAGATTAGGAAAGATAGGACCAGAAACCCAAGTAAAGCAGGAGGTAACTGTACACAAGTCCAGTAGATTCATTAGCAGACCATTATTAGTAAATAATATCAACTTACTAATATGTTCCTATAGAAAGAAAAATTATACTGGGATTATAAAAGCCAGAATTAATAAGGGAAGACCAGAGGTGGTTAATTCATATGAAAGGCAAGTGTAAAGAGAACTATAAATTTGACTAGGAGTCAAAAGTCCTAGTTCTTGTCTGTAATTGACATCTATCCAACAGGGAAATCTGGGTAGTTTATTCAACCTGGGTTTCAGGGTCTCCTCCTCTAAAACTAGCACTTATCACAGAATTGTTATGAAGGGTCAGATGATACAGTGCATGTTGAAGTGTTTTGCACTTTCCTGACTCTTCACGTAGAATAGATCACACTTCTGTCTTTGTCTCCCTTCCTCCCATACCTTGTCCTTGCAGTTTATTCTATTCATTTATTTCACATGTCTCTCTTTGTCTGTTAGACTGTCAGCTCATTAAGGTTTGATTCTGAATCATCTTATCTCCAGCTTCCAGCACATTGAAAGTTCTTAATAAATGTGTGATTAACATTATTTTCCTAATCATTACTGTCACATAAGATCTTCAAACTAACTTTAAATAAGTAAATAAATTTGGGGTATGTTCTGGATACAAACCTTTAGCACTTTCTCAGATTCCTTTCATGGCCTCCTTCTTTCCAAAAGCACTACCTGTTTCTGGGACTGTGTCCACCTCTGCCCTTGCCAAGTTTCCTGAACAGGCTGGAGTCTGCAGTGAAACCCCAGGGCTGTGTGGCCCTTGCACCCCACCCACTGAGCTCTATCTGTGCCATTCACCTTGTGAGGGATTGAATAGTGGTCCCCAGAAATGTATGACCAAGTCCTAACCCCTGGCACCTGTGGTGGTGACCTTCTTTGGCAATAGGGTCTTTCAGATGGCATTAAGGATCTTAAGATGATCTCTCTAAATCCCATAACTGCTACCCTTATAAAGGAGAGAAGAGGGCGATCTGAGCTACAAAGACACAGATAAGAAACACGGGGAGAAAGTGATGTGAACATGGAGGCAGAGGGTGGAGGGATACAGCAAGGGCTGCCGGCAGCCACCAAAAGCTAGGAGGGATCCATGGAAAAGATTCTCGCTCACAGCCTCCCCAGGGAACCAACCTTGCCAACACCTTGATTACTGAGTTTTGACCAACTGAAAACCGAAGCAACCAGCCAGAAAACAGCCCTTTTCTTCCTTGCTTCCTTGGACTGTGCCATGATGTGGTTTCTTATTGCACTCTTTCCAGGGAAGCCTCAATGTCTACCTGTCACACTTGCCAAGCTCCCTACATTATCTCTTCCCAGTTCATTGTGGAGGCCAGCACTATAATAACACCATATGGCATTGTTTCATGTTTTCACAATTAGATATAAAGTCTATACATTTTTATAATCTCTTAAACAGTCGTAAGAAATGGGCGTCCATTCACTACACTGATATTACACTGATTATATGAGATAACTCAATGACTCATTAATTGTACTTTGAAGAATTTCAAAATAACTTCTGCATTAATGAGACTAAATTTTAGTTAGTATTTCATTGTTGGACTCTCTTTTTTTTTTTTTTTTGTCAAAGAGTGGCGTCAGGAGCTCAGCTGAGCTGGGAGAGGGCTGAGCTGCCAAGTGTGGCGTTGCCAGAACACTCCATTAAAGCGCCAAGCCCAAACTGAAAGAGTTAAGCCTTTAATCACTTTCCGAGAGGACGCAAGCAACAGGTTGAAGTGGGAGAAAGTGCTGACTCCCCCTCACCCATTTTCCACTATGGAACGGCGCACTGGTGGGTGTCAGGTGGATCAGCCCAGATGGCTCACTGTGGAGCCAGCCTGGAACTATAGGCTCCGGCAGATTTATGGACCCTGGAGTGGGGAAGGGGGAGCCAAAGGGGTAAAGGAGTGGAAAAGTACTGGGTACTGAGTCAGAGTTGAGAAGGGTGTCTTCAAGGTTTTGCTCTCCTCCTCCACATGAGGAGGTTTTGGCAAAGACTCTTGAAGAAAACAATTGCCCAAAGCCTCAGATAAAGAGACCTAGGAATGAAGGCACCAGGGCTAGTTATGCAGAGCTGTGTAAGAGCAGGACCAGCCAGAGGAGGGGGTAAGTCTTGACTGCAACTCCTTTCTTATAAATTGATAAAAGTTTACAACTTTATGCCATATTTACATCAAAAAGTTAAATTTAATTAAATAATAAAAATAATAAGTTGGTAATACTTACACTATGCTATTGTATTTTGGGCTATAAGCAGAGCCAGTGATACTGCCTACTCATAAGAATAAAGTTAAACTATATTTTTACTTTTGTATTAGCTTTGGGGCACCAGAGTACCAGACAGATATATACAGTTAAGAGGAGGTTCTGTGAAGAACAACAAAACTGTTAGGAACATGGGATGATTTATTTGCTAAGTAAAATTAAGTTGACAAAATACCTGAGAACTGTGGGATAATATCATACATTCTTCTGTTGGTGTAAGTGCAGTCCCTTTAAGAGAGGGGAAACACATAAGGCAGAAGAAATATTTGAATAAATAATGTCTTTTTTTTTCCAAAATTAAACAAAGACAGCAATCTACAAACCCAGTAAGTTTAGTAAACCCAAGCAAGCTGAATACAAGGAAAACCATACTGATATGCAATATAGTCAGACTGCTGCAACCAAAGATAGGAGGGAAATCTTAAAACATCCAGAACAGAAGGTGCATAACCTACAGGAGAACGAAGATAAGAAGAACAGCTAACTTCTCATCAGATATGACGGAGGCCAAAAAGATGATGGAATGTTTTCAGAGTGATGAGAAAATACCTGTCTACTTAGAATTCCACATCTAGAAATCAATATTGTTCAAACATGAGGACTCAGTAAAACATTTCAGGCAGACAAAAGCTACAACACTGTGTTGACAGCTAATTAGCACTAAAGGAAATACTAAAAATAAAAGAAATGATTTAGGCTGAAAAGTAATACCAGATGAAAACTCAGATCTGTAGAAAAGAATGAAGAACAACAAAAGAATGAAGATAAAACAAAGGGCTCTTTTTGGTGTATGTCTGTCTATCTGTTCTTATGTCATATATATTTATTTATCTGTAAAACTTAACTGTTCAGAGCTTATATATAGCAATGCACTGTGAGATGGATAGCACATGAGCAGCATCTCACAGTACTTGATACAATCTTACAAAAATAAGAGATATGATTTATTGAGTGCCTCCTGTGTGCCTGGTACCATTCTTTATACATATAGCTCAAGTTTATAGCCCTTACTTTATAGACTAGGAAACCAAGGCTCAGATAAGTGAAGTCACTTACCTAACACCCTACAGCCTCTAAGTTGCAAAACAAAAATTTCAGCCCTTGCTCTCATATACTCCAAAATGGATGAACAAGGTTTTAACATGGTTTGTATGAATAGGAGACTGAAAATAACTGGATTCCATCCATAGGAAACTTTTATAAATTATTGTGTTTCCATTTGGTGGAATATTATGCAGCCGTTGGAGTCAGAGTTCTAAGTGGGCTAACCTAGAGCAATATCCATGACATCATTTTAAGTGGAAAAAGTCCAGATTGAATATAATGAGAATAGTGTATTTATGTATGTGTGTGTGTGTATGCGCGTGTGTGTGTATATATATAATATAAATATGCATATTTTGATGTTTTTATGCACAAACACACATTCAATACATATACACATAGAGAGAGACCACCTCTTAACAATACATAAGAACTGCTAAGAGATTTTGAATCTAAGGAGAAGTGCTTTAGAACTTGAGGGTCAGGATTGAAAGAGAGACCTGCTTTTTTACAGCACTCACTTTTGGTGTTTTTAAAATTTTTACTACATACTGGGATTTTTTCCCCTGATTTTAAAAAGCATAGTTTTTAAATAAATAAGTGTTTTTCTCATTTCACTACACTAAATTAATGGAGGACTCACACGTAAGCTTATTAGGGGCAGAAGCCATTATTTCTTTCCGTTTTACCCAGCTTAATGTGCTGGTATATAGGCATTAATATTCATTGACCTTAAATTAAAAGGGTGTTGGTAATATTAAATAGTAAAATTTCTTTTAAATACTGGTATAGGGATTCCCTGGTGGTACAGTGGTTAAGAATCCGCCTGCCAATGCAGGGGACATGGGTTTGAGCCCTTGTCTGGGAATATCCCACATGCCACAGAGCAACCGAGCCCGTGTGCCACAACTACTGAGCCTGCTCTCTGGAGCCTGTGCACCACAACTACTGAGCCCATGTGCCACAAGCACTGAAGCCCGTGTGCTACAACTACTGAAGCCTGCGTGCCTAGAGCCCGTGCTCCGCAACAACAGAAGCCACCACAATGAGAAGCCCGTGCACCACAACGAAGAGTAGTCCCCGCCCACTGCAACTAGAGAAAGCCCACGCACAGCAATGAAGACCCAACGCAGCCAAAAAATAATAATAATAAAAAATAAATAAATTCTGGTGTAAGAGACAAACACAGAAATAAATAGGACTGTTTAGAATAATACATAATGCAGGAGGTAATATTTGAACAGATGCTGAATGGGTAGTGTTTTGGGGGCTGAGCTATGAAATATATCACTTTAGGCAAGAATGATACACAGATGGGGAGGCAGAAAAGTGTAGATATGTGTTGGTGAAATGGAGTCTTTTTTTGGAAAACGATGAGCTGATGAAGGTAGGTTGGTGCCCTATGTGGAGTGAAGGGGGTTCCATTGATGGGTTTTGAACAGGGTGTCCCTCAGACTTAAGAGTATTTCAGAAAGATTAATCGGCAAGGAGTTCTTTCTCTGAAGCAAAGTTTTAAGTCAGTCCTCTTTGCCATTATAAGGACTCCCTTCGTTTCTCTTCTCCTTTCCTACTCTTACAGCCACCCCTCCCATGTTTTGGCTCCCCTTCCTTTTCCTCTACTCTATTTTTCTGGCATTTCTTCCCCTGCCTGGGCATGGCAGTGACAGCCCAGTGACACCCTCCTGCTTTTCTGACCTGCTCTGCTTACTCATAGAACCAGTATTCTCTCACACCACTGTTGAATATATCAATATATCATTTCTTTTTTTTTTTTTTTTCATTTCTCTTTTCTGCATGTATTTTTTTTTTAACTTCTGTCCACATGGACATGAAACTGTGATGGGAAACAGTATGGATCTTTCAGGGAGAAATACCTCCACAGGACTTGAAGCCAAAAAAAGGGACAGTTTTCATATTTCTGCTCCACAGAATAGCAGGTTGGAGCTTGGAGTAGCACATACCCTACTAGACTACAGTTTCTTTTCTCTGCAAAAAAAAGATAACATTTTTTGCCTAGAATACCTTTCTCGTCCCCACTCTGCCCAGCACCCTCAGTTCACCTGGCTAACCCATGCTTATCCTTCACTTCTCAGAATGGATTCACCTCCTCTAGGGAGGCTTCCCTGACATCTCACACCCAGGTTGCATCTACACAACCCTGAACTATACATTTCTGTTATTACACTGAGGTGCAATTGCCTGTTTGTCCGAATGCTCCACTGAGCTATAAATTTCATTCAGTTTTGTTTCATATCTGTCATATTCATCTTTTATGACCACTTCCTAGCTTAGTTGCTGGAATTTAGTAGACTCTCAGCAAATATTTGTTAAATGAATGAATGAATAACATGATATAAAAATATAGCAAGGTATTTCCTTATTGTTTTCTTGAAACTAAATTCCTCAGAACTTTTTTCATGTCTAGCATTTTTTGTATTCATGCAATTGTAAAACATTTCTTTTTCCCCCAGAAGACACTTCAGTATATCTGTGCTGACTTCATAATCATGTTTGTAAGAGGCACTATTTGAATCAAATGAACTCTTTAGTTTTGGTTTATTGCCTTCTGAAAGTAAATTTGAGAGGGGTAAGGAGAATATTTTGAGGATACTAGTGTGAACTTAGCAATAATTAACAGATTTGTTAAAGTGTTTGAAAAGACTACTTCACAGAAAGTCAGTATTACAGGTCTTCCAGCTATTACATGTCTGTTCTACATCTTTTACATTCTAATTATTCTAACCTTTATTATACAGGAAGGCATTAAGGATTTGCTGACTAAAATGAGGCTTAAGAATATTGCACCAGTAGAAAAATGCTCCTTTCCAGAAGCTGTTAAGAAGCTCTCACTGTCATAAGCTCTCATTGTAATTCTAATCTGCTCTTCTGTGCTTCTGTGAAATTAACTAATCATACCCTGCCTGGGTTCCCAGTGTGGTCTTCCATATCCTGCACACCACCCTAAAAAAGGCCATTCACTGTTGGACTTCCCAATCAGATGGAGCCCAAGTAGTTGAATATGGTCGCCCAGCAAAAGAGTGGACGGGGGAGGCACAAACTTGGGTTCGCAGGAGCAAATGGGAGTGGTTTGCCCTCCTTTTGCAAAGCTTCTTCAGCTGGGAAGTCGTTTTTGACAAGATGCTTTGTCACATGCTTGACATCTCTTTTCTTTTTTTTAATGAGGGAGTGACTGGAAGATAATTTAATCTGAAATGCTGACACCTACGTAGCTACAGATTAATGGGATACTGTCTGAAAACTTATTTCAGCACCTCAGAGACAGAGTCTACGTAAACAGAAGATGGTATGAATAAAGTAGCGGCACATCGTGCCCCTTTCTTGGCTATTTAACTAGGCTGTGGGTAAACAATTGCCCTTGCTTTGTGTCTACCCTCACATTGGCTGAAGAGATAATTTGGTATCACAGCAAATGTGGACCTTATAAGACCAGGATATTGCCTACTTCTAACACAGTTATTAATTTAGTGACCTTTCTTTTGGATGCTTATTTTATACAGTAAGGAAAACAATAATTCCACTGCAGTGGACGTTGTTGAATCACGTAAGGTTATTAACAAAATGTGTAGTCTTCTCAGCTTTGAAACATCCCTTCAAGATCTCCAAAAGATCTTTATTTTTAAAGTGTTTCTAGGATCTCATTCCGGCAAGAACAACACAGTTATAAGCATGGAAGGAAGTCAGACATGGGGACAGGGGGCAGAAGTGGACATGCTGTAAGGGATAGGCATCCTGCCTTGACCGAGGCAGTGACATGGTGCGAAGCTCACAGTGTGAAGCTTAGACCCTCAGGTTGCTGTGTTCTGAGAAAGCAAAGTTAAAATCTAAAAGGAATCTTATGATAAAACCTTCTGTAAAATAAAACCTCATATAAGAGAAAATAATGTAAGTGAACTCCAATGCATACATTTTCGTAAACCTATATGTTCACCTGTCTGATCTTGCTGGAAAGGGGAAGATAGTGCACAGGTCTATTATGGCAATCTTGAAGTCAAGTTGATTTTAGCTAAACATTTCCCCGTTCATTATGACATAAGGTCATAATTAATATTCTGAAACAGAGCATTATTAATTTTTATCTATTGTGTTTATCTATTTTATCCTGCTATGAAAACATTACTTTATGGACAAATTTCATTATCTTAGGATGCCTGGGAACCCAGCTATCACCTGTGTCTTTGCTGTGTCTCAGGTTCACAGGATTAGGGCACAAAGCTTACCTGTCCACAGGAGTCACAGAGCAGGCCGGGAGTTTGCTGTTAAATGGGCAAGGCTAGTCTTTTCATTCTCAGACCATATGCCACCTCCCATCTCTTTTCTGAAACATGCACCAATCTTGGTCTGCCTTTTCCTTCTCTCTCTTTTTTTTTTTTTTTTTTTTGGTACGCGGGCCCCTCGTTGTGGCCTCTCCCGTTGCGGAGCACAGGCTCCGGATGCGCAGGCTCAGCGGCCATGGCTCACGGGCCCAGCCGCTCCGCGGCATGTGGGATCTTCCCGGACCGGGGCACGAACCCGTGTCCCCTGCATCGGCAGGCGGACTCTCAACCACTGCGCCACCAGGGAAGCCCTCCTTCTCTCTTTTGATAAGAGGTATGGGAATAGAAAAGTATATCTCCACTAGGGAAAGATATAAATTCCAGCTCAATGATAAGTTGCAAATGAGACTTGGCCTCAGCATTGGGAAGCATCAGGGGATGACAGGGCTGTGGCCCCCTGGGGACCCATCCCATCCTGAGCAAGACTCCCTACATAACTCCTACTTGTCACTGCCATGCATGATCAGGGCACAGTGTGGACCAATTTCCCGATTATTTGAAGAGAAAGCAGGTATTAGGTTTTCATTTTAAAACTTCTTGATTTTAAAAGATTGCTCCCAAAAGCATGTGTGTCACCTGTGAAGTTTCCTTACTAAGAGCCTTGACCACAAACTCTAGCCCTACATTTGCAGATGTGAGATGGACATTTTCACTGAGAAGTCTTTGCTTTCACCTCGAGTTTGCTTTCACCTCGAGTTTGGTGTCACTAATGCTAAAGTGACTACCTCCTGTTAAAGCTAGAAAATTTGCTCCTCTGCTTAATATTTTATTTCAATTAATGACCCCACCCCCTCCCCAGTGCTCCTTTTCTTTTAAGTTCCTCAGTACTGTTAGGCAAAGTCTATATTTTTTTGTTCATAATCCTCTCAAAATTATCTTTCCCTTTTCATCTCCACTAAGCACCTACTCGGGTTATCATCATTAACTTATTCCTGAACAAATGCAATAACTTGGCTGCTTTTCTTCATTCAAGGAGAGAAATTTATTAGTCTGTGGGTGTTGAACATTGTGTGATGTGCTTGGGACACAACGCTGAATAAGCCACATTCCCTGACTGCTGTGATGGTTCTCATTCAGCTGTCTTTTTTTGGCAAAATCTCCTGTACAGACATCAGGTGTATCTTTCTTAATTTCTATATTGATCATGCCCCACCTTCTAGAACATCTATAAATCCCTCATGCTACCACATGGATTCTAAACTGCTTAGAGTTGAAGGCTTTTCTTAGTCTAGCTGTGGTCTGCCCTGTATTCCAGCCTTCATTTATCACAGTGCCTTCTGCGGACATGACAGTCTTGTATCTTAACTCCTAGCTTACTTCTCCACAAACCCCATCAGCTCTCCATCCTGTTACCCTCTAATTTTCCCCCACAAACAATGGAAAATATCTAATTCTTTTCTATCTGTGGGAACTTGATCATGACATGGTTTAGAACAAGCATTGGCAAACTTTTTCTGTAAAGGATCAGAGAGTAAATACTTAGGGCTTTGCAGCCCACATGGTTTCTGTTGAAACTACCAACTCTGTAGTTGTAGCCTGAAACTAGCCAGAGAATATGTAAAGGAAAAAGCATGTTCCAGTAAAACTTTATTTACAAAACAGATGGCTGACAGGCTGTAGTTTACTGACTCCTGACTTAGAATGTCCTCCTCTATGTCTGTGTTCCCGAATTTTCTGTTCTCTGATGCTTTCTCATCGTCACCACCAGAAAAGAATTCTTGTTTTGATTTGTGGCACTCACCTCTATCATATCTACTGTAACAAAGTGGTTACCTCCTCAGCAAGATGGCAGATTCCTGGGTGACAGGGTCAAATGTCATTCTTCTTTATATCTCCTGTATTCAGTGTTGAGTGAATGAAAATATGAAGACATGAAAATTATATAATGTAATAAATCAGCATTACCTCAATAAAAAATAGATCTAAAATTTTAGAAATAAACCTTTGCTCTATTTCACTGAAATTTCTGGATTTTGACATTGTCACAATTCCAAATGTTTAGATAGAACTTAGTGGAAAAAAAGCAGTAAAAACCAATTCAGGGAAGACCAAATTCTTGTTATAGTTATACTACTCTTTCTTCCTTTCAAATATGGAAACCAATAAGGAAAATTGAAATCATACATGTGTTGAATTTTGTAGCATCAGTCAACTCCAATTAAGTGTAAGAAAAAGGCTCTCATTTAAAACATTAAAGTGTGATAGAAATACAAAGCTATTTTCTATGATTTTTGTGCATGATAGTTTAGGTGAAGAACATTCAAAATCCCAATTAAAATCTCATTAGCCTTTCAAATTAACTATAAAATTATCATTAATAGTATCTATGATAAGCCTGAAAATCTCAGTGAAAGCAAATTTTAAAAAAGAAGAGAATTTAGTAAAGTGTCTAATTTTTAAAAGTATTGTAGGAAACTTAGTATAAACTTTTTTTTCATAAATACAACAAATAAATACTTAGGTTTTGGAAGAAGAGCCCTCATGTATAATATCAATAAAAAGGATAACATATCTGGAAAGAAATTCAGTAATAAGTATGTAGGAACCACATGAAAAACTTCAAACCTCCACTACTGGCATATATGAATGACTGAATACATGGGAACACGTGGCATGATTTTAGATAGGAAGATTTGGTATCATGAAAATATCAAGTCTCCATAAATTAATCTATAACTACATTGCATTCCCAATCAAAATAACAAAGTACTATTTTAGGAACACTTACAAAGATGCTAGAAAAATAAACCTAAGATAATATCAAATTTATCAATAATATCAAATTTATAAATCTTAATCTATAAAGGAAAAATATTTTTCCTTTCAAAAAATCCATACTACTAAATATACAAAGTCAAATGACAAATATGCTTGTATAATAGTTGCAAAAACAATAACAATAAGAACAACAACAACAGGTAGACAAAAGAGAAATATCCTTAAAATACAAAGAGAGGAATACAAACCATGAAATAGAAAATTAAGCGTAGAGCAATTCACAGTTAAAGAAATTTGAATAAGTAGACAGTAACCATATGGGAATAAAGCTCAGCCTCATTACTAAGTAAAGAAATGCACATTGAAATGAGTTACTTTTTTAAACTACCAGATTGGCAAAGATTAAAAGGTTTGTTAATTCTCAGTATAGTAAGGGTATCGGTAAACGGGCACTCTTCACAGCCTCTTGATTGAGAGTGTAAATCGGTATAGAGCTGTTGATAGGCAGTTTGGCTGACTTTCAAATGTGAAATGCACATCTCCTTCAACTCTTCCCAAGAGTCAAATTCCCCACTTAAGAAGATTTCCTACTTATTGAAATTACAGTGGTTACACCTAAATGTTCATTAATAGGAGACCCACTGAATTATGGTAAATCAGTATTTTGGACTACTAAGTAGTTATTAAAATGAATTAGACAGTTTTGTAGGTATTGATATAGGACAGTCTTCAAAATATAGAGGGAAGAAAGCAAGATGTAGACTGTTCTATGCATGTTACAGTTTCTTCTATATAAGTTATTTTGCACTTGATATGCATAAAAATTTCAGAAGAGTTGGTAAGAAATTAGTGTCTGTAGCATAGTGTCTATAGTAGGTCAGGAGATGGTGTGGAAATTGATTTAGATATATCAAAATTTATATCTGTCTATTTTCAATTTAATCATATTCTATTTTTTATAACAATAGTCTTGTTGCAAATAAAGATTATCAAGCTTTGCCTAGATACTTTGCACTAGAGAAAGGCAGGATGCAATTTTTGAGTATGAAAAATACTTAGTAGGTTAGTAACAACACAGCTTCTCATACTAAGTATCACTTATACCACTGTAATGAATGTAATCTAAACCTTAATATATTTTCGGGACCTCCTGCCTCATAGCTGGGTATGGCAGGAATCACAGTTGAATTTGTTAAACTTTTTTTTTTCTCTACTCCTGATTTCCTGGAAGGTATTTTTGCCCAAACGCACTTGGTCTCAGTATACTCTCTCACTCTTTCCTCTACCCCGCCCCCGGGAAAGTGAGTTAGCAGAAATGTGGGCAGAATAACCTGGTGGGGTGTTTGCTGCTCTGGGCCAGGCTGTGAACTGGGGGGTAAAGCCCCCGCCTTGGCAGAGGGGACCTGCCCGGTCCAGAGCTGTCAGCAACAAGGTACGTGAAGTCAGCCTCAATCAGCCTGTTCTCCAGGACAGATTTTATCAGGGGGATGAAGGCCTCCATATTCTGACTCTTTGGTCTTACTGTTCATTTGTCCAAAACTCATCTGAGAAGACAGGTGGTACTTATTGAGTCTCCTCAAAACTCCATTGTTATACTATTCAAGAACTGAAATAGTCCTGAGAACTCACCATTGTGAGCCTCTCAGTGTATAGGTGAAGAAACTGAGGTTCAAAGCAATGAAGAAACTTGTACAATTTGAGACAGTAGCTGAACTGAAACTAAGGCACAGATTTAGTTCTCTTCCAGTAATTAAAAGAGTTTGCAAGGAACCACTAATATTAAAAACAAAAGACTCTTAGGAATTGTGTTTCATGTAATTAAATATTAGAAATCTACAACTGATAGACTTATACATTGCTGATGTATTAATGGTTTTTATGTAGACTCATGTAAGATGACCAATACAATTTCTCAGTAAGACATCTGGATCCACCTGAAAGATCCCCAGTTACTATTTGGAGAACTGTGTTTTTGTTGCTAAACTAGACACAATAGGCCAGGCTTTACTTGGCAGGTTATTACCTTGAACCACAACCCAATTATTACATGGGTTTTACAAAAAATCCTGTCCATCCTGTACTGAAAATATCTCAGCTAAATTAATCTCTGTGGGAAGTTGCTCTTACCACATATTTATAAGCTGGAAGTTTATTTATAGTTGAAGTTTCTTGAAAACTTTGTTTAAAAAAAGTAGCTTTAAAAATTATTTGGATAGACTGCCAAACACACAGTAGGGATTTGAAAAGCAATAAGGCTAATAAGGGTTTTGTATTTAGTTAATAGGTTCCTACTGAGCAGAAGATTAAAATCCCCAACTTGCAATGTGATTTAACTCTAAAGTCAACTAATCCAGGTTCTGCTGTTTAATAGTGTCCAGTAGGGTCCTTAAATACAGACTGTATACTAAGGATAAAAACACTAGTTCAGCCTGGCTGAATTCATGTTATGTTCACTTCAGTAGACTATTAACCTGATATTGAACATATATATATATGTGGATATTTACACATATGACACCTAAACAGGTTACCAAAAATATTTGCGTATTTTCAGTTTTTTACTTCATCTCCTCCCTAGGGAAAATGTTTCTTCCAAGCAGATACAAATAATTTCTTTGCCCCCGGGTCCTCTTTTTTAATCCTCTTGATATCAAAGCATTCATGGCCATTGTTCACTATTCCATTTTCCGTGTCTGTCTGGACTGGGGCAGTCAGTTCCTCATATCACAGCTTCTATTCTAATGACATACAAAATTCTTAGTGGCTCTACTTGCAGTTTTGCAAAATTCACATAATAGGTACAGGACTCAGCAGTAGTTATGTTGCTTCATGTATTGTTACTGAGTTTGTCTGCCAACTACTACAAGAAGGAGGGTTACATCAGTGTCCTTAGAATTAAACTCATTGGAATCCATGTAGATATTTGGGTTTTCTGTGCATTAAACCATCAGCTCTTAGACAAAAGCCCAGACCAAGAGAGCAGCTCAAGAAACAGGCAGGTAGTGGACTTTACCCCTATCTCTCTTCCCTCTAATTTACCTTCCTTTTAGCTGAAGCCCTCCTTAACCACTCCCTCCAGTGTGCAAATTTGACTCTTTTCTGTAAACCACCCACTCCTTCCCACCTCTGAAATACTTCTGTTTATCCTGATCTGGTCTGTGGTAGGACTTACATTCTCTCTGTTCACAGTGGAATGAGGGTTAGGGCTGCCTGAGTAGCAGACAGGTCCCACTTGGGTGTCAGCCTTACCTCCCTTTGATTCCAGTTGTGCTCTTTGCCAGTTGTGAGCCCTCAGACTAGTCACACTCAGCTTCAGATCCCTCGTGTGTAAAATGGGGATGATAGTAATAATTGCTGTTGCAGAATACTGAAGAATCAATCAACGAATCCATGTAAAGTCCCCAGTAAGCACTCATTAAGTATTAGCTATTATTGTTAATGATGACTGTGCCACTGCTCTTGTTTTTGTTCATTCCTGCACACCCTGTCTTGGATTTCCCTTCTCCTACCCAAATTCAACCTATAAAATAACTAGGATTACAAGGGCAAAGGGATAGAGAGTATATCTGCTATTATTGGGTTGTCAGAGGGACCAGGGGTCCTGGAGCAATATTTCCTGCTACTGCCAGTGCCTAATTCTGTGCTGTGCTGGAACCTAAGGACATTCATCATCTTTCATGCATTCTCTAAAAGGATGCCTCCACCATGCCTTATTTTCTTATGTCTCTCTATATTTCACTTTTTCTTGGGGATGTAGATGCAGAAATCATTCAAGGCACAAACCAGATGAAAATAGCATAATGGTGTCATCTGAGGGTAGGCTAGCAGGAACTGGCCTTCCACAGTACAGATACTATTATTTCCATTCTATGTATTAGAATTCCAAGGCTTGGAGAGACTGAACCAATTATCTACATTCAAATTACAGCCCTACACTTGCTAGTTTTATGAGTGTATTTTTATCTTACTAAGCCTGTTTCTTTCTTTTTAAAATATGTATAATATCTACCATGTGGATTATGTTAGAGGTTGAAGGAGATAATATCTTAATAATAGCTGACATAATCTATCATATATTATATATGTGTATATGTATATACACATATATACATATATATAACACATATGGGGATAATAAATATTTTTCCTGCAATGATAACTCTTGTCTCTTTTTTCTCCAGATTTTACTACAAATTAATTTTAAGCAGCTCCTTGTCTTGATACTTATAATTATCCAACACAGGTGAGGCATTTTTAACATCACACAGTTTTTATGTGTGAACCATAATTACACACTCTGAAGTTTTGTTTAAATTTTATTTTTTTAACCTTCTGCAGTCAGGGTCCTTTTTTTTAGCAGACAATTATTGAGATATAGTTTATTCACATGTTCAGCTTTATAAGACAATACAGATTGTTTTTCAGAGTGGGTTAAATCAGTTCACACCCACACACAGGGCATACAATTTCCATGAATACACATTCTCAACAATAACTTTTGTTGTTTGATGTGTTTTTTAAAAACCCATTTCACAGGTGTAAAATACCATTTCATTATAATCTTAAGTTCCATTTGAGTCAAGGTATTGTTCTGATGAATCCCTGATGTTCTCTGCTGAAGAAAAGCTACTACTGAATCCATTCTGTCAGCCTCACCATTGCTTTTGAAAATCCACTTTCCCTGGCCAGTCCTCTTATCTGTATGTTTACGTACATTTGCTAAACTCCACCTCTTATGCTTTTAGTGAGGAGTATTTTGGTTTGGGTGTATGCTAAAATACCTAGGCAGACCCAGAAAACACAGTTGAATTGAAGTTCCCAAATATGGACTATTGAAAATAGTAACCAGGATCTTGTTTTTGGAGAGTAAATTTAGAGAGAAATGTTATTCCAAGGAATGTGAAATGGTGATAACTTTTTGGAAGATCATTGGTGATGACGATGAGGGTCAGTCTGGTCATTCCTTTTATGCTTTGGAATAGGGGCTCAAGGCCCTGCTTTTGCAATTACTTTTCATTTTATCCAGTGTTCTCTAGGGATTGTAAAAAGTCTGATTAATATACATTCCAGTTAAACAGACTTTGGGAAAAATACGTCAACAAATACATTATTAAGTAGTGTTCCATGTGGTAGTAATAATGGCAAGTAGTGACTGAGCAGGGCAGCGCCAGAGACTGTCACTAAGCCCTGCAGCACACTGAGGGTGTCGGTTGCATGTCTATTTGTGCTTCTTTCATTGTCTTAGTACTTTGCTTGTTCATGAACTATTTCCCCAACACATTACTTGGATGAGGAAGAAGTAGATCACAGTGCTGTTCTGAGGTCTTCCTTTCCTTATCTGGAAGTTGCTGTCTTTAAAGAAAAATGGGAAGTGGAGAGACTCTATAAGTCTGTAATACTCTATATCTATAATACTCACTTTTTGTCCTTGCTTTCTTTTTCCTGAGGTGATAGGAGAGAGGTAAAATGACAGTATGAGTGAGGCCAGGGGAAAGTAATGGTGATGGACCTAGCAAGGAATGAGGCCATTGCCAATGCTTTGAGAAAATCGGGAGGAGAAACTGGGTATGAGTGACATGTAAATCATTTAAAACAACTGGAATAATAGAGACGGCAACTGGTCAGAAGGGATGTGGCCATGGTGTTGGAGCGGGGAGCCCACCATGCCACTCACTAGGTCTCCAGTGGAAAAGTTCTAGAGTGTCTTAGGTTATGAACCAGGCCTGTCTGGGCAGCATGGGAACAACTGGGGTAGAGCTATTTACTAACTGATATAAACATGTCTTAATAACTCACTAATTGCTATGAATATCTGTCATAGGGCTGCAAATGGAGCAAGATTGAGGTCCCAGTGATGAGAACTGCTAGTCAAATATGGACATTGAGCATTGTTGATTTGGGGAATTACATATTTGTTTTATTCAACCTTTTTTTAATCATATATAAGTCCATATCAAGACATTTGCGTGGTGGAACTAAAAATCTTGCAAGCGTCAAGTTTTACTATAAACAATAAGAATTAAACTTATGCTAGGGATTTAGAGATTTTGAAATACCTAGCACTTTAAATTTGATTATTAGTCACATGCATTCTTGGCTTTTGTAGTCACTGTATTTATTATTCAAGATAACCTAGTAATTACAAAAATAGATTGCAGGAAATAGTTTGTTCTGTGAAAAATATATTTAATTTAAATAAAATTAAATTTCCACTGCATGAATTCTACAGCTTTTTTTGTGTGTGTAATCTAAGTTTTCTAAAGAGCAGGTGGAGCCAAAGAAGACCAAAGGTTGCTTTATTAATAAGCAAAATAGAGGAATATACACCATGAGTATAGACTTTCAGAGAGTTTTAAGAAAACTGTCTCTCTCTGACTGATGAATAAATTATTCATCAATGTTGTAATAGACAACACCCTAATATTATGAGCTGAAATGTAGGTGTCTGGCAAAACCTGATGTATTTTGTGTGTAAACTAATAAAGAGTTGCATGTAAAATGTATTTTTTTCCTCTTGTCCTGCTGGAGAACAGATAGTTAATAAAACTAAGAGATCAGCTCCAGCTTCTAGGTATTTACAAGCTACTGTACAATTACATTTTAGACGTACCTGCCACCTCCATAGTATGCTATGTCTATTTTAATTTATTTCGCACAATCTCGTATGGAAATCCACATTCCCTAGTAAACGTAAACATGCTTGCATTCAAGAACTTTTATCTTTATAACCTCTTCAGTGCCAAGCAATGTGGAAGACTCTTAGGAACTATTTGACCTGAATTTCATTCATGGCTGGGATTGTTAAATGGAAGGCCACCTTGGGGAATGGCTAGAAACAAAGTGGGAACTTCTCCAACTTGGTCTGTTACCTCTGATGGTCCCATGATTTAGAAAAGATTTGGCTTCTGGATTTAGGAGATCACTCGCTAGTATCACATGCTTTTAAGGAGGTACAAATAAAGGACTTTTGTAGTTCAGACTGAGAGATTATTTTTAGCAGGAAGATCAGGATTGACCTTTCAGAGGAGATAGTATTCAAGATCGGGTTTAAAAGGTAGACATTTTAGACAGAAGGATGAGTTACTCATGACTTCATTCAGTAAGCATCTATTGGATACTCGTTATATGTTAGGCAAAGGAAACAATGTTGAGATATGTATGGCTACAACAAGGAGCTTTCAATGGCTTTGGAGGGTAGGAGTTAAACTTGGGAAGGTGTAGGGCTGGCCAAAAACTTCGTTCGGGTTTTCCTGTAAGATGGTATGGAAAAACCCGAACAAACTTTTTGGCCAACCCAATAAATTGGGACCTTAATGTGCAAGGCTGGGTGAAAGATTGTGTTTTGTTTTGTTTTGTTTTTAAAATAAATTCATTTATTTATTTTTGGCTGTGTTGGGTCTTCGTTGCTGCGCAGGGGCTTTCTCTAGTTGCGGCGAGAGAGGGCTACTCTTCGTGTGGTGTGCGGGCTTCTCATTGTTATGGCTCCTCTTGTTGCGGAGTGTGGGCTCTAGGCATGCAGGCTTCAGTAGTTGTGACATGCAGGCTCAGTATTTGTGGCTCGCAGGCTCTAGAGCACAGGCTCAGTAGCTGTGGCACACGGGCTTAGTTGCTCCGCGGCATGTGGGATCTTCCCGGACCAGAGATCAAACCCGTGTCCCCTGCATTGGCAGGTGGATTCTTAACCACTGAGCCACCAGGGAAGTGCCAAAGATTGTGTTTTTATTTTTATTTTATTTTTTTAATTAATTTGTTTATTTTATTTAATTTATCTTTGGCTATGTTGGGTCTTCATTGCTGCACACGGGTTTTCTCTAGTTGCGGCGAGCTGGGGCTACTCTTTGTTGCTGTGCACGGGCCTCTCCTTGCGGTGGTTTCTCTTGTTGCAGAGGACAGGCTCTAGGTGCGTGGGCTTCAGTAGTTGTGGCACATGGGCTTAGTTGCTCTGTGGCATGTGGGATCTTCCCGGACCAGGGCTTGAACCCATGTCCCCTGCATTAGCAGGCAGATTCTTAATCACTGCACCACCAGGGAAGCCCCAAAGATTGTGTTTTTAAAAGAGAGATGGAACCATGTCTCGCATCCCATGAGCTCTTCTTGGACTCTGCCACCACCACCACCACCATCAAGGGGTAGAGTTTGTGTCTCTTTCCCTTGAACCTGAGGAGATCTCTGTCACTGCTTTGACCAGTAGATAAAGTGGAGGTAACCTCAGACACCAAGTCATAAAAATGACATGCACTGCCACCTTGTTCTCTTGAAATGCTCATGCTAGGAACCCACCTACCATGCTGTGAAGAAGCCCCAAAGCAGACTAAGACGAAACCCACGTGGAGAGGAACTGAGACCCCCTGCCCTCAGCCCGCACTGGGCTCACAGCTGGCAGCTAGCAACCAATATGCTCGCCCTGTGAGTGAGACACCTTGAACGTGGCTCCTCCAGTCCTCGGTTGAGCTGCTCCAGGTGGAGATGAGCCATTCCCACTGAGCCCTGCCCAAGCTAAAAGAATGGATTGTTACTGTTCAATAACTCCATATTATAATGGAGTTTAATGATAATTAAATAGATTTAAGCCTTATTAATTATATCATCAATCTATATTAATACCCATCTACATTCATATATAATTTTAGTATTTATTATATAGCATTAATTATTAATACATAGTTAATACTTAGAGTATAGTTAATACTATAGTATACTATAATTGATGATATTAATAAATCATAGTTTAATAATAACTAGAGACATAGTTTAATAATAACTAAACAGACCTGTTTACCAGCTCTGTATTTTGGGAAAGTTCTTGATCTCTTGAAAATTCTTGGCCTTGGTTTCTTCAACTTTAAAAGTGGGGATCATACTAGTACTTGCCTCTTAATGATATGGTAAATAAGTGGAATTAATTAGAAAAGTGCCTGAGATGTAGTAAGCACTCCATAGCTGTTCGTTGTGATGATGATGACAATGATCATGATGATGTTGATGAGGGGGATGAAAACAAAGAGATCACCTTTACATGGGCTACTTGCTTATTCTGTTATATTTTCAATGTTATTTTTATGGGCTGGTTTATGTGAATTGACTAAAACTCACGGAATTCAGGGAATTGGTCTCATTTATTTCTGTATGTCGAGCACAGCTGTGCTTGTTGGACTGTCGAAGAACAGGCATTAGAGTGAGAAAGATAAATTCTGTTTTGGACTTCTGGGGTTTAGGATATGAGGGGCATATCCCTATAATTTATATAAAAGTCCCTGAAAATATGAGCTTTGTGCTTATGAGAAAAGCAGAGATTTGACTGATAATTGAAGACACAGTTGAGAAAATCTCCATGGTATATGACTGATAAGAATACAAGGCAGAATGCAGTAATTATTTCAAGCACAAGCTACAGAACCTTCGGCTTCCTCTGACTGGGAAGACAGAGGAAGAATTCCCAGAAAAGGTGATACTAGACAAGCTTCTTCTTTAAATCTTGGAGAGTCACTGGAAATGACTATCAATTTTATTCAAATTTAGTTTCCAAATAAAAGAATTAGATCCGCTCTCGCCGGGTTAGTATTCAGAGAAAAATGGGAAGTGAAGCTACACATTTTCAGTTTTAGAGTAGTTGGTAGTTGAACATGGAAGGGCTATTATGAAGTTGGGCACTTCTGTACAGTGAAATGGGATCTCAAACTGTGTCCCTCAATATTTTCTGGAATTTGAGTGAATTATCATGAGTGTCAGAAGTTCTCATTAAAATATAAAAAACATGTTTAAGCACCAAATATGGACACAAATGAATTCCTTGTATTGTTTTTGTTATTATTGTTTGTTTATTTTTTTAACTTCACCACCTCTACTTTGGCCATGTTTTAATTATTTTTGCTTTTGCTGTTCTCAATTTAATACTTGTAATATTCTTTCCTCTTCTAAGTTTTAGGGTAAAAGTGGTCTCTTCTCTTTCTCAGCTCACCAAAGTCTGGCTTCTGATTTTACTTATGATTAACTTATGATCTGGCCTTCTGATTTTACTTCAAGTATAATCACCCATAACCTCCTATTTATAATTCCAGTTGGCACATTCTTATGGAAAAGAATAGAAGCTTACAAAGAGGACCAGAATGTTTCCCGTATTTGTGCCTATTTTTAGAGCATGAAAGTTTAAGTGTTATGGGTCCTCTTATGAACAAAGGCAACAAGAATTATGTTAATCATATTCTACAATCATCTGTCTCCTGTGCATACTGTCATTCCACAGACATTTATTAAATACTTTAGTGTACATGCCAACACAATTTTTATACAGTGGGATATAACACTTGACAAAGTAGGACGAGGTCCTTATTGTCTTGGAATTAATATTTGGGTACTCTAAAATTTGATGTTTATTAAATACACCTGTTCTGCTTGTTTAAGATTCAGATTTCTAAGCTTCATTCCAGATCTCCTGAATCATAACCTTGTGTTGAGGCCAATAAGTGTAACAGGCAATTCTAACATTGGAGGTCCAGAAACTTAGCCACGTACTAAGCCTCTGAGTGTGCCCGTCCTCTTTCTTACTATAACCAGCCCAGACCTCCCTCTTACCTATACATGTATTATCCTTTCTAATACACCTCTCTGGAGTTCTTCTTCTGTAAACTTAATTCTCTCCTCTATCGCTCTTTCCTCCTCTAAGTTGTTAGTAGCTAAGGACTTCCAAAACCATCTGGCAAGTTAATCCTTTATGAACTTGAGCTAGCTCTTTTATTTGTCTTAAAATATTTTTCTTCTGTTTGTATTCTCTTTGGATCTGCGTTTTAAGTTCCATAAATACACAAACATGTGTATGATGCTTCTATAATCAGTCCTAAAGCTTAGCCGGGTGTTTTTGATGTAGTACATCTTCAACATATAATTACTGATCAAATGAACCATGAATCAGGTGTCAAATAAGCTCTGTTATGAATCCAATGCTCTGTGACTAGTTGTGTTATAGGACAAGTCATCAGTCTCCTTCAACTCTGGCTTTTTCATCTGTTGAACTATGTACTCCTGAGGGCCCTTTCAGTTCTATGTTGTGAGATGATGATTTGAAAAATGTGAAAAAAGTCAGCTTTGCCTGAATTGTCAGCAGTGCATAAGACTAGAAGAAGCAGGATTTTATTTCAAAAGAAACAATCCCAAATAAATATACTGGATAAACCGTTAAAGGACTAGGCCTTAATCTCACACTGTATAAAATTGCTCTAGTGTGATAAACACTTATAACACTCTCTGAACCAGGTATCTATCTTAGTGATAAGGAACTTGTCACTTTAGTTCCAACACAAGTTCTTCAGAATCAAGCTACTATTTTACTTTCTTGATTTAACTAAACCATCCAGTGAAAATGTACAGGGGAAGAATAAATATATTTGAATAATATTATTTCTTGAAAAATATTCTTTCTTGTTACCTCTCTTCCTGGACATGTTACAGCTAGAAGATTTTTTTTAACTCTTGAGTAATTACATATCCTATTGTGGTCTTGAAATTATTTTAATAAATTCCACTAATGGGAATACCCAGTTATAGGCTATTTTCATTTATATAAAGAAGAAATTAACCTAGAATTTTCTTCCAGCAACCATGCTTTTGACTCTGGGAAAATCTGTATGCAAGATACTTGCAAATGTTTCCCTTAAGGTGCAGCTGGAGTTGGTTTCCAGTGATCACTCCAGCCAGAAATTCACAAAATTCTGGGATCATGTGAAACCATTCCTGTTAACAGAGAAATGTTGATACTGTAGGTAGCAGATAGAAACAGTGTTTTTTTTTTTAAGAATGGCATGCTGTTCTGAACTTTATTTATGCTATTGTAATGTCTATAAGAATAACATTAAGTATTTTTATGTTTTAGAATAAATTCAGTGCATAAAAATATATATGTGTGCATTTCTGAGCATGCATTTTGCTTTGGAATTGTGTGTTGATGAGTTTTATTTGCTTAGTCAACACTTGAAAACTTTTAAGAAGTAAAAGCTATTTATCCTGTGTAAGAATTCTGAGATACCATAGAAAAAGCTATAGTTTTCATTGAGGTTGATTTGTCAAAATATATCCTACTTCCAGATTATTAGTGTAAGCCAAACAAGGTAACTCTATTTTTCCTACCAAATACTGGTTTAGAGAAGAGTAGGTGTAGTAATCCAGGCCTATGAGACATGAGCAGAATCAGCTGGAGACTTCTGCCAAGTTTTTTTGTTCATTAGAAAGAGACATAAGAAAAATTGTTCCCTCTTCTTTCTCTGGGTGTTAAGAAATACAGACGCTGCAGCCATCCTGTTACCGTCACTGAGAAGGTAATGGCACAGCTGAGAGAGGGGGACAACCTGCACCTTTAGTGGCATCATTGGATTGGATCATGCCTGGAGCCCTTGCTGACACCCTAGACTTATTGTAATGTGAGATAATGCATTCCAGCTATAATGAAATTACAATTTCATTGAAATTGTAATTAAATTACATTAAATTTCAATGTAGTTGACAACCTCCTAACAGATAAAGAATAGATAATGAAATCTTAGGGGTAAGATAGAATAGTCCAGAAGAACAAAATGAAACTACAGCAACAAAGATAGAATATTAAAGAGAGAAACAATTCTATATGAGGAGTGAAATGTCCAAAGGCAAATCAAAGAAAAGTATCAGATGCAATTAATTGAACAGTATTCCATGTTGAGCATCACATGGTCGGTGTTTATAGCTTATGCACTCTGATGCAAGAGGTTGGAGAGAGGTGTTAATCAAATTAATTCCATGCAGTTTTATTTTATTAACAACTATGAGGGCAGTCTAGAACAATGGATATTACTTTCCAGTACTGTGGATAATATGTTTGAAAAATTAATTACACATGGAATAAATCAGTCATCTACAGCTGTGAGGTTATTGGTTCCTGTTTCCATTTTTCTCATAGTTGTTATCTTGCAGATGTATTTAAGATCAAATTATTATAAAGGTGAGATTTATAATTTGCTCTTGTAATTTTGTTACTCCATAACTGAAAATAAATTCATTTTCTTCTGGTGAGATTAAGTGTTTTAAAGGGTTCAAAAATAAAAGTGTCAAATCTGATTTTTATGGTTATTTTTCTCCTTAAAAAATAAATTTCCAAAAAGATTAGATATGTCTCTTCCATTTTTGTCTTTACTTTGTTAAATGATTTCAACTATGGGGGAATCATAGTTGAAATCATTTAAAAATAAATAAATAAATCAGGCTCAATTAATTTAGGAGTTGGACCAGGTTATGTTGGGAGAAGAGTTTGGAGAAATTTTGCCTGGCAGATAACCAATGAGATATTTTGATTAAATTTAATTCCATAAAGTACAGACTGATACTTTCATATTTACTTCTTGATTGGAATGAAATGTGTTTCATGGGAAGTTCAGAAGGAGAGAACAAAAGTTCTCCTGCCATTGCCAAATCCATAGTTCAGGGAAGCAAAATAAGCTTTTTGTAAGGTAATCAAAACTGTAATAAATGATATCTTTGAATTTTTATTGCAAGTACATTTTTAATTCACTTATTTAAAGAGAGGAATATTATAGGAATACTAACTGGTTATGATATGTGTACGTGGATTGGAGGGTTAAGACTAAGAGAAGAAAGATGGAACAAGGGACTTGTTTTGGATGAGGATTTGGACTAGGACACTGGCATGGCAACTGGATGGAAGGAACCAACATGGGAGGTGAAAGACTGGCTTCACAGGTGAGCAGGAGGATGAGTTGAGTGAGAAACAGGAATCCAGAAGAAGGGCAATCGAATCTGGAGAGGGTGTGATTTTGGTGGAAACCCCAGTTCACTCTCAGACAGTCATGATGCAAAAAATGGGATATCCAAGTCCAGGTTTTCAAGCTGCAGGTAGCATTCAGGGCTCCAGTCAGGTGCATGGGGATGTGGGGGCATTCTGAGCTCAGGTGATAGCTAAAGGATTTCAAGTCAACTCAGCAGATTTTGCTTGAATGAATGCCTAGTCTGTCTGGGAGATCTCATGGGAAAGTGGCTAAAAGTGAAGGCACAGGAAGTAGCAGAGGCCTGAGCTTCAGGACTGTTTCCTTGACCCCCACCCCCTCCTCAGTCTCTTGTTGACTCCACTACTGTTTGACAAGCACTTCAGGGTGTTTATTCTCTTTAGAGGCTCGATGTCACCTCCCTCCTTCTCTCCCTCCCTCCCTCCCTCCCTCCCTACCTCCCTCCTCCCCCCTCTTCCTCTTCCACTTCCATATCCCTTTGCTGATGGACATTCTTCTTCTGGTGCCCCATTTTCTTGAAGGTGTATCCAGTCCTCTAAGGGACTTAGCTTAATGTGGAGGTGTCAGTTCCACACCTTGTATGAGTCCAAGGCTTAACCTCTTTCCCCAAGAAGAACTACTAGAATCGAGACTCTTGGTTGAGCAGTGAGGCAGGGATGTGTCTCTGAATATCTATGGTTCTGCAGCAGCCCAACAACCCAGCTGTCAGAGTCCCCCTTCCACCCCAGGCTCTGGTGATTTTTCTCATGTTGCTGTGAGGTAAGCCATGCAGTTGAGTGATGCACGTTCTCATGCCCTTTCCAGCATAGGTATTTTATATTGAAAAAGATTTTACATTTTAGGTCATATTTCTGATATTAGAAATCTGTATTTGGGAAGTTAGTCCAATACCAGCTGATTTTCCAGTGATATGTTTTAAATGTTTTAATGGGTATTGTAAAAAATACAATAGAAGATAACAAAAAGAGCATACAGTTATTAGCCTTTTGGCATCTTAACCTGATGCTTTCTTTTTTTTTTTTGGATTTTGATTAAATTAGCTTAAATCTGTGTATTTTAATTTTGTCTTTGTTTTTCTGAAAAGGATAACTTATTTATTTAAATATCCATCAATGCTGGGTTTTTTCCTATTTTCTACAAACTTTATAAACTTTCTAACAATTGGAAATAGAACATTTTCTGTAAAGTAGATATTCAAAATTCTAAATTTTTAAATGATCTTTTTATAAGTCATTTACTCCTATTATTTAAGATATTAATTAACCAATCCGATCAATTAGCCATTTAACAAATATTCATGGCAGTGGACAGTTACTGTTCTGGGCGCTAGAGATTCAATTGTTAATAAACTTTCCGATATCACAGCATTTACAATCTTCTGGAGCAAACACGTTATTTACTTATTTCAGTTAGAATTTCTTTTGTGAATGAAAATAAAGATACCTTTAGAAATTGTGCCTTAAAGTACAGCTTACTTTGAAGTGCATGTTTGTTTTTAAATTGGACTTTATTTTTTAGAGCAGTTTTAGGTTCGCAGCAAAATTGAGGGCAAAGTACAGTGGGTGCCCGTATACCCCACGCCCTCCACCCATACTGTCAATATCACGAGAGTGATGTATTGGTTACAATCGATGAACCTACATGGACACTACATTATCACCCAAAGTCCTTAGTTTACATTAGGTTTACTCTTGGGATTATACATTCGGTGGGTGTTGACAAATGTATAATTCATCCACCATTATATAATAGTATCCTAGAGAGTAGTTTCACTGCCCTAAAAATCCTCTGTGCTCAGCCTGTTCCTCCTTCACTCCCTCCTAACCCCGAACAACCATTAATATTTTTGCTGACTCTATAGTTTTACTGTTTCAAGAATGTCATATAGTTGGAATCATGCAGTATGTAGCCTTTTCAGATGGCTTCCTTCACTGAATAATATGCATTTAAGATTCCTCCATGTCTTTTCCCGGCTTGATAGCTCATTTCTTTTTACCACTGAATAATATTGCATTGTCTGATATACCATAATTTATTGATCCATTCACCTACTGAAGACATTTTGGTTGCTTCCAAGTTTTGACAATTATGAATAAAGCTGCTATAAACATTCATGTATGGATTTTTGCGTGGACATAAGTTTTCAGCTGATTGGGATAACGACCAAGGAGAGTGAGTGCTGGATCACATTGTAAGAGTATGTTTAGTTTTGTAAGAAACTGCTAAACCGTCTTCCAAGGCAGTGGTACCATTTTGCATTCTCACCAACAATGAATGAGAGTTTCTGTCACTCTGCATCCTTGGCCAGCATTTAGTGTTGTCAGTGTTTTGGGATTCTGGCTATTTTATTAGGTGTCTATCTTGTTTTAATTTGCAATTCCGTAATCACATGGAATGTTGAGCATCTCCCCACATGCTTATTTTCCATCTGTATACCATCTTTGGTGAGGAGTTTGTTCAGGTCTTTTGCCTATTTTTTTTAATTGCATTGTTCATTTTCTTACTGTGGAGTTTTAAGAGTTTTGTTTTTGTTTTTGTTTTTTTGTGTATTCTGGATAAACAGTCCTTTATCAGATGTGTCTTCTGCAAACATTTTCTCCCAGTCTGTAGTTTGTCTTCTCATACTCTTAACAGTCTTTCACAAAGCGGAAGTCTTTAATTTTAATGAAGTCACGCTTATCAATTATTTCTTTCATGGATTACACCATTGGTGTTGTATCTAAAAAGTCATTGCCATACCTGAAGTCATTCTAGATTTTCTCCTATGTTATCTTCTAGGAGTTTTACAGTTTTGCATATTAAATTTAGGTCTGTGACCCATTTTGTGTTTGTGAAGGGTGTGAAATCTCTGTCTAGTTTTTTGTTGTTTTTTGTTTGTTTGTTTTTGCATGTGGATGCCCAGTTGTTCCCGCACTGTTTATTGACAAGACAGTCTTTGCTCCATTGATTTCCTTTGCTCCTCTGTCAAAGATCAGTTAACTATATGTGAGTCTAATTCTTGGCTCTTTATTCTGTTCCATTGATCTATTTATTCTTTCTTTCTCAGGTACCACCCTGTCTTGATTACTTTGGCTTTATAGTAAGTCTCGAAGTCAGGTAGTGTCAGTTCTCCAACTTTGTTCTTCAGTATTCAGCTGTCTATTGTGTGTCTTTTGCCTCTCCATGTGTAAACTTTAGAATCCCTTTGATAATACCTGTAAGATAATTTGCTGGGATTTTGATTGGGATTGTGTTGTGCCTATAGATCAAGTTGGAAGGGCTGACACCATGACAGTATTGGTTCTTCCTTTCCATGGACATGAAATATCTATTTGTTTAGTTCTTCTTATTTTATTCACCCAGAGTTTTGGGTTTTCTCAGGTAGAACTTGTTTTATTTTTTTGTAAATTTATAACAAAATTTTTCATTTCTGGCTGCTAATGTAAATTTTATTTGTACTTTCAAATTCTACTTGTTCATTGCTGTTATATAGGAAGGTGACTGACTTTTGTGTATTAACCTTGAACTTGCAACCTTGCTACACTCACTTATTATTAGTTCAGGAGTTAAATTATTTTATTGGACATTCTATATAGACAGTCATGTAAACCAAGTTTTATTTCTTCCTGCCCCATCCATATACCTTTTATTTCCTTTTCTTTAAAGTGCATTAGCTAGGACTTCCAGTGGAATGTTGAAAAGGAGTGATCTGATCGGAGGAAACATCCTTGGCTTGTTGACAATCTTATTAGGCGGCTAGTTTCTCATGAGGTCCCTTTTTTCAGCTAACTGGTTTTGAGCATTTTCTATACGCAGAACTTAAGTGTTTTACTTGCATTACTTAATTCAATTCTCAAACCTGACTGCTGTCTGCTGAACTTGATCAAGAAGAAAATTTGCAGGGAGAAGTGTTCCATTATTTGGTGTTGGACCATGACACAAATAAAATTTTGAAATTTGCAAGACTCAGTTCATAAAGTCCTCTCTAAACCCAAATATCACCCAAAAAAATGAAGATTAAAATTATCCCATTGAATTTTTTAGAACTTACAAATATTTTCCTTTGTCAACATCATCTATTTTTGAATAAATAACAGAAATGTGAGTAAATATAATGCTCATGGAAATACATTGGTTTTCTCTATCAGTATGCGTATTCACTGGCCATATTTTAATGCTTAAAATGTTGCCAGTGTTTGATAATTGTATATATTTTCCTACAAATAAACTAAATATTCAAATCAAAAGTTCTTTAAAATTCTTATTAAAAAATTAAAATTTTATCTAAAAATTAGGAAGACTTTAGGTGGCTTCTGAATCATATATTGACTTTATGAATAAACAATAAGATTAAAAAGTACATATGAATCAAAAGGCAGAAAATGTGTCATATTGTAACTTTTAATGGAACATCTAGAATAATTTGTAATTGTGCACTTTTAAAAAAATTCTGGGATAAGGATGGGGTAGGGGCAATACGTTTTCTTAGCTTAAACAATTTCACAATATTTATACTTCATGAAAAGCAATGTCTGTTGCAAACCTGGTTTTCTGCCATAAACAAAGGGAGAGTTATTTCTCTGGATTTAACTTACTTATTTTTCTAAAGCATTCTGCATGGTTTCAAAAGCATTGCAGACAAACAACTATTGTGAGAAATGAGAAGTGAAAATGTATTTAACTCCTTGCATCAGATTTTTAAGCAGTCAGAAGTCTGTTATGTCTAATGAATAAAATGTGAATACACTGAACTCTGTCATCGTTTTGCCAAGATAGTACAAAATGATTTCAACATATTCACTTCACAATGAATAAAAGTGTAATACGATTAATAACCAGTTAGATATCTAAAACATGTTATATTTTAAATTTTTATGACTTTTATGTTTATTAAGATAAAAGCTCATTAAAAGCCTCTGGACATTTTAGGAACATGAACTATGAAATTAAGCCTGCTCTTCTTTGGCCTGGTTATTGAATGGGACCATAGGGCACCTTATTCCTGATAATTTCCTTATAATGGTATTAAGAGCTAGATAACTCATTGCTTCCCCCTGCCTGTTTTTTTTTTTTTTTTTTTTTTTTTTTGGTCTAGGTTTGCAGAAAGTTCAGAGTTAATTTTTGCTTATGTTTTTACTAATATTTTGCTTATTTGCAGCAACCATTTGTAGGCTAGTCCTTCTAGTATGATATCTCATGCTCTTTTTAGAGGGAATCCACCATATGTAAGAGGGCATTCCTAGCAGGAAGAATATTGTAAGCAATTATGAAAACATATTAAGTAAAGGGATATAGCTAAGAAATATGCTAAGAGATTTATTTGCAAGTAGTTTCTCTGCAAGCTTGAAAATAACACAAGCTCCAACCTTCAATTCCCTTTTCTGTAAAATGGGCATCAAACTTACCTTGCAAGGCTACTGTGAGAATTAGGGCAGATATTGCCTGTAAAGGTGTTTTTGCACGTACATAGACTGATAAATATTAATGACAGCTACATCTGAGTATTTTTTGAGCTTTTATTCTCATATCAGAGACTTTGGTAATCCTACTATCAAAGACTCTGGTTAAGCCCATATTGTTTTCTACTAGAGTGTGAGATGCTAGAAAATCTATAATCTCTTAAAGCTTCAGTTCCCTTCCTCTGAATTGGGGAAAACCAGTGCATCAACCTCCTAGGCTTTCTGAGAGAATTAAAGGAGAAAATGTATGTAAACCTTGGCCCGTTATAAGTGCTTGAAAAATGCTAGCTATTGTTATCACTGACTACAGTATTTCAGTAAAACCTTGACGCTTAGGTTAGGATTGATTATTTCTCTCAATTCACAGATTTAAGAGCTGAAGTAAAAAGAGACTAAGTTGCCTGACTTCACTCAATTAATAAGTTAACTAAGCAAAGTGTTAGTTTCCTTAGTTCCAAAATCTTAGCTTTCCCATTTATGTTACATCTGTGAACATTGCTGTGTTTTTCATTTAGACCATGGACAGATGAACAACGTGAGTTTACCATAAATGTAATATATACCTTATAAAGTTGCTCCAGAGTTTAGTGAAGTGTGATACGTGGGGGCTTCAGTTATCCGTTGATATTAATGAAACTCAGGCAAAGAGTGTCCTTCAAACTTTCTAGGAGTATAATGGAGTTAAGAAAATTTTATCATCTGAATGATTTTTGGTTTTTCTCCAGGAACTACTTTTGTCTTAAGGAATAAGCATTTTGGAAGGACACATTTTAGAAAGCACTGTTTTGATTGTCTTATATATTCTACTTTACAATTAACTAAAGCAAACTGGGGATAAATAATCAGTGTATCTGATGAGATAAATACAATTTCCACACGTGTTTTAATTTAATTGCTTTTTAAAGAGCATGAGGGAAGACTAAATAGTCAAATTAGTTTTCTAGGCCAACTGTAATAAGCAAAAGTAATAAGCTCATTAAATATATGCAGTGGAATAGTAAATACAGATGAAGCATTTCAACCATTTATAAAAGAGAATCAAGTAAATGTGGATTTGACCCTATCTAAGTCCAATCATCATTTAACCCCACTGCACCCCTTTTGTCAACCCAAATCATTCTCAACTTTACAACTGGATTGGGGTTGCATAATATAAGCACAAGGTAGTTGATTGGGTTCATTGACATATGCTGTACAATCCCCCAAACTGAGGTCCACAAAAGACACATCCCATGAGGTGCTCTTGGTGGAAGGTGGAGAAAGCAGATGTGGCCAAATGTGGACAGTTGTTAATCTGGGTGAAGACCCTTTCAATTTTCTGCAGGTTGGAAATTTTTCAAAATCAGAAGTTTGGGGGTAAAGAAACAGAAGGTAGTTCCAGGAAGTTAACCGGTGCTAGAAGTTGACCTTTAAATGCAGTGAAGACAATAGCATGATTTAGGGTCATTATGAGAGATTGTGTACACCAGTACTTATGAGGAGGAAGTTTATTTTCAGTTGTTGCAGATGAATCCCCTTGTTTAAAAGGCCGATGGACAATGGTTGGGCTGCCGAAGACAGGAAGACAGCATGCCTTCCTGTCTAGGGTGATCTCATTCCTCTTCTGAGTTTAGCCCAGTCTGTATTTGATACAGAGGCTGCTATAGACACAGAATGATGGACTAGTGGTATTTGCATTAGAATGATTTGCCTCTCAGAAGTCATAAACCTATATTTTTGTTTGACTGTAATTTAGGGAAAATTGGAATGTAATTTCTTCAATGTAAATAATATAAAAATTTAGTGTGTGGTGCACACTTATCTAGATAAATAAAAATTTGTACAGATTTTTCTCTATAGTAATTTAAACTCAAATTCTGTGATTACATATTCTAGTTTAAAAATGCATCTGTTATGAGGCAGTCTTAACAAATATAGCATCTTCCCATATGTTTTAAGACCTACCAAAATTAACTTGCAAAGTTTTTTTGTAGTTCTTTCACTGATATTAGAAATCTGGTTTTCTGTATTTGACACTTGAATTGTTAGGGATTCATATGTTCAACAGTTTATTAATTGGGTGAAGGTAGGCATAAATATTCTTTTTATCATCAAAACAAGACCTATTTTGAAATAACTCTAAACTATTATTAGCAGAGAGATTTTTTTAAAGATTTTAAAACATTTTTATTTAATTAATTTATTTATTTTTGGCTGCTTTGTGTCTTCGTTGCTGTGTGCGGACTTTCTCTAGTCGCAGTGAGTGGGAGCTACCCTTCATTGCGGTACATGGGCTTCTCATTGCGTTGGCTTCTCTTGTTGCGGAGCATGGGCTCCAGGCACGTGGGCTCAGTAGTTGTGGCTCGCGGGCTTCAGTAGTTGTGGCGCATGGGCTCAGTAGTTGTGGTTCACGGGCTCTAGAGTGCAGGCTCAGCAGTTGTGGTGTGTGGGCTTAGTTGTTCCGCAGCACGTGGGATCCTCCCGGACCAGGGCTCGAACCCGTGTCCCCTGCATTGGCAGGTGGATTCTTAGCCACTGTGCCACCAGGGAAGCCCCAGCAGAGAGGTGTTTAACAGAGAATATTCAATGTTCATCAAATTTATTTTGACATCTCAAATATTTATCTGTAAGAGAATTGTTCTCCCAGTTTCCTTGCCATTTGAATTTACTTTGTCATTTTCTCCTGGTTAAAAGCTAGCTCCTTGGTTCTTATTCTTTTCCTTTCTCCATCTCTTAAGGTTCAGAGTGTATTGTCTCACATGTCAAATACCAAATGTTTAACTATAAATGTGCTCAATTATTCCTGAGGAAAAAAACATTTTAATTCTCATAGTGTATTAGTATTCTTGTATCCAAGAAATGCACACAAAAAATTAAGTAAATTAAGTTGAAATCAGGACAGTTTGGGGATAGAAATGTTTTATGGTCATCAAGTACTCTAGTGTTTAAGAGTAGAGCAGATCTGTCATAATTTAAGTCAAATCAATAACTAAAATAGCAACCTTCCCAGGTTCTCCCAGGCCTTGCAGCAGTAAGCTCCCTTGAGCAGATCTAATACTGACCCTGTTTTAGGGAAGCTTTCAGGTATTTGCCAAGGCATTTGTTGACTTTCAAAAGGCAACTACAATGCAAAGCATTTTGTACGTACATGACATACCGTTAGTACAAACTTATGAAGAGTTTCAAGTGCACCTTGGTAAAAATACTGTTTGGAGTTATATAATAATAAAGCACAGAAAAGACAGAGATCTGACCCAGTATGAACTTGAAGGAATCAGGGTTGGCAGTGAGAGTGCAAAAATAGACATATGCAGGAAATCCTTTAGAATGTATTTGATTATTCTGATTTCTATTAAAATAACTGGATTAGATGGTCCTCCCACATTGTAGCAGCATCCAGAAGTCTATTAGCTTTACTTCCAAGCACAGCCATAACCTAGACTTTGTCTGTCAGCCAAAGACCAAAGACCAAAGATCTTCTTTTGTAGTAATCAATACACAGACCTGTTTGAAGCTCTCCCATGGTCGACAGATGGTCATTGCTAAGTGCAGTGTTGCCCTGTTCCCACCTCTCTTATGACATGAAAACTATTTTCCTGGACACAGGCCTTTAGAGTTATGGCTCCAGTAAAGCCAGAGGACTACAGGTGGCTTTGTGAAGACAGTGGGTCTCTGAATAACACAAGAAAACAGTGGATCTTCTTCATCCTCCTGGAAGACAGCTTCCTTCCAGGATTATTCACTGAAAACTTGTGCTTCGCATAAATCTATAAAATTCTTCAGTGTTGACATAGTAATAATTGTTCCCATAAATTGTTCCCATATGCATTTTTTGGTTATTCACTAAATGTTTGAAGTAATTTCTAATATTGAAATAATATACCATGTGAATTCTGCTAAACTTTCAAAGGATTTCTTCAACGCATTAATTTTATGAAAAGATAGTGAACTTTTTTGCACAGCTGGACATACATGCTTACCCTCTGTTTTGTGTGTGGGAAGGTTGTATATTGTTTTGGCCATAGTACTGTTCTTACAGCATGATGCTGATAACTCTCTGTCAAAAGATGGGAATGTGTTCTCTTTCCTTGAACATGGGCAGACTGTTGTTACTTCCCCAATTCTTAGAATAAGAGGTTTTGATTTCCATGCCATCGAAGACTTTACAGGGTCCATCTTGCTCTCCTGTATTGTTGTAATTACGGGGCCAGGTGTCATGTCAGTAGGACCTTGAAGCATCCTGTGGAGCAAGAGGGCCGTGCAGAGGGTCTGATGCCTTAGGCCACCAGCCAGCACCAACTTGCCAGCCATGTGAATGAGCCTCCTGGGAAGCTGATGCCCCAGCTCCAGTCAAGCCCTTAGTGGGTCCTTCAGGCTCAACCAACACATGACTACATTGCGTGGAAGACCCTAAGTAGACATCCCCAGTCAAACTCTTCTCCAGATCCTGTCCAACAAATACTATGAAGAATAATAAACCATTATTATTGTTTTGAGCCACTATGTTTTTGATTACTTTCTGCAGCAATTGATAGCAGACACTGATCTTCGTTGGGCATATGTATTCATTATATGTTCTCCTTTGGTGCCTGTAGGGAAATGGGCTTTCTGGCCACTGAAAATCAGGAGGTAGAGACATTGTTTGGATAAAGGCCTTTGAGTCCGTTTTCTCCTTCCAAGAGGTATGTGGCCTTGCAGATGCTGAGCTTAATTTAAGAACAAGGCACTCTCAGTGTTTCTAATCATTCCCCTACGAAAGTTTATACATCCATCGTTAGTTTAAATGCTTCTGGAAAGGTTATATAACCTCACAGAAGAAAAGGTGGCCTTCTAGCAGAAACTTGAACTTTTCAGACCTGGTACAATCCTTTCTTGAGTCCACAATGTTAGCTACATCTGGGGGTGTCCATATGGACTCCAGGGCCCAGGAAGGCTCTGCTGTACGAGGCTGAGTCAGCTCCAGCCTTGCCTCATAAGATCAGACGTCGTGATTAATGGGAGCGGAGAATTAATCTAGCCCCCAGGGGGTGGTGTCGTGTGGTCTCTTTCCACCTGTCTAACCCACGTGAAAAGCAGCACTGAAAAAGCAGAAAATGACAAAAGTCAAGCTGATTGCATATGTAGATGGGTTAGTCAGGATTCTCCAGAGAAGTAGAAGCAACATATATAGTTGACCTTCAAATAACGCCAAGGTTAAGGGAACCAACCCTCCCTGCCCCCATAGAATTTTAAGTGGGCCCTCTGTTTCTGTGGTTCCACATCTGCAGGTTCAAGCTGTAGTATTGTAGTTCATATTTATTGCAAAAAATCCACATATAAGTGGACCCGAGAAGTTCAAACCTATGTTGTTCAAGGGTCAACTATGTGTATGTATTTATCATAAGAAGTTGGCTCACCCAGTTATGGAGGCTGAGAAGTCCCAAGAGCTGCAGCGGGCAAACTGGTGTCCCAGGAGAGCCCATGGTGTATTCCAGTCTGAGTGCAGGCCTGAGAACCAAGAGAGCCAGTGGTGCCAGTTCCAGTCTGGGTCCAAATACAGGAGAAGACAATTAATTTTCCCAGCTCAAGACCTTCAGGCAGAGAGAGTAAGTTCTCACTTTTGCTCTAGTCTGGTCCCACACTGGGGGGAGGGCAGTTTCTTTTATGCAGTCTGCCAATTCAGATGTTAATCTCATCTTGAAACACCCTCACAGACACACCCAGGATAATGTTTAACCAAGTATCGGGCACCCTGTGACCCAGTCAAGTTGACACAAAATTCATTATCACAGTAAGTAATATATGTTATATGTACGTGCATGTAGAAACATATTTATGACTATATGTACATATGCACACGTACACGTACATACATATATTCTAACCATTTACCGACCACTTACAATGCACAGTAAATAACCATTTCCAGTGTGTCAAGTCAGAGATGTCACCTCATTAAATTTTCTCAAAAATCTTCATAACCACTATTTATATATTTTATAGATGAAGAAACTTAAGCTAAAGAAGTTATCTGCACTAGGCCCATCCCAGAACTAACTTCAGAGTGATAATTTGAAACAACTCTGGTTTTAAAGTCTTCCCACTATGCCTCAGAAATGTATTATCACTCAGCATCAAGAAATAATTGTGTTAATTAGTCTCCTCTAATAAATTAAAGAACTCTGTAGTGTAATCGTGCCAAGTACACAACAGGCATCCACGGAATACCTGTGGAGGGGTTGACTACATTTCAAAACATGCGTAATGGAAAGCTGTGCAGCAAAATCGTCCCAAAACCTAGGCTTAACTTTTATTTTTTTTCTTTTTGGCCCTGCTGCACAGCAGCTTGTGGGATTTTAGTTCCTGGACCAGGGATCGAACCAGGGCCCTTGGCACTGAGAGCATGGAGTCCTAACCACTGGACAGCCAGGGTTAAAAAAAAGTTAAGCTAGGCTTAACTTTTAGAGAGTAAATCACAGACAGCATCTTATTCCACAGCCATGCCTGTTAACTGAGCAAACATTGATAATGATATTCTTAATGCTGACCTGAGGTTCTTTCAGAATCATCAAAGGATTTGTGCCATTTAGTTTTACTGTTTCCTGCACTCAAGTTTTATAAATTATTGGAAAAGAGAATATCTGCCTATACTAACTTGCTATTAATGGATTATTTTATCAAAAACATTTCTCTAGTGATTTCAAATAGGAGTAAGTATTGTCAAAAATGGTTTATCAAAAATATGGACAGTGTCCACACAGTACAATTCAAAACTGTCCCCAAATTTTCCATAGCAATCTCTCATGCATTCCAAGGTGGAATAAATGGGATATTATTGAGTGAAAATACAGTGCCATTTTCATGTGCAAATCATCATTGCTGCCATCCAGCAGTTTTAGCCTGCTCTAGGAGTTCTCATATTTTGCCTTCCACAAATATGTTAAAGGATAACTTTTAGAAAAGTTAAAAGTTGTATGTTACATTTGGAATGTTTCACTAAATTCAGCATTTCAAAATGAGATCAACTTAATTCTAAGAAATTGAATGCAATTCTTCTGATGTAGTTAATTTTCTTTATTGCCTACATTTCTGAACCTTTCATTTGGGGGCCTTTCATGAGATTTGGCAGTTAAATGACAGTGTGTGAATATAGCACCATAGAGACAGGCGCACGTGTGTGTACTTGTCCAAGTTTCCTTTTCATGGAAAGCTTTTCCTCCACCTCTGCACATGACTAGTTCACTAACATCCTTCAGGATCCTGCCCAAAGTCACCCCCTTAGAAAAGGAGTCATCCCATCCCCCATTGCTTCATTGCTCTCTCAGTTGATTTTCTTCCTAGCAGTTGTCACAGTGTAATTACCTGTTGAGGTATTTGTTTACTTGGGTATCATCTATCTTCCCCACTGGCGTGTCAGCTCTACAAAATCAGGGAACAGGTAAATTTTATTCCATGATATACTCCTAGCTCCTAGCAGAGGGCTTGGCACACAGTAGGTACCCATTAAATATTTGGTGAATTGTTGAATAGTTGACTTTTATTTCAGCCTGTTGTTTCATCAGCTGGTTATCTCAGAATATACTTTCGTAAACAAGTCAGTTCTGTATATTGGTCTGTTCCTTCTTACTAAGGAAGGGGCAACATAGTAAGAATCCTTGAAACTTACACTCTTGAAGTTTGAAGTAGCCTTATGATCTCTTTAGTCCTGCTTGGTCATTTAATGGTGGAGTTAGAAGTCTTAAAGGTAAAGATAATGCCCAGGATTATACATCATTAGTAAGTAACATATGTCCAAACAAGGTGCCTGGCTCACAACTCTCTACTCTAGATGCTAGCACTGCAGTAGGAAATTAATTTCTCAGTAGCGATGTTTTGCAAATGAAACTATCATTTCAAAGTTACAGATAAGCTGATGAATGCAAATAATCAGAGTGACAGATGTGATTTAAGATAAAAAAAATAAAATCTGGATCCATTGTCCCCCATATGTGAAAATGCTTTTTTTTTTAATTTTTTTTTGGGGGGGGTAGGAGTTTATTAATTAATTAATTAATTTTTTTGCTGTGTTGGATATTCATTTCTGTGCGAGGGCTTTCCCCAGTTGTGGCAAGCGGGGGCCACTCTTCATCGCGGTGCCCGGGCCTCTCACTATCGCGGCCTCTCTTGTTGCGGAGCACAGGCTCCAGACACGCAGGCTCAGTAGTTGTGGCTTACGGGCCTAGTTGCTCCGCGGCATGTGGGATCCTCCCAGAACAGGGCTCGAACCCGTGTCCCCTGCATTAACAGGCAGATTCTCAACCACTGAGCCACCAGGGAAGCCCCGTGAAAATGTTTTATCTTAATTTTTTTTTTATATTCTTACTTTATGTCTCTGTTATTGTCATACTGTAATTCTGAAATTCTTATTTCAGTTTATTTTCTTGATCAAAATAGAACCAGGAACGTAAAAGGTACCATAGAGGCATCCAGTAACAATTAGCAAGAAACTATTCACTGTTTGGTAGAACAGTGTTTCAGAAGGGCCAAAAGTATAGCTGAAGTGATAGAGGTAGAATGAAATTAATGGGAAGAAACAGTGTGATGGTGTCACGTAAAACCTTTCTGTTCAGATTTTTGTGATTTAGTACAAAAGTTACAATCAGAAAAAGAGAGGTCAGATCAGGAAATTGAATAAATAAAAGAATAAATTAATAAATGAGATATTCATGATAAGTATATTAAATCAGTTAAGTTTGTTAGAAAGTAGGATCTATAGGGTGGAACTGATAACAGGAGGGCCTGAGTTCTGGAATGCCTGTATAATTTCAAGGCACATTTCTCAGCTTTTAAGTGTTAAAACCACCCAAATCATTAAGCCTGCACCTTACCCTTCAACAGTTTTGAAAATCCAATAACCCCACCTGTTATAATTCTGGATTCCTACTGATTTAAAGAAAAAAAAAAAAAAAATATATATATATATATATATATATATATATATATATATATACACCAGTTTTGCATATTATTATTTGCTATTTTTTTTTACATATTATTATTTGCTATTTTTTTCCAAAAGCATGCCTTCTGTGACTTTCAAACTAAGTGCAAATTTTACTGACAGCGTATATTTTTATCTTCTCAAGAAGACAGTTCCTTGTCATTGTTGTTTACAGCAATTTGGCATTTGATTTCAGTCACTTCCTCTCCAGTTTGTAATACTTGAGCCATCATCCCAGCAACATTGCTCTGTATCTATGTAGAGGTGTAGTTTTTTGAAAACATGGACAAAGAACTCAATTATTTGTTGCCAAGTCCATCCTTTGGGTTGGCTATTATCCAGCTAAAATTTCATAAATGTAACCAAGAAAATTGTTATCATAGGTGTTTTTCTGTTAAATGTAATCAGTGAATTACTCAGACTGAATTCATAACCTGAGCATGAAAATCAAGTTTCCTTTCCATTTTTAAATTTTATTTTTTCGTAATTATTGTTTTTACTTGAAGTACAGTTGATTTACAATGTTGTGTTAATTTCAGGTGTATAGCAAAGTGATTGTTATATATATAATATATATTTTTTCTTTTCCATTATAGTTTATTACAAGGTATTGATACAGTTTCCTGTGCTATACAGTAGGACCTTGTTGTTTATCTATTTTATATATAGTAGTATGTATCTGTTAATCCCAAGCTCCTAATTTATCCCTCCCTACAATTTCCCTTTGGTAACCATAAGTTTGTTTTCTATGTCTATGAGTCTGTTTCTGTTTTGTAAACAAGTTCATTTCTATCATTTTTTTTTAGATACCACATATATATATGATATAATGTGATATTTGTCTTTCTAAGTCTGACTTACTTCACTTCGTATGATAATCTCTAGGTTTATCCATGTTGTTCCAAAGAGCATTATTTCATTATTTTATATGGCTGGGTAATATTCCGTTGTATATATACCACATCTTCTGCATCCATTCATCTGTTAATGGACATTTATGTTGCTTTTATGTCTTGGCTATTAAATTTTAATTAGAGTGAACCATGTCTTGCCTCAACAGTAAAAATAAATAAAATTAAATGATTAAATAAACATAAAATTTTGAAAAAAGAAAATGATAAAATGTACGTAGATTATTTGAGCTGCAGCTTCTTTAGCATTCTTCCCAGTAGCCTGGCTTAGTTCAGAGGCCTGATCAAGAAAAATTGCTTCCAATCACTATTCTTTGATTTTTCTCAAATGTATCATTTTTTTAGGGAAAAAACCCTAATTATCCCTTATTTTAATACTTGGATAAATGAAGAAGTTTTTTTTACATTGAGTTTTTTAAAATGAAAATAAAAGCAAGTTCATGCATTCCAATCTGTTAACACAACATCCTTTACAAAATACTAACCAGAATATATTATTGTGCATTTTTTGCTTCATTTTTCTTATACAGATATCCATGTATTAAGATAGTCAACCTAATGTTTACTTTCCTAGCCACATGATGTTGTATTGCTGTATCCTAGTTTGATTACCGGTTATTATATTGTTAGGCATTTTGGTTTTCTCTCTTTTTTAAAAACTTTTAATCATGTATAGTATTAACAGTTATGTACAGATTCAGCTATTTATTTGGGTTTAATTCAAAGGCTCAATTTAAGTTGAATAATGCAAATCATAACATATTCCCAGATTGTTCTTTAGAGAAAATAAATGAATTAACTGGCAATATATGTATATGTACCACTTCACCTTCTCCCAACCCACTATCTCATGACAGCGTATATTTTTTTTATTTTAATGCCTGAAAGTAGATTAAACTTGTGGCTCTTTACTCACTCTCAGGGTGATGCATTTTTCAACAGGACAACTTTCTGTCTGTTTTATCATTATTTGGAATAATGGCAAGTAGGCAGGAGATGAGATACTATGCATAACATATTGTCCACCCCAGCGGTTCTCCACCTTGGCTGCATGTTACAGTCAACCCAGGGACCTTTTAGAAACCCAGTGCTCAAGACACCCCAATTCCACTTAAGTCAGAGTCCCTAGGAGTGGTAATCAGGTATCAGTACTTATTAAATCTTCTCAAATGATATTCCACTGGGCAGCCAGGTTTAGGAAGCACTGATCGGGAGTTTCAGTTTGGTTGGATGGGGGATTGGAAGGAGAGAGGTAGTCTTAGCTCCATCTTATGAGGCAATCAAAATTAAGTGGTATTGCCTGCCTTACTCGGATCTCTTGTGCTGAAGCAAACTCTGCCTTGACCCTGACTCTTCTCCTGTTGTCCACATCCTCACCCATCTAGTCTCCACATTGGAATAACCCATAAGACAGGGCTCCTTACCCAATAGTCCCTCTTCCTCTATAGTCAGTATGATAAATGTCTCATCTTCTTGTGTACTTTTTTCTGCACCTTTTCTTTGCAGAGCTAAATCTTGCTTCCTGAACCTCCAAATTATGGCTCAAGTTGTACTCTCAATGAATAACTGGTATTTTTACATTAGAGTCACAACAGCTCTACTTCGTCCCAGTGTTTTTACAGGTACCAAGGCACACCCTGCCCACTGGATTTGACCTCTGTGTTGAATATGGAGGCTGGCCTGGGTACCAGTGCCTGCTAGCGGCCCCTGGCTGGTTTAGGCTCCCATAGCGTTAATAAGCAAGACATTTTCTGTCCTCAGCAAACACAATACTGCTCTGATTCCTTTGCTGCAGTTAAGTGCAAGTGAAATGTTGATGCTATATTTGAGGACCGACTCCTATCAGATAGTAGGGAGCAGGGGAAAGGGACCCATTTTCATTTATTAGATTTTTCGTTTTTTACTTTTATTTTCTACCAGCTGCAAACTAAGTCTGTCTCATCCATAATGATAATAAACATATGAATAATGATGAGAATAACTTTCATTGGATTCTTTTTACATTTACATACCAAAATGTCTTCTACAAGTGCTATATCTCATTAACTGCTATAACAACCTACAAAATAGTTACTATACTTATTCCCATTTTACAGATGAAGAAACAGTGGGTTACATAAAGTTTCTTAGTCAAGGTAACATATTTAATAAATGATAGAGCTAAGCGGATTCCAACCTAGAATTATTGAATTCCCAGAGCCTGAATTGTTAACCATTGTGTTGTTCAAACTGGGCTTCTTAAAGAATATGCAAGGCCCTCAAACAACCTACTCCCAAACTCCATTTTATATCCTTCTGTGTTCTCACTCACTGCCACTTTCACCCACCCTTTCCTCAAGCACTACCGACCTACTGGTTGTTCCCTGAACCTGTGACAACTGCATGTCTTTCCCTATGCTGTTTCTTAAGTCTGAAATTTTCCCTCTCTCCTTCCAGGTGAACTCCCACTCACAAATTTCAAGCCTCAGTTCAAATGTCAAACTATTCTCTTTGGAGCTTTAACTGAGCATCCAAGTTGGTTAATTGCTCTTTTCTCTGTGTTCTTACAGCATACGGTAAATATCTCAATCACAGCATTCATCACTTACTACCTGAAAACTTCTGACAATTTAACCTCTGTAAGCCTCAGTTTCCTCATCTGTGAAGATAATCAAAGAACCTATCTCAGAGGCTTATGAATATTAAAAGAGAGATAATGAAAGATACACGACTGCATATTATTTAGAAAGCATTTTTAAAATATTAACTATTTTTATTACCATCTCATTGTAGACTTTTTTTTTTTTTTGCGGTACGCAGGCCTCTCACTGTTGTGACCTCTCCCGCTGCGGAACATGGGCTCCGGACGCGCAGGTGCAGCGGCCATGGCTCACGGGCCCAGCCGCTCCGCAGCATGTGGGATCCTCCCGGACCAGGGCACAAACCCGTGTCCCCTGCATTGGCAGGTGGACTCTCAACCACTGCGCCACCAGGGAAGCCCAGACAGTTTTTTAAAAATCTATTTTCTCATACTATACAGTTAATTTCTATAATGATGGGTGTGATGACATATATTTTGTACTTTTGTATTTTGCAAAGTGCTCAGCACAGAATGGAAACCTGTGAGCTCTTGCAAGTTCCTTAACTTCTCTATCTCCAAAATGAAAACGCTCATAGGGTTGATAGGAGGATTAAGAGAAAATGTAAAACTGATTAGCATAGAAGGCCTTTAATAAATGTCAGTAGCTATCATTATTTAATAAGTGAGTAAACGGATGGATGAATTCAAGAGGGAGTAAAACCTTTTCATGTTGCTGCTTTCTTTTTCTTATACTGAGATGATGGCAGATCACAGCTGTCCATGTCAGCCATCTCTTAGCTAGACCTCGTTGTGTGATGGGGTATGACAAGTCTTGAGATTCTGTCTTATTAATACTCAGCAGGACTGATTCCTGCTGTCGTGCAGGGAGTATGTGATGTACTGATCAGTGAGAGGCCTGGCACGTCTTGTTGAATGTCTCTTGTGACAATAGGATAAACACTTTCTGTAGATCCTTTCTGTTCTGCACTGGGCTTTTGGCTGGCCATCTGTTTGAAGGTGCAGGGCATCAGGATGACAGAGTAAACAAGGTGCCCTCCTCTAAATTCTGGTGATCCAGCTACAGTAAATGCCAAAACATGACTTGAAGAGTGTAGTTGACAATCTTTGTTACAAATAGGACCTGTAGATCCTGGAACAGCAGAGGTTAGAGAGGGAAATAAAAGAGCCTCCATTTAGCTTGGGATGGAGACAGTCGTAACAACATATTTTCTTCTAGAATAACTCAAAAAAACATTATGGATATTCCCCTTCTTATTCAGGCTTAAAAGAGTAGTCTAGCGGCTTCCCTGGTGGCGCAGTGGTTGAGACTCTGCCTGCTGATGCAGGGGACACGGGTTCGTGCCCTGGTCCGGGAAGATCCCACATGCCACGGAGCGGCTGGGCCCGTGAGCCATGGCCGCTGAGCCTGCGTGTCCGGAGCCTGTTCTCCGCAACGGGAGAGGCCACAACAGTGAGAGGCCCGTGTACCGCAAAAAAAAAAAAGAGTAGTCTACACTTGCTGGATCTTCTTCCTCCTCTTCCATTCAGTTTTCAACCCACTGATGTCTTTTTCTAGTACTTGAAGTGTTTCAGCAATGGTTCCCTTTGAGGAAAGAAAACAAGATTTTAAAAATTGTTACTGAAGAAATACTTGCAAATCTTGCTCTGTTTCCAGGGATAATACATCATGGAATATAGCATATCTTCAGTTTAGTGAGTACCAGCTGCTCTGATATGATAGTCTGAGAAGTGAGTATAGAAAGTTCTAATTTAAAATGCCTTTCATTTTGAAGCTTAGATAGCTGATAGTTATGACGTGTCTTGTTAATTTTCTGTTACTTTCACTGACTATGTATTTCCTACCTCAGTCCATTTCTCTTTCGTCTTTACATCAACCCTATAGTCATCCATTTCGGAAGTTACCTGATGCAGATTCAGTACTAGCTTCAGGTGCTAGTCTCAATCCTTTTCTTCTACCAAAGATAGCAAACCAAATCAATGTATAAATTAACCAATATGTATAAATTAGCTAAGTGTAAGTTGTTGTTTGAATGCAAAATTGGTTTAATAGCAAAAACAATTAATGTAATGTGCCAAATTAATGGAATAAAGGGAGAAAACACACTATCATTTTAGTAGATGCAAAAAAGCATTTGACACATCCAACATCCATTCCTGACGTAAAAACAAAATCAAAAAACTTTCAGCAAACTAAGAATAGAAGGACACTTTCTTAGTCTGTGAAAGGGTATCTACAAAAAACTCTAGAGCTAACATTATACTAAAGAATCAGAGAGGAGCTTCAAGATGGCGGAAGAGTAAGATGCGGAGATCACCTTCCTCCCCACAAATACATCAGAAATACATCTACATGTGGAACAGCTCCTACAGAACACCTACTGAACGCTGGCAGAAGACCTCAGACCTCCCAAAAGGCAAGAATCTCTCCACGTAACTGGGTAGGGCAAAAGAAAAAAGAATAAACAGAGACAAAAGAATAGGAACGGCACCAGTGGGAGGGAGCTGTGAAGGAGGAAAGGTTTCCACACACTAGGAAGCCCCTTCGCGGGTGGAGACTGCGGTGGGCGGAGGGGGGAAGCTTCGGAGTCTCGGAGGAGAGCACAGCAACAGGGGTGTGGAGGGCAAAGCGGAGAGATTCCCGCACAGAGGATCGGTGCCGACCAGCACTCACCAGCCCGAGAGGCTTGTCTGCTCACCCGCCGGAGTGGGCAGGGCTGGGAGCTGAGGCTCGGGCTTCGGAGGTCGGATCCCAGGGAGAGGACTGGGGTTGGCGGCGTGAACACAACCTGAAGGAGCTAGTGCGCCACAGCTAGCCGGGAGTCCGGGAAAAAGTCTGGAACCGCCGAAGAGGCAAGAGACTTTTTTTTTGCCTCTTTGTTTCCTGGTGCGCGAGGAGAGGGGATTAAGAGCGCTGCTTAAAGGAGCTCCAGAGACGGGCACGTGCCACGGCTATCAGCGGGGACCCCAGAGACGGGCGTGGGACGCTAAGACGGCTACTGCTGCTACCAAGAGGCCTGTGTGCGAGCGCAGGTCACTGTCCACACCCCCCTTCCGGGGAGCCTGTGCAGCCCGCCACTGCCAGGGTCCTGGGATCCAGGGACAACTTCCCCAGGAGAACGCACGGTGCGCCTCAGGCTGGTGCAACGTCCCGCCAGCCTCTGCCGCCGCAGGCTCGCCCCGCATCCGTACCCCTCCTGCTGCTGGGCCTCAGTGAGCCAGAGCCCCCGAATAAGGTGCTCCTTTTACCCCATCCTGTCTGAGCGAAAAACAGATGCCCTGAGGCGACCTACACGCAGAGGTGTATCCAAATCCAAAACTGAACTCCGGGAGCTGTATGAACAAAAACGAGAAAGGGAAATCTCTCCCAGCAGCCTCAGGAGCAGCGGATTAAATCTCCTCAGGCAACTTCATGTATCTTGCATCTGTAGAATACCTGAATAGAGAATGAATCATCCCAAATTGAGGAGGTGGATTTGGGAGCAAGGAGATATATATATATATATTTCCTTTTTCTCTTTTTCTGAGTGTGTATGTATATGCTTCTGTGTGTGATTTTCTCTGTATAGCTTTACTTTGACCATTTGTCCTAGGGTTGTGTCTGTCCGTTTTTGTTTTTGGTTTTTTTTTTAGTATAGTTTTTAGCACTTGTTATCATTGGTGGATCTGTTTTTTGGTTTGGTTGCGCTCTTCTTTCTTTTATTATTACTTGAAAAATTTTTTTAATAATTATTTTTTATTTTAATAAGTTTATTTTACTTTATTTTATTTTCTCTTCTTTCTTTCCTTCTTTTTTTCTCCCTTTTATTCTGAGCCATGTGGAGGACAGGCTCTTGGCGCTCCAGCCAGGCATCAGGGCTGTGCCTCTGAGGTGAGAGAGCCAAGTTCAGGACACTGGTCCACAAGAGACCTCCCAGCTCCACATAATATCAAACGGCCAGAATCTCCCAGAGATCTCCATCTCAACGCCAAGACCCAGTTCCACTCAACGACCAGAGAGCTACAGTGCTGGCCACCCTATGCCAAACAACTAGCAACACAGGAACACAAACACTTCCATTAGCAGAGAGGCTGCCTGAAATCATAATAAGGCCACAGACACCCCAAAACACATCAACAGAGGTGGACCTGCCCACCAGAAAGAGAAGATCCAGCCTCATCCACCAGAACACAGACACTAGTCCCCTCCACCAGGAAGCCTACACAACCCTCGGAACCAAACTTAGCCACTGGGGACAGACACCAAAAACAACGGGAACTGCGAACCTGCAGCCTGCGAAAAGGAGACCCCTAACACAGTAAGTTAAGCAAAATGAGAACACAGAAAAACACACAGCAGATGAAGGAGAAAAGCAAAAACCTACCAGACCTAACAAATGAAGAGGAAATCGGCAGTCTACCTGAAAACGAATTCAGAATAATGATAGTGAACGTGATCCAAATTCTTGGAAATAGAGTGGAGAAAATACAAGAAACGTTTAACAAGGACCTAGAAGAACTAAAGAGCAAACAACAGTGATGAACAACACAATAAATGAAATAAAAAATTCTCTAGAAGGGATCAATAGCAGAATAATAACTGAGGCAGAAGAACAGATAAGTGACCTGGAAGATAAAATAGTGGAAATAACTACTTCAGAGCAGAATAAAGAAAAAAGAATGAAAAGAATTGAGTCTCAGAGACCTCTTGGACAACATTAAAAACACCAACATTTGAATTGTAGGGGTCCCAGAAGAAGAAGAGAAAAAGAAAGGGATTGAGAAAATATTTGAAGAGATTATAGTTGAAAACTTCCCTAATATGGAAAAGGAAATACTTAACCAAGTCCAGGAAGCACAGAGAGTCCCATACAGGATAAATCCAAGGAGAAACAGGCCAAGACACATATTAATCAAACTATCAAAAATTAAATACAAAGAAAAATATTAAAAACAGCAAGGGAAAAACAAGAAATAACACACAAGGGAATCCCCATAAGGTTAACAGCTGAAACTCAGCAGAAACTCTGCAAGCCAGAAGGGAGTGGCAGGACATATTTAAAGTGATGAAGGAAAGAACCTACAACCAAGATTACTCTACCCAGCAAGGATCTCATTCAGATTTGATAGAGAAAATATTTACAGACAAGCAAAAGCTAAGAGAATTCAGCACCACTTAACCAGCTTTACAACAAATGCTAAAGAAACTTCTCTAGGCAGGAAACACAAGAGAAGGGAAAGACCTACAATAACAAACCCAAAACAATTAAGAAAATGGTAATAGAAACATACATATCAATAATTACCTTAAATGTAAATGGATTAAATTCTCCAACCAAAAGACATAGACTGGCTGAATGGATACAAAAACAAGACCTGTATATATGCTGTCTACAAGAGACCCACTTCAGAACTAGGGACACATACAGACTGAAAGTGAGGGGATGGACAAAGATATTCCATGCAAATGGAAATCAAAAGAAAGCTGGAGTAGCAATTCTCATATCAGACAAAATAGACTTTAAAACAAAGACTATTACAAGAGACAAAGAAGGACACTACATAATGATCAAGGGATCAATCCAAGAAGAAGATATAACAAATGTAAATATTTATGTACCCAACGTAGGAGCACCTCATTATATAAGGCAAATACTAACAGCCAAAAAAGGGGAAATCGACAGTACCACAATCACAGTAGGGGACTTTAACACCCCACTTTCACCAATGGACAGTCATCCAAAATGAAAATAAGGAAACACAAGCTTTAAATGATACATTAAACAAGATGGACTTAATTGATATTTATAGGACATTGCATCCAAAAACAACAGAATACACATTTTTTTCAAGTGCTCATGGAACATTCTCCAGGATAGATCATATCTTGTGTCACAAATCAAGCCCTGGTACATTTAAGAAAATTGAAATCGTATCAAGTATCTTTTCTGACCACAATGCTATGCAACTAGATATCAATTACAGGAAAAAATGTGTAAAAAATACAAACACATGGAGGCTAAACAATACATTACTTAATAACCAAGAGATCACTGAAGAGATCAAAGGAAATAAAAAAATACCTAGGAACAAATGATAATGAAAACACGATGCCCCAAAACCTATGGGATGCAGCAAAAGCAGTCCTAAGAGCGAAGTTTATAGCAATACAATCCTACCTTAAGAAATAAGAAACATCTCAAATAAACAACTTAACCATACATGTAAAGCAGTTAGAGAAAGAATAACAAAAAAACCCCAAAGTTAGCAGAAGGCAAGTAATCATAAAGATCAGATCACAAATAAATGAAAAAGAAATGAAAGAAACAATAGCAAAGATCAATAAAACTGAAATCTGGTTCTTGAGAAGATAAAGAAAACTAATAAACCATTAGCCAGACTCATCAAGAAAAAAAGGGAGAAGACTCAAATCAGTGGAATTAGAAATGAAAAAGGAGAAGTTAAAACTGACACTGCAGGAATACAAAGGATCGTGAGAGGTTACTACAAGCAACTCTATGTAATAAAATGGACAACGTGGAAGAAATGGACAAATTCTTAGAAATGCACAACCTTCTGAGACTGAACCAGCAAGAAATAGAAAATATGAACAGACCAATCACAAGCACTGAAATTGAAACTGTGATTAAAAATCTTCCAACAAACAAAAGCCCAGGGCCAGATGGCTTCACAGGTGAATTCTATCAAACATTTACAGGAGAGCTAATACCTATTCTTCTCAAACTCTTCCAAAATATAGCAAAGGGAGGAACACTCCCAAATTCATTCTATGAGGCTACCATCATCCTCATACCAAAAACAGACACAGATGTCACAAAGAAAGAAGACTACAGGCCAATATCACTGATCAACATAGATGCAAAATCCTCAACAAAATACTAGCAAACAGAATCCAACAGCACATTAAAAGGATCATACACCATGATCAAGTGGGGTTTATCCCAGGAATGCAAGGATTCTTCAAGATATGCAAATCAATCACTGTGATGTACCATATTAACAAATTGAAGGAGAAAAACCATATGATCATCTCAATAGATGCAGAGAAAGCTTTTGACAAAATTCAACACCCATTTATGATAAAAACCCTCCAGAAAGTAGGCATAGAGGGAACTTTCCTCAACCTAATAAAGGCCGTATATGACAAACCCACAGCCAACGTCATCCTCAGTGGTGAAAAACTGAAACCATTTCCACTAAGATCAGGAACAAGAGAAGGTTGCCCACTCTCACCACTATTATTCAACAAAGTTTTGGAAGTTTTAGCCACAGCAGTCAGAGAAGAAAAAGAAATAAAAGGAATCCAAATCGGAAAAGAAGAAGTAAAGCTGTCACTGTTTGCAGATGATATGATACTATACATAGAGAATCCTAAAGTCGCTATCAGAAAACTACTAGAGCTAATCAATGAATTTGGTAAAGTAGCAGGGTACAAAATTAATGCAGAGAAATCTCTTGTGTTCCTATACACTAGTGATGAAAAACCTGAAAGTGAAATTAAGAAAACACTCCCATTTTCCTTTGCAACAAAACGAATAAAATATCTAGGAATAAACCTCTGTAAGGAGACAAAAGGCCTGTATGCAAAAAATTATAAGACACTGATGAAAGAAATTAAAGGTGATACAAATAGATGGAGAGATATATCATGTTCTTGGATTGGAAGAATCAACATTGTGAAAATGACTCTACTACCCAAAGCAATCTACAGATTCAATGCAATCCCTGTCAAACTACCACTGGTATTTTTCACAGAACTAGAACAAAAAATTTCACCATTTGTATGGAAAAACAAAAGACCCCGATGAGCCAAAGCAATCTTGAGAAAGAAAAACGGAGCTGGAGGAATCAGGCTCCCTGACTTCAGACTATGCTACAAAGCTACAGCAATCAAGACAGTATAGTACTGGCACAAATACAGAAATATAGATCAGTCGAACAGTATAGAAAGCCCAGAGATAAACCCACGCCTATATGGTCACCTTATCTTTGATAAAGGAGGCAAGAATATACGGTGGAGAAAAGACAGCCTCTTCAATAAGTGGTGCTGGGGAAACTGGACAGCTACATGTAAAAGAATGAAGTTAGAACACTCCCTAACACAATGCACAAAAATAAACTCAAAATGGATTAAAGACCGAAATGTAAAGCTGGACACTATCAAACTCTTAGAAGAAAATATAGGCAGAACACTCTATGACTAAAATCACAGCAAGATCCTTTTGACCCACCTCCTAGAGAAATGGAAATAAAAACAAAAATAAAGAAATGGTACCTGATGAAACTTAAAAGCTTTTGTACAGCAAAGGAAACCATAAACAGGATGAAAAGACAACCCTCAGTATGGGAGAAAATATTTGCAAATGAAGCAACTGACACAGGATTAATGTCCAAAATTTATAAGCAGCTCATGCAGCTGAATATAAAAAAAAGAAACAAGCCAATTCAAAAATGGGCAGAAGAGCTAAATAGACATTTCTCCAAAGAAGATATACAGATTGCCAACAATCAATGAAAGGATGCTCAACATCATCAATTATTAGAGAAATGCAATTGAAAACTACAATGAGATATCATCTCACACATGTCAGAATGGCCATCATCAAAAAATCTACAAACAATAAATGCTGGAGAGGGTGTGGAGAAAAGGGAACCCTCTTGCACTGTTGGTGGGAGTGTAAATTGATACAGCCACTATGGAGAACAGTATGGAGGTTCCTTAAAAAACTACAAATAGAACTACCATATGACCCAGCAATCCCACTACTGGGCATATACCCTGAGAAAACCATAATTCAAAAAGTCATGTACCACAGTGTTCATTGCAGCTATATTTACAATAGCCGGGACATGGAAGCAACCTAAGTGTCCATCAATAAATAAGATGTGGCACATATATACAGTGGAATATTACTCAGCCATAAAAAGAAATGAAATTGAGTTATTTGTAGTGAGGGGGATGGACCTAGAGTCTGTCATACAGAGTGAAGTAAGTCAAAAAGAGAAAAACAAATACCACATGCAAACACATATATCAAAATAAGGTCATGAAGAACCTAGGGGTATAACGGGAATAAAGACACAGACCTACTAGAGAATGGACTTGAGGATACGGGAGGTGGAAGGGTAAGTTGGCTCAAAGTGAGAGAGTGGCATGGACATATACACTACCAAATGTAAAATAGATAGCTTGTAAGAAGAAGCTGCATAGAACAGGGAGATCAGCTTGGTGCTTTGTGACCACCTAGAGGGGTGGGATAGAGAGGGTTGGTGGGAGGGAGGCGCAAGAGGGAAGAGATATGGGGATATATGTATATGTATAACTGATTCACTTTGTTATAAAGCAGAGAGTAACACACCATTGTAAAGCAATTATACTCCAATAACGATGTTAGAACAAAAAAAAAGAATGAGAGACAATCTTTTTTCCCTATGATAGAAAAAAAGACAAGATGCTGAATTTTAGTACTCAGCGTTGTACAGGACATTCTGGCAACTGCAATAAGGCCAAAATTAAATATAGGGATAAGTAAATTAAATATATCAGGTTAGAAGAGAAGTAAATTATGCTTATTGGCAGTTGGTGTGATCCTGTAAATAGAAAATCCTAAACAATCTATGAAAGTATTATTAGAACTAGTAAAGTCTTCAGCAAAATGAGAAAATATAAGATCAATATGCAGTCAGCTGTATTTCTATATACTACCAATGAACTTTCTGAAAATGAAATTAAAATAATTTTATTCAGAAAAAATTAATATGTAGGATTAAATTTAGCAAAAGAAGTACAATACTTATACATCAAAAATTATAAAACATTGCTGAGGGAACTTTCTGAGAAAATGAACATGTTTTCTGAGAGAAGTTAATGAAGATTTGAATAAATGGAGAGCCATCCCATGATCATGGATTGAAAGACTTAATATTCTTAAGATGGCAGTTCTTGGGGCTTCCCTGGTGGTGCAGTGGTTGAGAATCTGCCTGCCAATGCAGGGGACACGGGTTCGAGCCCTGGTCTGGGAGGATCCCACATGCCACGGAGCAACTAGGCCCGTGAGCCACAACTACTGAGCCTGTGCGTCGGAGCCTGTGCTCCACAACAAGAGAGGCCGCGATAGTGAGAGGCCCGCGCACCGTGATGAAGAGTGGCCCCCGCTTGCCACAACTAGAGAAAGCCCACGCACAGATACGAAGACCCAACACAGCAAAAATAAATTAGTTAATTAATAAACCCCTACCCCCAACATCTTAAAAAAAAAAAAAAGGGTGGCAGTTGTTTCCGACTTTATCAGTAGATTCAGTTAAACTCTATTAATATCCCACTCAGATTTTTGCAGAAGTTGATGAGTTGATCCAAAAATTTATGTGGGAATTCACAGGACCCAAAATAATCAAAAGTTTTTTTAAAAAGACAGATGTACATATCAATGGAACATAATTCAGAATCTAGAGATAAACTTGTACAATTATGAGTCTTCCACATATTAACATATGCTCAATAAAAGAAACCAGACACAAAAGGGTTTAATTTGTAAGGCATTCTGGAAAAACTTCAAGAATAGAAAGCAGAGCAGTGGTTGCCAGGGCTGGGGAGGTGGAAGGGTACTAACTACATAGGACACAGGTAACTTCGTAGGGCAGTGGAGATGTATATCTTGATTGTGGGCCTGGATACACTACAGTGAACATTTATGAAAACTCAACAAGCCGTATACTAAAAAAGGGTGAATTCTACTGTATGTAGATTATTTCTAAATAAACTCACATAATTTTGTATTTTCTTCATGCTTTATCTTAAAATATAGAAAACAAGAATTGAAAGTTGAGGGATTTTTTTTTAATTCATCTTTTCTGTTTTTGCCATTTCAAAGATAAAAGGAGTGCATTTATTTTCTCTTTGCTTATCCTGTTGAACAAACCTTATTCTCCAGTGCAGGCAACCTAGTTTTCTACACTAGGTTAGCTGACTTGCCATCACTAACAAAACCTCTCTCCCATTACAGCACCGGCTGTCCTTTTCTCGTATTTTTCTGCTCTCATCGAGTCCAAGTTCAAATAGATGTATTTTGGGAAGCTTTTCTCAATCAACTCAGTTTGGTGTGCACATCGTCTCATTCTCTTAAGTAGCCCCTCTCATTCAAATGTATGGAAATTTGTATGCATGTGGTTTCTTTTATACATTGAATTATTTGTCTCCTGTGTCACTTCATAAAGTTATATCAAAATTTATCTCCTTCCATTGCTCAGTATACTTTGAGAGGAACAAGATTTCCTCTACCCAAGCTATGTGAGCCTCATGGTGACTAAATCAAGCTTTGTACCAGGATCACTCTGTTAATGAGTTTGATGGTAATGATAAGAGAATAAATAGGACTCATTTCAGAATTTGTTTCTCATTATTGTATTTGGCCATTATTTTTTAAAAGCTTTGGGGCCAAAAACAGGAAAAAACTACATATTTGATAGAGATGGTGAATTTAGATAAGGGAAATTACATTTTTCCCCAGTTTTATGGAGAAATAATTGAATACATCACTGTGTAAGTTTAAGGTGTACAGGAAAATTATATTTTAAAATGTTAGAGGATCATGAGAACATCTGATAAGAACCTTAAAAAATAGTTTAATGGAACCAATGATTATATTTAGGGATTAAGTATAACTCATATAGTTTGATGTCAGGTGTCATAAAATGTTAGAAGCATTTTCTGTGGCTCTACTTAAAACAGAATTTTTGTGGATTAAGTGTTACAAGATATCATGCACTTAATTATTTCTAAGGAAAATATGTCTCCTTTTTACTTTGTCTTGTAGAAAAGAATGTCTCTAGAATGGGCTTCTAAGATGAATTTTTCTTGCAAGATATGTAGGAGTTCACTCTACCTGATAAAGTTTAACGTTAAGATCCTAAAAAAAAAAAAGCAAAGTGTAATGAAAACTGGGAGGTTAAGTATGAAAGTAATCAGGAATATACTGGAAAAATGTAAGAAAAAGGATTGCCTGGTAGTTTAATATAATTTTGCTATAAATGTATGCAGAATCATCTCTAACAAAATGAGAACAAAAAGGATTCAAGCAGATTCAGCTGAAATATTATTTATGTCTTTTAAATTTTCACTCTATTAGTTGCATGAAACAAAAGATTTATTTTTGCAAAATACCCCCTTAATTAAAGCCTTAAATAATAATATATTTGGGAACATTTTCATTCTCCTTTAGGGGGAAGAAAGGCCAAATCACTGTGTTTTTAGAAAAGAAAAGCATTCTATTCTTCCTGTTCCTCAATTTTTATGTGAATATGATAATAAAACCTACTGAATAAAACCTCCATAATTAAGCTCAGTCTTCCATGATGGTAGACTCCTACATTAGCAGTGAGGCTAATCTGCCTGCCACCTCCGTTACCCCATTGATTATAGGCTGACTTGACAGTTCTGGCTGGTTAGCTGGTTGTCCCCTGCTACTCTCCCTCACCATTACATGGGTGTCAGAATGGAAATGTTCATTAGAGAGCACACACACTGATATACACTTCTACATCCTTAATTTTCAAAGCATTTTCACGTGTTTATTAACTTATTTTATCCCATTTCATAGATTGGGAAGTGAATCCCTGGCTAGATTACTATCATATAACAACATCATCATGATGCCAGAATTAGCTGCCACCTCTCACCTCCAGAAGTCTACGTATTATTTCTGATTTCAGGAACATTCTCTGTGACAGAAGATAAAGAAATTATTGTATGGTGGAAAGTGAATGAAATTTGGCAAAATTCAACCTAAGTTTGAATCATCAGTTTCTTAGTCTGTTAAATGAGGCTAATATATATTTTCAAGGTTGTGATAAGGATTAAATGATACAGTCCATATTTGGAATAGCTAGCATTTTACCTAGTTCGTGGGAGAAGATGACTAAATGATACAGAATAATAAAAATAATAATCTGTGCTGTAGTAAAGCTGTCATTGATTGAAGGGTGTAATACCACTGCTAGGAGCTGCTAAACTTCAGTGAAGACTTACTTAGAAGATGCTGTCTTTCTATAAGAATGCTCATCCATCCAAAGATATTCCACTACCTGCCAGGCACTGTGCTACATGCTGTAGGTTCAGCAGTGAGCGAGTTTCTGCTCTCATGCAGCTTACATTCTAGGTGGATCTTTAGCATTTGCAGCCTGGGCTGCATTTACAACTTTCTTCCACCAAATGATTATACCTTTATCAGAACCTGAGTAGTAGAATTAATTTAGCACCAAATCTTTGTTGATGGAAAGAAGATAGAGAGATTAAAACTTGAGAGAAAACTTTCCCAATTGGGAGAAATCTTTCTGTTAGTTAATATTGGTATTATGCACTCAGCATATCTGGGGCAAAAAGATCTCAATCTATCTATCTCTTCTCTCCTAAAAGGGAAGTGCATCATGTTGCTGTCATATTACCAACTTTCAGTGGAACCCCAGTCACCAGGTCTTACTTAAGAGACCTTTCTTTCCTATCTAGAACATTTTAAGTCCTTTGCATTTCCTTTTTTTCCCCTTAGGCCCTGTGTTTCTAGAACCCCAGATCCACATTGAGTGTGGGATCTACCTTGTGAAAACACTTTCACACTCTTGTCAGCAAATTCTTCAGGCTCCTTGTGTTGCCCTTGGGTTTTGCTTAGGCCTAAGAATCCTGTCCTATTGGCAAGATCTTTTTTCCCCTCATCCCTACATTTGTTTTTTTGTTTGGGAATCTCAGCAGATTTCCTGGCCTGGACCTGTTGTTGGTACTTCTGAAGCTTGTTCCCTAGAATCAAGGAGTCAGCCTCATGGAGGTCAGTGGCTTTTGAGGGCAGGGCCATTGGTTAGGCTGGAGTAAAGGCAAGAGCTGTGAAAGAGGCTGTCAACTGGGCCTTTGGGTACAGGCTGTTGCAGCTTGACCTTGAACCAGAGGGATGCAGCCTCGCCTGGAATTGCTGACGAGGCTGAGGCAGATTTGGTATCTTGAACAGCATGCACTGTTTTCAAGTTGCAAGTCTGCCACGTGTATGAGAAAGCATACTTTAGACTTCAACAACGCATTGCTAGTTCCAAGCCTGTGAGGCATCTTAAGTCTGTTGCTCCTGACTCCATTCTGTATTTGGAGTCCAGGAGGCAGGAATAACATTTGGTTTAGGCTTATGTGACTATCCTCATGGTGTAAAGTTTCCTTTCGTTGGATGAATTACCTAAATTCTCACCTTGGCTTTGGTTTTCCAGTTCCCAAAACGTCCAGAGGAGAACGTGGTTTGACTACTCCCCATTCTATCTCAGTAATTTATTTCTAGCTGAATAATTTATTTCTAGTTCTAACTGGAGGACATGGTTACTAGCATTCTCTTGGCTAAAGGCATTCTCCTCCAATGGCTAACAGTCTCTACTGGGATGGAGAACACAGCTTCAAGATTAATACTCATGAGCTGTGACTGAGGAAGAAGGGAAACTTTGTGAAGAGTGCGTTCTACTAACTGGCTTAGAGTTTACTGGTGGGGCTGCCAGCCCGTGTTCTTATGTCCATCAGGAAGTTGGAGGCTTATGGAATTCGGCAGATAACTGCCAAGAAGTTCAGTAATCTTAATGGTTGGCCTCACTGTATAAATGCATAGTTTAAGAACAATCTGTGTATATACACATACGGTAGAGGAGTTCCTATCCAAAGCCTTTATCGTGCCCTCTACTTCAGGATTATTGCTTGTTCTTTGTTTCTTAATAATATCCTTGATATCAATTTGTAAGTAACCTAAAATGTACTTTCTCTAATATATAAGTGGGAAGGCCCTCTTTTTATCCTTATTTAAAATGATACTTACCTTGCTTAAATGTAGAGGTTAGAGGAGATTTGGGCTAAGAGAACAGCTGCATGAAATGATGCATCTGAAGTACTGAATGCAAAAGCCACACTTGCTGCCATCTTAAGTGATGGGGTTGTCCTCTTTCTGCCCTAAGCACACAGTATCCTATCGCCCTGTTTACTTGTAGTCTTTCTCATTAGTCAAGAGAGATCTGAATATTAGTACTAAGGGACGCTTACCGCATTTGTCTTTAACTCTGCCCTGGGATTAGAGGAAGTGCGATCACTTCCAAAGACTAAATAGCATTTGTGAAATTTGTAACTATTTTAACTCCAAAACATACCCGAGGCATCTCTATACCCAAGATACTAGGAAGCCCTCAACTTTTTGAAAATCATCATATCCACTTGAGCTAACTATGATCTCTGAATCATAAATCATTTCATTTCAAGACAAAACTAGGAAAGTATCCAAAGACATTCCCGAAGATAACCATCTAAAAGTCCAGGCTGGTAATGTGAAAAGAGAAAACCCCAACCTGAATATTTTCTGTGCTTTTTTGGCTGTCTTCCTTCATACTGTGCTTCCAGGAAACCAAGGCCTTTTCAGGTTTCAGAATCAAGAGTGCACGGGCTTCTCAAGTACTTGAAAGTAATTATGCATTCTAGCAGACAGCTTAGAAGTTGTAAGGGTGCCATTTCCATCTCAATGTAAATGCATATTTTGCCTCTGTGGATGTATTCCGGTAGAAAGCTTCCTCATTCCAATAGTGGGTCCTATGAGGTCTTAAGGTAATAATTAAGCTTGCTTTTCTTTCTTTGTTTTTTCCTTTCTTTCATTTCTTAGGTTTCAAAGGTGACTTTTAAGTTTGCTTTTCTTGGGTTCCATCTCTAATATGCCGATCATATTTCAGGTGGCTGAGGTAGTCATAGACTGCTAATTTTGTTGCAGTTTGGTAAAGAAATACCCCTTTAACTACCCTGCCTGTTTAGATATCTGTTGGTCTAGTAACCGTTGTCTGTCTTTGTTTTTATCATCCATAAGTTAACTGGTACATTGACCCTATTGTCCCTCCTAACATTAAGGTTCAGAAATTACTTTCATTTGTTCCCAAACTTATCTGTTGCTGTTATTTGAGAATGTTTAAGTGAATAGCTCTCTGATATGGAATTATGTTTTGAAGGATAACTTAATTCAGCTCCCAGATTCCACCACCCCAACTAACATCCTAATTTCTTAGATGCTCAGGGTCTGTGATGTTCTGCTAAATTCTGCATTTGCAAAGAGTTCTATTCCCAGGAACCTTTATTTTACTCATAAAAGAATTAGATTGAATCAGATTTGATTCCTACATTTGCTCACTCACTGGCTATTTGGCTGTAAAATTCACTTGATAAGAACTGCAGCTTTTTAAAAGACGGATAGTAATAGCAGTTCTGGAAGACATTGAAAAGAAAACAGATATGAGTGTAAAGCCCCCATCAAAGGTTGTGCACATGGGAAGGCACATAAGTAACACTGATTATGATGATGCTCCTGCTAAAAAAGGATAGGTAGAAAGAAGAGGAAAAGGAAGAGAAGCGAGGGTTGGAGAGAAGCAGAAGAGAAAAAAGAAAGGGAAGAGCAGGAGCATGTAGTGGCTAAAATAATGAGATTGTACCATTTGGAGAGGGCTTTCCAAATATCTTTTTCTTTCATTTACATAGTTCTCACCTTCAGTGCAATTACAAAGCATGATCAGAGACTCTGAAAGCTTGTTTTTTCTTTTTTTTTTTTTAAGGAGAAGCCAATAGTAACTGCTTCCCATTTTCTCTGTGTTGGCTTTGCCCTAACTTTTGACCTTCTTTCTGCATTAGCTCACCTCCCCAACGCCACTCCATCTGACACTTTAACCACTTCTGTACCATCATGACAGCACTGATTCATAAGAGAGCCCTTTATCCACAGCCTGTCTAATGGTTGTGTCAACCCAATTAGATAACGTTGGAGTTTGATTTAAAATTTAAATAGAGTTGGAGGCCGGTGTCTCTGATTTGTAAACTACATATGAAAAATAATCCACTGATTTTCTTTTTCTTTTTCTTTCTTTTTTTTTTTGCGCGGGCCTCTCACTGTTGTGGCCTCTCCCGCTGTGGAGCACAGGCTCCGGACGCGCAGGCTCAGCGGCCATGGCTCAGGGGCCCGGCCGCTCTGCGGCATGTGGGATCTTCCCGGACCAGGGCATGAACCCATGTCCCCTGCATCGGCAGGTGGACTCTCAACGACTGCACCACCAGGGAAGCCCAATCCACTGATTTTTGTCTAGTTAATTTAACTGTCCTTTAGTTAAATTTAAGAGAGAAGAGTGACTGGAACACTAGGAGAGCAAATGTAGACTAAATATAGAAGTTAATTTTCAGTACAACTATTCTTTAAACTCTAATCGCCAATAAACATAAACATGAAGTGACAGTTGCCTCATTACAAATGTAAACACACATATAAACCTGCCCGGTAGCAATTTAAAACAGACTTAGAGATATACCTCCTACTTTGCTTATGCCTGAGCCTTTTTCACCAAGGCTGTCATTCTTTTGGGTTTATTATTTTCTACCTTACCACTGTGGCTATCAAATACAGTTACTAAAATAGTTAAGCCTGGTGAAAAATAATTTTAGAGTCAACGAAGAAAGAAAAAATACTCTTCAAATAGTCTTTAAGTTATGGAAAACCTAGCTAAAATGTGTATTCTCATCCAGAATATCAGTATTTGCCTCAGACCTAACCATTAGTTTGCTCAAACCATGGATAAATCAGGCGTGAAACTCTTGACATAATCATCATAGGGAAGAAAAGCCACCCACTCACACAGGAGGAGACGCTTCTGATTCCTAGATGAGTAGGTTTCATAGCTATGCAATCAGGGTCACTTTCCTGCACCTTCACTGATAAAAGATGCTTTTGATCAAACAGAATTCTTTGAATTTTTGTACCTTTGTTCTCTTATAATGTGATGAAAATAAAAGAACATTATATGCTTCCTGAGTGGGTGACACTGATTAGAACTGCCTTCAGAGGAAAGTCTGAAACTAAAACGAGCAGTGAGCTGGATAGCCTCTGGTGGGGTTAGTTTTCAGATAGCTGTCTGAGCACAAATCCACATGTTTTTGAGCCTCAACTGTTGCTCTTGTCAAATATTCTTACCTTTTTTTGGATAATAACTTTTGACACTATTCTTTTTGAAGTTCTGCTGAAATAGCTTTTTCTCATATATATGTGTGTGTATATGTATCACATATATATAATATATACATATAAAACCTTTGTGTATAGGAGTTAGCATCATCATATGTTGATTGCTTATGCTAATTGGGAAATATTAAAGTAAACTATGTTTGTTTTAACTAGAGTAGATGGTTTAAATGACTCCATTTCAAAGAAAACTTCAGTCATTCTTATTTTTTAAATCAGCCCCTAAATGTTTCCATTCCTAACAGCAAACTAAATAAATGGACAAACAAACAGCTCTTTACTGAAACAATAGTAATATATTATCTTGCTCAGAGAAAAAAATGAGCTTTCAAATGTGGAGAAGGTCTAGGATGTTATCACCACTTTTAGAAATGTATATACATATCTGTTTTTTAAACATAAATTTGAACTCAAGCAAATTTGGACTTTCTCAAAGAAATTGATGAACCTTAAATAAGTTACCTGTAATCTCACAACTTTATTATATGTATCACACTGTGTTCTGATTTTTGTTAAGCTACCCTATGTGAAACTGCCTGTAATTTTAATGAGTCTGTATGTAATATTTTGTATTCTGCATTTATATACACATTTCCTTATATCAGCATAACTTTCATACTTATTATAGCAATAAAGCATTGTATACATTTAACAATGTAACATTCCATAGTGTTGAACTGATTCCCTTTTGTTGGGTTATGGTATTAATAATAGTAGTAATAACAGCTACCATTTATCAACTGTTTGCAGAATTAGTGTTCTGTTAAGAACATCTTTTTACAATGTAGAGACCAAGCTTAGTTTCTTATATGGCAATGCCTAGACTTTAGAATTTGATATACTTAAGTCTCCACTACCTGTGTGATACTAGTCAAGAAAAAATTCTCGTTTCCTCACCTTCAATTTTCTCCTCTGAAAAAAAAAAAAGAATAATAATATCTACTTAGAGGTTGTACCTACCAGAGTCTGGCACATGGTAGATGTTCAAGGTATGGGAGACGTTTGTCACTGGGGACTACTTCTAAAGATGATTTAATAACCAAGTGTGTAAAATGAAGAGATTTGTATGATTTTGTGCATATTTCCAAATGCAGTTCCAGGATAATTAAGTGGTCAGGGTCACCAACAGTATTCTAAGTGTCCATCTTTTATGTATCAAATCCTCACCAGCTTTACCTTTCCATCATTCTTTATTTATTCCTTAAGAAAATAATAGAGCCTGTTGTTCACCAAGCACTGATGAAGTCACTGTTTGACTCCAGGTTGCATCTTGCATGAAGGAGGTGCTGTCCATTCAATAAGGATCAAAAGACTTGGGGGCAGTGTCCACTGCGAGGTCAGTGAATAGGCAGAAATGTAGGTTGAGTGTGTGTGTGTGTGTGTGTGTTTCCATTGCGTGTCTGTCTTCCCCATGAGACCATAGTTGTTCCTCTTGATGTATCCTATCAGTGCACTTGACCAAGATATAGCCTCCTGGGAAAGACACATGTAAATAAATAATAATACAGTATTAATCATAAAAATAGATTTAATGGGCAAAATCTTGTGGCTGTATATTTCTGCCTAAGGGATTAAGGATGGCTACAGGATTCACTTCTGAATTAAATTCTTTTTCAAGTGAATACCAACGTACCAGTTAAATAGAGAAGAGCCCAAAGTTAAAAGGTCTAGTCCACCTAGAGAAAACAAGGTGCAAAGTCAAATGTGACAGCATAGATGAGACCCTACATGCCAAGAAGCCATTTTCCTACAGCTGTAATGATCATGGTAGTTGATTGCTGTTAGAACAAGAGGGTGAGAAAGTAAGCAGGGCCAGAAAGAACATACGAAGCTGGTAAGTATCCTGTGCCTCCCATGTGACAGGCAGTATGCTGGATTTTTTATGCATATTTTGTCCTACAACTCTCAGAATAACCCTGTTGAAGAGGTGATGGAAATAAGACTTTGAATAGAAAGTAAGTTGTCCAAGGTCGTACAGCAAGAAAATAAGTGGAATTGATGTTCAGACCCAAGTCTTTGAGATCAAAACCCCCCTTCTCTTCACCGAGATGCAATTAAAATTTAAATGGGAAACCACTTGTGTCATTCTATTTATTTGGGTGTAATTAACTTCTCTAAAGATAAATCTTTGGGATTTTATTCTGTGTTGTCTCAAACTTCATCAAAAGCACAAAGCGGATGTGCTACAAAACATTATTTTAACTTTCTTTGATGTCTTTCAAATGCAAATACTTCCTCTTCATCTATGGTTTCCTTGTGTTATATAGCAGATTCTTTTTTATATAGTTTTTATGCTTTGTTTTGTTTTGCTTCATCACCTGTTTATCCATCCTTAGATATGGCCCACCATTTGCCCTTCTATGGGATAGATGGAGTATCTTTTACCTGCTTAGGGTTTCTCTGTTTGCTCTTGTAATCTTCTTCTTCAGACCTTCAGCAAAAAAAAACAAAACTGGTTATCTAAGTTATCTGCCTTTCTTGAGGCTGGCACATATGGGAAGCGAACCAGAGCCCTGGAGATTTGATTTCCTTCATGAGAACTTCATTCTGCTATATTGAAAAATGACATCCTGATAGCCAGATTTCTCCATCCATTCTCATTGGCCCAGCCTGTGTGCCAGATTGAGTATGGCTGAATTTACCTTCCTTTCTGGTGCTTCCTCCAGGGAAGAACCCCACTTCCCCCAGAAAAACTCCTGCTATATTCATAATATTGCATTGTCCGTGGGTCTTTGTAGGGAAGTGGATTCCCACCTCCTGCTTCCAATCGGCCCTAAAGCAGCCCCTTTCTCTAGTATCATCCCCTCCAATTTGAGAACTAACAGTTTTCTAGACCAGAAATCAGCCAATGATTTCTGTAAAGGGTCAAATAGTAAATATATTTTAGACTTTGCAAGCCATACTATTTTTTTCACAACCTCTCAACTCTACTGTTGTAGCATGAAAGTAACCAGAGACAATATGTACGTGAGTGGTTGTGGCTGTATTCTCATAAAACTTTATTTATAGACCCTGAAACTTGAATTTCAAATAATTTACACTTATATGATTCTTTTAACTTCCTCCAACGATTTAAAAGTGCAAAAACCATTCTCAGCTCACTGGCTACCCCAAAACAGGCAGCAGGCTATGGTTTGCCAGGCCCTGCCCTACATAGGCAGGGTGCTGAGACCCTGTTCGTCTGCAGGGTAAATTAGGGTCTGACCATCAGAGTCTCCAATCTGGCTGCTTCTCTACAGCATCTTCAATCCAAAGCGGCACTTCTTAGTTTCCTGTGATCATGAAGTTTCTACCTGGAGTCTTTAGTCATTTCAGTTTTCTCCTCTGTTAGGATCTGACCACAGGAAAGGTGATTAGGTTTTGTTAGCCAGCTGATGGCCAACCTAGAAGTGAAAGGTGGATTTTTTTTTTTCTCCCTCTCTGGAAAATTTTTGTTATTTTACCTTTTGCTATTCTTCAGAAACCTCTCCAATTGAACTAAATTAAACTGACTACTGACTAGTTTGCAATTCTTTGAATGATTATATTTGAACTTCATTCACATGATTTTTACATGTTTCTTCCTACTTTTTCCTGAGATTGTGTTGCAAACAGGAAGACAAGTTTGGCAAGTAAGTGAAAGGACTGACAAAGTGAAAAGTGTGACTTGAGACAAAAGATATATGCCAATTCCTACTTCTCTTGTTGCTGTTATTCATTTATTTACTCAGCGAATATTAGTGCGTGCCAGGTACTGTATCCCAAAACAAGATCTCACTTTACATTTTGACGTACAAAGATGAGTAGAATACAGTGCTTGTCTTCTAGGGAACTACAGGGGAAACAAAGATACATCTTTATATAATCCTCTTGGTATCTGTTTTTCATATCGTAATTTACATGGAGCACAAGTAAGCATAGGAAAAAGTGTGTGCTTGGCACACTCCACATGATATGGAGAAGAAGCGTAAGCTATAGAATAGGGACTTGGACCAACTGCCCTGCTCCTCTAAGCCTTAAATGTTGTAAAGTGAGGAGATTACCTACATTGCAGTTTTGTTGTCAAGACTAAATGAAATTTCATACACAGGTGTGCTATAAATGCTCAGCACATAGCCCCGCCCCCCAAAAAATTTACATCGGAGTACATTAATTTTTTTGGTTTAGTTTGTTATTGATAAGTTTATAGCCTCCAGTAACGTGATACCAGTTTACTACTAAATTTATTACTTCCTAATTGCTATATAATCACTAAATTTATTACTTCTTTACTGACTGTACAGTGTGTTTCCACTGCTATACTACTCATACTATAGAAAACAGAGGTGTGTAAATTAAAGCCCTTTCATTGGATTGCTTGTCAGACTTTTTTTTTTTTTTTTTTTAATGCTGCAGGTTGGAAAGATGCTCTTGTGCAAATGGTATGAAATGGTATTTACTGACTAGCTGTCATCTCTTTGTGTGCCTGTTTAGGTCTGAACAGTGATGGCGCTTATTTCAGTTATGAGTTGCTCAGTGGACTGTGGATTGACTGAACTGTACCCATTCCCATCATGATGTACACCACCAAGTCTCCTCACTAGTAAGTATTCTCTATTCAATATCATTTACATGGTTATATATTGAGATCTTCAACACAGTATGCACTTACCTTGCAAGAAGTGTACAAAATACTTGCGTTTGTTTTGCTGTTATGAAATTGGCTAGACTTAGTCTATGTACCAGTCAACTGCAAAAGGAAAAAATAGGTTTAGATGTATCTGTTATGTATATGTGTGCATATTGATATGGTAATATATACGTATCTAAATAGGCAGAGTTTAGAAGTGTAGAATTTTACCTCTCTTTTAACTGAATACAAAAAGTCAATGGAAAGTTTCAGTGTCTTTTGGTTCTTTAATATCATATAAATCAGTGTAAACCTGAAAATTTTACTTAGTTTAATATTGTGAAACAGTTCATTTTTATTGCAGTTTTATCTAACAGGGTATCTAATACACTTTCACTTACACAAGTATCATACGGGTAATTGACATAGGTTGTTTATGGTGTCATTGAAAGGAAATTCTACTCAATTCCCTTAATTTTAGTTCCAGCTCCAACATTTATCATCTGACTAGTCCCTTAAATCTCTAAGGCTCAGTTTCTTCATCTGCAAAATGAGAGGAAGAATTTCTGCTTTACCTAATTCACAAGATTACTTTAAAGGACAAATAAGATAATGAATGTGAAATTATTAACAGTAAAATCCCATAAAAATAGATATCATCTGTGGCTGACTATTATTACAAGTAGGGAGCTGGAAATAAAGTTGTGACCACAGTATTCTTTTTAAATTGGTTAATAGAGTCTAATGTTTTATTTGTTATTCACCTAAGAGATAAATGATAAAATTACACTTAACGTTAACTCATGACCCCAATTATTTTTTGTATTTCAGAAGGTTATGTTTAAATGAAATATGAAAAAACACATGTTTCTCACACACACTGCACACACAAATCCCCACCAACCATAATAATTAGGTTTCTACTTCTGATCTTCAGGATATTTACTCTATTATAGTTTATTTTTAGGTGTTTTATTCTTGGAGGAGACAAGATACACTAGATACTTATTATGTATCATTTAATTTCAGGATCCCAAGGGAGCAACATAGAAATTCGATCAGATATTACTCCTTCAGTTTAATGTATTAAGTTTTTTGTTTACTGAAATCTCTTTAACACCTCATCTGACCATTCTCTTTAGCCAACAGAATACAGCTAGCCTGTTTAAAATAAAAGACTGTAAATGAAAGTCTTGACAACTATATTTAGTAACATTGAGAAAGACTTTTCCACTAAAATTAAACAAATTATTATGTAACTGGGTCAGTGCAATAAAACTGGTTTGGAAATTCTTTTCCAGAAATTAGTTATGATTACCATTGAAGAGGCAATGGTTTATTACACAAATAAAAATTTTACATATAAGTGAAACAAAAATCTTAAAAATAGGTAACATACATTCACTTGCTGATATTATAGCATAGTCCTTAAGTATGGTGGTGGGGCCAGGGGTGGGGTGGGGAGAGGTAGAGTCAGATTGCCTGGGGTTACAACCCAGTTTCATCATTTTCCTGCTTTGCCGTGTTGGACAAGTCACTTAACCTCTCTGTGCCTTAGTTTGCTCATCTGTAAAATGGGTCTAATAATAAGAGTATTTATCTCATAGGGTTGTTGTGTGAATACATGAGTTAATGTGGTCAAGCACTTAGGAGCACTGTGTGACACTTAGTAAGTGACCAATCAGCATTAGTGATTATTATTCACTGGATGAGCATGGGATTATGGTGCTGACTATAGATTTTGGAATCAGAAAGTCCTAGGTTCAAAACCATTTATGAATTAATGGTGAAACCTAAGTAGTTACTGAACTTTTTGAAGTCTCAGTTTATGAGAAATAAAATGGAAATAATTAAAATATACTCCAAAATGCTTTTGTTAGGATGGTTGAACACAGCATCTGGCAAGAAAGGGTAGGCTATCACCTTCATTGGGAATTGTGAAGGTATAATTGCAAATTACTATGTAATGCAATTATAAAGAAATGTAAATGAGAGATTGTCTGATTCTGAAAGTGTCTTTGCAATATGTTGTATTTAGGGGACTTTTAGAAATGTGTTCAATTATAGGATTTGCTTTGTTAGATCCAGAATTTCAAAAAAGACAGACAATAATTTAAATCAAATTAAAGTACAAACATAACAAATACGGCATCCTGATTTAAAAAATAAAGGTGACAAAAATCCATTGGCCTTTTTTAGGCCTAACAGAGAACATAAGCTCATTATTTAATTTGTTAGGAAGATTGGGCTGTTACCACATTTAAAATGACTTTCTGGAAAGAAAGGGAAGAAAGAAGAAAGGAGATGGAAATGTAGAATATGTGTCACAAAACAATGGAGATGGAGGGTTTGAACTTCCACTTTCATAACCCTGTGCTCTAAGACAGACTCTATACTTGTTCTTGTTATGAAGAAATGTAAAGTATTGTCTTTTGGGTTTGTATTGGACAAAATTCAGTGGTTGGAATGGGTGGCATTTTTCGAATGAGTCATGATTTGTTTCCAAGGTGGAAAATACTGATAAGCTGGGGCCTTAATCCAAGAGTGGATTGCCTGGCTGCTATGTATCAATCAGAACAGAAAGCTCAGTCTCTTTCTCTCACGTGTTAATTATAAACCATCTGAAACAATGACGGTGTTGGGTCTAGTCCATCTCTGTATCCATCTAAATCAACAGCCAGAGAGTCTTTTGCATGTAAATGGAATGTGACTTGTCTGTAACTCAGATTATAACATTATTGAATGCTTCTGTGCACACTCCCTTTTATCCTTGTTGCTTATTTTTGCAATACCTTTAGCCTTTATAGAGTTTGTGCCTGACATGGAAAATCATGTTTCTGGAGGAGGCTTTTGAGGGTAAAGGTTTTGGAGGTGGATTCCTAGGTAGGAGCCCACAAACCATGGATGTGGTGTTAGGCTGGACTGCTGCTTTGCTGACCCTGCTTGGGGCCCTGGGTGAGAGATGACCATGGTGCTTATTCTGTCCTGCTTCTCCTGGGCCCTGCCTCATTCCATACTTGCAGTCCTTTAATGTGGCCAGCGTTCACATTTTGACCTCTCATATTAGGATTTAGGATGTAATAAAATGAAAAAGCACGGTCATGATGTTGGAAGACAGTCCTACTGAGCAGATAGATGCTCATGTGTCCTTATTTCCATGACCATTATAGATTTGTGATGTTAATCTTAAAAACTGTTTGTGACTTTAGATGTCTCCTTCTAAAGGAGTCTGACTTAGATGTCAGTCTAGTACTTCATAAAACAATATCTCTAAAAACTAGAGAGAAGTACCAGAGTTTGGAGGAGAACTCAGGTATTCAGAACTGAAGTCTCCTGTAATTTGGAGATAGAGATAGATGAAGTGTCTATCAGTGGGACTTTAACAATAGGCACACTTTGTCAGGCTATAAGTCTAAGCGTAGCATCATCATGATAAAGGGAACAGTTTAAGCCTCCGATTCACAGTTGTGAATGAGCGGGAGGTATTCGAGGACAAACAGAAGATGAGTCCATTAAAGTTGAATGTCTGCTGCAGAGTGACCGGAAGTGGAATCAGATGAGTTGTGAGTGCCCTGGGGGGGGCTTTATGTGGCCCCCTCTTGTTTGCCTGCTGCAGACCCCCTCCACCTGTTTGCTGACCACCTGTTTGCTGACCAAGCCCTACCTAGAAGCACCCCAGCCTTACCTGTGTGACACCACAAGCATCCTAGTGTTTGCAGATACTGCCCATCAAACTCTGATACTTCCTTCCAAACTCATTTTACCTGCTCTGCCACCTATGAAAACTTCCTTAATCCTCCTCTTAAAATTGACTGTTGCCTCCTTTTCTTTAACCTCTGTACTGTGTAGATCTGCCTCTTTGATAGAACACATTCACTTCTTTTGCAATAATTGGTTGACATTTCTGTCTTTGTCTCTTTGGGCTGCTAAAACAGCACCATTAACTGAGTAGCTTATAAATAACAGAAATTTAATCACAACTCTAGAAACTGGGAAATCCAAGATCAAGTCACTGGCAGATTTTATGTATGGTAAGGGCCTGTTTCCTAGAAAGCCATCTTTTTGCTGTGTCCTCACCTGGTGGAAGTGGCAAAGGTGCTTTCTTGAGCCTCTTTTATGTTTTATAAGGGCACTAATCCCATTCATGAGAGCTCCGCACTCATCATCTAATAATCACCTCCCAGAGGCCCTACCTCCAAATACTCTCACGTTGGGCATTAGGATTTAACATATGAATTTGGTGGGGCGTTCAGTCTATAGCAGTTTCCATCTTTCCTGTTACATTCTTGGTTTATTGAGGGCACTCCGTGTCTTATTCAGTAAAATTGTTATTAATGTAAGTCAGTAAAAAGTATAAATAGAAAAATGAAAAGTGGCCACTTTCAGCATACCATGAAGGTTATATCATTTAAACATTTTTAGCCAAAGGTAACAGGAATTTTGAAAATGTATAACTCACCCTACTAACTTCCTTAGCAGTTTATCATTAAGCATATTGTTTTTAGAACAACATTTCAACAATGATGAGAATTATTTGACCTCATGTAGACTGAGGTTAGCATGATTTCCTCCATGTAAATTAATAAGACAAAAATAAAACAGTTCTTAAGGTTTTATGTTACTATATTAATTGTATATAATACATTATTACATACATATATATATACACACACACATATATATTTCATATGTTCATAGAAGGTGTCAACTACTAATTTATTTGAGAGAGGAGGAATATATCAAGTGTAATCAAAGGTTCCTATAGGTTCAAGCTGTTTTTTAAAAAAACTTAGAGGGAAAAATAACCAAATCCCCAAAACCCCTCTAAGTCAATAAACAAAACATTTGTTATAGAGCCAACTGAAATTTTATCTGAAATTTATTTCGGTAACTGTATATCACTCAGAGGAGGACTTAAAATTGTTTAGATTAAATATTCTTGAATAGTACTATTTTAACAGGAAAGCCCCTTAAGTCCACCAAATCAGTATGGAAACACTCTGACTCTCATCTTTGTTACTTAGTGTACATCAATCATACACAGAGGAGTCAATATGGGCTGACTAGGCGGAGTTATAAGTAGCACAGGTTATCTCAAGCCATTCAGCTTTCACAGATGGCTGTAGACAGATAAGTGGAAAGCATTAAGCTAATAAAGACATCTTTAAGAGAGGAAACTGGGCTGACAGGGTAGTCCAGTTTTCAGTGCATGAGCTATTTTAGCTTGACATGCTTTAAGCAAAAAGGCATAATGTTTGAATGAATCCTGTATTAAGAATATTCATCCAGTTGTGTAAGCAGAAATATAGTGGAGTAATGTAGGTATTATCACAGTATGCAAGCTTTGATATGCTCAAGTAGGTAGAGCAATGCAGCAAGAATAATATTCTTCAATGAACTGGGAATTTTTAAAATTGTGCCCAAAGGTAACATTTGATAGAATTCCAGGTTGTATCCTGATAACTTTGTTAGTCTCTATTTTATGTATTAGTCTTGAAACTACAGTAACTTGGTGACCATTTTCTGACATTCTTTTTAGCTAAAGGACCTAGAGTTGCATGTTGAAATTTAATGATAATGCTGATAATGGCCACCATCTACTAAGATAGTAACTATGCAGTGGGGTTTCACTGCACAGCATCCTTTAATATTCACAACAGCTCTGCAAGGATGGCTTTATCGTCTCTTTACAAAGGAGGAGGTGTATAATGTGCAGGGTACCCCACCAATTTATATGCATATTTATATAACCTAAATTTGTGACAGCCTCACCACTATAGAATGATACATAAATATGGAGGCACATAATATTTTATATGTGGAATTAGAAAACTAATTTTACTTTTAAAATAAAATTAATTTTGAAAATATAATATGCTTCAGGTTTTAAGTCATGCTTACTTAATATCCTGAAGAATAAATAGCTTATAACATTATAATTAAAGATTTCCCCTTTTATCCTTCTCCAGCAATTGATATGGATAAAAATGAGAATCTGTATCTGTTAGAGACATGTCCTCAAGCAGATACAGGCAGGTGTCTTTCAGGAGAACGCATCAACCATTTTTAAGATTGAACAGTTTATCCTTGAAGTCAGATAATACCTTCATTTAACAAGTTTTATTACATTTTATTTTTTTCACATTAATGGTCAGTGTCAATACCATGGTATGAGCGTGTGTGGAAGCATTAATTGATTGATTCCACGAGATGAAGACTAAGATTCTTGGTCTCAATAAGTATCTTATATCCACTAACATCCCACCAAATGCTTTCACATGAACTCTTTCTTTTCAGTTCAATTAGGTGAAAAGAATTCTGTTGATTCATCTCACATTTTGCTTATCTGTATGATGGACAGAGATCACCAGTGTTTTACTGTGCCTTAGATGTTCCACTCAACTGATCTGTTTACCCAAACAAAGAAAATATAAATGTAATACCAAATATGCCTAGGAAGCAGAGATAGTTTTGAAGAAGCAGTGTTTTTTTTTTTTTTTTCAATTAAACAGCAGGTGCTTTTTTAATTAAGAGGCACCTGCTTTTTAATAAAGAAGATAATTATAATATTTGGAAGTCATTTGAAATTTAAGGGGATTAAATTACCTGAAAAGAAAGTCATGTTTTAAATTATGTTAGTTAAATATTTGAAACTGGAGAACTTAGGTATCCCATGTATTCATTCAACAAATATTCATGGACTTCCTTCTATGTAGTAGGCCCTGGGCTATGAACAATAAACAAAGTTCCTGTCCTCATGGAGTTTATGTTTCTAGGTAGCCACTGGGGAGTTAGGGGGCAGGTGGTGGAAAGAAAGGAAGTAGAATAGAATATGTGTGTGTTTCTGCATATATATATACATACATATATATATATATATATATGCACACACACATATACACATATATTTATATAGTGATATATATCACTAAATACATGTATATACAAATAGTAATAAATTTAATTTTAAATAAAAGCCACTTCTTTTATAGCAAATAGAATTCTTGTTTTGAACTTTTCCTAAAGCGTTTCTGTAGCAAAAAGAATTCTTGTTTTGAACTTTTTCTAAGTTTTAGATTACAGGGTTTGAAATTCTTACCAAAACTTCATATTTTAATCATTTCCAGAAAGGGAAATTCTGATAACATATCTCAGTCATTATTTTTAAATAGTTCATATGTTTGCTATCTTATTTTCTTTATTCATTTTAAGAATGTTTGTAGGTGTTCCAGAATCTAAAGGAGAAATCCCCGAGACTATTTTGTACATCACCAGGTTGCACTGAGAGTGCAGTCGGCTGATGGGGGACAGAAAACTTGAACCCTATGAGACCCAAAGGGGGAAAAATTACACTGAAGGAAGAGAAGCGATTTCTAAATTTTTTTTGTTCTTTAATCGAAGTTCAAGTCCTCTCTGTGTTGAAACACGGAATAATGCGGGTATGTTGTGCTTGTTTTACCTAATCGCACGGAAGTTGGTTATGGAACCAGAGTCGTTTCATATAGGTTAATTAATAAGAAGTGTGATATCAGACGTGCACCTAGTGCTTGTGACAAAAGGAACAATTCAAACATTGGAAAAACAAAGCGTCAGCCGTGCATTCACTGTTATGAGCCAGTTTTCCAACTGGACAGTGAGTCAATCATTTTTAGTGTTTTTTGGATACAATATAATGACCTCTTTATTAAGCTCAGCAAGTAAGTGGATATTAAACTCTGTTTACCTTGATTGCAATGATAGATAAAGTAGACCATTCCTTTGGGAGAAGACGAAAAACCTTATAACAGTGCAGTCATTTAAAAAATATTTCTTTCTTTCCATGAAGCACAGGTTCATGTTTGAAAACTTACTTACTTTTTAACTCTGAATACATGGTTTTGGTGACATTCTCAAATCAAGATCATTCAACTTTAATGCCACTGATGTAAAAATCAGTGCTTGATACACAAATGTGCCACAAAAGATTTCGTAGTTGTTCTTAATTCATTTTTTTTTTTTTTCGGTACACGGGCCTCTCACTGTTGTGGCCTCTCCCGTTGCGGAGCACAAACTCCAGACGCGCAGGCTCAGCGGCCATGGCTCACGGGCCCAGCCGCTCCGCAGCATGTGGGATCTTCCCGCACCGGGGCACGAACCCGTGTCCCCTGCATCGGCAGGCAGACTCTCAACCACTGCGCCACCAGGGAAGCCCCTTAATTCATTTTTGAATTTAGTTTTTTAAAAAAATCTAGGTTAGAAAATAATGTCAAATGATAAGGTCTAATGGCTTTTTGATGGTGGGGTAAAAAGAGTGTTGAGGTGGAGTAATGCCAATAGTGCCTCAGTGCTAATTTTGCTGTTTTTCATTACTCCATTTAGGGAGCAAAAATAAAGAAATGTCTGCCAAAGTAAAAATTGTTGACAAAGTGATTATCATTGGGTCCTTACCCTAGGTACTAACAACCTGCAAAATGTAGCACTTGAATAATAGAGTAATTAAAACTGAATTTTTTTGAGTGTCAAAACTGTATAATTATATCAAATAATGCAGAAAAATAAATCGACTGAAATACTCTGAATATTAAGCCTATTAAAATACATTAAACAGATTATGGTAATGTCAGAGGCTTCCTTACTTAGGTTAGGGTTGCATCTGCACCTTTCACAAGGAAGAGGCACGTAAGTTGCAAGGTAGAGGTGGTAAATTTAAGGCAAAGAAAAACCCTTGTATATATAAAGAGTTCTAGGTTGTTTATTTCAGTTTTTTTATTGCTCTCCCTGGAAAATTAACACAAAGCAGGGCACATAGGAGAAGCAGATAAATGTTAGCTGAATTGAATGATGCTCCTGTTTATTAATTTGAGAGATCAGTTACAAGTTTAGAATACATTAATAAAAGTGTTTATTTTTTTTAATCTTAAAAAGTAACTGGGTCATGGACTTTAATCTCATTCTTTCCTTCATGTGTTGGTCTAGGGGGCCCTCAAGGGCTGTGCAGAGTAAGGAAAAGATAATTAAGAGAGAGAATCCTCTTCCTTTGTTCAGGCTCTCTTCTTCCTGCTAATGAGAAAGGTGAGAAAGGCGACTTGATCACATTGTTCCTGACACCCACACTTCTTTGTTTAGCTGGCTGCTGAACAAAACTAGTCCTGCCATCTAAGTTCTCTGTCAGTGTTGTTCAAACTTCAGGGATGACCTAAGAATCAATCATAAAATCAATTCAGTATGTTATCATCAGCATTTTAAAATGAAATATAATAAAATAAAGACTATATTCCATAATTATTTTTAGTAACTTGTATATACATGTGTGCCTGACTTACATGGTAAAATGTGTTTTTTACTGAGGGTCACAGTCAAAACAGAAAACCAGTGTTATTAATCTAATCCCCTTAAATTCTTCTCAGCCTTTTTTCTTGGGTAATTTGTCCTTTGTAATGCATACATTTTCAAAATCTTCACCTCATTTACTTTTTTCTGTCAGTTTAGATAGTAGCTCTTTAGTTTCTCAGTGTCTTCATATTTATAGCCAACTCTTAGTATAGTGAGAACTGGAAGAAGTGCTCACTAGATGTTTGTTGTTTGAAGCAATGAATTAATGGTATTCTAAAAAGAACTACAATTTTGTGAGTCCAAATGCCAATTTATTTATTAATTTCACCTTTTTTCTCTTCCCTTAAACCCTATTATGATTACTGGCAATTGCCACCATGCAGTTATGCTTTAGAATTTGAGTCATTTTCTAAGTTCCCTGGCCTCTTCAATCAAGATGAGTGACCAATCCAGGTGACTCTATCACTTAATAGCCTTTAAAACAATCTTCTTTACTTTGCCATGACTACTATGTGGCCCTGCAGTTTATACCTAGATTGTGGCCATAAACATTTTAATATCTATCTGACTCCAGCACTACTCCCTACTAGCATGTCATTGCCCTTGCCGTTGGGATTCTTTCGGACACACAAATCTGAATATTTATCTTTGGGTAAATATCTCCTGTAGCCATACTCCCTTTGCCTTGAAATTTACAATCCAGACACATTTGAATGAGAATAAAATGCCCTACAATATCTGATTTCAAAATATACTCCAAATGTATCCAGCCACACCCTATCATGCACCAAACATTTGAACTTGGGTTGGCATTCTAAACTATTACTGAGTTACAGTCTTTTGTGTACTCGGCCAGTGGACTAATGCATGTTCTCCTCTTTGCCTAGAATGACGTCACTTTTTTTTTTTTTTTTCCTTTGTGGTACACGGGCCTCTCACTGTTGTGGCCTCTCCCGTTGTGGAGCACAGGCTCCGGATGTGCAGGCTCTGCAGCCATGGCTCACGGACCCAGCCGCTCCGCGGCATGTGGGATCCTCCCGGACCGGGGCACAAACCCGTGTCACCTGCATCGGCAGGCGGACTCTCAACCACTGCACCACTAGGAAAGCCCCTTGCATACATTTTTGACTGTGTCTAGGTTCAGATGACAGTTCCAGCTCTGATCCCTTCTCTGACGATCAGATTCCATGCAACAAAGATGGTGTCTTTACTTGAATGCCTAATAGGTGTCTTTACTTGAATGCCTAAATTAACTTGTCCAAACCAGACTCAGAAAACAAACTTATGGTTACAAAGGGGAAAGGTGGGGGGAGGGATAAATTAGGAGGTTGGGATTAACATATGCACACTACTATATATAAAATAGATAATCAAGAAGGACCTACTGTATAACACAGGGAACTCTACTCAATACTCTGCAATAGGGCTTCCCTGGTGGCGCAGTGGTTGAGAGTCCGCCTGCCGATGCAGGGGACGCGGGTTCGTGCCCCGGTCCGGGAGGATCCCACATGCCGCGAACCGGCTGGGTCTGTGTTCCACGGCCGCTGAGCCTGCGCGTCCAGAGCCTGTGCTCCGCAACGGGAGAGGCCACAACAGTGAGAGGCCCACGTACTGAAGAAAAAAAAAAAAAAAAAAAAAAAAGCTCTGCAATAACCTATATGGGAAAAGAATCTGAAAAAGAATACATATGTATAACTGAATCACTTTTCTGTACACCTGAAACTAACACAACATTGTAAATCAACTATAGTCCAATATAAAAAAAAAAAAAACTTGTCCAAAACAAAACTGTAGATTTTGCCCACCTAACCCCAAACTTGCTTTTCCCCCATCTGTCTAATCTCCCTTTTCCAGACTTTATTCCCAGGGGATCCAGACCAAAGGCTACATGTTTTTCTTCTTTCCTCATTCCCCATGTTCACTTCATCCATAACTTTTATTGTCTCAGTCTTCAAAACACATTGTGAATCTGCCCTCTTTCTTCCAACTCTGCCAGTACCATCTAGTCCATCAGTCTTGCCTGGACCCCTCCAGGTGGTCCCTTCTCTCCTGCTCTCCCATGACCACTCTTGTGTCAGTCATATCACTCACTTGCTCACAGTGCTGCAGGGGCTTTCAGAATACCTGAATACAATCTAAACTTTGTTATAGCTGTCACGGTGATCATGACCTGCCCGTTTCTCATCTCCTCCCACCATCCTCCTCTTTCTCTCTTTATCTACCAAGCTGGCAACTTTCTGTCTTTGTGGGCTGGAATGTTGTCCCCTCACACTCCAGATGCCTCTTCCCTTTTGTTAAGGATTCAGTGGATGTCATCTCTCTCAGTGGCTTCCTGCCTATTGAGTGCAAAAGGAGCACTCCGGCCACTCTAAACAGACCTCCACGTTGTGTTTCCTTCATATATGTACCATTTCTTAAAACACTCATCCATTGGCTTATTTTTATAGTACATCTGTTCATCAGAGTGTAAGCTCCATGGAAGCAGAGAAAGAACCTGGTCTCGTTCACTCACAGCTCTATCCCTAGAACCTAGAATAGCGCTTACTGTGTGGTAGACACTAATTAATTACTAAATAAATGAATAAATCCATGAAGATTTACTACTATAAATAGTGTAAATAGAATTTCTCAGTCAAAAAGAAATTTTTAATTGAAGTATAGTTAACGATGTTGTGTTAGTTTCTACTGTACACCTAAGTGATTCAGCTAGACTTTTCTGGTGGCACAGTAGTTAAGAATCCACCTGCCAATGCAGGGAACACGGGTTCAAGCCCTGGTCTGAGAAGATCCCACATGCCGCGGAGCAACTAAGGCCATGCACCACAACTACTGAGCCTGCGCTCTGGAGCCCGTGAGCCACAACTACTGAAGCCCGTGTGCCTAGAGCTCACACTCTGCAACAAAAGAAGCCACCGCGGTGAGAAGCCCGCGCACCCCAACAAAGAGTAGCCCCCGCTCACTGCAACTAGAGAAAGCCCGTGCACAGCAACAAAGACACAGTGCAGCCAAAAATAAATTAATTAATTTAAAAAAAAACCTAATTCTAAGTGATTCAGCTATGTGCATATATATACAATATATATGTATATGCTTTTTCAGATTCTTTTCCATTATAGTTTATTATAAGATATTGAATATAGTTCCCTGTGTTATATAGTAGGACCTTGTTGTTTATCTATTTTATATATAGTAATTTGTATTTGCTAATCTCAAACTCCAAATTTATCCCTCCCCTGGCTTCCCCTTTGGTCACCATAAATTTATTTTCTATGTCTGTCAGTCTGTGAGGCTCTGTGTTGTAAATAAGTTCATTTGTGTCATATTCTAGGTTCCACATATAAGTGCTATCATATGATATTTGTCTTTGTCTGTCTGTCTTCACTTAGTATGATAATCTCTAGGTCCATGTTACTGCAAATGGCATTATTCTTTTTTATGGCTGAGTAATATCCCATTATACATATACATATCTATTCATCTTTATCTGTTCATCTGTCCATGGACATTGAGGTTGCTTCCATGTCTTGGCTATTGTAAATAGTGCTGCTGTGAACATTGGGGGTGCGTGTATATTTTTGAACTAGAGTTTTCATCTTTTCGGGATATATGCCCAGGAGTAGGATTGCTGGATCATATGTTAATTCTATTTTTATTTTTTTTAAAGAACCTCTGTACTCTTTTCCATAGTGGATGCACCAATTTACGTTTTCACCAACAGTGTAGGAGGGTTGCCTTTTCTCCACACCCTCTCCAGCATTTATTATTTGTAGACTTTACGATGATGGCCATTCTGACTGGTGTGAAGTGATACCTCATTGTAGTTTTGATTTGCATTTCTCTAATAATTAGTGATGTTGAGCATCTTTTCATGTGCCTGTTGGCCACCTGTATGTCTTCTTTGGAGAAATGTCTATTTATGTCATCTGCCCGTTTGATTGGGTTGTGAGCCTCTTTGATATTGATGTGTATGAGCTGTTTTTATATTTTTGAAATTAATCCCTTGTTGGTCGCATCATTTGCAATTATTTTCTCCCATTCCATAGGTTGTCTTTTTGTTTTGTTGACGGTTTCCTTTGCTGTACAAAAGCTTATCGGTTTGATTAGGTCTCATTTGTTTATTTTTGCTTTTATACCTTTGGCCTTGGGAGAAATATTTTGCCTGTTAATCCGTAGTCCCCATACCCCAAAATACCAGTTTTCCTTCACACCAACGCTTGTACGGTAGGACTAAGTTTACTGCACTCCCTGCCCAACACTGCATACATAAATTCGTTTTGCGAGTTCACTGTACCATATTTAAGCAATTGTTTTAATTTCCATATTAGTGTCTACATATGGGGTCAAAACATTTTGAAGTTTGAAAATCTTTTTCATTAGAAGCTGCAGTCACTTCTGACCCAGTCCCTGTAGGCCAAATGCATCTGACGACTTCTGCAAGGAAAGTATAAAGAAAGTGGGGACCCGTTTAGTGAGATAAAATGTTAGGGACCATCCTCATTATTTGTTTTTCATTTACATATTTACATTTAAGTCATTTGATCCTCCTAACAATAGGATAGATACTATTCCCTTTTGTCAGATGAAGAGACAGCCTTTGAGATTATGGTTCGTGAAGCTAATATGTCATAGAACTGAAATCTATACCCAGGGTTGCTGGTGCCCAAACCCAAAAACTGTTAGTACAACATCATAAGAAGAAAAGGTTTGTGTCTGTTACCCAAACTTCCTGAGACTTAATGACTAAATTTCATGTAGATTCTGGATATTAGTGTTCTATTCAGAGCATTTTTAAAGGAAACAAGTGTCATTCCTTTAGAAGATTTCCACAGACTCAAATATTTGTTTCACTATGTAAAGTTTCACAGGTAGTGAAATGGAAGAGAGTGGAATTCATCTTTTATATGGGCAAAGAAACAATAAATTGCTGTTGAAAATTTCAACGGATGTTTTATTTACGCCATTAATATAATCACATCATTATAATTTGCACTGATGGAATTTATATTATCTTCTAGAAATGCTTACAAACTCAGAGGCTTACCTACCTTCTCAAGAAGGGTAATGTTTTCCTTATTCCAGGGTGGATGTGGAGCAACAAGAAGAGACCATAAAAAGGTCTATCCAGGTGCAAGTTTTCTCTTTCAGTTTATATAATCAAAATTATGAGTATTTATTTGTTTCCAAGAATAAGTAGATCATCACAGACATAGCTTACCTCAAATCAGGAAGGTGAGCATGCATCAAACTGTTAGTTTCTCAGATAACTAACTTAATACAGAGTCATCAGAATGTCATTAAAATAACCAATATTGGGGAAAGTAGGAAAGGTAAAAGAGATAAGAATGGCTTAAGCTAAAAAACTAGAAATAAATCTGAATTACTTTTATACTAGTTCTCCAGATATTTGAATGACTTTTCATTATTGCTATTTTTTAATCCAAAGCATTTAACAGTGTAGTAACTCAATAATCATGAAGAATTCCAAATGGGTTCATAGAATTTTGATTTTTTTATATTATAGCAGTGATCTGTTTTAAGACACGGAGGCAAAATGTCAGTGAAAAAGTTGTGTTTTGTGACTTTATAATTAAAGGGAGATGGGTGCAGTGAATTGGAGGGTCTCTTTATTTATGGTAACTGTGTGGATAGCTAGGTATGCATTTGACAAGAGGCTGTTTGTAGGAAGCTAATTTAAAGTGGAAACAAATAGTTGTGAAAAATGAGGAAATCCTGCTGGAGAAAAAAGTGTGGCAGGATCACCTCAAATAGGAGTGTTAGAATAATTTACTATTGTAGGAAATCCAGCAGCTGGTTTATCTAAAGCATTCCTCTTTTTCATGAGCACTGGAACAAGAGCAGGAAATGGTTCAAAAAGCACACTGACATTCCGGTCACAGATTTCTGTAAACATTTAATAGCAAAAAGTGATTTTTAGAAGCTCAGTGCTTAGCCATGTCAGGGACTCTTTAATGAGATAACGCATATATTTCTAACCTTGGTTACTTAGAAATGATTCTAGAATGAAGAACTTCAAATAGAATAAAGAGGAAACAAATTTCGACTTATGTCGTTCATAAAAAGTACACTGTATTGTACACTGTATTGAACTCAACACTTAGAAATGGTTTTACAGAATAATGAAGATTAACTAAACATTGAAAAAATTATCCAGAGACCTAATGTAAAGTAGAATATGAGTAACATTTTATAAAACAACACTTAGTTGTTCCAAATAAGGAAATAGAAGGACTGGTATAAAAAGTAGTTTAAAATCCCCAGAGATACAAGAATTAGAATAGACAAAGGAAACATATGTAGATCACATGCTGTAAAAACATATCTAGGTCATTGCAAAGCACCGAGTCGATCTCCCTGTGCTATGCTGCTGCTTCCCACCAGCCAACTATTTTACATTCGGTAGTGTATATATGTCAATGCTACTCTCACTTCGCCCTAGCTTCACCCTCCTACCCCATGTCTTCAAGTCCATTCTCTATGTCTACCTCTTTATTCCTGCCCTGAAACTAGGTTCATCAGTACCTTTTTTTTTCTAGATTCCATATATATGTGTTAGCATGTGGTATTTGTTTTTCTTTCTGACTTACTTCACTCTGTATGACAGACTCTAGGTCCATCCACCTCACTACAAATATCTCAATTTCGTTTCTTTTTATGGCTGAATAAGAGTCCATTGTATACATGTGACACATCTTCTTTATCCATTCATCTGTAGATGGACATTTAGGTTGGTTCCATATCCTGGCTATGGTAAATAGTGCTGCAGTGAACATTGTGGTGCATGTCTCTTTTTGAATTATGGTTTTCTCAGGGTATATGCCCAGTAGTGGGATTGCTGGATCATATGGTACTTCTATTTTTAGTTTTTTAAGGAACCTCCATACTGTTTTCCATACTGGTTATACCAATTTACATTCCCACCAACAGTGTAGGAGGGTTCCCTTTTCACCACACCCTTTCCAGCATTTATTGTTTCTAGCTTTTTTGATAATGGCCATTCTGACCAGTGTGAGGTGATATCTCATTGTAGTTTTGATTTGCATTTCTCCAATAATTAGTGATGTTGAACATCTTTTCATGTGCCTCTTGGCCATCTGTATGTCTTCCTTGATGAAATGTCTATTTAGGTCTTCCACCCATTTTTTAACTGGATTGTTTGTTTTCTTGATATTGAGCTCCATGAGCTGTTTGTATATTTTGGAGATTAATCCTTTGTCTGTTGTTTCATTTGCACATGTTGTCTCCCATTCTGAGGGTTGTATTTTTGTCTTGTTTATGGTTTCCTTTGTTGTGCAAAAGCTTTTAATTAAGTCCCATTTGTTTATTTTTGTTTTTATTTCTGTTACTCTAGGAAGTGGGTCAAAAAAGATCTTGCTGTGGTTTATGTCAAAAAGTGTTTTTCCTGTGTTTTCCTCTAGAAGTTTTTTAGTGCCTGGTTTTACATTTAAGTCTTTAATCCATTTGGAGTTTATTTTTGTATATGGTGTTAGGTAGTGTTCTAATTTCATTCTTTTACATGTAGCTGTCCAGTTTTCCCAGCACCACTTATTGAAGAGGCTGTCTTTTCTGCATTGTATGTTCTTGCCTCCTTTGTCATAAATTAGGTGCCCATATGTACATGGGTTTATCTCTGGGCATTCTATCCTGTACCATTGATCTGTATTTCTGTTTTTGTGCCAGTACCATACTGTCTTGATTACTGTAGCTTTGTGATATACTTTGAAGTCGGGGAGCCTGATTCCTTCACCTCTGTTTTTCTTTCTCAAGATTCCTTTGGCTATTCGGGGTCTTTTGTGTTTCCATAGGGACTGTAAGATTTTTTGTTCTAATTCTGCGAAGAATGCCATTGGTAGTTTGATAGGGATTACATTGAATCTGTAGATTGCTTTGGATAGTATAGTCATTTTCACAGTATTGATTCTTCCAATCCAAGAACATGGTATATTTCTCCATCTGTTTATGTCATCTTTGATTTCTTTCATCAGTGTTTTATAGTTTTCTGAGTACAGGTCTTTCACCTCCTTAGGCAGGTTTATTCCTAGGTATTTTATTCTTTTTGTTGCAATGGTAAATGGGAGTGTTTCCTTAATTTCTCTTTCTGATTTTTCATTGTTGGTGTATAGGAATGCAAGAGATTTCTGTGCATTGATTTTCTACCCTGCTACTCTACCAGATTCATTGATTAACTCTTAGTAGTTTTCTGGTGGCATCTTTAGGATTCTCTGTGTATAGTATAATGTCATCTGCAAACAGTGACAGTTTTACTTCTTCTAGAGGGGTGGGATAGAGATGATGGGAGGCAGGCTCAAGAGGGAGGGGATATGGAGACATGTGTATGCATATGGCTGATTTGCTTTGTTACATAACAGAAACTAACACAGCATTGTGAAGCAGTTATACTCCAATAAAGATCTATTTAAAAATTAATGTAGAAAAACAAACTAGTCTACCATCAGTTAAAAGGAAAGCATATTTGTTATGTGGTTCAATAGCCTTAATGTAAAATAGAAAATTGATTTCCATTATGTATTCAGAAAAGTCACATCTCTATGGCCCAAAGAATAAAGAATGTTTAATAGAAAGAAAAAAAAACATATCTAGAGGAAACCTGGAAAAATATTTTAATGGAACTAATTCCTTGTAAGTAGGACTATTATTATTACTTTTTAAAATCATCCCAAGAATTTTTTTTTTTTTTTTTTTTTGCGGTACGCAGGCCTCTCGCTGTTGTGGCCTCTCCTGTTGCGGAGCACAGGCTCCGGACGCACAGGCTCAGCGGCCATGGCTCACGGGCCCAGCTGCTCTGCAGCATGTGGGATCTTCCCAGACCGGGGCACGAACCCGTGTCCCCTGCATCGGCAGGTGGACTCTCAACCACTGCGCCGCCAGGGAAGCCCCATCCCAAGAAATTTAAATGTAATCTCTTTATAAAGATCCCATAAAGAAAGAGATTTCCATTACAGGGGCTAGAGGGTGGGGGAAGTGCAGAGATGTTTGTCAAAGGGTACAAATAATTCAGTTACTTACAAGATTGAATATGTTCTGAGGGTCTAATGTACAGCATTAAGTAATATTGTATTGCATATTTAAAATTTGCTAGGAGAGTAGATCTTAAGTGTTTTCATCACACACACACACACACACAAAAGATTTACTTTTCTTTCCATTTTCCATAGTGAAACAGAGAAATTAATTCTTTATTACATTCAAAACATTACCTAAATATTTAAAACCATTTTCTGTTCTCATGGTTGCCAATAGAATCATATTTCCTAAAATACCTATTGCAGTGGTTAGCCACTGCAACTAGCTATATTTTTAACAGAAATACATGTTCATTGGAAGTTTTGCCTTTTTCTTGTTCTAGGGTCATTAAGAAGACACACCTAGGCAAAAAATATGTTATGATACTTTTTAAACGATACACATGTCTTAGTATAAGAATCTCCTTGATTCTAAATTTTATTTGGGTTGAGAGGAACAAAAATCAAATGCTGTGTATTAGTTTTCTATTGCCACTACTAAAAAGCGGAACAAAACAAAATCTTTGTGGCTTAAACAATAGAAATTTATTTTCTCACAGCTGTGGAGAACAGAAGTCCAAAATGAAGATATTGACAGGGTCTCACTCCCCCTGAAAATTTTAGGGAAGAATCTGTTCCCTGACTCTTCCAGCTGCTGGTGACTGCCTTTATTCCTTGGTTTGTGGCCACAACACTACTATCTCTGTCTCCATCTTCACATCACCTCCTCCTCTGTATGGGTCAAATCTCCCTTTGCCTTCTTCTTATACAAGTAATATCTTTAGGGCCCACCTAGATAATCCAGGAAAATCTCCTTATTTCAGGATTCTTAATCACACTGGCAAAGACCCTTTTTCCAAATAAGGTAACATTTACAGATTCCAGAGATTAGGGATTCATCCTAATCCAGGGATTAAGATATCTTTGGGGGGCATTATTCATCCTACTGAATGCTGCAACATGTAGTTTTCTATTCTCTAGTAGCTTTACATCTGATGCAGTTTGGGAATATATTGGAATGTAGGTATTAACTAGAGCTTTTAGTTAACTAAAACTAATGAAAGCTACCATAACTGTAAATACTGCAAGGTGGAAAGTGTTTGGAGTGAAAATACCTTTGTATCCAAATTACTTTTCACCCCCAAATGTTTAATCTGTTCTCAGTTACTGAGGTCATGCTATAAAACTATCTATTGTTCTGTGCCAACTAAGTGCTGTAGAAATCAAGTTTTAAATGTTCCAGTAAAAAGTGATTTAATTTACTATAAATTTTTTTACAAGGTTTCTTGTAAAGAAACCTTGCTTAAATGGTTTGCCTAAATGTCTAAATTCCTAAAAAGAATTTCTTGCCTAAATGTTCCTCATGATGTTTACTGGAAGTAGATTGGAATACTTGCTATTAGGTGTTTTTAAATTTCCACAATCAGGTGAATAACTCTCTTGTTTTTGTTTTGTTTTCTGGTGATAATTTTCCTCACATTCAGGTAATTTGTTATCATAGTTAACAAAATTAAGAAGATAAGATAACAAACTCTGATCTGGCTTTGTATTATAGCATGTCCAACTGAGAAAATGATATATGTTAAAATGCCACATGGGTCTTTAGAGAATGGACTTGAGGACACGGGGAGGGGGAAGGGTAAACTGGGACAAAGTGAGAGAGTAGCATTGACATATATACACTACCAAATGTAAAATAGATAGCTAGTGGGAAGTAGCTGCATAACACAGGAAGATCAGCTAGGTACTTTGTGACCACCTAGAGGGGTGGGGTAAGGAGGGTGGGAGGGAGAGGCAAGAGGGAGGGGATATGGGGATATATGGATACATATAGCTGATTTGCTTTGTTATACAGCAGAAACTAACACAACATTGTAAAGCAATTATACTCCAATAAAGATGTTAAAAAAAACCAAAACACCACATGGGTAAAACACTGTTTTCATTTCAAGCATCTTTAATTTTGATTCAGCTGCACATCCCCAAGAGCAAGCTAGGCTATAGATATTAATGTGAATCCGGAGATTATGTCATTGTGTCTGTTATTATGTTAATCAGTTTAAGTGAATTACCAGTGTCCAGCAAGACATTACTCACTTTGCAATGCATTCCACTAGCAATTTATCATAGTAATAAAAGGTAGAAGAGACATATTAGTTGCTTAAGTGGCAGCAGTTGTACCTGCTAATGGAAAGGGAGGCTGTAGTTATTAAAACACATTATATCTTTTGTATCCAAGTTATTCATCTTTACTTAGATGCCTAATTTCCATTCCCTTTGATTCAGATTCTTCTGTATATGTTTATTACCTTTGAAGAATTCTTTGGATCCAGGCTAATTATTTACTTTCTATCCTAAATTGCTGTCAAATATGATGGGACATTAATTCCCTTTGGGACATGAAGATTTCTCCTAGGAATGTAGATTGGAAGGGAACTTTGAGGAAGATTCCTTGCCCTCCTTTAGGTCAAATGTTTGTAATTCAGTATTGAGTTTTAAGCTCATCAGCACTGCCAGGCTCTTAGCCTATGGAACAGTAGGTCCAGTGGCAGAGCAGTGGCCCCAAGATGAAGGGTTACCCACAAAGTACAGCTTTCTCTAGGTAAACAAATATGATTCCTTTAACTAATCACAAATACATATAATGTGTCTGAGTACAAGTGTATTCTCAATGATAGACTAAAAATTCTTTGCAGAAATGTATTACATTTGTATAGAGTTAAATTAACTAGCTCAGGATCTTTATTCCAGAATGACTAGAAGACCTTATTTGAAGAAGAGCATCATTGTATTAGAATGATTGGATGGAATAATAATTTATTTCATAAGTATCTCAGAAAGTTAAATTTAATTCTTTGCTGAAATTTCAGCAAAGAATTGGCCCTTCTCAACAGTAAACAAAGTTATAACTATCCCATCAAAGAAATATTTAAGAATTACTGTTAGGGGCTACTTAAGCTATCTATGACCTCATTAAAACTGATAAGCTCTCTTTATGTACATGCTAGTTTAAAAAAGAATTCTTTATGATGTAGTCAAGATTTTCGTTCTCTCTACAACACAGATATGCAGATAAAATTCATTCCGTCTATGGTAACTGTAAACTACTGGTTAAAACACTTTCAGAATTTATTTTGAAGCAATAATTTAAACAGTGCCTTAGATACTGCACATTCTCTGATGGAAATGATCAGCCTCAGGCCACCTACCACCCCCACAGGTGAAGATGGCTTCTGTGAGTGGAGGTGAGTGTGTGGCTTCCATTATCTCGTAGAGGATATGATGCGTGTCACTGGGGACCAGGGCCCTCTGGCTGTCTCCATTGGGCTCCAGGATGCTGCCCTCCTTACCTCTGCTTTGCTTGCCCTGTTGGCATGTAAGGATGAAAGATGGATTAGTGGAAACATAGAAACTGCTCTGTTTTGGCACCAAGCCTGGTGGCTTTCCCTGCCTGACTCCCCCTCTCCATGGCACCCGCTGGTGGGTTCTCTCTAGGCCCCCATGGGGTCTTCACTTTATCCCATTGGGCTCCAACTGGGCCGGCACTCAGCAGCCCCTTCCCCCTGCTATGATGACCTGCCCTAGTCTGCAGGCAGCCTCTCAGCTAATTCCGAGCCCATCTGCACCTCACATGAACAGGGGGAGGCCAGGAAATGGAACTTGCATGGTCTCCCGTGCTCAGTCCTGCAGGGCAGCCACATTCCCTTTCTCGTGGCTATACCCCAGGCTTGTGTGGGCAGCCTCTTTCCTGAGTCCAAGGTAGGGAAGTGAGACGAAAGCCCTGCTGGGCATGCTTTCTTCTCTCTTTGTTAACCCACTCTCCCATTGCGTGGACAATGCAGAAAGAAGGGCAAAGTAGAGAACACCTACCTCGCACCCTTGTGTGGGTCCTGGAGAAGAGCAGAAGCCCAGGACCTGCACAAGGGCAGCTTTTCCTGGATGATATGCTTCTTCTTCTGGATACAAGCCTGATAATTAGTCCCAGAGGGAGAATAGGGGCATGGTCTCTACCCACTGGGACATCTGCAACTCAAGTGCCCCTGCTTAGCTCTTGAGAAATTAAAGGAGAGAGACTGGAATTCAGCAAGTCTTTTCTCTATGTATCATGCCTGGCTCTCATGTCTCCTGCTAAATTAGGCAGTCAGTTTCTTTCCATTTTGTGTCCAGAAAGGGAAAGGCTGCACTGGAACATAATTAAAGGAGTAAAAGTGGAATACGTTGGTGTAATATTTACAGTGTGTTATCTCTAATATTTAAATATATGTGTGATGCATGTGCATACCTACATATGTAAATACAATAATCTTGTCATGTTTGCTACACAACAATAAGAAAGTTGCTTCCTTTTGTAAGCTTTAATTTGTTCTGTGGATATAAAAGTACATACATCACAGGATTTTTTTTTTTTAATGGTAAGCAGAGCTTAGTAGTTGAAATGACAGATGAAGGCTTCAAGAGTTTTAACGATACAGGGATCCTTTTTGACCCTTGTTCCCACGGTAACCTTCCCTGTGGCCCCTCCAGCTTTGTGCAGTGGCACACACTGCTTTGGACGTCTTTTACTCTCAGTGATCTCTGTCCCACACTTCGTTACCCTCTCCTGCTCTGTCAGGGCAATTGCAGCCCATCAGCAGGGTCCCTTGTGCCCAACCCCAAGTGGAAATGGTCAAAGGTCCAGCTCCTTTTCTCTTAAAAGTATTCTTTGTACTAATTTGTAAATGCAAATAGATATGTGGGCATTGGGCATGCCTCTTTCTTCCCACTCAGATTCAACCTCTTGATGCTGGTCAGTGCATTGGAACAGGGCTGACTGACTTCCTTGACTTCTTTTCCCAAGGATAAAAGCTCAGCCAGTATGTCCTGTCTCGCCATGTGTCAGATGCCATGCTAAGTAATGTACATATAATGTCTAAATTACCTTTACAAGCATACTATGGGAAAGTTGTAGTGCTCCCCATTTTAAATTGGATTTGACCTAAAGCTGTATTATTAGCTAGTTTAGCAACTCCTATGAGTTGCCAACTAGGACTTACATATGTGCACAGGATTACAGATGCAGGAGCGGGGGGAAGTATTCCTTTACCCAGAATGATTTTTGAGCCTCGGGGCGGGGGGTTTCCATAGTGACTGCTGAAGAATTCCTGGGCCACCTTGATGAGGTGGAGAAGAGATTTCAATGGATCACTTTTTCACAAATTCAGCCCTCTTTTTCAGGCAGTTATGTGGATAACAGATACTGCTAATTTTCCGGTCCGAAAATGAGAAGCTTTAGTTATTTCTAGGCTGTATGTCAGTAAATTACTGCTAGAATTCTGATATTGATGGGGGTCATGTTGGATGAGGTTTCCTAATTCAGTATAAACTGGCATCAGGATAATGCACATGTTTTCCAGTCAGTATTCATCATAAAGAATAATCATCAGCAGTGAGCAACTTCATAAATTTGTATTTGTCTCCACTGCTCTTTTAAACCATTTTATTTAAATGATGGCTTCTATTTCCATTAGGTACTTAATATGTCAAATCTTTGTTCTCAAGAATTACTGGATTTCATACATCATTTTGAGGCAATGATGTTCCCCTGGTCAAATAATTAAGTTATGTGATCTGGTACATGTAATATATATACATAGTCATTGTTCCAAATTTCTTTCAAAGCGATTGGTTTATTTCAGAGAACAAAGTCATGTTATTAAGGATTCCACAAAGCATTTCAAAGTAAAGAGAGAGAAAAATAAGCCTGTATACTTGATATATAGCCTTCTCTTGCTTGTGATTATTTATAACCTTCTTTTGAATTTGGCTTTCAAGCCCAATACTCTTTCTTCTCTAAAACATTCTTACCTTCTGCTTCACTGAATAGGTATTGCATTCTCTCCCATTTCGCCCAAGCTTCAGGAGTTCTTTGGCATATCTGACCCTTGAACTACCATATGGAGTATACACCATATGTGTGTGTGTGTGTGTGTGTGTGTGTGTGTGTGTGTGTGTATGGAAGACATAGAGCACAAAGCCCTTATATCTTTTCTTCCATTCCCTACGCCTTTCCATTACAAGGCTCATCTTCTTTTCCAGCATCCTTTCTCCTACTGCTATTCAGAGCCAGTTGTTTCCCCCCTTTAGTCATCACCTTCCCTTTTCATCTCTGATCTCTGGCTCTACTCTTCCAGTGCTATGCTAATTAGCTAACCAGGCAGTTTGACAGTGCCCTCTAGGTGATGAAGGTCAAAGAGATGAAGATGCTGAGCAATATTATCTTGATACACACAAGAGATTCTCTGTAGGAAGTTTCTTTGATCAATTTAACATGGATACATCTCAGGGCCAAAATTTGGCCCTGGTTCCCTGGCATGTCCCAGGAAATTCTCTTCTCCAAGCCATATTCTTCCCAAGGTGATTGCTAAAGTTCTTTAATGATTTCACTACATAGGGTAAGAACAAAATTGTATTAAATGCACATAACCCGAATTAAAGAACTTGTACGAATGTACATAATACTGTATAACAATGCAGCATAGGTCCCCATAAACCATGCTTTTCATCCCCTTCAGCTCTCCTGCTGGTAGTAGCCATTTTGGCCAAGATCTCCTTTAGGTGACCCTCATGTTCCCCAGTCAAATCTCTACAATTGTCCTGTTCTCTTCTGAGTTTTGTTCAGATCATTTCTCTGAGCTGAAATCACCATTTTATAGCTCTATTAGTCTTGTATTTCTTTTAAGTCTTTCGTTTCTGGCCCACAGTTTTCATATAATTCTATCCCCATAGCTTTATCATCCTGGACCTTGTCTTTCACACGAGGTCACCATCAGGCCCTAGAGAGACTCCTAGTTAGTTATGCAGTTAGTGGTAGAGATTGGATCTGATCTCTTGTCTCCTGATCTAGTGCTCTTTCCACTGTATCAAGGCAGCCTTGATAGCATCACATCTACAAGCAATCCACACTGACTTACCCTGACAACCCCTGAGCGTCATCCTTTTATCTGCATGCAACTGTTGTTGTTAAGGGGAAGAGAGATTTGATCTGCCTACTCCTTGCCCCATTTTCGCTTACTCTTAGCAGAGCAGCCACAGTGGCCCTTGTAAAATATACACCAGAGCATACTGCCTTTCTGCCATATCCCTACCAGGGCTCCCCATTTCACGCAGTGTCAAAGCTAGAGGCCTCACACAGTCCTGAAGCTCAGCATGGTTTGGGTGCCCATGTGCTGTCAAGCCTCCTCTCCTACGTCTGCTATTCACTCCTCTCCAGCCCATCATCCTTGCTGGTCCTCATAACCTCCCACACATGCTTCCACTGTGGCCTGGAGCCCTCAGCTCCCAGATGCACTAGGACAAGCCCTTCACTTCCTTCAAGTCTTCAATGAGATCTGACTTCCTTTACCAGGCCTACCTGGACTGCCCTGTGTAACAGAGCCAGCTGCCCTTCCTTGCTCCCCACTGAACCCCAGGCATTTCCCGTCACTCTTGGCCTTCCCTACTCATTCATTTTTGCCACGTTCTTATCACTTTCTGATGTTGTATATAATTTACTTTTTTATTGGATTTATTGCTTATTGTTTTATTTCCTCTGCCATAATTTATATTCAATAATGGCAATGATTTTCATCTGTATTATTATTACCATCATCAGCATCACCTAGATGAATAATGCCCAGCATATATTTGGTATTCAAAAAATATTTATTGGATGGAAGTATTCATCTTAACCAACCAATCATTTGACCCTAATATTACCCATAGAACAGAAGACGCCATTCCAGAATTTTAAAATGCCGATTTTATAGTGGCAGAAACTATGCCTTGATTCTCATGTAAAATAAATATGTCAGTGTAGTGAAACTCTTTAAACTTTGTATGTCCTAAAATAAGAACTGAAGGATTTAAGTTAAGGAGTTTTTTGTTTTCCAGCTGGGATACTACTTTTGTGGTGAAGTTTCTCCTTTAGGACAATAGATTTTAAAGAAAGATTCCTCATATTTATTAGCACTCAGCCCTTAAAATTCTCTGAGTAAAGTAGAACAGAAGGTGGTGATGGTTCCCCTTTTTGCTGAGTAGCCTTAAGAGTTTTGGGGGGTGTACTTCATACACTTCTGGTTAACCAAGGTCATCAGTCTATCATGAATGCAGAGAGAGAAACTCCAAGTCCTAGGAAAGCCCAGGGACAACCAAAATAGCTCCCATTATTTTATTACTAATATCTTACAAGAATCTCCAAGGAGTAGACAGAGTACTTTTTGACTTACTGTGCTTTGAATTGGTTGCATCTCACCACTTCTCACTTTCCAGAGCAAGTAGAACACCTTTGAGAGTGAGGATGGGCCTGGCATCATGCCCAGGACACAGAGTCAATTCTGGCTCCTGATTTAGGTCTCTGTCACCAGAGATAGGTGTGGGCTGAAAGTCCTGGATGTTTCGTGGTATCTGGCAAAGGGGTTCATGTTTTCCCCTAGGTCAAGCCAGTCATTTAGATTCTCTGCTAAAATAAGATTCCCTTCTAGAGGATGGGAAATCTATGGGATATCAGAGCCAGGAAGGTGTCATCTCTGGTCAGTTACGGCCATATGCAGCCATCCGTCAGGACTTGAGCAGGACAGCTATGTGATGACAAGCTGGGTCTGAACATGTGCATGTGTGCCCTTCCATGGGCTGTGTACAATTTTAGTATTTTGAACACACACACACATATTTAATTATTTTTTTATTGTGGCAAAAAAAACATGGCATTAAATTTACCATCTTAACCATTTCTAAGAATACAGTTCAGTTGTGTTAAGTATATTCACATTGTTAAGTGCAGTGAATCTCCAGAACTTTTTCATCTTGCAAAACAAACTCTCCTCATTAAACACTAACTTCCTGTCCCTTCCTCCTCCCAGCCACTGGCAACCATCGCTTGGCTTTAATCTCTACAAATTTGACTACTCTAGGTGCCCATATGAGTGGAATTAGACTTTTTGCCTTTGTGTCTTATTCTGTCTGTCTTCTTTTTTTTTTTTTTTGCGGTACGCGGGCCTCTCACTGTTGTGGCCTCTCCCCTTGCAGAGCACAGGCTTCGGACGCGCAGGCTCAGCGGCCATGGCTCACGGGCCCAGCCACTCCGCGGCATGTGGGATCCTCCCGGACCGGGGCTCGAACCCATGTCCCCTGCATCAGCAGGCGGACTCTCAACCACTACGCCACCAGGGAAGCCCCTGTCTTTGTCTTCTTGGTGACTGGCTTATTTTTCTTAGCTAATGTCCTTAATGACCATCCATGTTGTAGGCTGTGTCAAGAATATCCTTTCTAAGACCAATTAATATCCCATTGTGTGCACGTACCACTTCTTGTTTCTATTCATCTTGTGAGAATAGACCTCTCCCCGCTCCATGCCCTTCCTCTCAGGGTCACAGTTAATAGCATTTGTAAATGAAATTATAGTGGTTATAGGATGTGCTTGAGATTATTCAGAAAGTGGCCTCAGAGAGTATTAGAACAGCTTCTATTTTTAAGCGAGGAATAGAGGAGTAACTCGTGAGCAGTTTGGTTCATGATGAGGAAACATGAAAGTTCACCATTTCTGCAGTGACCATGGCCTACAGGTGTTTTATCACAGCAAAGAGACCCACGGCTCCTTATGTGTCACTCAGAAAAACACACATTGTGCACGCAAACATGCACAAGCCCAATCCTCTGTAAAGATTAAACACATAGAGATTTTAGCTGTAAAGCTTGACTACTTACTTCTCCATATAAAAAATATTTCCAAAGGCAAAAAAATGATCAAAAACAGTTGAGAATTTTCAAGAGCATTTGAAGTCTTTAAGTTGAAAGTGAAATATTAGAAACTTCATCTGTTTGTAATTGCTCCTCTAAAATGTGTAAAGGACTTCTAATGGATCTCTTACTAGGATCCAGAGGCTTCTAATGGACCTCTGACTAGGGGTTATTCTGGTCTAAGCTTTCCTCCCTCCCTCCCTCCCTCCCTCCCTCCCCTCCTTCCTTCCCTCTTTCCTTCCTTCCCTCCCTCTCTTTCTTTTCTTTGTTTTCTTTCTTTTGGTGTTTATTTACTGATAAAGTTATGCTATGACCCTTGTCCTTGTAATTTCAGAATGAGAAATATATTTCTCATTTATATTGCTTCAGATATATTTTGAAAAACATAATGGACAATAAGCTGGTCAGAGAAAATTCATAATGAATGCAGTTCTTCACCTGAGATGAGGATGGCCGGCTTGGTTGGGATTGACACATGATCTTCTCCTGCACAGGGGCCAGACAGCACATGTTTGCATGACACCGTGCACACCGCACATCATCCCCTCCCCTTCCTTGCCATTCCAGAATGATCAGTTATATAAATCCTTACAACTGTTAAAACATGCACTTAGGTTTCAGAATGATTGCTTCTGAGTATGAACTGCTTCCTAATTTTGCATTGGTACCTATTCCATTGTAAAATTCTGCAGAAAATTGGTCACATTTGAATGTAATATCCTAAATTTTTTCCTAATCTTATTTCCTGTCAGATTTATGTGTTGGTTGCTATGTCACATATGCCCAAGCCATGCATTTTCTCGAAGGAGTCAAGTCCTCTTTGCAGCATCCTCACTTCCCCTTTTGTTTGCGTTCCCTTAAAGTGACCATCACAGGTATTCTGATCCTTCGTGAGAATAATTAGCTTCTAACAAAACCTGGTTCCTGAAGGAAATGACAGACTTATTGGTGTGAAGACATTAATATCTGAGAGGGCTTATTATGTCATTCTTCCCAAGGGTATGTGCTTTTTTGTAACATTCAATGCTATAAGCCTGAGGAACAGAACACTAATGGTTAGGTTTTAAATGCCTGCAGTGGACCAAGGAAATGAGGTTTTTTTTTTTTTTTTTTTTTTTTTTGTAAGATGTATGCTCCTGAGTACCCCTGAAGTCCTGTCACACAGATGATTGTCTTTATGGGAGGCCAGCTAGGTCTTTTGGCACCTTCCAGTCATTTTTAGCCCCATCTATGTGTGCAATTATGGTAAATACATTCATGAATTTGTGTCTTGTGGCTTTTCAGTTTCTTGTACAAGAAAAGTTTGTGTATATTTTAAGATTTTGTATATTACATTTCATATTTTATGTTTACCAAAAATATTTGCTAAGTTTTACAAAGATGTATTACATATATCTCAGTGATACCACATTCTTCAGGAAAATTATTGACAAGTTGATTATGCACTTTATTAATATTATTTAGCTCTGAAAAACTGGATATTTTCCAAAAATTGAATCTATCCATAAAGGTCAAAATTTACTACCATGGTCAGCATTCAAAATATCACACTGCAGAATCTGAAGGGCGTATCAAAAGAGGCACTCTATCATGTTTTAATCAATGATATTTTCTTTGTTGTTAGTATATAATCTCTTACGTGACTATTTTGAAGATGACCTGACTTACTAGAAAGTACAGATTGGAATGTGTTGGATTTTATAAAATGAATATGATTATCCCAGGAGGTTGAGCTCTTCATTAAATGCTGTCTTTTCAACGGTTCCCAAGCCTAGATGAATATCAAAACCACCTGAAAAGCAAGTTACACCAGGTCTCTGCCCAGTCCCCTGACCCAGCGTCTCCAGGTCTCCTACCCAGGATGCACAGATGTAATTGGCTTCCCCAAGTGATTCCTATGTAGCCAGGTTGACACCTTTCGATGGACCATTGGGAATCATTGATCTCTGTGGCCCTAGTTCAGAAAACTTGGAGCAACCTCAGAGTTTCTCATCCCCCTTCTATTAAGTAACAAGATCCTATTGACTTTATTTTTTTATAAATTTATTTTATTTTTGGCTGTGTTGGGTCTTTGTTGCTGCTCGCAGGCTTTTCTCTAGTTGTGGCGAGCAGGGGCTACTCTTCGTTGTGGTGCACGGGCTTCTCATTGCGGTGGCTTCTCTTGTTGTGGAGCACGGGCTCTAGGCGCACAGGCTTCAGTAGTTGTGGCACATGGGCTCAGTAGTTGTGACATGCGGGCTCTAGAGTGCAGGCTCAGTAGTTGTGGCACACAGGCTTAGTTGCTCTGCGGCATGTGGGATCTTCCCGGACCGGGGCTCGAACCCATGTCCCCTGCATTGGCAGGCAGTTTCTTAACCACTGCGCCACCAGGGAAGCCCCATGAGCCTATTGACTTTATAGTTTAAATATCTCACTGTCCAGCTTTTACATGTATTAACATAAATGTCTCACCATTTCTCTCAAATAGAGGAATTAGATTCTATTCTGGCATAATTTTAGCATGTACTAAATATCTGTTGAATGCATGATGAAAGGAATGAATGAAAGAAATCATGACAGACCTTGTTAAATGCCTTTTTGACCCCAGGTTTTATGATATTACACATTTCCCTAAGTTACCAATTTACCAACTCTACCAAAGAAAATAATGAAGTTAGTTTGACACATACTGGTTTTATTAAACCCATACTGGTTCTTAGGGATTCACAAGTCTCTCTTCATGATGTCCATTGCTATGCTAATCTGTTATAGAATCATTAAACATATTAATCTCAATATTTGGAAATTACATGGCTTTTAGAAATTAGAATAGCATATGTCATTTTCCAGAATTGTAGGAACTCTTATTTTGTATAATGTTTTAAAGATCTCAGGTCATAGAGAAGTTTTCTTACTTGTGGATCCTTTCAGTACCTCTAAAGGTATTTTCCCTGAGGCCAGGATACTGGAATTCACAGAGCAGCCCTGTATAATCCCTGCATTCATGTCATGGAGTTTAGATTTCACCTTAGCAGTTTTCATATTCACTTAGAAGCTCATTCTCCTTGACAGAGAAGACAGAAATTTATGAAAACTTGAAGAGTTTTCACTTTCTCTTTCACTTTTTCATCCAGTAACATAAGTCCATTGTTCAAAAGCATTAAATGTGAGCTTACTTACTCCTAAAACAGTTCTTCTTGCCTTTAATAATTATTGTTCACTCAATGTGAGTTTTAGATTTTTTAAATGGTGTTATTTGTCCTTAATAATAGTTCATACTTACTTAGTACTCACTGTGTGTCAGGCATTGCTATAAGTATTTTATACATGTATATTAACTTATTAATTAATCTTCACAAAAACTATGAGATAGGCACTATTATTATCACCATTTTACAGAGGAGGAAACCAAGGCACAGAGAAGTTAAGTAATCTGTCCAGGGTCCTACAGCTCAGAGATATCTGAGTTGAAAGTTGAATTTAAGCAGTCTGGCTCCAAATATTAACCACTGTGCCAGACTGTCTCTTTACTTAGCTTTCTTCTGTTATGTACCATTTGTTCATATATTTCATCAATAGCTTAATACTGTATGAATTCACATCCACATTGATTCTCTTAGTTACCTACCCCTTCTTCTATTACTAAGAGAACTTATGAATACACAGAAGAACATTACTTCTCTCCCCATATTTTCCCAAGTCTCTTGGAACCAAACAGTACTATGCAGAAGACAGATACACACACACACGTGCACACACAGTTACATGAACACGTACATTGTAAGTTGAAAAGAAACTAACTAAACATATTCGACTGAGTATTACTATCAGTTTCCATATTTTCTTCACTTTTAACCAAATTGTTAGTATACTGTTATCTAACAAGGAAGGAAACTAAAATTCCTCCATGTTCAACTATTTATATAATCTTCTATTGTGGCAAATAGTTTAGCAACTGTTTATGCCTTGTTGAGAAGTCACTGTTATCCTCACTCAACAAAAGAAAAAACTGTTAAGTGATTGATTTTTGTGATCCTCGAGAATTTCTAAAAACTGATAATCCAATTGAATGTTTCTGATCTCACCCCCCGACCTAGTGTCAGAATATCCACCAGAGCTCACTCCCACTTGATATTTGTATGTGGTTTTATATGTACCACTTTGCCTATATATAAAATATACTCATATTAGTTGTATACATGAATTATTAAGAAATGTGATGTTTAACATGCAGATGATTCCAGTGAAAATGCGCCTTCCTGTTGGTTTTCTGGTGAGCACATCTCTCTACATTGGATGCAGACGATTCTTTACGTCTAGGGCATTTGACTACCAAAACGTATGTTGATTGGGTCTTACTCAGAGCACTTGACAGTGACCCAGGGGCCTCGTGGCCCTTTACACAGACCTCAAGATACTCCAAAGTTGCATTTTGCCCCCCCTTTTTCTAATCCTTTCAAGACAGATGTTCATTTTAATTTAGGGTTTCTTGGCAGGAAGTTATTATATGAGCCATATGGTACCACTACAGACCCTATACTCTCATATGTAAGGTTTTGTTTCTCAAATGAGAATGTTAAAAACATGAAGGAGAAGAGTATGTTATCATAAACAAGTTATCTTGTTTAAGTTTTAAAGCATCCTTATGAAGTAGTTATTGTTCTTCTCTTTTGGATGGAAACAATCAAAACTTAGAGGGTAAGAAATTATTTAAGGTCACAGAGCTGTTAAGTGGCAAAACTAGAATTCAAATTCAGGCCTGTCTGATACCAGCACTCTATCTTGCCTGTGTATATGTGTGCAAAATGCTTGCAAAGTTTCCTTTGGGCAAACATTTATTGAGGACCTGCAAAGCTGAACTCCCTGTGCTGGTCACCTCTGGGTACTGACATGATTAAGGCCTAATCAAAATGAATACAATTCGGGCTTCCCTGGTGGCGCAGTGGTTGAGAGTCCGCCTGCTGATGCAGGGGACACGGATTCATGCCCCGGTCCGGGAAATTCCCACATGCCGCGGAGCAGCTGGGCCCGTGAGCCATGGCCGCTGAGCCTGCGCATCCGGAGCCCGTGCTCTGCAACAGGAGAGGCCACAACAGTGAGAGGCCCACATAACGCAAAAAAAAAAAAAAAAAGAATACAATTCACCATGGTTAACTATGTGTCGAGTGATTGGTAGGTGACCAGCACTGTGCGAATGTCTTGGTGGCGTTGCCTCATTTAATGCTCATAGTAATCCTAAAAAGTTGGTAATAATCCCCATTTGATAGATGATGAAACTGAGGCTTAGAAGATTAAGTTGTCACTTAGTAAGTAAACGGAAAAGCCAAGACTTGAACTTAGGTTGCCTGACTCCAAAGCCTGTGTATCTAACCACTTTACCATTCTGAAGAAAAATTAGAAGAAAAATTTTCCTACTTTTCAAGTGTATACAGAGCAGAGAAAAATAAGTTCTACAGATGATTTGTGATGTCTTTCTTTTTATCCTTTTTCATCCCTGCCGTAATGCTGTGACAATAAAAGAATACTTATAAATATCCAGTATTTGTAGGACTTTTTTAAACCTACCCACTTTGCAAATAAATGTCATTTAAATAACTAAAACTTTGAATTTCTGGTAAGAGGGCACAGTGACACTAAACTGTGTGCTGAGTACAACCATAGTTTATGTACTAGAAACTTTGGATACTGCTGGGTGATACAAATTATGCCAACCTGCTAACCTTTATGAGTTTTTTCCTTATGTTCTTGTTAACTTGACAGCATCAAACCAAAGAGGACTCAGGCTGCACTGTAGAATTGGAGAATTTACGGGCTTAGTTCATCTGCTAAAAATGCTTATTTCTAATCTATATTATCATCTCACTGGAAAAAATGAACCATTGTATAAAATATGTATGCCAGGCGTACTTACCTTTTGAGTACTATTTTATTGCTAATGCAGTTTGTTACCTGTAGAAAAATTGTTCACTCAAGTGGAAAATCTCTCAAGACGTGGTCTCCCTGAGACCCACACACAGCCTGGCTTCAGTTACCAGCCATATGCTTGTGGCTCTCAGACGATTTCCCTGGTTAGCAAGAATCCGCTGAGCTCCAGAACGATACATCCTCCATTTTATTGCATATCACCTGTTTTGTGCTGCAGGCATCTCATACCGAACACATTGTTTTCTCTCATTCCCTCAAAGCTACCTCTCCAACCCCATCCTAATCCACAGTGCTACCCTCTCTAACCTGAGTTACTGAAACACCACCATAGCCTGTGCCTTAACTAATCTCTCCCCTCTGGAATCCATTCTTTACATAACAACTAATGTGAACCTTCCAAAATCACGCGGGGTCTTACTGATGGGATCACGCTGTGAGTTCACGCAGAACTCTTCGATGTCTTCCATGGCGATCAAGTCCAGTGGCTTTAACTTGACTTGCAAGACACTTTCTGATATGGTCCTGGGTGAGCTCTCCAGAGTCCGGCTAAGCCACTTTCCTTTTTCCCTGCTGCCCTTCAGCCAGTCGGCAGGGCTCTCAGTTTTCTGGATGAGAGCTTACTCATACCCATGCCTTCACATGAGCTGCTCACTGGTCTGGCTAACATATTTCTTGTCACCCATTCAATGAAACACTGCTCACTTTGGACCAGACTAATTTCCCATATCACCACTCACCATACTACAGTGATAGTTTAATATCTGTCTTCCTTGGGAGGGTGAAAGTCTGGGAAGGCAGGTCACATGTGTGAATAAACCATATGGGAAGGCAGTATGTTAATAACTGTTTGTGTATTTTGTATTAAATATGCATATGTGTTTGTTTATAGCTTAATTACAAATGACTTACTGAGGATATAAAACATGGAAATAGTCAAATACATCAGCAGTCTCAAAAATATTTATGTTAATTACTATTATGTTTATTACTAAATGCTAGGCACAAGAAAGAATGCGTTTGTTCAATAAATATTTAGTACATTCTTCTGCTCTGCCTTGAAAATGTGCTAAATATAAGAGATATGAGGCATAGTTTGTCTTCAAAGTTTTGGACAGTTTAATTGGGAAGATAGGACACAGACACAAAGAACTATGGTAATTTAGGCCAATCTAGAGTAGGGGTACTAGGTCTCAGAATCTTTCCTTACTGACTAATTACTTAGCTAGGAATTTTACTTTGAAAGTAATTTTACTAATTTTGACTTGCTTTTCTCTCTGTTTGCTCCTCCCGCACACCCACTTTTCCCAGCAGAAATGTAAGATTTATTTAATTCCCTTCATTTGGCATCATGACAACATAAAGTCATCAGTGTAATCACTGTAAGAGGACTTTGTTTTATTTTTTGTCACCCAGCACATTTTTATTGTCAGAATGGTTACTAATTCATTTTTATTTACTCTAGCTGGGGAAGTTTTGCAAAAAATCTTGTGACTATTTAGAAAAAAATGCTTTAAATAATGGGTTCGCTCCTAGCCTGTTGACCAGCGAACACACCATAGACTCAAACCTCATGACTCCGTTAGGTTAAGCCTTGAGTAATAGATAAGGTCTGTTTCTCCCTTTGCCGACTGGGGCTTCCTGGCCACAGAGCCCCCTTACTCTTCCAGACCATGCTGGGCCCCAGAATGTCAGAGCAAGGCTGTATATTTCTCAAGGTCAATTAGAATAACCATTCTGAGTGACTGAGATAGAAAACAAAGATATAGATGATTCCTGTCTATTTCAAAATCTTGGGCTCTTAAGTTTTTTGTTTTTAGTTAGCTTTGTTTTATAGTTTTGTTAAGCTGAATTCAAATATTTTAGTGATGTATTTAAGAACACATGGAAGAAAAGAAGAGAGATGGCGTAAGGGTAAACATAAAATAGACTAAAAAATAGTACAGTGACAGAAATGATGAATTCTTTGGAAGGTGATGAGAGTAGCTAAAATCTTGTGTTGAGATAGCGTCAAGGAGGGTTGGGATTAGAGTAATTCTCATGGGTGTCCAGATTTAGCCTCCTCTCCTCTGTTTACAGTGTGTTCCTCATCATCTCGTTCAGGATGCCGGTTTGAAACACAGCTGTTGGTTTTGTGGTCACCATGTTGACCAGCCATGTGTCATGTCAGTTGTAGTTCCTGATACTCTTGAAACTCCTTAAGACCTCAAATTCATATTGACTGAGATATCCATATCATAATTCTAAAGTCGAATTAATTTTGGGAACTTTTGCACTAGTTCTGGTTGGAGTGATTCAAACAGGTCCATGGCTTACTACTGTCAGAGGCAATAGTTCATCACGAAAGCAACACAATAAAACTTGAAAAATTACACAAGTGATCATTTGGAGATATAATGAATATATATAAATCTATGCATACTTTAGGACCCATATTCACATATGTAAAATATAGGCAAAGTCTAAGGACTGAGATGCTAAAAGGATGATAATCTGGAAATTCCAGTTGAATAAGGGGTGGTTGCCCTTCCTCCCTTGGGATTTTCCAGGTGAGTTATTTGGGAGAAAAAATAGGTGCTCAGGACCTTTATGAGAGTCTAGTTGACTCAGGAGAAAAGGGTGTTTCAGTTTGGTGAGAGTGGAGAGCTATGTGAAGCTGAAGTCAATAGGAAAAGATTTTGACCAGTTATGTCTAATGTAATTAAAGGAAGTGACTCCTGTTATTCAAGGAAGAGATAATATGATGCATTCATGGAACAGATCCCTTTGTAACCTGTGGTAATTCAGAGAAGTTTAGGAGAAACCTCACTTTTGATCATTTTGTCATAAAAGTCACCCCTCAGCCTTTCCCTACATAGTATTCATGAATAAACATGGAGCTGACTGGATCCAGGACAGCTTGTGTCTAATGATTGCAGTTGAAGATGCTGGAAATGCTTGACAGGCATATCACTACCTTCTTTATCAGGCTGAATCTTACGAAAGCCAATGAGGAGTTCTATTTCAGTAAGTCCTTGTACTTTAAAAGAAGACAAAAAAACATGAATTCTGAATGGCCACATAGAATTAACTTGGTTTGTAAACTATGGTAACCATCTTATATTGAATTTTGAGTAGGATGCAAGGAGGAGAAAAAGAACTAGATGTTAATGGACACTTGCGATTTCCTAGGTGCTTTGCTCTCATTTTTGCCAAAAAAAAAAAAAGTTTTTACTCTGCAATGTCAGTTTTATTTATCATTCCCATTTTAGAGATGAGAATACTCCAGCCCAGTCAAGCAACCCTGCTAGAACTCAACTAATCAATCATGATGCAAAGCCAGAACTTCTAGGTCAGGAGTCCATCTACTTTCTACCCCCCTTGCCGCCTTTCTGAAGAATATTTCTGTCTACCCTGTTCTACCTTAGGAAGCAGACAGCCCCAGACAGACCTCCAAAGTCTGTGAATTAACCTGTTAAAGATGTTTAGATTCTTCACGAAATAATACCTGAGGCCAAGTCGAGTCAGAACTGATACAAAATTATATAGGTGTTTTTTGTTGCTGTCTCTTAGTGAATTTTAGCTCTGGAATTACACCAAAGCCTATTAATATATAACTGTGGTCCACACCACCATAAAGGTCTTTCTGTGAAAACTGCAGAGGTGAGCTTGGACTGCAGCCTATTTTCTGCAGCGTGGAAATTTCTCAAAACGAATGTCAGGGCTTTGGATACTCATGAATCAAAACACAGACAGAAATAAAATTTTAGGTGCCTCTTAGAACCAAAACTAAGGGCCAGAATATAATCCCCTTCTCATTCTTCAACGTCTGAAGGAGATTATTCTTAAATTCGCCATTAATTTATTTGTATTCAGGTGTTCTTTGCGAAACATTTCAGTTCCTTTCGTTATATATATTCAGATGTTATAAAGCAGATATGTTGCACACTTCCTTTTTCTTCCTGTGTGAAAATTATAAGTTTGACATTCAAGGGAAAAAAATGTGCTATGTAAGCTTCTTAAATTTTTTGAGTAAGTTAAAATTATTTTCTTGCACTTTATGTGATACTCCCTGAGTGACAGCCAGTTCCAGGGTTGGTACTGGAAGTTTGGTGTTCCAGTTTATTTCCTCTCTTCTTTTTAGAATCTATCTGGCAGAGATAAAGAGGAAGGTTGAAGGGTCAGCTTTATTTAGGATGAGCATTGACACCTCTTGATAGGCAGGTGTTTTGGGTAAAGCTGGATTTGAAAACACGGCTGGTGGAGAAATCTGGGCTCCTTGTAAGTCCTCAGGGCTGTCCCTTTCCAGACTTGTCAAGAAATCTGAGTGCAGGTCCCTCACCTGAGCCAGTGGGTGGTCAACCTCAGCTTTATCTCACACATTCAGACTAGAGTCATCAGGGTGACCCTCCTGGTCACCCTCTGGGAAGGTGGGCCCTGAGCCTTACCACCGGTGTTGAAGGGAGCAGCCGGCTGGGTCCTGGTGCCTTCCTGCAGGTCTGTGATGTGCCCACAGGGAAGGGGCAGTGACATGCAACCCACCCCCACCTAAGGAGTAAGCTCAGCCATCCATCATGTAAATGAAAACACCTGTAGAGGCCAGCCTTTTACAGTCAGTTTACTGCAGCTCCCTTTCTTTTGATGAAAAATATAGTGGAAAGAGGGATATAAAGTTGAAGAGGGTCTCCTCCCCCCAACCCCACTCCCACCCCCAAACACACACACTAGAAAAGACTTTGCTCCTCATTAAGAGATTCCTTCATTGACAGGCAGAGTAGGGATGTGGGGAAGCAGAGCGGTGCCCATGCAGCAGAGGGGTACCCATGCAGCACAGGGGAATTTCAAGCCGTGCACTTAAGGGTAGTGGGGTTGGCAAAACTGTTTAAATTACCTACAGACACTTTCTAGTCTCTGTTTTATTTTCTGTTTATCTGTCTGTCTCTCTGTCCTGTTCTTCCTCCTTTCTCCATTTCTCTTATCCCTAAAAACTAACAAAGTCATTTTTTGTAGGGCTTAATTCAGCAATTTTGGCCAAGGTTACAAAAGCATGTTCTGGCAAAGAGAAACATACTGTCAGATTCATATATAAAGAAATTTTCTCCTGTGCTAAGCAACAAAAGAAGCTCCAGAATGTTTTTTTTAATTAAGTTATTTTTTATATTTTTAAGTTTTGGCTGTGTTGGGTCTTCGTTGCTGTGCAGACTTTCTCTGGTTGTGGTGAGCGGGGGCTACTCTTCATTGCAGTGTGTGGGCTTCTCATTGCAGTGGCTTCTCTTGTTGCAGAGCACGGGCTCTAGGCATGCGGACTTCAGTATTTGTGGCTCGTGGGCTCAGTAGTTGTGGCTCATGGGCTGTAGGTGCGCAGGCTCAGTAGTTGTGGCACACAGGCTTAGTTGCTCTGCAGCATGTGGGATCTTCCTGGGCCAGGGCTCGAACCCATGGCCCCTGCATTGGCAGGCGGATTCTTAACCACTGCACCACCAGGGAAGCCCAAGAATTTCTTAAATTTTACAGATCTGACATAACCAACGTAGTTTTCTCACACATGCTAATTATACTTTCATTAGACCAGTGAACAGGCTAATGCATTGAGATTTTCTTTTTTCTTTTATTTAAGTGCAAAGGTTTCTGAAATTTGGGTTTTGAATATCCTATTAGACCCATAGATCAGCTACATATCTTTGCTCTCCCAATTCAAATCATGTAGCATATTTTTAATTCTATGTGAATCCTCCATAAAAACATTATGAATTGAATACATTATGCCATTTTCTAATTTTAAACAAACTTGATTTAAGCATGTATGCAGATTGGTTCATTTGCTAGTTAGAATACCACCCCTGCAGTTTGCAAGGAATAGATGAGGGACAATATTTATGAAGCCATCATTTAGAATATTGATCAGCCTTCATACTGTCCAGTTGGAAATGAAGTGACATATCTGCAAGTGCCTGTCTACTGTATGGAGGTATTTTTATTGTTGTTAACAAAGTACCCATCTCAAGAACTCATGGACCTCTGGTATGCAGCACATTGCATGGTATCTGGGAGAAATTCAACAAATAATTGTTGCCTGAATAAATGCTCCTGTACTTAATGCATGGCCATAATCAAGCCCCCATTAGAAATGTTCAGTTGTCCTTTTCATTTCACATTTTTAGATGTTATATTGCAGTGATTTAGTGCACAATCACCCTGTGAACGAGAGACGATTTTGAAAATCTAAAGCAAAGTAAAAAAAAACAAAAAAAAATTGAGACACTTTGAAAAAAGAAAAAAGAAGAATATATATTTCAACTGTCATGTGCCCCAGTGTCCTGCTCTGTGGCAAAGGAACCAAAATGCCAGCAGGTCTGGGTGCACTGCTGCTCATAATAGCATTTTACAAAAACCTGCACTGTCTTTAGATATGCAGAGCAGTGGAAGGAGTATATGCACGTGTATGTGATGGTTCACAAATGCCCAGAGCACTTTGTAGAAAAGGAAGTTGGTTTATGAATCCAGCTTAGACCTCCAGGTGTTACAAGAAAGCAAAACTGTTACACTAGTGAGTTACTGAAACATCATTATAAGTGAGAACTGAAAAATGTATTAATTTATGAATAATCAGTGTACTGGTTACAATGAACAACCAAATTTTAATATCTACTAAATCACTCAACTGAGTGAAAATAGCCTCCTACATGTGTAGACATCTCTCTGCCAAAGATGATTCAAGGTGCTAAATGTAAGCACTGTCCTGGGCTTCCTTGGTGGCACAGTGGTTAAGAATCCGCCTGCCAATGTAGGGGACACGAGTTTGAGCTCTTGTCCGGGAAGATCGCACATGCTGCGGAGCAACTAAGCCCGTATGCTACAACTACTGAGCCTGCGCTCTAGAGCCCGCGAGCCACAACTAGTGAGCCCGCACACCTAGAGCCCGTGCTCCATAGCAAGAGGAGCCACCACAATGAGAAGCCCGCGCACCACAACAAAGAGTAGCCCCCCCCACTGCAATTAGAGAAAGCCGCAACGAAGACCCAATGAAGCCAAAAATAAATAAATTTATTTTTAAAAAATGTAAGCACTGTTCATGAAAAAAGTCATATATTAGTGCATGAAAATTACATAAAATTATATATTTCTGCCTTTGCATCTGAAGTACTGTATAAGTCTCCATTAAATGTATGACTTTAGATACAAGACCATTTATTTACAAATGCCATAAAATGCCTTAGTGATAAACATAAAGTAGTGGCATCTTTTATTTTTATATGAAAACCCACATTTTAAGTATCACTGATTTTTTTAAAATCTTATTTTAGATTTCTCTCTGAGGCATGTTGTAATGTTTGTCTGTAAATTGTCTTGGACCTAAAATTATGGATGTGATGGATCCACAGCACTCAACATCACCTTCATAGATCACCTGGCCTGTCTGATTCCCTTTCTCTCATCATCCCCCAGGAGGCCAAGATGGTGGCCTTGCCCCTGTGGATCTCTAGCTCTACGTGGAATATAATAGGTGCTGAAGGTTTGTTGATGAGATGACTGAATCCTTTTTCCTAATACTTTCGTCTTCAATTCATTCACTGATTTATTAAGTTAACCATTAAAAATCTGTTAAATGCTCATGATATATCTTGGGATATAAGGACCAATAAGATATGATTCTTATCCCCAAGGACTTTACAGTCTAGCATAAAAAGAGGACAAATAGGCAAAGAAGGGCAGTACATCTTACCAGTTTTATGACCTACGTATAAAACAAGATGCATGTGGGACACAAGGAAAGGTTGGCCAGTTCTTTTTGATGCAGGGATGAAAGTTTCCTTAAAGGACTATGGTTTAACCCATTTTTAATAAGTTGAAACTTTATAATTAAAAAAAAAAGTAGAGACCAAAAATTTCCCTATATTTTTTCTAGCTTCCCTGATCTTCCCAATAGGAAATTCTTTATCTCTTACCCAAATTCTTCATGATGCATTTTTAACTTGAAGTTCCTTAGTTTCTCCAGGGAAGACAGAAAATAAAAGATTGGTATCCCTTATTTAGCAGTCTAAATTTTTGGCAGTCTGAATTGCTGGATCAAAACCAAAAAGATTAAATATAACTGGAATAAACATGAAATCCTATATTTAAATTAAAAATTTTATCATACATATAAAAGATAAGAGAAGCACAGTTTTACATGGGAAAAAAAACGGTCTGAGGATTTTAGTTGGCTACAAACTTAAATATAAGCCCGTTGCAGGATGTAGCTGCTAAAAATGTAACTCACCTTCTTGCTCACAGTTGGCATTAATGGAAAATGTCTTCACATCCCAGTGAGAATTATTCTCACTGTGCTGGGCACTGGGCGGAACACATCTGAAAAATGATCAGTTTGGTTCTGCATGTCATATTGAAAACTGGAAAGCCTGAAAGTTTCTTCTGGAGAAGACCATCCACATATGCATCTCTAGACTAGCCCTGGCCTGCATCTTGATCTTCAGCTCCAGCCATCTGCTGAGCAGCTCTCTCACCCATTTGTAACAGTTGTCAATTGTTCCATCAGTTCTTCAATCCAAACAATCCACAATCAGTTATCTAAAATTGAATTGCTCTTCCTTCCCTCCACAAGCACTCTCCCAGTAATGCAGGCTTCCATTCGTAGCATCTCTGCTCTACATCCACCCAGATGGAAGACCTTGGGGTTCTTTTTTCTTTAACCTCTCCCTTTTGCCTCTGCTTCTCTGACATTCCCTGGCACCAGCGACAGGTGCCACAGCTTACACACGTCATTGTCTCTCCTTTACGTTTAATCAGCCTGTTCTTCTGTCTCTTGTATTCAGTTCACAGCTAAGGTGAAAGAATATTGTCACACCATCTTAAAAATGCTAAAACAAGGACTTAAACTTACTACTGATGAAGGGTTACTTTTTTTTTTATTTTAAAGTAAAGACTATGGCAAAATTCACCCTGCATGTGGTCTTTATTTTTTTAAAAAATATACAAAAAATAAGAAGACTCTGAACTAATATTCTAAACTGGAGTTTTCATAACTTAAATGAATGTATGGGGGCTTCAGCTGAAAGTTGAAAATAATTGAGTCCCCACCATGCACGTTTTCGGGGCCTTGTGTCTGAGAATGTAGGAAAGTAACACAGTTTGAAGTTTATCTAAGTAGAACTGCTACAAATTTTATGTCCTGAAAAATGACCGTGTTTCTGAAATTAAAAAAAAAAAAAATGACAGTATTTTGTCTGTTTTTGTAAGGAAGACGGGTGCCATTTCCACTCCCTCATTCCCCTGGAGAGAAAATGCAGTAAGTGAAATGTGAGATAGCTGCCTCAGCTTGCGCATGGGATGTCAGAGTTCAAAGGTCTTGATTGGCGAGCCCCAGAGCCCTGCTCCAGAGCTCTGAGCTGGCAGAACACAGGGTCCCAGGCTTGCAGAGTTTCAGTCTTTTATTTTCTCTCTTGAAAAGAAGCTGGCTTTATGTAAGTGGAGCTTATTCATTTGAATTAGGACTTCTCACCATGTCTTCATTAAAAATAGATGGAGTCCCTGATATATGACACTAGTACATTCCTTAGTGGCCTAGATGTTATAGTGTCAGAGCTGTATTGAAAAATGAATTTTAGTCTCAGACAGCTTCATTGTAGTGAAGAGGTTTCGGCTTTTTTTCCCCGAAATACAGCTAGTCTAGAAACATGTGCCCTTCTAATTATTTGAGCACGAAGTGATCTACCGTGATTGACCTTAAAACTAAAATTTAATTCTGCATCTATAGTAGCCCTGCCACTTTTTTTCCTCTATAGAAATTGTCAGGTGTTTTGTTTTTGCTTTTTGTTTGTTTTTTAATCTTCATTCTAGTGCCTGAAGGACCTGATTTCTCCTTTAGTTTTTCCAAAATTTGTTTGGGTGTCAGACTAAAGTATAATAACTGGATTAACTTGATTTATTTCTTACTTTATTTCTTACTGTAGAAAGTTCCTTTAAAAAAATGAAGCTCAAATATTTTATTTCATTTGGCTAAGATCAACTCTGTGATCTGTTTACTAGGTTTTTATAATTTCAATATTACGTTCAAGCCATCTAATAAAAAAACTGTATTAACTTATATTTAAAAGTAAATAATTCTATTAATTTCAGCAGCTGCCCCCAAACTTTTCCCTTCTCCATTTCTACGAACAAATGAGTAGGGTTTTTTTTTTTTTCATTTTTTCTTATTTTTACTGATTTCTCTAAAAATATGTACTTACGGACCAACTTATAAACAGAAGAGCAATTTCAAATCTGTTGCCTATTTTTAACCTCAGTTTAGAGAATATAGAAATTTCTTTATCAGGCTCAGAATTTCCCTAGAAGCACAACTTGAAGTAATTTGAGTTAAAAGATGAATAATACCCTGAGTAGTTCTGGACTATGACGAGTCCAGTAAGGTAGCATTTCTCAAGTAGAGGACACAGTGTCAAGCCCGCCGTGAACCCCCAGGTGAAGAAAAACATCAACTGATAGAGACCTTCATTCAGGCCTAAAGAGAGCAGAAGTCATTAATGTAACTGACATATTACAGCAGTTGAACAGTTGGTTATAAAAGCAACCAATTTGTTCAAAAGTAATCCCTAGCACCTTTAACCCTTACTCAAAAGCAATTGCTATTAAGTTGAAAATAAATCTTCAGAATTGTAATTAAACCCCTGAAGTTCAAATCCACAGATAAGCAAGTTTATCATTTGCTGCTTTATATAACTACTTTAATTGTGCTGCTAGGTATTTTCCATATCACTGGCATCTTTTTTCCCCTTTGAAACTGTATTGATTACCAGTGACCTTGGGATATACCAGGAATTACTGTAAAACATGTAAGTAGATAAACTTTTTCTCCCTTTTGATGTCCAAAACATTCTGTTAGGTGTAAAGTATTTCTGTATTCGGTGTCCTGACACAACATAATGTTATTAGTTTTAATATTTGGAAATCAGAAGTGAAGTACTTTGCACATGACTTGTTTGATTTACAAGCGAGGCACTAAAACTGCATTTCTAAAACCAGAAAAATTTGATAAGCACAGTTGTACTACAGGGAGTTTGTTGACTTTTGTTTTAGGAGACTAAAAGCGGAAGCAACAAAGCTTTTCCCCAAATGGTTCATTTTCTATATGTGTTATGTTATCATGAGTTGCATTGGCAGAGAATGCATTTTGCAAGATGTTTGTGTTTATAACAAGCACTGTTTGTATCTGTACAGGAATATCTTAATTGTGAATATAGCAGTCATACTGTTGTACCTATAAATTACTGTCTAAAACCTGTGAATTTATTGTTCTGGAATCTACTTGATATTGATGGAAAGGCTTGCATAAGTTCAAAGTCTGCTTAAGACTGTCTTCAGTGTTTCAAATTTTGATGGTATTTTGAGAAAGTATAATTTCAGATATATTTGTGGCCATTTCTAGGTTTGATCAAAGTCTCACTATATTTCAATTTTTGATAGCTAGAATTCCAGTAGCCTGCAGAAAGCTGCCAGAATGCATGATTAAAGTATTTTAAGAAAGGAAGTAGTATGAATTTGTTAACTGAAAAAAAGACTTAAGTCTTCAGAAGTATTTCCCATAACTTAAGGTATTAAAATATGTAAGTTGACCTCTACTATAATCACTTATCTATATTTTATTTTTATAAAGCACAAAATCATTGGATTTCTTTAAGTATTCGAAACTCATGTATTTCCAAGATGTTTCTTATATTAAAGCATTTTTCTAAACTTCTCTTTCAGTTACCCAGCTCTTCAAGGTTGTGAACATTGTGAGTAGTCATTGAAATTACATTTTGTATTTATTCATTTCGGTGGAAGAGATTAGAATTTTCCTCCAACAAATCTAAACCTACCTTAACCATTTTGCCATAAAATGGTAAAACTAGCTCCAGTGCTGCTTGAAAACTGGATTGTATACCAGGGGAAATATGTTCAATATAAACATCATTGTCAAAATTTAGTTCTATTTTTCTACTTTCTACTTTACTTCCTTAATTTTAGAGTTGATTTTTAGAATACTGCAAGTTTTTGCAGAGAGTCCCATAATTTTGACCACTATTACACCAGTCTTTCTTACATGTGTTTTATTTAAGAGACAGAACCTTGCCTACAACATACAGCGTCTTTATACTAGGAATCAGTGTTTGTTCATGCTTCTTAGTTTTTTTTTTTTTTTTTTTTTTTTTTTTTTTTTTTTTTTTTGCGGTACGCGGGCCTCCCACTGCTGTGGCCTCTCCCGTTGCGGAGCACAGGCTCCGGACGCGCAGGCCCAGCGGCCATGGCTCACGGGCCCAGCCGCTCCGCGGCACATGGGATCCTCCCAGACCGGGACACGAACCCGTATCCCCTGCATCGGCAGGCGGACTCCCAACCACCGCGCCACCAGGGAGGCCCCATGCTTCTTAGTTTTAATTAGAGAAAATAAAATCCACTTTAAAATACATTTCACCTGGATGGACTTATGAAACTCAAAATTTTTTAAATTTGATATGTAATATTTCTTCCATCTCTCAACTTCCACTAGACTGTTTGAAGTCACTAGAAATAAATCAATGCTGAGGTAACCCCTCTAAGAATGCCTTCTTTAAATCTAGTAATTTTCCACCTCTGACTCTTCACAAGAAAAGCATTTGCAGCTCCTGGGACATTTCAGCTGTTGACACTTCAGGAACCTCCAACTCTGTGTAGGTGTTTTGAAGTAAATTTGAAACATGGAGGTGGAAGAAAAGCCATATGTCCCTGAAAGTTTTATTTTATTTTATTTTTTAAGTGAAAGATTGCTGCAAGTACGAAAGGAGAGACAACAATTAGCTCATCCATAAGGAAAGTCCTGAGAACCAAAGTAGAGCCTCTAGTGTTTAAAATATTCTTAGCAAAAATAACAAGCCATTGTTTTACTCCTTGGAGAGTATGACAAATTAAAAAAAAAATAGCTGCATAACTCTGCAGTTTCTTTTTGATGGATAAAAAATTTTAGCAGCAATAAGTATATCACCTGCTAATACTAAATTTTAATTCATAAAGAAATTGATTAATTTTAAATCAGAGAATGGACTCCAGCTCTAACCATCACACATTTTGAGAAGGGTGCTTTCTTGCAGCAATGCATGTTATGTCACAGTGTTTCAGAATTTGCAGCACTTTCTGAGGAAGCAGAGGTACTCTTTGTTGATGATTTTAAAATAGGTTAATATTTAATGGACAAGAGAACACAAAAATGTTTTTTTCTTTTGAGTATCTGCACATAAACACAAATAATTTATATATTTGTTAGTGCTGCGGAAGTGACCACAATTTTTTAAGCAAGATTCAGGGAACAGAAAACAAAAGAAGCTTCATTCTTCTATGTGTTTCTGTGGGAAGGAGGGAAGGAGGGAGAATCTGAGAACCAGAGCCTTTTCACAAAGAAAATAAGTAACTTTAAAAATTTTCCAAATAGCTCAGAGTTTAAACTGAAGAATCAAAATAAAAGTAAAATAAACATATCTGAGTAAATTGAATTAAATTAAAGTGAAAGATTTATGGGTGAGAATTCAATTATAATTCACTTCAACTTATATTTGGGGAATATTCCTCTTTTTACATCATCCTACCATTTATTATCATCATCACAATGCCTTTTTGGGCATTTCCTATGAGCAGGGCCCTGAGGATACAAGAGGGTATACGGAATGTTCTCTGTCGTTTAGTGATTCCAATCTGTTTTCACTTTTTATGTTGGAAAAAAATAATTGCACCTTTATTTTTGTTTCAGTGGCTTTATCAAGAGGGAAATTTATGTCCGAAAGGTAAAATGGTATATAATAGCACAATTACCAGTAGCTAACATGTAGAGGATGCTGAGAAATCTTGTCCAAAGTATAAAGTAAAACCACAGTAAAAACAGTAGTGTCAGAAGTTTCTGGTCTAGTGGGTTTTTTTGGTGGTTGTTTTTAATGAAGGGACTGCAAATTAGCTTTCTCATCATGAATTGTTTCTAATGATACCTTTTGATTGTTTTTAATCTCATTAAAATTAGGCTAAATGATTACAAAATTAACTTGTGTTTATTCTCCCAGCTGTCCCCAGACCCCACTTCAAGCATATAGCCATGCTTTAGTATTTTCTTACCTCTGGTTAGGTTCTTGTATTTTTTTTTTTTTTTCTATCAGGAATATTTCCTGTTTTCTGTTAAAGCCTAAACTTGACGACAGGATTTTTTGCCACAGTGTATTTTGTGAGGGCAATAAGAAGAGAAGAAATGATTTGCTAGAGCTTTCCTTTCCCCCAAAAGTACAACTCTTGACAGTTGAGGTCTCTGAGAATAGGGGTCCCTTGTATAATTCAGTGGGGGACACAGCACGTCTTCAGAGGATGTTCTAGAAAGATTCTGGGCTTAGATATCTAGTTCTTAATTGTACAATTAATTCCTGTGCCTCATCATAGCACAGAGCCGGGACGTTGAGGGCAAAACCCAATGTGGATAGCTGACAAATGACTGCTAGGGTGGGTGAGGGGCTCCCTCGTGTTTTGGTGCTGCATAAGACACCACCGGGACCTGGGAAAGGCCTCAGTCGTTATTGAGATTGTTATTGTTATGTTATGATTTCCCTGTCAGCCCAGCAGAACAGAGGCTTCAAGTTGGATCTTTGTTGATTCAGAGAGGATAAGAAAGTGTGTTATTTCCTGGCTCCCTTGCATCTTGAATGTGCCCTGAGACACATCAGGATCCATTACTTTTATATTCTTGTGAAATTGATGTAATGAAAAGGATGCTGGACTAGGGCTCAGGAGACTCTGATTCTAAGTCTGGGATTGCAACCTTGTCTTAGTAGAACTTGGGACATGAATAACTTTGTAACTGTATTTTCAATGAAGTGATGTTAAACGGAGTTTGCTGTATCCATGACCCCAAATTTAAAGGTAGGGTCACTTGATTAAAGGTTCCTGATTACAGATAAGACATGAATATGACCCATGGACAGAGTCACAGATGACTCAGAGCAGGGTCAGTGCCCCCCAACTTGTTTGTGGAAGCAGCGCTAAAGGTTTCCATCTTTACACTTTAATTGGCTCTCAGATTTTGAGTGGATGCAAACTGCTCTGAACTAATTTTTCTCCTTTACACACCCAAGTGCCCCTAGTCTTTCTCCCCTCTCCTCTCTTTTTTTTTTTTTTTGCCAAAATTGAGAGTGCTTTTTCCACATGTGGGCTGTGAAAGTCAGAAGAGATGAGCTTGAGGGCTAATCATATTCTCCCCCAACCCCCAACCCAAACCTGTGCCGCCACCAAGGTCTGCACAGAGGCCACCAAACACAGCCAAGACTTCCCATGCTACCACCTCCAAGTTCAGGCACCCCTCGCTCACATTTTGGCTCTTCCATCATCCTGTCTCAGCTGCTCCCTCCTCTGTGATATCTCTTTGGGGATCTTATTTCTTCTCTGTGTTTTCAACCCCTCTCTCTTTTAGCTCCTTTCCACAGCCTGGACTCAGCTTTCTTTTCTTTTGAAAAGAGATCCTTCCCTTTGTTCTATGTTCCGTGTAGACGTTGCTGCACACCTTCCCGTCACCAGCAAACTTCTTCAGAGGTTAGAGGGACTTGGCTTTGTCCATTTCTTTCTCTCCCATTTTCAGCTCCACCGGCAGCCATGACGATTCTGCCTTCATCACCCAATAAAACGTTTCTTTCTCAGATGAACAAAGACCACCATCTCATCACCAGACTCACTGGACCCTCCTCCACTTCTCTACCCTTCTGCATTTCAGCTGTCTCTCACGGTGACTCTCGACACAGCTCTCTGCTCCCAGACTTTCGCCTACTTCTCATCCTTTGTCAGTCTCCTTTGCAGGCTCCAGGTGGCTTTTCTTCCTCTCTTGGATCCTTAAACATTAATAGTGTTCCACAGGGTTACTCCCTGACCCTCCGTTTTTCTTTCCTGACACCATGTCCAAGGGCTCTCCATCCTTTTCCCTTGGCTTTAACTTCTACTCATTTGCTGATTCTGCCCAAAGTTGATTTCTTACCCATACCTCCTGCCAAGGTAGTATAAGACCCACACCCAGTAACGTACAGTATATGCCCACTTGGCCACTCCTCTTATGCACGCATAAAAGCTAATTTTCCCCTAAACCTACATGTTCATGTATATTTTTTCTCCTGGTTATAAGCCATGCCACTCACCACCAAAACCAGGAACTTCCAAGTCGTCTGTGAATGCTCCTCTTTTCCCCCTCTTCACATCCAGTTCAAAACTAAGTCATATTTAGTTTATCTCTCAGATAATCTCTGGTATCCTCCTCTTCCTCTCCATCCTCGCTGCCACTCCCTTTAAAGCCCACATCTTCTCAACAGTGATGGTATCAGTAGGCATTCTGATGGTTAGTCTCCCTTGGGCACCCCCATCCCAGTACATTCTCTGCCCTTCCTCCTAGATTGAGCCCTGGGAGGCTAACTTCCATGTGGGCTCTTCTTATTGAACTAGATTCATGGGAGGCTCTGGAGGATGACAGGGAGTGAGGAGAGAGGTTGGGTCCCCATGGTTTTGATTTGTTTGCCTTTCTCCAGGGACACAGCTCCTCCAGGGAGGCCCTCCTTCCATCCCCAGTTTTCTCCAGGCTCTGACATGGCTCCCTCCTGCCCCTTTCTGCTTTGGGCTGGTAACAGGTTTTCATCGTTACTGGTCTCTGGTGCTTCACCTTTTTTTTGGTGGTTCTTTGTCTCTGCTCACACCTCTGTAAATAGCCCCTTCGGTAAAATGTCTTCTCTTAAACCCTTCAAGTGTGCCAGTCTGTTTCCTGCCAGGACTCAGACGGATGCACCTTTTTTTTTTTTTAATTGAAGTGTAATTGCTTTACAATGGTGTGTTAGTTTCTGCTTCATAACAAAGTGAATCAGTTTTGCATATACATATGTTCCCATATCTCTTCCCTCCCGCATCTCCCTCCCTCCCACCCTCCCTATCCCACCCCTCCAGGTGGTCACAAAGCACCGAGCTGATCTCCCTGTGCTATGCGGCTGCTTCCCACTAGCTATCTACCTTACGTTTGGTAGTGTATATATGTCCATGCCTCTCTCTTGCTTTGTCACAGCTTACCCTTCCCCCTCCCCATATCCTCAAGTCCATGCTCTAGTAGGTCTGTGTCTTTATTCCTGTCTTACCCCTAGGTTCTTCATGACATTTTTTTTCTTAAATTCCATATATATGTGTCAGCATACGGTATTTGTCTTTCTCTTTCTGACTTACTTCACTCTGTATGACAGACTCTAGGTCTATCTAGGTCTATCATTACAAATAGCTCAATTTCCTTCCTCTTTATGGCTGAGTAATATTCCATCGTATATATGGACCGCATCTTCTTTATCCATTCATCCAATGATGGACACTTAGGTTGTTTCCATCTCCAGGCTATTGTACATAGAGCTGCAGTGAACATTTTGGTACATGACTTTTAACTAATCTCTGTCTTTAGCTCTGCATTTCTCCAATCCCTCCTCCACCCTCTTCTTGCAGGATGAACTTCTTAATGTAAATTTGATGTCACCTACCTACTTAAAACCCTGCAGTGACTTCCTCCGCTCCAAGAATGAGAATGAAGGCTTCTATGGCAAACAGTGTCCTTTATGATTCGCAGCCCCTCCAGGCTTTCCCCACACCACCTGCCCCTTCTCAGGGTGGAACTAGTTAAGGCTACGTGCTTATAAGCCGAATCAGTACGGAAAGCCCTGTGCTCTAGCTCCGGAGAGACTGGCTCTGCCTGTGCTCTGTGTGACCTGCTGGTCCCCCTCTCCCAGGGCTACCACCATGTGAACCAATAGGTATTTTTTCAGATTTTGTCACTTAGGTTAATATCCAAGAAAAGGAATGGAAATGAGAAAGATTTCTTTTTTCCCCAGTGGATGACTTTTTTCCTTGGAAGATGTTAAATTGAAAATAAGGATGAAAACGAGACGGATGAAATGAGGGCTACTCAGGGAAGCTCAAGAAAGAGGCATTTTCTCCTGTATGCAAGTGCCTCTGGATAGATCACAGGAACATTTCCCCCCTCCCTCTGTTCCTCCTTTCTTTCTTTCTACTTATCTTTCACTCCTTCCATCTTTGTTTCTATTCATGTTTCACTTAGCATTAATCTCTAGGCATGACATGTTTTCCTACATTATGTGAAGTGTATTTGAGATTTTTAAACCCATTGATTTAAATATGTGGGATGGGAAAGAGGGAGAAGAGTAATTTTAAAGCCCAGTGATAGAAGTCTGGGGTCCTGGTTCTCCTTTGAAATATTACTTTCAAGAATCCAGTGGAGAGGATTATGTAATTTCTTAAGTGGATCTTCACATTTCAGGAAAGGTATTACTTTTCCTAAGGGAGTGAATCTCATGCTGGATCATTCCTTTCAGCAAGCCCCCCTCTTCCCCCCACCCCCCCGCCATCCTCCACTCTCAAATCTTGTGTTTTCTCCATCTAATTTGCTGAGGTCTGGGGCGGCTGATTGATGGGAGATTTTAGAGAAGCATGGACTCTTGAGTGGTGGTGGTACAAGTAATGACAATGTTGGGTTGTTTCCTGATCCATAAAACAAGCAAATAATTTCTGTGACCTGATTTGATCCCCTGTGACAGAAGTGGTTTTTAAACTGTATTTCCTTAAAGGAAATGTCAATATGCATGAAAATCTGGCAGAGAGTATTGAATAATAAAGTGGAAAGAAATGGGAATGAGTTTAGAGCCAGAAAAAGGGCATGTGTTTTAGAGAAACTTCTGAGTTTTTTTTTACAGTTTTGTAGTTCTGTGACCAATTAGGGGGGAAATAAAAGTAGGCTCATGAAAGCAAGACTGTGTGACATTGGACAAATTGCTTAATTTCTCTGAACCTCAGTCTTATTTCTGAAATGAGGAGAAAGAGTATATCACATGTACTTACTGTGATGATTCAATAAAATAGATAACCTGGAAAACATCTAAGAGGGTACAAAGCCTGAGTGCTCAGTAAATGGGTAAATGATGGCTCTTGCTCTGTTCTGGTGGCTGTTCTCATGGCTGTTATTTAGACATTCTTGTGCTTCTCATTGTTGTCTGTATGTATGCTTTTTATGTCAATTTGGTCTCAATCCTTTTGTTCCTAGTTGTGCAATAATCTTTCCACCGTGTTAATCTTCAATTTAAAGCTTCCATAGTGTCCTCCTTTATTCTCATAAAACCTTTAATATCAATATAAATGCCAATAATTTGGTTCCTTTTTTAAAAAATCTTGTTTTGAGTAAGAGGAGTTATGTCTGACTTTAAGATTATGATTTTATAATAAAAATTTAATTCTAGTAACAATTCTGGACAATTTTCAGTATATTTTTTTAAGATTTCTTTTTTCATGTGCACCATTTTTAAAGTTGCTATTGAATTTTGTTACAATATTGTTTCTGTTTTATGTTTTGGCTTTTGGGCTGTGAGGCACGTGGGATCTTAGTTCCCTGACCAGGGATTGAACCCGCACCCACTGCTTTGGAAGGCAAAGTCTTAACCACTGGACTGCCAGGGAAGTCCCAATTTTCAGTATTGTTAGGGGTGAAGTCTCCATTTAAGATCATGAATTTTGGTATGAGAAGAAACTAAATAATTGGGAGTGTGAAATACTGACCTAATGAGGGGTTTTAATTAGTGATGCATTCAGGTAGGAGAAAACAGATATCTGTCATGAAAAGCACATCCTGGACTCAAACCAAAAAAAGTGTTCATTGATAGATCTTTACACAATAAAAGGTAGCATTTTAAAAAACATGTAAACAGTAGATGCTTAATACATACCTTTTGAAGTAATGCTCAGTATTCAAACAATTATTTATGAAGCCTGCTGGAAGTATGTCTTATAGGACTAGAAGCACTTTTCTAAAAATCCGTAGAAAAATTCACTTTTTCAAGCTATTTGCAATAATAGTGTAAGGAACTTTAACCATTTCTACATGTGCAGTTCAGTTACATTAAGTACATACACACTGTTATGCAACCAATCTCCAGAATTTTTCATCTTACAAAACTGAGACCCGGTCCCTATTAAACAACTCCTCATTCCCCCCAGCCTTTGGCAACCACCATTCTTTGTTTCTTTTGTTTTTTTTTTTAATTGGACTGTAGTTGCTTCATAACATTGTGTTACTTTCTGCTGTACACGAAGTGAATCAGCTATATGTAGACATGTATCCCCTCTCTCTTGACCTCCCTTCCATCCCCCGCTCATCCCACCCATCTGGGTCATCACAGAGCACCGAGCTGAGCTCCCTGTGCTATACAACATGTTCCCACTAGCTAGGTATTTTATACGTGGTACCATTCTTTGTTTCTATACGTTGACCACTTTAGATATCTCTTGTTAATGGAATCATACAGTAGTTGTCTTTTTGTGACTGATTTATTTCACTTTGCATAATGTCCTAAGGTTCATTCATGTTGTAGCCTAAATCTGAAAGCTGAATAAACACTCCATTGTTTGTATTGATATATACCACATTCATTTATCCATTTATCTGTTGATGGACACTTGGGTTGCTTCCAGAACTCATGGCTGTTGCGCATAGTGCTGCTATGAGCATGGGTGTGCAAATATCTCTTTGAGATTCTGCTTTCAATTCTTTTGGATATATATACACAGGAGTGGAATTGCTGGATCATATGGTAATTCAATTTTTAATTATTTTGAGGAGCCTTTATACGGTTTTCTATGGGGACTGCAACATTTTAGATTTCCATCAACAGTGCACTTTTATTTCTCCACGTCCTCAACATGACTTGTTATTTTCTTGTTTTTGATAGTGACCATCCTAATGGATGTGAGGTGGTATTTCATTGTAGTTTTGATTTGCATTTCCTTAATCATAGTGACATTGAACATCTTTCCATATGCTTATTGGCCATTTGTATATCCTCTTTGGAGAAATGTGTATTCAAGTCCTTTGCACATTTTTCAATCAAGTTGTTTTTGTTGAGTTACAGTAGTTCTTTAAATATTCTGTATATAATCCCTTATCAAACATATGATTTACAAATATTTTCTCCCATTCTGGGGGTTGCCTTTTCACTCTGTTGATTATACTCTTTGATGTATAGAAGTTTTTAATTTCGATATAGTTCAATTTGTTTAATTTTTAGAATTATTTTTTATTTTTTTAAATATATAGTGAATGAATATAGAGTTGTATTATAGTACTTCTAGTTCATTGTTGTTGTTTGCTATGGAAAAGAAGTAACATGGAAATATTAATAGTCCCTTATCACAATAGGATAACATTTTTAAGAAGTATAATTCTTATTTTTATCTGAAGTTTTTTGTAAGGAATTCCTGCACTTAAAGGCAAGAATTTAGGCAAAGTTAACTTTTTGGAAAAGATAGATAAGGCAAGAATAAATAATAAAGTGATACTTAAAAACTATCTGAGTTATTCTAAACAGATGCTGTAACTACTACTGCTATTCAGTGATAGACAAGGCCACATATCCTGTATCCTGGTGGGCATTCAGTTGTCTTGGACAAAATAGACACATGCTATTTATAGACTACTCATCACCAAGTTCTCACCTGAGGTTGGTTATTCAGTCTTCCTTAGCCTTTGGAAGGAATTTGTCTCTAAAGTAAGCATGTATAGTAAATGCCAGTGAGCTCTGGGTTTGACCTTTATTATAGCCAAGGGTTTTTCAGTCTGGGTCTAGAAACTGACCCTCTGTTTTACCAGAGAAAATGTATTAGTGGCCCATGAAAAAGAGCCTTATATGATTAATGAACCTCAAGGTAAGTTGAGGTGCATGGGCATTTCTTTTAACCTTAACCATATATCATTATATCTATATCTATCTACACATACACACACACACACACATATATAACAAAATTTTATACACACACGTAGACACAGACACATTATGGATAGTTCATAGATATGATAAATTTCACAATAAATGAACAGCTTTACATTAAGTTCTGTTTGGAGTGAAAATTATAATTATAAATATTTTTCTATAGCTTAGTCATTTGCCACTGGAGAGAGTGGTTTTATGGCCCAAATACTATTTGATTTTTTTTGGTGGTATTATGAAGTTTCAGACATGCAGTAAAAGGTGAACTTTGATAAGGACAAGAAGATACCTAGTTACATGTTAATAAAAATGAAGAGAACTCATAAATTGTACATTTAAAAATTGAAATATATTTTTAAAAAAATTCTCTCCTTAAGTAAATCCTTTTTCTTTGAATTAGACATCCTTGTTGTCGAGTTTGAGATTTAAGATAAAGGAGTAAACATTTCTTGCCTGTGTCTTTGTGTTCCATGAGTGAAAGATGTTGATTATTTACACTCTAAGAAATAATATTTCTTAGGTTGGAAATTTAATAAAACTGTAAATGGATTAGAAAACTTAGCCCATCTGGGAAAACTGAAGTTGGATTCTTTCTTTTTTAATGACAAAAGCAATGTGAAAAAAATTAAGTTTTCTAAACACAACTTTAGTATACTGACATGACATTCGTTCACTCCATTGATTTCATCTACCTGACCCCTACATTTCCTGGGCTAGATGAATACTGAATATATTTTCACCTATTTTTGAAATTATTGAGAAACGGAAAGATTCTCTACAGTCTCTGACAATATGTCTAGCAATATACCTGCTTCTCTGAGATTTATGTCTAGAGCCAAGGGAATCTTGGCTGGCTCTCTTTCCCCTGTACACTCAGCGTGTCAGGTGGCAGTTGCCCTCTAATGAAGTGGTAGACTGTGCATCTCCAGAGACTGGGGTCATTTTCTGTGGCTTACAAATAATCCAAGAGAAATAGGTCCCAGCATCAATGTCATCAGAAGCATTTCAACCTGAGAATTTTTAGATATTTCCATTGTTCCTTTAATCTAGGCATTTGCAGATATCTTTCCTCTGAAATGGTGCTGTTGGGGAAAGTGGAACGCCAACTAATATTTTAAATTTCTGTACCTTGTAAAGGTACTATTTCTGGGATGATTAATTACAGAGTAAGTTTCTTCAGTGTTGCTTTCTTAATTTATGATTGTGTGAGTTCATTTCATTAAGGTCTCTTTATTTTCAGTCAGAATTCCCTATTTAATGACTAAGATTTTTAATAGAAAAATTGGATTTGATAATATATTTCTAAAGGTAGGATGAAATACATATCTCATGAGGTCATTTATGGGTTGAGTTACAGTGGTTTTTATGCCAGGAAGAACCACATGAGCTATCCAAAATTTAATCAGCTAACATGTTAAATATCTGTATGGTTGTATGGTCCAGATAATATAAATGAGTGAAGAATTATTGTCACATTCAAAAGTTTTTATGCAAGAAGACATTTACATATCTTAAGATCTAGATATATTTAAAATCTAATCAAGCCATCAGCCTGTGTGAAAGTTTCAGACTTTTTTAGTAGAAGGAAAAAATAGGTCATGCCCATAACTGAATTTAGGGTTATGGAATTTAGGGTTATGTTTTCTCCCCTCTTGATAGTCAGTGATGGAGCCATTGATATAATGACCATGGGGAGTTGAGTGCCTCTCATAAGATTGAGCAACAAAATCCCATGAAAACCCTGGCCAAAGGAGCAGGTCGAAAGGACTCACAATCAGGCTGACAAAGCAAGCATCTTTCAACTCTGAGAAGATGTGGAATTAAAATATAAATGTTTAAAAAAATCAAGACCATAATATTAACATTTTTGTTTTAAGGAGAATCTGTGCATATTTGGTAATTTACAGACATGTCATTTTAAGATTGTCTTAGTAGAGTTGCAGTCTGATAATTCTACTTTAAAATGTGTAATCATTTAAACTTGGGATTTTGACCAGAAATCTCACTGTTTATATTTTCCATTAGAATATTTAAGATAAAGTTTCTGGCACTTGTAAGGTTAATTTATTAGGTTATGAGAACTACCTAATACTTAGGGAAATTTTCCATTCAAGCATGTATAACACTTTAAAAGGATTAGACATACCAATTGAGAACACCTATCATTCAAGGTCACCCTGGGATCAGTTTCCAAAGTGTGCCTTGGTACCCTTTGGGGTCCTTCCAGGTCCTTTAAGGGGTTTAATATGGTCAAAACTATTTTCATAATACTACTAAGAGACTATTTGCCTTTTTCACTCCTACCCCTCAGCATGTTCAGTGGACTTGCCCATAGACTTCATGAAGGTACTATATTGCAACAGAGAGATTACAGAAGCAGATAGAATCCAGCCATCTTATATTAAGCCAGACATTAAAGAGATTTGCAAAGACGTAAAGCAATGCCACATTTTTACTACATTTTATTTGTTTTGAAAAACATAGTTATTTTCCACCAAAACATTATTATTTATGTTAATTTTTTATGAATTTATTTTTTGATTTAAGTGAATTAAATAAATATGTGTTTTAATTTCTAAAACACTAAATGTTGACAGGTGTAATTCATTTAAGAATAGCTCTTTTAGGGTCCTCAGTAATTTTTAAGAGTGTCAAGGGATCCTGAGACCTAAAACTTTGAGACTCACTACTCTGATGATTGCTAAAATTACCAGGTTTATAAAGTAAGATAGGCTAAGTAAAATGCCTAAGGAAACCTTGATTTTGATTTGTAAATTTAATGAACTGAATTCCAAATTCAATTTGAAATTTTAATTCTGAAGTAAACCTAAAAATAGTCTCTTCTGTGCACCAAAAATGCTCTTAAAATCAATAAAAAATGTGTGATTACATAAATCAGGCAACACCTAAGTTTTAGTTTCCTGACTGCAATCCTGTCACACACTCTATCTGAAGAGGGTACTGGGTTTTCACTGTCATCCACATGCCCTCTCTTCCCTCTTGCTGCTAAGGTTTCAGTTAGGTAGAAATGTGTTATTTTCTAAACTTAAAGAACAGAATAAAGTTTCTACATTAAAAGAATATTAATAAAAGTCCATGTGTTATGGGCAAGCTCAACAGGCTAACCCCACTGTTTCCCTGGGACAAACTACCTCATCATTCTGGGCCTCGGTACTCTCAGCTATACCAGGCTGATAATAATGCAATAATCCTGCATAAGATTGTTGGGAGGGATGAATTAGTAAATTTAAGGTGATTATAATAATTCCTGGTACATGGTAACTGTAGAAAAAGTACCCAATTATTTGTATATTTCTTAAAAAGTTGTCAAATTCCCATTAACAAATGCATAGGCATCTTGTTGAGACAACTTTTTCTTGGGTGCAGGTATTCCTTGCTTTTATATACCTAGGGAAAATAAAAGTACATGTAAGACTGATGTTAATTGTGGGCCCAGTTTCTTTAATAATTTGGAATACTGGCAAATTTTTTAAAATTCCTGACTCAGCTTTTTCTTTGTCATAAAAATTTTATTTTATTTGACTTTTAAAATTTTATTTTTATTTTATTTAAATTATTTATCTCACTGGTATGCCACTAATATAAAAGTGAAAACCAAAGAAAGTTCAATTTAAATCAGCCATTCCATTTTATGTATATGTGTGTGTATTATAAATTAATTTTGCAGTTTATTCCTTGATCTGAAAAATATCTAAACTTAACTTGCATTCCTTAGATTTATTTTGAAGTGTTTTTGCAATGTAAGTCGTGGTTGTAAACTTAAAACTATAAGATACAGTGGGATTTATTCCAGGGCTACAAGAATGGTTTTAACATCCACAAATCAATCAATGTGGTGCACTACATTAACAAAATGAAATATAAAAATCATATGATCATCTCAATAAATGAAGGAAAAAATTTGACAAGATTCAGTATTCTTTTATGATAAAAACTCTCGGCAAACTGAGTATAGGGGGTATGTACCTCAACATAATAAAGGCCACTTAATGGGACTTCCCTGGTGGTCCAGTGGTTAAGACTCCACACCCCCAATACAGGGGGCTTGGGTTCAATCCCTGGTCAGGGAACTAGATCCCATATGCCACAAGAGCCCACATGCCGCAACTAAAGATCCCACATGCCACAACTAAAAGATCCCACATGCTGCAACTAAAAAGATCTTGCACGTGACAACGAAGATTCCACATGCCACACAGCTAAGACCCGGAGCAGCCAAATAAATAAATAAATATTAAAAAAAAAAAAGTAAAGGCCATTTATGACAAACCCACAGCCAACAGCATACTCAACAATGATAAACTGAAAGCTTCCTCTAAGATCAGGAACAAAAACAGAATGCCTACTCTTAGCACTTTTATTCAACATAGTACTGGAAGTCCTAGCCAGAGCAATTAGGCACGAAAAATAAATTATACCCTATGTTCTGTTTTAATATTGGAACATAAGTGTTCATTCTTTTGTTTGCATTTAGAATTAGGGAAAACTTTCATTCGGCAATTTCCCATTGCCTTCTAGGAGTCTGTGTATTTTTAAAGGAAGGTGCATTTTCACTGGAAGAAATGCCCAAATATTTATTAATAAGCACAGCAGTTTTCATACTCTCTCAGGTTCTAAGTTCCTTTATTTTATGGGGCCAACCTTGTATCATAGTAAATATAATAAATTGCAACAACATCTTATGTTCAATATATTATTTGCAGTAAAACTTTGAAGTTTATGTATAATTTTATTTTGGAATCATTTAGTTACAAATGAATCAAACTTATTTGTCAGTGGCTGAGATTTCTTGATAAACATCATGGTAGATGCAAAATTTAACCCAAGTATTCTGCCATCTGAATACTTAAGTGCTTATCACATATAACTCCTTCGCTCAGAGGTTGCTTTTGAAAATATTCCATGGTAGATGCAAAATTTAACCCAAGTATTCTGCCATCTGAATCCTTAAGTGCTTATCACATATAACTCCTTCGCTCAGAGGTTGCTTTTGAAAATATTCCAAACATAGTTACTTGAAATGAACTTTTGTGGGTTTTAATAAATTACAGTTTCTGAAAAGAGTTGCTCTGACAAAATTCTTGTTGGCAAGGATATTTCCTGCTAGATACTTCCATCTATTTTAATTGTTCTGTATGCCCTAAAGTAAGCTACATGGATATTTTACATGCAAGGAAGTACCATAGTTCTCTTCCAAACCATAAAACAACAAACCTTGATACTTCTGTGATTTAGAACATGGAAAAACTCATTTGGTAATTTTGAGTACCACCTTGCTAATGCAGAGAGTAACAATGACACCACTAGACAGTGGCACACACGCAAGAACATTAACAAAGGGCAAAGTTGATCAGCTCCATTACTCAATTCTAGAGAAAATGTGACAATATTCATCAGAACAAAAATTTAAATACAAAACTATTAGACATGATGTTAGCACAAAGAAGATTTTTAACTTCACAGATTCCACATGCTATATAAAGCAATTCAATTCAAAATTATTTTTCTTGCACAGCCCCATTTTTTCTATTTTTTTAAATTTTTCATCATTTTTTTAACATCTTTATTGGACTATAATTGCTTTACAGTGTTGTGTTACTTTCTACTGTATAACAAAGTGAACCAGCTATATGCATATGTATATCCCCATATCCCCTCCCTCTTGCATCCCCCTCCCACCCTCCCTATCCCACCCCTCTAGGTGGTCACAAAGCACCGAGCTGACCTCCCTGTGCCATGCAGCTTCTTCCCACTAGCTATCTATTTTACATTTGGTAGTGTATATATGTCCATGCCACTCTGTCACTTCATCCCACCTTGCCCTTCCCCATCCCGGTGTCCTCAAGTCTATTCTCTATGTCTGTGTCTTTATTCCTCTCCTGCCCCGAGGTTCATCAGAACCTTTTTTTTTTTTTTTTTACATTCCATATATATGTGTTAGCATACGGTATTTATTATTTTCTTTCTGACTTACTTCACTCTGTATGACAGACTCTAGGTCCATCCACCTCACTACAAATAACTCAATTTCATTTCTTTTTATGGCTGAGTAATATTCCATTGTATATATGTGCCACATCATCTTTACCCATTCACCTCTCGATGGACACTTAGGTTGCTTCCATGCCCTGGCTATTGTAAGTAGTGCGGCAATGAACATTGTGATACATGATTCTTTTTGAATTATGGTTTTCTCAGGGTATATGCCCAGTAGTGGGAACGCTGGGTCATATGGTAGTTCTATTTTTAGTTTTTTAAGGAACCTCCATACTGTTCTCCATAGTGGCTGTATCAGTTTACATTCCCACCAACAGTGCCAGAGGGTTCCCTTTTCTCCACACCCTCTCCAGCATTTATTGTTTGTAGATTTTTTGATGATGGCCATTCTGACCGGTGTGAGGTGATACCTCATTGTAGTTTTGATTTGCATTTCTCTAAGTATTAGTGATGTTGAGCATCATTTCATTGATTGTTGGCAATCTGTATATCTTCTTTTGAGAAATGTCTATATAGGTGTTCTGCCCATTTTTGGATTGGGTTCTTTTGTTTTTTTGATATTGAGTTGCATGAGCTGCTTGTAAATTTTGGAGATTAATCCTTTGTCAGTTGCTTCATTTGCAAATATCTTCTCCCATTCTGAGGGTTGTCTTTTCGTCTTGTTTATGGCTTCCTTTGCTGTGCAAAAGCTTTTAAGTTTCATTAGTCCTGTTTGTTTAGTTTTGTTTTTATTTCCATTTCTCCAGGAGGTGGGTCAAAAAGGATCTTGCTGTGATATATGTCGTAGAGTGTTCTGCCTATGTTTTCCTCTAAGAGTTTGATAGTGTCTGGCCTTACATTTAGGTCTTTAATCCATTTTGAGTTTATTTTTGTGTATGGTGTTAGGGAGTGTTCTAATTTCATTCTTTTACATGTAGCTGTCCAGTTTTCCCAGCACCACTTATTGAAGGGGCTGTCTTTTCTCCATTGTATATTCTTGCCTTCTTTATCAAAGATAAGGTGACCATAGGTGCATGGGTTTATCTCTGGGCTTTCTATCCTGTTCGATTGTTATACGTTTCTGTTTTTGTGCCAGTACCATACTGCCTTGATTACTGTAGCTTTGTAGTATAGTCTGAAGTCCAGGAGCCTGATTCCTCCAGCTCTGTTTTTCTTTCTCAAGATTGTTTTATCTATTTCGGGTCTTTTGTGTTTCCATACAAATTGTGAAGTTTTTTGTTCTACTCCTGTGAAAGATGCCGGTGGTAATTTGATAGGGATTGCATTGGATCTGTAGATTGCTTTGGGTAGTATAGTCATTTTCACAATGTTGATTCTTCCAGTCCGAGAACATAGTATATCCATCTGTTTGTATCATCTTTAACTTCTTTCATCAGTGTCTTATAGTTTCCTGCATACGGGTCTTTTGTCTCCTTAGGTAGGTTTATTCCTAAGTGTTTTATTCTTTTTGTTGCAGTGGTAAATGGGCGTTTCTTTAATTTCTCTTTCAGATGTTTCATCATTAGTGTATAGGAATGCAAGAGATTTCTGTGCATTAATTTTGTATCCTAAAACATTACCAAATTCATTGATTAGCTCTAGTAGTTTTTTGGTGGCATATTTAGGATTCTCTAAGTATAGTATCATTTCATCTGCAAACAGTGACAGTTTTGCTTCTTCTTTTCCAATTTGGATTCCTTTTATTTCTTTTTCTTCTCTGATTGCTGTGGCTAAAACTTCCAAAATTATGTTGAATAATAGTGGTGAGAGTGGCAACCTTGTCTTGTTCCTGATCTTAGAGGAAATGCTTTCAGTTTTTCACCATTGAGGATGATGTTGGTTGTGGGTTTGTCATATATGACCTTTATTATGTTGAGGTAAGTTCCTTCTATGCCTACTTTCTGGAGGGTTTTTTTTTTTTATCAAAAATGGGTGTTGAATTTTGTCAAAAGCATTTTCTGCATCTATTGAGATGATCATTTGGTTTTATCCTTCAGTTTGTTAATATGGTGTATCACATTGATTGATTTGGATATATTGAAGAATGCTTGCATTCCTGGGATAAACCCCACTTGATCATGGCGTATGATCTTTTTTAATGTGCTGTGGGATTTTGTTTGCTAGTATTTTGTTGAGGATTTTTGCATCTATGTTCTTGGTGATATTGGCCTGTGTTTTTTTTTTTTGTGACATCTTTGTCTGGTTTTGTTATCAGGGTGATGGTGGCCTCATAGAATGAGTTTGGGAGTATTCCTCTCTCTGCTATATTTTGGAAGAAGATAGGTGTTAGCTCTTCTCTAAATGTTTGATAAAATTCGCCATCTGGTCCTGGGCTTTTGTTTGTTGGAAGATTTTTAATCACAACTTCAATTTCAGTGCTTGTGATTGGTTTATATTTTCTATTTCTTCCTGTTTCAGTCTTGGAAGGTTGAGCTTTTCTAAGAATTTGTCCATTTCTTCCAGGTTGTCCATTTTATTGGCATAGAGTTGCTTGTAGTAATCTCTCATGATCCTTTGTATTTCTGCAGTGTCAGTTGTTACTTCTCCTTTTTCATTTCTAATTCTGTTGATTTGAGTCTTCTCCCTTTTTTTCTTGATGAGTCTGGCTAATGGTTTATCAATTTTGTTTATCTTCTCAAAGAAAACTAGCTTTTAGTTTTATTGAACTTTGCTATTGTTTCTTTCATTCCTTTTTCATTTATTTGTGATCTGATCTTTATGATTTCTTCCCTTCAGCTAACTTTGAGTTTTTTGTTCTTCTTTCTCTAATTGCTTTACATGTAAGGTTAGGTTGTTTATTTGAGATGATTCTTATTTCTTGAGAAAGGATTGTATTGCTATAAACTTCCCTCTTAGGACTGCTTTTGCTGCATCCCATAGATTTTGCATCATTGTGTTTTCATTGTCATTTGTTTCTAGGTATTTTTTGATTTCCTCTTTGATTTCTTCAGTGATCTCTTGGTTATTTAGTAGTGTATTGTTTAGCCTCCATGTATTTGTATTTTTTACAGTTTTTTTCCTGTAATGTGTATCTAGTGTCATAGCATTGTTGTTGGAAAAGTTACTTGATATGATTTCAATTTTCTTAAATTCACTGAGGCTTGATATGTGACTCAAGGTATGGTCTATCCTGGAGAATGTTCCATGAGCACTTGAGAAGACAGTGTATTCTGTTGTTTTGGGGTAGAGTGTCCTGTAAATACCAATTAAATCCATCTTGTTTAATGTGTCATTTAAAGCTTTTGTTTCCTTATTTATTTTGGTTTTGGATGATCTGTTCCTTGATGAAAGTGGGGTGTTAAGCCCCCTACTATTATCGTGTTACTGTTGATTTCCACTTTTATGGCTGTTAGCACTTGCTTTATGCCTTGAGGTGCTCTTATGTTGGATGCATAAATATTTACCATTGTTGTATATTCTTATTGGGTTGATCCCTTGATCATTATGTAGTGTCCTTCTTTGTCTCTAGTAATAGTCTTTATTTTAACGTCTATTTTGTCTGATATGAGACTTGCTACTCCAGCTTTGTTTTGATTTCCATTTGCATGGAATATCTTTTTCCATCCCCTCACTTTCAGTCTGTATGTGTCCCTAGTTCTGAAGTGGGTCTCTTGTAGACAGCATATATACGGGTCTTATTTTTGTATCCATTCAGCCAGTCTATGTCTTTTGGTTGGAGCGTTTAATGCATTTACATTTTAGGTAATTATTGATATGTATGTTCCTCTTACCATTTTCTTAATTGTTTTGTGTTTGTTTTTCTAGGTCTTTTCCTTCTTTTGTATTTCCTGCCTAGAGAAATTCCTTTAGCGTTTGTCGTAAAGCTGGTTTGGTGGTGCTGAATTCTCTTAACTTTTGCTTATCTCTAAAGGTTTTAATTTCTCCATTGAATCTGAATGAGATCCTTGCTTGGTAGAGTAATCTTGGTTGTAGGTTTTTCCCTTTCATCACTTTAAATATGTCCAGCCACTCCCTTCTGGCTTGCAGAGTTTCTGCTGAACAATCAGCTGTTAACCTTTCGGGGATTCCCTTATATGTTATTTGTTGCTTTTCCCTTGCTGCTTTTAATATTTTTTGTTTGTACTTAATTTTTGATAGTTTGATTAATATGTGTCTCAGCATGTTTCTCTTTGGGTGTATCCTGTATGGTACTCTCTGTTCTTCCTGGATTTGATTGAATATTTCATCTCCCATGTTAAGGAAGTTTTTGACTATAATCTCTTCAAATATTTTCTCAAACTGTTTCTTTTTCTCTTCTTCTGGGACCCCTATAATTCTAATGTTGGTGTGTTTAATGTTGTCCCAGAGGTTTCTGAGTCTGTCCTCAATTCTTCTCATTCTTTTTTCTTTTTTCTGCTCCCTGGCAGTTATTTACACCATTTTATCTTCCAGTTCACTTATCCGTTCTTCTGCCTTAGTTATTCTGTTATGGATTCCTTGTAGAGTATTTTTAATTTCAATTATTGTGTTGTTCATCACTGTTTGCTCTTTAGTTCTTCTAGGTCCTTATTGAATGTTTCTTGTATTTTCTCCATTCTGTTTCTGAGATTTTGGATCATCTTTACTATCATTACTTTGAATTCTTTTTCAGGTAGGTTGCCTATTTCATCTTCATTTATTTGGTCTTGTTGCTTTTTACCTTGCTTCTTTGTCTGTACCTTGCTTCTTTATCTGTATTTTTTTGCCATTTCTTTTTTTTTTTTTTTTTTTTTTTGTTGAGTGGGGCTGTATTACTGTCTTACTGGGTGTTTAGCCTGAGGTTTCCAGCAGTGGAGTTTTTAGGCAGTTGGATATTGCTGGTTCTTGGTGCTGAGATGAGGCCCTCCGGGAGGCCTCACTCCGATTGATATTCCCTGGGGTCTGAGGTTCTCTGTTAGTCCAGTGGTTTGGACTCAGACCTCCCACCACAGGACCTTGGGTTCACCCTTCTGCCTGGAACCAAGATCTTGCAAGCTTTGTGGCATGGTAAAAAAAAAAAAAAAAGGAAGAAAGAAAGAAAAAAGGAGCAGTACAATATCAAAGAATAAAAAATAAATAAAATTAGAAAGATAGAAAATGTATTAGGAAAAATAAAACTATAATTGAAATAACCAGTCGCTGGGGGTTCCTCCCATCCCATTAGGTGCCCATGGCCTACCACTGGTGCCTGGTCAGTGCCCTAGTTGTGAGTAGATGTGAATTCCGCGTTTTCCTTGTATGCCATCTTGTCTCCGCACCCCATTTTTCTTTAGTTTCTATTTGTATAAATTACAGGACATTGAAAAGTACTATAAATTGAAATATACAGTTGATTTATTATTTTCCAGCTTTATTAAAGCAAGAATTTTATCTATAAATTGAACATATTTAAAGTGTACCATTCTGTCTTATAACATAATGTATACATATATGAAACTGTCAACAAAAGCTAATAAGTATGCCCATCACTTTTTAAAGTGTTGTAATGTAATTCTTTGTAATCCCTCCCTTCCACCTCCCACGAGTCATTCTCCATCACCAGGAACCACTGATGTGCTTTCTGTCCGTTTAGATTAGTTTGCATTTTCTGGAATTTCATATAAATGGAATCCTGTAATAGGTACTCTTTTTTGATCTTGTTTCTTTCACTCAGCATAATTATTTTGATATTTATTCATATTTTTGTGTGTATCAACAGTTTATTCCATCTGTTGCTTATTATTATTCCATTATGCTTATACACTACTATTATCCATCCATCTTTAATAGACATTTGGCTTGTTTCCAGCACTGAGTTATTAAAATTAATCTGCTCTAAATATTTGTGTATGTGTCTTTGTATGGAAAATGATGTCATTTCTCTTAGTTCAATACCCAGGATTAGAATGTCTTATGGTAGGTGTATGTTTAACTTTGTAGGAAACTCCCAAGCTGTTTTTCAAAGTGGTTATAGTTTTTACATTCCTAGCAGCAGATAGGAGTTCCAGTTCCTCTACATCCTTGCTAAAGCTTGCTGTGATCAGTATTTAGTTATTCTAACAGATGTGCAGTGGTACTGATTTTTATTTGCATTTTCCTAATGGCTCATGATCTTGAGCATCTGTCATGTTGCTTATTTAACATCTGTGTATATTCTTTAGTGAAGTGTCTAATATATTTTGAAATATTTTGTTCATGTTTTCTGTTGGGCTGTTCATCCTATTATTGAGTATAACAATTTTTTGCCCACTTTTCAGGTATAGTTCTATAAACTAAAACTTAGAGCTAATTTGATGCTGTTTAAAATCACCTTTTAATCCATAAATTCATCAAACTAAATTTCCATATCCTTTAAAATTGATCTTAAAAGAATGGTCCAAAATGTGAACCCTTTCTAGTGTTACTGTTCATGCTTCAAGAGCTGACATCATTATTTATGCCTGTTATTTTTTAATGTGTATGTCTTGTATATATGAGATTATAATTTCTTCTTAAATGATATATTGCTGTCACATTTCTCATGCCATGGTTATCAAGTTCTTTTTAATGCTTTTCCATATCTATAGTATATTTATAAAACCTTGTAGGTTTATATAGATATAATAATAGCTAAAACTTGCCAGGCACTAAGCCATTTTAAGCCCTTTACATGCTTTAAACAAATTAGTCCTAACAGCAGCTTGGGTGTACTATTTTGATCCCATTTAGAAATGAGAAAACTGAGGCTCAGAAAGGGAAGACACTTGCCTGAGGTCATGACTAAGTGGCAGAGCTAGGATGCACATCAGGCTGTCTAGTTCCAGTATGTGCTTCTGTTAAAAGCTTGAGATATGTGCTTCTGTTAAAAGCTTGAAATTCTTCTTTTAAAAAACTGCTCTGGACAATAATCTTTTTATCAGCAGAGTATAAATCATGCCTTAATTTTCTCCCTCCAGTTAACCTTTGTACAAAAGAAAATGTTCAGTTTTATCTTATTTTCCTTTTTAAGCAATGAAATTGCTTAAATATATGTAATGGGAGGAAAGAAAACAAAGTTTAGCTTACTGGAAAAATATGTAAATTGTAATCTGAGTTCTTATCCATTATACAGATTGAATATGATACACTCTTACGTGCTATTTTTTACAACACGACTTCCAAGAGTATAGTATCATATGAACAGACACTCCATTGAGCATTGGCTAGATCCAAAGTTTATAAGTGGAATTTTTTGCCTCAGAGAAAATTTAAGGAGGGTCATTTCTCTATGTAGCCTGTGTAGACAAAATTCTCTAACATGGCAAATTTGGACAGGTCTACCTAAAACTTATTGTCAACAGGTTATAATTAAGATGTTTATGATATCAATGTTAATGAAAAATGAAGTAAAGAGAAAATTTTAACTGAAGTTAAGAATTCTAAGTACAATTTATAAAATTCTAATTTATGTAAATTTATGCAATTAGGTTCATTCATAAAATGATTGGGTCATAGAGCTAGAATGGCTCCTGTGGCTTTTCTAATGTGGATCTCTGCCTTTATCATCTCCTCATGAACCTGGCAATAAACTCTCTCTGCTTAAAGATACTCAGAAATAGAAACGCCGTCTTTTTTTTTTTATCATAAATCTCGGTATTTTATCATGTCAAAGGGATAATCACAATTGCTGCTGCCCTAACCTTCTTAGAAGGGAGGCTCTTAGAAAACATATGCCAGATGTTAAATTTTACTTTCATTGGTATGTCACAAGACATAATACCACATATCATTTTGCAGCTTTTGCTTAATTTTTATTAGGTAATTTTATTAATTGATAGATAGCTGTAGTGTGCATTTTTGCATGATGAATTGCCACTTCTATAAATCAAAGATAGCAACACTTTCTGAGTTTTGCAAAGTCCTCTTTAGGATTTAAAACTTTTCCTTAAATCAGAAAATATCTTTTTTCTCATTCTGTAAATTGCATGCCCTTTTTTCAGACGGGTAAGAAAAAAGCAATCAAACCCACAGATAAACAGAACCCAGCCCATTCCTCACTGCCTGTGAAACTCACTCTTCATTATGCAGTGAGAAATATCAACCGAGACAGGGTCTTGTTCACCATCCCAGAAGCAGCTTCATTTCTTTGGGTTTTTGGGGTTTTTTTCTTCTCTTCTCTATCATTTCTTTTCCCTTTCCCTGCAGGATGCACCTAAAAGAATGCTGACTATTGTCTCACACTTACATGGTGTTTCTGTACCCACCATGGAACTTACTCCCCACTGTGTGTTTCCTTGTGGGGTGAGGTGGGATTCACTCACCCAGCAGCAGTGTGGAATTGCATTTGGGGGAGAAGAGCCCCAGTTCTGGGGCCTCACGCCTAGGTTCTAACGCTGCCCCTCACCACTTGTGTCATGTTGAGGAAGCTACTCAGTTACAGGGATGATAATAAGAGTACCCTTGCCATTGAGTTATCATGAGAATTACAGGAGGTAATTCATGAAAATCATCTGGAATATGTTAAGTGCTAGGTACGTATGCTCTTTCATTTTTGGATGTAAACTCAAGATTAGGGTATTGTTCCCTGAAACTATATTGCAGAACAGGCAGATGTGATTTGGGGTGTCCTCTCCTCATCTTCCGTATGACTCTTCCAATATTCCGAGGGGGACCAAAGCAGTGAGTGAAGAGGTGATGTGACATTCATGCACCCCAAGTTTTTGCTAAGCCAAGTTCAAACTGCACTGACTGTGCACAAGCAAAGGCTAAATTAGGTGCGCTCCTTCTTATAGCCTTTTCTGCCCTGTTGCTGATTATCTTTGAGGAATAACTGATGACTTGGAGAAGAACAAGCAATTTCAGAGCAACACACTGCTGTGTTTTTTTTTAAAAATAGAATTAAGACAATGTGCATCGTTATGCATATTTAAATATAGGGTTTGTAGTTACAGAAAAATGAGGATCACACAGATGATGTATTTTTAAAATCTCCCAGCCTCAAGTACCACATAATATAACTTAATTCACTGTCAGTCTCATGCCAGCACACAAAGGCAAAGCCTAAAATGAGCCAGGCCTCAAAATGAGTAATGTTAGTTGCTGAAAGGTCTGTAGGTACAAGAGAAATGAAAACAAAGAGACCATAAGGGGAAGAAAAGCAAATGTCTGTCACTGTGTATGTGTGTATCTATCTATGTTTCTGTCTATGTCTCTCTCCCTCTGTTAATCTTTCTGTGTGTGTGTTTCTTACTCTATCTCATTCTGTCTCATGCTGTCTTTCTCAGTCTCTCTCTTTCCGTCCTACACATGTGCACACATACACATATTAATGACTTTAATTATTCAGAAATGGAAATATGACAACAATAATCAAGAAAGATGCAGCATTGCATGTAAGAGAAAAGGATAAGAATAGGGAAGTTAAGTATCCCTTTATCTGGCCCGTGCTTTCTTCAAGATCGAGTTTTGTGTCTCAAGCTGACTAGTTACACGTCAAAAATTAATCTCTCATGAGTCTGACTTATGAAGAAATACACAAGCTGGGGAAGTAGCTATTTATTTGAAAACAAATTTGCAACCAATATTGATCCCTTACAACTGTTTATTTGTAAAGGATGAAATGAAAATGTCAATTGGATAGTATTTGGATGAGCAACCAAAAGATGCAAAAGAACAATGTTACATATGAAATTTCCGACAAAATAAAAATCTGAGTTTAAGGATTCATCATATTGTGTATGTGGGGTAGTGGTTGTCAGGTCACACTAGGAAGACATGGAAATAATTGTTATAATTTTAATGCTTATTCACAGAACAGGCTTATACTAGACCTAGGAAACGTAAATCTTGAATTAAGTTCCAACATCTTTTTTTAAACTGTACCTCAGATTCCCAGTGATTTGTGCTGCCCTTCTAGGTTGTTACAATGCCCGGCCGTTACCTCGTCCAACAAAACTTGTATTCTCTCAGTATACCTCGTGTGATTAAAGGAAAATAGTGTGCTTTAATACATGCAAAGGTGGAATGATTTCATGTATTACAGAAATGTTTACACTTAGAGTATTTTTGAATCCCTAAATGAGTGTCTCATTTCCAAAAATGTGGGTAATCTCTTTCAAAGTAATGAATATTTCACAGTGGGATTAGTGTATTTTAAAAAGCAAAATGGAATACAAAGGTTTAATATTCAAATAAAAATACCCTACTGTTAGTTTGAAAAGTATTCACTTCTTTCTAGTCTCCATTAGGTGGGAAAAAGTCAACATATATTTTCAAGTGTTATCTGGTTGACTATTCCTTAAATAATTCTTACTGTTGTTTTTTAACAACAAGTAGAGGTTTTTTAGTTGTAGTATGGTTGATTTACAGTGTTGTGTTAGTTTCATGCATACAGCAAAGAGATTCAGTTATACATATATATGAATGGATAAAGAAGATGTGGTACACACACACACACAATGGAATATTACTCAGCCATAAAAAAGAATAAAATAATGCTATTTGCAGCAACATGGATGGACCTAGATATTATCATACTAACTTTAGTAAGTCAGACAAATACATATGATATCACTTATATCTGGAATCTAAAATATGACACAAATGAACTTACAAAACAGAAATAGACTCACAGACATAGAAAACAAACCAATGGTTAACAAGTAGAGTTTTATTAGAGTCTGTTTTCTTCTTCCCTTAACCTTGCCCATGAGTTTGGCAGGGGTGATCTCAGAAAAATGGGTGTTACTAGAATGAGACCGTTTCTGTAAAATCCAGATGGACCTTTCTAAGGGAAGACAGGGACCCCTCCATTGCTGTCAGCCATCAATCAAGAATAAGCTCCTCCCCTGGCCTGGCCCTGGGCATCCTCCAGACTGCTTCTGGTTCACAAAGACTGGGGTATAGCCTTGCTTACTAGAAGGCATTGATTGTTCAACAACAAACACAGCCCAAGACAAAATATAACTTTTATAGGTATTTTCAGGATTTTAATCTGGGAACTCACAAATGAACTAAGGAGAGTCCAATATCTTAAGTGGGAAAGGAGAATAATACTACATGAATAATACAAATATCTTCATTACCATAGTGCCTATTCCCTGATATAATTCGTGTCATCCTTTTGTTCCACTACTGGGGCCCAAACTGAGGGAAGTCTTTTAACACTGGATGCAGCAAACATTTTTTTCCCTAAACTCTGGGAAGCCAGGATCCTTTCTTACATATCAGTTTTATAGTGAGATGTTGGAATCCACATATGACTTTTGAAAATGATACCTAAATCACAGTCCACACTCTTCCTTTGGTTTCTTTATCTTCCCCTCCAGTAAACAACCTAGTGCTTTCATTAACATTTTTGCTTCTGTGTCTTCTTGTAAAAGTTTAAAAGTGTATTGTATAAAAGCAATGAGTGCTCATTGTGAGATTTCGAAAATAAGCGACAGAACACACACACAAAGAATAAAAATAAACCATTATTCAGTTCCCAAGTTATACCCACTGTTAACATTTTGATCTGCAATTTGACCTATATGAAATTGCTGATAATTGACTGTTTTGGACCTGCTCAGTCAGCACATTCATTTGGTTAAACCTAAATTTTCTGTGTCTTTTTAAAGATTACTTTATGTGTGTATTTGTGCTTTTAAGATTGTGGTCAGGTTGTCCAGACAACATACCTAGGTTGGTTTATTATCTTAATATAATATAGAGTACATTTTGCCATGTGACTGTTCTTTAAAAATATAGTTTTTAAATGAGAGTTTCTTTTAAGGAGCTCCTTCATCTGTTTTTTTTTGCTTCATAGATTGGGGGTCCTGGGCTCCAGGAGGGGTGTTCTTCAGCAGCATGTGTTAACCATTTACCAACCAAAGGCATTGCTTAAGCCAACAGAAAAAAACTATATTAGCTTAGGACATTTGAGCATTTCCTGAAAGGTATTTAACAAGAAAAACTCCAGGGAAACTGATTAAATATGTTATTTACGCCACCAACAGTATTATATTTCCTGAGAACAGCTGTACCATAGGAATTGACAAAATTATAATTCGTCATATCAAAATTGAACTTTCCAAATATTTGAGAGTTTGGAATTTTAGCTAAATCCATTTTGAAGAGTTCGTTAGATTTTCAAGAGTGTATCTAAGAATGTCATGGTTGCATTTCAAAATGTGGTATTCGAAAATATTTATTTCTAAATATTATCATTGAATGTTTTTTCTATCCCAGATCGATTAGTTTTTGTTTTGCAACATAGCATGCAGTATTTCTTTTTCAGAAAAATAAATTTATTTTTCATGATGTCATGGAGTCTTTGAATTTTGAGAGAAATACTTATCCAGACTCAAGAGCAAATTAATTTTCAAGCTAGGCTAGACTCTGACGAATAGATTTGTTTTTTTCTGAAGTACAGAAGGATCCTGAGCTGTTTGTGCAATGCAGCATTTACCCTGGTTCCCCTAAGAAAAAACCTCACCTGGCCAAACAAGATTGGGAAAAACGAGTCAGGATACACCTGCCTTGAGGAAATTCCAGTGCATTGCTCAGTTTTAACATTTCTGACTAATCCTGTTGTAAAGATAATGATAACATAGTATTTAAGCCAGTATTTCCCAAATTTATTTGAGCACCAAATCTCTTCTGGGAATATTGTGGGGCCCCTAGGACTTGGGGTGAAGTCCAGAAAATACTGTAAACACCTATGGAGTGTCCTTTGATTGCTCGATTTTGTCTCCTCTACACACTGTCATCTTGGTCATTTATTAGAATCCAGACAGTTAAGGTGGCTCTCTACTACAATACCAGCAAGAGTTACTTTTTATAAAGATGATAAAGTGTTGTATCAAAAACTTTTGATCTACAGTGTGGCATTTAAATATCAATATTTTTAATAAGCACAAGTATACAGCACTGTGAATGATGATGAGTTCTAATATTAATTTCCATTGTGTTCCTTATACACACACACACACACACACACACACACACACAATGGATGACAGATTGTAGATCAAATGACCATTCGAATGGTCCCCTGGAGGTTCCTTTTGTGTCTGGAACAAATGGCTGTGACAGTCCCTTTTATTTCCCCACACAATTACTGTTTCATGACAGTAACTGAGTACCCTGCTTATCTTGTATCTTCTAGAAGCATTTATAAATCTTCTCAGTCTCTGCCTGCAGTTAAGTTTGTTTGTTTATTTTAATCACCTGTATTCCCAAGGAGTCTGGCCTAGCTGCATTTCTCTCTGAGAAGTGCCTGCAGTTAAGAGTTTACCAGGCAGGACCTCATTATTTGCTCTGGTCTTCTCTGTGTGTCTACTTTGGTAGCAACGTGGACCTAAGGGCACATTTGGGGCACCCAGTCCTTACCTACAGTCTTGTGCAAGAGATGGACCCATGAATAGATGAGTGGGGATAACTTTTAACTACAGGGAGTGTGGGAGCCTCAGAACCTAGCAGTCTAGAGAGGGAGTGTGGTGAGGACAGAAGCTGAGAGAGACCAGCAGGGCATCCGGTGTGGCAGAAGGTCTGACTTGGACAGGAGCTCAGCCTTCATCGTGTCGGGGCTTTGTTTTCAAGTTACTTTTCCATTAGAATGTAATATATGGCCATTAAAAAAAAATCTTAGAAAATAAGAATGTTAGATTTTAAAAAATCACACACATTCCCATCATTTAAAAGACGGGCACATTATCATTTAGCTGTAGTATTTCCTTCTTCTTTTTCACAAGGTGCAATTATTTTTTTATCATTCCTCTGAGGTAGGTTGATGATTTTAACTTCAGGCTGTGGATGAGAAAAGCAAGACACTGAATCACATTAACTACCCAGAGTCCAAATTGCTTCTATTGCTGAAGACCCAGCATGGAAATTTCCTGAGTCCTGAAATGAAGAGTAAAAAGTGGGGGGAAAAAAAGAAAGAAAGAAAAACTGTTCTCCAAACAAGCAAATTCTAGGCATAGAGAAAAATATGCCTTTATTATTATTAATTTTAATTTTTAAAAACATATCTGCCTTAGATGTTTTAAACTGAGCTAATATGATTACTAATTCTTCATCATCTAATGAATTCCAAAGTGTAGTTGATGAGTTTGGCTGTCTCATTACCAAGGAGAGATCTTAGACTGCAAATTTTTTAGTGGTCTTTTAAGGCGTTTCTGATTCCTGTGTTTTTCCATGTAGAGCAACTTACTGAAAGGAGTGTTAACTCATTTTCACTTGATACAACACAAGCCTTTAAAAATTCTTTCTCTGAATAGTAGTTCTTGTTGTTTTCCTGAAATATATTTTTCCAAGGATTATTTCCCTTTTATGACACAGCATTGGAACATTGGCTAAAGATTGTTTCCAGTCTGCCCTTGGTACAAGACTGCCTCTGAGAACCAACAGATAATAAAGAGATGCTGCTGAGAACACTGTTTTTCTTGCCAAAAATCAGATAGACTTATCTATTGATCAATAGATAGACAGAGATAATATCCAATTACAGTGAGGGAAGTGAGAAACAAATTGCTAAATATTTTTGATAAGTGAATAGCATTTTCTACTAAAATAAATGTGATGATCCTAGGACCTATAAGTTACAGTCTTAGGAATATATAACTATAAAAATTAACATACATGCACAGAGACACAAGGATTACTATTGCTAAATTGTTTATAATAGAAAAAAGGAAACAATCCTGTTCTCATAAACAGTAAAAGGATTGGATAAATTGTGGCACATCCATGCTGAGGTGAGTTCATCAGCTCTTAGGAAGCGTGTGTTAGATCCACGGGGATGGATGAGGAATTTGTGCTGTATTGTTTAGTGAGAAGGGAATATGCCTAATCATATAAATGACAGGATAACAGTAAAGGAAATGGGTAAGTTTGAATGAAAAGTGAAAGCACATGTAATGATAAACATCAAACTGTAAACATTCAAGGGATTAAATTTGGGAGTGAGAATGGGAGGAAGACAAAATCATTTTTTTCCTTTTATGTAACTAAGCATTGTTTGGTTTATTAAATGAGCTTTATTACTTTATAACTTAGAAAAAAGAAAAACGTTTTATTATGTATTGTTATACAGGAATGATCATTTAATTCTGTTTCTAAATTGCTAGGCTGCCTAGAATTCAGGCTGACAGAGATTAAGACCTAAGAACAGAAAATGAATGACAGAAGCAGGGTGAACAAAACAGCTTCCTGCCCCTTAGGATTCTTCCCACTCTGTTTCCATAGGTTCTTTAGAATTATAAATAAGTTAGTCTCCTAAACTTACTCATAAGTGCATGTATCAACTCATAAATAACTCTATCTCCACTATGAATAAAAAGGTAGAAAATAATAGTTTTTCTGGATAAAAGGAAAAGTGAAAGTTTGTAACCCATGGCCCCTCTTCTTCCCGCCTCATTTCTACCAGTAATACAGATTAACTACTTTCTGACCACCCTGTCTTACCAGTTTAAGAAATATTATGGTGAATCACATGCAATAAATTACTCTTTCACCCTTTAATTCAGATAATAGGTCCTACATAATATCCAGTGGTATGAGTTGCCTTCAAATTAATTGTTATGAAAGGAACTGTGGTTTTGAAATGTGCTTGTTTGTTTTTTATCCTTATACTGAAAGGTGTTAGTTAGCAAACAGGGATATTTCTCTTCTATCATCATACATGTTCTACACAAAGGTCATATTTTATTTTAAATCCACCACTTGGAAGACAAGGACAAAATTCAGAAATGGTAGGACTTGGGCTAAGTGATTCTTTAATTCTTTTCAGCTTCAACATTCTATGATTTTATGATTTTAAAGAAAAATAAAAGCCAAAACTACAGATAAAGCTAGACATAATCTTCTGAAGGCCTTTGTTCACTGTAGAACTGAATATAAAATTGGGAGTGTCTTAGTCTTCTAGAGCTGCTATAACAAAATACCAGATTAAGCTTAAACTGGAGGCTGATGGGCCAAGATCAAGGTGCCTGCAGCGTTGGTTTCTGGGGAGGTCTCTGTCCTTGGCTTGCAGACAGTGCCTTCTCAGTGTGTCCTCATGTGGCCATTTTTCTATGCATGGGGGATGGGGGGTAGAGAGAGAGCAAGAGAGAGCTTGTTCTGGAGAGCACTGGGTGTCTCCTCCTCTTCTTATAAAGACACAGCCCTATTGGATGAGGGCCCAACCCTATGACCTTGGGGGTTAGGGCTTCAACTTATTATAACTTTGAGGAAGACACAGTTTAGTCCATAACAGGGAGAAAAATAGGCATAGGATACTATAGGATACTAAAGTTGTGTATGTTTCACTCTATGCTAAGTTTCTGCTTTCTGAGTTTTCAGTGCATCTTTTAGTAAAAGCAATAAATTGAATTGATATTTAACTCCCTTTTCCAGCCAGCAGTCATAATCTTTAAAGTCTGATTTTATAAAGTCATGCGTTATTTCATTAAATTTTTAAAATGTCTTTATGTTTAACATTTTATGCAATATATATATATATATGCATATATCTTTCTAAAGAGTTACACTTAAAACTATCTTTTAAAAAGTTTTACTTTTAAAATAGCTTTAGTGTTGAAAGATCTGTTTAAACCTCAGTTAGATGTTAAATGTCATCAAGTCTCTGTTATTTAACTGGCACTGTAGAAATACTAATTAGTTGTTAAATATTTTTTTTTCAGAATTATAAAACAAATTAAAATATAGAACACAAAACTCACATCTAATTACAGAAAGAACTAACCAACAAACATTCATATTATTGGTTAAATTCCTTTCAGTCAATTTTCTGTGTCTACTCAGCAAAAAGTAAAATTACAAAATTTGGGTAATACTCTTCACCCTGTTTGTGTGTCTATCTAGCTGAATTTAGCCTCCAACTTTTACCTCAGCAGTACGAGATTAGGTTTGCTCAAATTGGATTGACAAGCGGTCCTTTTCCATGAATGGGGGTAATGTTTCCTTCTCCCATTAAGACTCTGTCAAAATTGTAATGGAGAACAATACTTTTCACTTAATTGTCTGTTGATACTGCCTCGAATTTCTAGAACTCTTGGTCTAATGAGACTTTATAGGAGTCTCAGTATCCACTCCTGCAGGCCTCAGGCTCAGGGAGTGGTAAAAATTGAAAACTAGCAGGCTGCAGGTCTCAGGCCTGCCCAGTCTCTGTGCAGTAAATGAGGAGATTCATCCCCTCCTGTTAGTGGTTTCTGGGAGAACCAGCAAGAGATCTGTGGTAGGCCTTGGCAAGAGACAGTTTGTAGTTTATCTTCCTCTAATCCTGGTTTGCTCTCCTCATTCTAATTTAAATGTAGATGCCATCCACCACCGTGCCAGCACACCTCCTGTGAAGGTAAGGGACTTAATGATCTGATCTGCTCCACCATTACCAGTCCACTCACCCCAAAATACATCTTGCCCATGTTCCCAATCAGTGGCTGAGGTCTTGTCAGCTTATATGAACCACCAAGTTGGCTGCCATCTTGATAACAAGTGTGGAACCTGCCTGGAAGACTTCTGAAACTGTGCTCCCCATCAGCCATCCTGGCCCACTGGGTCTCATTCTGGGTTTGCAGTGTCTCTTTAGATACTTGTCGATTGAAAAAAATGCACGACCTAAAAATTGAGGATTACGTTTTATTCGGCAGACATACTTAAGCCTAGGTGACAGCCTCTGAGGGATTGCTCTGAAGAGATAAGGGAGGAGCCAGGATACAAAGAGTTTTGCAAAATAACTAGGTAGTCGGAACATCAAAATATTACTGTTAATTAAAGAAAAACAGACATGTCAAGTTAATGAATTTAGCATTTTTCTATGTGTAGGAAGATGCAAGAATCTAGACTCATTGAAATCATTCCTTTGATGTGCATCTTAACTATCTAGGACCAGTGTCTTGCTTTTCTCCATCCTGAATCCCCTCAGGGTGCACAGTTGACAGCTTGATGGCCACAATATCCTTTGTTTACTGATGTGGCAGGCAACATTGTTTGTCTCCACGCTGCAGTCAGTGGTGATACAATACTCACTGATTGAAAAAAAAAAAACCTCCCAAAGTGGATGATTTTCTTTAGCTCTAGAATGCCATTCCCATTTGCTGTCTCTTCCCTTCCACAGTGTTGTGCTCTCAGGAATACCCAGGTAGAGCGTACCTTAGAACACTTGGTGTCCACCAGGAATTCTTGTTGTGCTGCTCTGAGCAAGGCCTATTGACCCAAACAGCCAAACAACTTCTCAGAATCCTTGTAGTGATTGATGGACCAAAGGAACCTCTCTACTCATTCAGACCAGGAGTTGTGTTCATTTCATAAGCAGGATGAAGTAAAACAAGAAGGATAGAGAGAGGAGGATAATGGTAAATGGAAAAAGATGAAGCAGCGCCAAGTTTTCTCTCAATAATCCCTGTAGAGCTGTGGTTCTACACAGAGCAAGCAAGCATCTCTTTCTTTATAAAATGTGGATAACAATAGATAGGGCTGTGATGATGAAATGATTGGGTGTATGTCAAGGGCTTGGAATAGCACCTGGAGAGCATTCAGTAAATGTTTGTTGTTGCTATTGTTGTTCCTACTATTATTAACTGGAATTTGAAATGGAAGGGATCTAAGCTAGTTCCTTAACTGGTCAACTTGGAGACAGTTATTTCATCCCTGAGCCACCTCTGCAAATGGGAGTAATAACCAGTCTGGCACACAGGAAACAACACTTATTCTCTCACCCTCTTTCACCTGCCATGATTTTTGTTTTCCTTCAGTTACAAAGGAATGAATGATTTTATTCGTAAGAACTGTTGCATGTTTTCATTAGTTCTGTCTCTCCCTCTCTAGACGGTGTGGATAAAAAAGAGAAGATGGGCTCTGAAGGGAACAAATCAAAATACAAATCTGAATGAGCAAAGATATTTAGTGAATGCTGTTTTTGAATAAGGAATGCAAGCCAGACCTAGCATAATATATACATTTTTGGAACTATATTTATCCTATTCCCATGAAATAGGCTGTCAGGCTCAGCTTTGTCAAAGCACTTGTTATCAGATAAGGAGGTTAAAAGACTAAAGATACGTTGTGAAATTAAATAGGGGAATATTCTAGGTCCTCCCTGAGAGGTTGGGGTCTAATTTCAACCAAATACTAGAAGTTATTCCATCTCTGGCTTTGTTTTCCTCATCATTTGGCTAACTGCATAATTACAACAATGATCTCTAGAATCGCCAATTATATATATATATATATATATTTTTGCCAATTTTATTTTGATTATGAAACCTTTTGAACCATGTTTACTGGAATTTGGAAGAACCTGTCATTTATACTGAGAGATTTGAAGCTTACCCCTAAATGAATGTCATGTGCAATTAATTTGCAATAGAGTGAATGTGAAGCTAGGATGAAAGCCACTTCCCTCTCTGGTTTTCAAAATGAATACTTTGCTGAATCTAATCTAGAGAAACTTAGATAAACTTCAGGGTGCTCAGTCTTATTTATTGTTCTCCAATTCATTTAGTGAATAAGGTCTTTTTATTAGCAGACACGTTAATGAGTGAATGGTGTTCATTTCTTTTGTCATTAATCATGCCACTTAATTTTTATTATTGAGAGATATGTATTTGCTTATTTTCAATTATGTGAATATCAATATGTAGGCATGCTGGGACACTCTTAATTGTAAATTAGGCAAGTGTGTTCTGGATATTTATTAATTTTAATGATAAAACCCATATAACAGAGACATATTGAGCAACTACTAGGTGCAAGACACTTAGTAAGTTACTGTGAAAAGACCGGCACGTGCTTAGTGGAATTCACTGAGCACTTGCCCTTTAACTCGTTAGATTCAATAAGGAATCTATGGTGAAAGATGAATTCTAGGCTCACTGGCATGCCCCGTATGGCAGAAAAGGTCTATTTGTTAGATAGAGAGGAGAGACAGAAATCAGTGTTAAAGAGGCCTCCATATTGGTTTTTGGTAGACTTCCTTGATTATACTTTATTTTAGACTTTTATGGATTGCATTTTTTGGCAACAAGGTTGATTTTCCTTGTTTGGTGACTTACCCATCACTTCCTCTGGTAGGAATGGGCATGTTAATACACCGTTGAATTTTCTCCTGACGTTCCCATTGTAGAGATACTATTTCCTAAGGAGATGCTTGTATCTAAAAGGAGCAGGGCAGTGAGTGGAAAGAGACAGACAGCCTGGATTCAAGTGACCTCTGCTCACTCACACCCTCAGCCTCAGTTTCCCCACGCATAAAGTGAATGGCTCTCATGAAAGATTGGCTCCAGCCACTTCCTTCCTTAGGACACACTCCTCAGACTGGGGCCCCCAAGGGAGGAGCAATCTGAGAGGCCTCGCTTGAGTCAGGTGCCCGCCTTTTGCCAAAAGGAGGAGAGGGTCCCTTGATTGATAGTTCCAGTGCTGGGAGCAGTAGTAGAGGGAGAGGCTCTGGGCATGGGGGGATGGGTGGTTTTGAGCCAGTAAAGTGGCTGATGTTCCCTGAGACAGTGCTTCTCCAGCTGTGAAGGACCAATGACTTTTTTTTCTTTTCTTTTTTCCCAATCCTTTGCAGGTTGATACTTTTTTAAAAAAAGACATGTAGAATAAAAATCTGTCTTTAAATTATTAATCAAACATTTCTCCATCTCTAGGCTTATCCTGTCACACACTCTCAGAGGAGTTCCTTGCATCCTTGCTGAGGAAATCCCCCTGCACATGCCCCTAGGATCCCTCTACTTCTTACCTCAAAGCCTCTTCTCATCCTCCTGTCATCTGACTTACCCTTCACCTCTCTAGAAACTGCAAAGTCCTCCTTTTAAAAATCCAGTAATATCTTATCAGGTCTCATCCTCAAGTTCTCCTGTAGCACTTACTGTTCCTTCCAGGTGGATGCTCTGTCCTCAAGGACATCCCTCACAAGAACACACTTCCCTCCTCCTCCTCTCATGGAATCTGGTGACTTTTTTCTTCTCTGGATCAATCTTCTAAGAGAGAAGCTTTTCTAAGATTCTGGCCCAAGTGTCTGGCTCTGTACACTTTAAAATGTGAATATCAGTGTCCAAAGAGGGGTTAGGGGATTTTCTTTAAGATTTGATTATATCCCAAGATATTTGCAAACAATGTATTTGATAAGGGACTGAAATCCAAAATATATTTTAAAAACTTATACAACTGAATGTCAAAAAAAGAACACCAACAACCCGATTAAAAAATGGACAGAAGACCTGCAGATACAGTTTTCCAAAGAAGATCTATAGGTGACCAACTGGCACATGAAAAGATTCTCAACACCACTACTCATAAGGTAAAAGCAAATCAAAACTACAGTGAGATACCACCTCACACCTGTCAGAATGACTGTTATCAAAAAGACAAGAAATAAGTGTTGGCGAGGATGTGGAGAAAAGGGAGCCCCTCGTACACTGTTGGTGGGAATGTAAATTGGCGCAGCCACTATGGAAAACAGTATGGAGGTTCCTCAAAAAAGTAAAAGTAGAACTGCCATATGATTCAGCAATTCTACTTCTGGGTTTTTATCTGGAGAAAACAAAAACACTAATTTGAAAAAATATATGCACCCCTGTGTTCATTGCAGCATTATTTACAATAACCAAGATATGGCAGCAACTGACATGTGTATTGATAAAGGAATGAATAAAAAGGTGGTATTCTGGAATATTACTCAGCCATAAAAAGAATAAAATCTTGCCATGTGTGACAACATAGGTATACCTAGAGGATACTATGCTAAGTGAAGTAAGCCAGAGAGAGTAAAACAAATACTGTATGATTTCACTTATATGCAAAATGTAAAAACCAAATGGACAAAATAAAACACAAACAGACTCATAGATACAGAGAACAAACTGGTGGTTGCAGGAGGGGAGAGGGATGGGGGAACAGGTGAAATAAGTGAAGGGGATTAAGAGGTACAAACTTCCAATTGTAAAGTAAGTCAGAATGATGTAATGTACAGCATGGGGAATATGGTCAGTATATTGTAACAACTTTGTATGGTGACAGATGGTCTCTAGATTTATTGCGGTGATCATTTCATAATGTGTACAAATATCAAATCGCTATGTTGCACACCTGAAACTAATCTAATATTGTATGTCAATTATAATTCAATTTATAAAGATTTGATCCTATCACTGTGTGAGAATTGAACTAATTATAAGATAATGGTATGTATATACTTCCAGTAGTGTCTAGGAGAAGATAGTGGACTGGAACTTCTAAGGGATCATTCCTGTGACTTCTCTTTGAAAGTAGACAGTGCTAAGTCATTTACTGAAAAAGAAAGGCACCATCACTAACATGTAAAATTAAGGGATGAGCAACTTTTTTTTCTCTTCTTCTTACTTTATGTCCTTTCACTGTGACTGGATCTTTGGCAGGTATGAGGAGTGGAACTACAGGAAGAGCCTTTCATCCGAAGTCAATAGATGTGTTTCTTTTGCCAATAACAGGTGCCTTAACTCTCTGACCACCTGTGTCCTCATCAGTTACGAGAGGCAGTTGGGTACCATGATCTTTGAAGTCACTTTCTAGAAAATTCTGTGATGTTCTTACATTTTTAGAAATCATTGTGTGTAACCTAGTGACTTTCCCTTTTCCAGGGTCCTGGCTTAATGTAAACCCTATTTTCTTGTTCTCTTCTAGCACCTGTTTTCTGATTAGAGTCGAAATAAATGACATTCAGAACTTCCACTAAGGTACTGTAAGGTAAGATGTTTTTTTGAGTTGAGTTCTTTGCTTTAAAAAGGGGGCTTATGGCTTGATCTGTGAGCAGAGGTTAATGAAGAATAGGAATTTCTAGGTTGGTGTTTTTCAGTATAATTTATAATTGTTACTGTGTGCATCTTAATATAAATAAGTCATGCTCAACTTTTTGTGTCTCAATAAAGGTACTTTTTTTTAAAATAATTTGTTCATCAGATTCAAAATTACAATGAAGGAATTTGCTGAAATATGAAATAAGTTGATTTTATTTCAAAACGTATTGTATCTTAACTGTAGTAACGTGAGGGTTTTTTAAATAGTGCAAAATGTTTGACTTTTTAGCAAATATAGGACCTTATAGCTTGTCTAATTCATAGCTTAAATATTATCTTTTGATTATTTATATTGCCTTATTTGGAATCCTGTACAAAATCTGATTGTAAGTATAAAGAAAGAGCAACATTGTGAAAAAGCTCAATCCTTTTTAAATGTTATTGTTCATAATACTTTTTCTATTCAGCAGACAGTGCAGATAGCCTACCCAATATACATTCTCCCCTATTCCTTTCTTAAAAATTCCTGAAGTTTTGAAGGACAATAAGACTTCCCAGACTCCTTTGCTGCAGCCACATGACCCAGTTCTGGCTAATGAGTTCTGAGTGATGGGCCCTGGGGAGGGTTTCCCTTCCTGAATTAATTCCCTTCCTGAATTAAAAGAGCAGAGCTTCAAGAGGAGAATATTTTTGGAACATTTTCCTTTGTTATTGCCCCGTCTTTCTACCTGAAAAGTAGTTCTAAAATTTGTAGCTGCAGGGTCTTAATTTATGAAAGTGACTGAGTGATGACACAGAGAAGTCAGTGTCACTGGAAGAAGAATTTATTACTTGCATTTCCCGAGAGAAGGGGGCACTCCATGAAGGGCCATCTGAGGAAGACCAGGTCTAGTCAAGGGGCAGAAAACAGAGGAGAAAGTCTAGGTCAGTGTCTTTCTTGGGAGTTTCCTCAGGAAAGGAAAGGCAGGGCAGGGTAAACAGATTAGGATTGGCCAGTTAGAATAATGTCGGTGGGCTCTGCGCTGCAAGGGTGGTCTCTGGTTGCGTGGTACCTGGCAGGGTGTTGATTTAAGCAGGGGAAATATCGACTTGGTGTGTGAGTTAGATAAGAAGGTGGATGGGACTATAGACTCAGGATTGTTTGGTTTACATGCGAAAGATGTGCTCCAGGCCAAACCCTTTGCTATTTCTAAGAATTGGCTAATCTTGGGGCAGACAGTTTCTCCCTGGTCAGCAACTTTTAAGATGTCAAAACATCATAAAATACAGAAAATAGAAAACATGATTAATACAAAGCACAGCCCCCATCTTGTAATCACAAGGACAAAAGCCACAACCAGGGATATTGGAGCAGAAAGGTAAAAGGAGCTTGACACCTTGATGACACTCTTAAACTCTAGTGAAGGTACCATTACATTTCCTGTTGTAGGAGACAAATAAATCCCTTAGACAAACTTGTTAGGTCTTCTGATACTCGGAGCCAAATGCAGACTTAGCTGATTCTAGCATTCATATCTGGTCATGATGCTAGATGTATTTCTGTACCTTATTTAGTCTTCGCAGTAGTGCCATCCGGGTAAGTATTATGATCCCCATTTTACAGTGAGGAAACTGATGCTTTGAGATGTTAACAACTTTGTCCTATGATAGTAAGTGTCAAAGGCAAGGTTTGAACTTGGACCTGTCAGATGCCCTTCCCTGTACTCTGCTACGTCAGTGCTGGTCCTCACATTATGATGCCAGGAGCCTGTACTGTTGTTGTGGCATCATCAGTGCACTAATCCTTTGCATGTTCTTCAATAATACAGAAATTCCACTAGATTATCCATTTATAAAACTAAGTGAACTGGGGCTATTCCATATTTTTTTAAAAAAGGAAAGAGAAAACTCTGGTTTGGGGGAATCAGGATGAATTGAAATTGCCTATGAAAGCAGGTGAAAGAAATACTAATTCCAAGTTTTTTATTTTGCTTTTTTTTTTTTTCTGCGGCACGTGGGCCCCTCACCGCTGTGGTCTCTCCCGTTGCGGAGCACAGGCTCCGGACGCGCAGGCTCAGCAGCCACGGCTCACGGGCCCAGCCGCTCTGCGGCACGCGGGATCCTCCCGGACCGGGGCACGAACCCGCGTCCCCTGCATCGGCAGGTGGACCCCCAATCACTGCACCACCAGGGAAGCCGTTATTTTGCTTTTTGTTCTTTTGAAATAAAAGTTTAGGACTAATGGTCTAAATATGGCCACCAAAACTAAGCTTTTAAGCTACAGTCCTAATATTAAATACTTGCCTTCTAACAGTGTCCATTACTTCACTCAGTAGGCTCAGAAAAACATGCAGGAAAAAGATAAATTATATAATAAAATTCCTTTCCAAAGAAAGACATGCAAGATACTGAATAAGGTACTGAGCTGAGTCGGGGGAGGAGGTGCTGGATGATGGAAAAGTCCCTGGGCTGGAAACTAGGAGATGGGAAATGCAGGTGACAGCCAGCTCTTTGGAGGCTTAAAAAAGCTGTTTCACCTCTCTGGACCTTTGTTCTTTGTTTGTAAATGGAGGGTGTATGATATTTTGATCTTCTCTTAATATAAAATAATAACTTACCTTGTTGGATGTCCATTGCTAATGCAGGGAAATGCTGTGTCTACTAAAGTCAACTTTTTTCTTTTTGGCCATTAAACTAAAGAGTTATCAATTATTTTCCTTTTCCTGTCCTTTATTTCAAATACATCCTGAAATTCTTAATTTCTTTCTGTCTCTTCTGTTACAACCCTGCTCCAAGTCATCATTCTGTCTTTCTGGGACAACTGTGTAAGCTTCCTGGTGGTCTCCTGGCTTCTATTTTTGCCACACCAAAATCCCTTCTGTGTGCAAGACCAGTGTCTGGGGAACCTAAATCAGAGCTTGTTATTCTCCTGAGACCTGCTCAAAACCCTTCAACTCCTTTCTCTGCATTTAGAGTAGAACCCAAACACATGACCATGTCTTACCTATCTTATACAATCAGGCTTCTACTTGTGCCATTTCTCCCTGCCTCCTCAACACCAGTGGCCCTGTCTTTCATTCTCTTCCTTTGTGTTCTTGTCTCCCTAGGGCCCTGGCATGGCAGTCCCCTGGCTTGCAGGGCTCTGTCCCTGAAGTTTCCCATTCAGATCTCAGCTGCAAATCTTCCCTAACCACTCTCTCTAAATGAGCACTATCCGAAGTTTAATTCCTTTTAAAAACTAGAAGTTTTAGGGACTTCCCGGGTAGTCCAGTGGCTGAGACTTCGTGCTCCCAATGCAGCGGGCCCGGGTTCGATCCCTAGTCAGGGAACTAGATCATCCCGTATGCTGCAACAAAGATGCCGTGTGCCGCAACTAAGACCCGACGCAGCCAAATGAATAAATAAAATAAGTATTAAAAAAAAAAAACTTAGAAGTTTTATTTTTAAGGCATATTAAAATACCCCCGTATGGAAAAAGTACTTATTTGTATAGCTTAAGGGATTTAGGCAGGACATGAAGAATTCTGACATGTGTTTATGGTTTGTTGTATGGTCTAAGCTCCTTGAGGGCAGGGCCTCTCTGGTCTCTTTTCCTCACTGCCTGAACTGCAGTACCTATAAAGATGCCTGTTCCCTGCAAGAAGCTTAGTAAATATTTATTGAATGAATGTAGAGTCAAAAAATGCCTTAGGTAAAATATCCCAAAAGAAATTAAACAGTGCTTATAGATGTCCCCGATAGGTTTATTGCTCTAGACTGGAAAGAAAGGGGAAAATAAAGAAGAAGAAAAGATGAAAAAACAAATCTGGGAACAGGGACAGACAACAGTGCACACAGAAAATAGCAGTAAATCCTTGGGAGGGACCACTTTTGGTATTGTCACTAGTGGCATTTCTGATCTGTGGTGATGGGTGACAGAGCCCAGTTCTTTGGATCTTACATAGATTTATTAGTTAAGCCTGGCACATAGATGATTGGAAATGTTTGTTGAATGAAGGCCCAAAAGAATGAAATAATAAATTATCGAACTACTAAGAGCAAAGCTGCCTTTTTTTTTCCAGTGGCCAACATAATATTCCCTTGATGCCAATATTTAGTCCCTGTTAGTAAGACATTCCAAATACAGTGAGTGTGAAAAATGTTCCATGAAACTGAGTTCAATTACTGTGCTAGGCTTCTCCCTTAGAGAGCTTCAGAGTTAATTCCATCTTCCAAGTCAGTTGTCACAGGGACGATCCAGGATGGCACACCATGCAAATGTATTAAAATGCTGATGGGAAAATGGAAGCTCGAAAAATGTCTTATCTGTCAATTAAATGATGTAGCCTCGTGGTTAGATTACAGTAATTCGGGGGGTTTTTGTTTTCTGCCAATTGAGATTTGACAGCTGTTTATAAAATATTTACATTCTGATTTTAGTCACATTGACAGCACTTTTGGATCTTTGGAAGATGATAATTATATGTTAGGAAAATGTTTTTAAAAGTTTGAAGCTGATCTGTTGAGGGGGAAAATCTGTTTTAAAAATTGTACAAAGGAAGGAAATCCACTTTATAAAAGGATATACTGCTAATAAAAGTCCGAAGTAATAGACATTTGTGACCTGAAGACACAGCACATGTGATGGGAAGGAGTATCCTTCTCCACTCTGCCTGTTTTAGGTCCCTTAGCTTTTCTTAACTCTGTCTAGCTGGGTATATGCTTCTCACCTTTTTTCACTTAATTATGCACGTGTGATATTTGTGTGGTAGGTACTTGGGTAAATTAGATAGGATTTGGGAGCATCCATATGGAATTTCTTGAAAAAAATTTCAATACATATACTTTGTATTAAAAGAAGGGAAAATAACGAAACAGAAACAGACTCGTTGATGCAGAGAACAGATTTGTGGTTGCCAAGGGCCAGGGGGGTGGGGAAGAGATGGACTGGGAGTTTGGGATTAGCAGATGCAAACGATTATATAGAGGATGGATAAGCAACTGTAGAGCACAGGGAACTATATTCAATATCCTGTGATAAACCATAATGGAAAAGAATATGAAAAAGAATGTGTATATATGTATCACTGAATCACTTTGCTGTACAGCAGAAATGAACACAACATTGTAAATCAACTCTACTTCAATAAAATAAGTTTTAAAAAAAGAAGAAGAGAAAATAAAAAGTATTGGGAAGAAAACTAAGTATTGAATTTCCAAATAAAATATTTTCAACTGTTTTAATGAAAAGCATAAATTCACAAATAAGTTTTTCTTATGGGGTATTATGTTAGAAATGTTGACTTGTAATTTCCAATCAGTGGTCTCTCCAAAGTCTCGATAGCTGCTATTTGTGGGATGCTTTGTAAGAACAAGGAGATGATAAAAAGTTTAAAACCTATTTTATAGCCATTCAGAAGTTTCCTGGAATTGAAATTATACCTAGAGAATCTGATGACTATTACTTTCTTTCCTTGACAACTGTAATGTTGAAATTTCTTAGAATAAAGCAAGTGATTCTGGAATCCAACCTAACATTTTAGTATCAAATATTTAAAATTTTCGTAGAAAGCATATATTCTTTTGTAGCCGTCACCCTGCCCATAGCTTGGACCTCACTAGGTGTGTATATCAGCTCTAAATGGACAGAAGTGGGCTCAACCCTGTCTAAAGGGACCAGGAGCAAAAGTACAATTGGAGGCCCTGGACCCACCCTCCTTCCCACCCCTGGCTCTTTCCTGCTCCTCCAGGGCCTCATGTGGACACTCAGCCTGGAAGTCCAACCCACCCCTCCCCACTGTGTCACAGCTGTCTCTTGACCACCTGCTGGGTCCTGGATGCAGGGGAGGATGTATCTTGTGAAAACACCACTGTATACCCTAGAAATAAGCAGACTTGGGCCTGTGGGCAAGGGATTCTGGGGACCTGAGTATGAAGCCTGGTCTAAAAGGAACCCAGCTCCCCTTGGGCAAGTCCCTTGGAAAGGGTGAGGGTCAGAGCAGGTCCTCTGATGCGGTGCTTCTCAAATGCAAATGTGTGTACAGTCACCTGTTCAAATACAGATTCTGATTCATAAGGGCTAAGGTGGGCCTGTGCTTTTGCATTTCTGTGGCGCACCCAGCTGCTGCCGTCAGTGACTGCGCTCTGAGAAGCAAGACTGTAATGCACAGACCAAGGCAGGGGTCCCTTGCCTGGGTCTCCAGGAGGTACTGGACACAAGTACCAGCTTTAGGTAAAGACAAAGACGTGGGCCTGCCATGGAGAGCTGTTCCCTCCAGGAACCCCCGGCCTGGATCCTGTCCACCTGGTCCTCCTCCCTGTTCTGCCCCAAGCCCCTTGGCAACCTGTCCCTCCACTTCCTTCATCTGCTCACAGCCCCTGGTCCCTGAGGGGCGGCAGCTCACTCTCTGTTTGGACACTGAACTTGCCATCCGGGTGGCAGAGTCCACCTCCTCTGTGCTCAGAGCATCTCGGAGGAGCAGCAGGTACTGGGGGTCCCCATTATCCTTGCAGCCTGCGAGACCTGAGGCTCAGCACCAGACTCACTCAGCCATACCTGCCTCTGAGGATTGGGCCCCATTCCCAAAACCTGCTAGCCACACAGGGGTCTCAGGGCACCAGTGTGAATCTTATACACCAGGGTACTGCTGCCCAACGTGTGGAATGCCCCATGATTAGGTTTAAGAAGGCACTGTAAGTGAAGGTAGTAAATCTAATAGTTCTCTAGCGAGATTTTAATACATTACATGGAAATAGATGAAAAAGCAAATTCGTCTTCAGAAATGACCCAAGTGAAAGCAATCCATTTTTTAAAAAAATACTTAAATTCTCAGTGGAACATTTGAACTAAAAGGAAAAGAAAACCCAAATCAGGAACAAAATAAAGCAGAAAGTTACAGATCATATTTTTAAATAAAAGGAGCATTTGTTATGCTATACACAAAAGAAATAAAATGCAAAAAAAATCAAAATAAGTTGATCAAATGATCAAAATATATCACAGAGTAGCATTTAAGACACAGAACAAGAAAACCACAAAAATAGTATCAGAATATGGACATAAAAATAAAATAAATCTTAGGGGATAACTAAAAATTATAACGAGAGTAGCTGTAGAAAACTAGGAGTGATAGGTAAAGTAATAGAGATGATTTATTTCATAAAAATCCAAATTTGGAGTTCGTAGATGATACTTTTTAACTAAAAGAAGGTTTTAGACACAGTTCCGTAACATGGATAAATTAAATTACATTCTAAGAGAAATGAGGAAGCTCATAGGCTTACAGTGAAAATCATAGAAAAGAATGTGAAAATGGAGGCACAATCTTCACAGCACACAACATGCAGCATGCATGCAGGTATAAGAAGAAATAAATCCAAAGCACATATAAGAATGCCTTGAAAAAAAAAAGATCTCATAATGTGATAAAAGGCAAAAGTTGTGGAAGTGCTATATTTACATTCCAGCATATTATAGGGGGGAAAAAGAAAATTCAATTTACACAGTTTCTTATTATTCTGAGATTGCAAATTCTGTCCAGTTTCCTTTCAGCAAAATACTTATTCAATTCTTGCTGTATGTTCCTGAGATGAAATTTCAGATGATCTGTGCTAATGCTTTAATACACAGCTTCTCTCTTGAAGAGCTTGCAGTCCAGTTTTGATGACAGGGTACACACATTTTTTAGTAAGTGTTAAAATATAAGATGAGATTTAAATAATATGACCAAGTTGTTTAAATACCAAACAGATTATGACCCCATAGTTGTCATGGATTGTATCTTTAGCATGTTTATATTCTTGATACTTTTCACAGTGATAAACATATATAACTTTTGGAAAATGTTTATGATGTGTTGATGACCTGCCAAGGTAGAATAAAAGATAACATTTTTATATGGCTTCAAGGGCACGGAGACCCCTCCATAAGAAGAGGGTGACATATTATGAGGTTTCAGGAAAAGTAGGGTTTATATGGGCAGAAAAAAAAAACCCAACCCAGTAGGCATTGCAAAGGATCACAGGTATAGGGTAGAATGTTACAGCCTCAGGATTTGGCTTGTGTGGATGAGGGGTGGTGCTCTAAGAACAGGGCAAAGTGGGTAAGACCAAAAGGAGAATAATTATGTTTCTAAAGGAGCCTGGAATTTAATTTGAAAATAACAAAATACACTGAAAGAGTAGGAGCAGGGGAATAACATGAGGAAAATTAACTGGGCAACACTCTGTGGAAATAGATTGAAAGCAGGAAAATATATTGATAACTTTTTCAGGACAAAGGAGATTAGAGACAAAAGAGGAAACTGCCAGCAGGAAGAAAGAATAGATTCAAAAGACAGCATGAGAAAGTCTGGACCTTAGTCCTTCCTACATCCGTTTTGTGTTTGCTGCCTCTTGGGTCTTCACACTTTCTGGTTCTTTGGAAGATTTGCCTCTCATATGTAAATGGAAAATGGGCTCAAGTCGCAAAGGAAAAGCAAACAACACCCCTGCCTAGGTTTTCTTTTGATTTCTATGTCTCCCTCCTTCTCTTTCTCCCATCTTCCATGACCCTGTTCTTTCCTTCAGTTTCCTCATGTTCCCAGAACTCCTCAAACAGCTGCAGTTTGGCCTCTGATTCCACCACTTCACTGGAACTGCAGTTGCCAAAATGAGAAAGATCCCCTGGTTGATAAACCCCAAGAATTTTTGAGTCTTAACTTTCTTGACTGCTCTGCAAAATTTGTTACCAATGACCTTTTTGAAATTCCCTCTTTCCTTGTATTCCAAGGAACTTTCCTCTGCTTGAATCTCCTGGTACTCTTTTCCCCTCATTGTCTTTCTCTCTTTCTCCCGCCCTCTTTTCCTTCCTTTCTGTTTTTTTCTTCTGTCTATTGCTTAAGTACAAATCCCCTTCCCTGCCCCTGCCAGAATTCTGTTCAGAATTCTTTTCTGCCTAATTCACTTAACTTCCAGGCTTAAGCTATGACCTTTAGCCCAGTGACTCAGATCTCTGCCCCCAGCCTAGACATCTTTCCTTAGTCCACATCTGTGCATCCAGTTGGACCACTCTAGCTGGACTTTCACCCCAGACCCCCAATCACAATGGTGGAACTGAACTGCTCTGTTCCTCTTGCCCCTCCCCACTTCTCCATATCTCTGTCCTAGCCTTCTGTGCATCATACAGGAGCAACCCAGAAACTGAATACATCCCTTTACCTTTCTGAAATGAAAGTCTCATTATCATTCAAATTGAGCCTCTTCCTAGCTGTCTGACCTTCGGCATTACTTAACTTCTGTGTCTCTCAGTTTTCTTATTTATAAAATGGAAAAAAAAATAGCACTTGGCTCACAGGAGTGTTGTGAAGATAATAGATGGCACATTGTAAGCCCTCAGTAAATATTAACTGTTTTATTGTTTGAAGTAAGCAGACTCCCCATTGACTTGAAAAAAACAAAACTAGTTTTCTTAGCGTGTGATTTGGTTCTTGCCTAATTCTCGAGCTTTGTTTCCCACCATTTCCTAACTTCCACCCTGATTTCTACCCTTACAAAAAGATGCTCTAACAGGCCGTGCTCTGCCCCTCCCTCTCCCAAGCTCACTGCTGCCTCTTCCCGTTACTGGATCATGACTTAGCCATGATAATTTCCAGTGATCTTCAAAGTGTGTGTGGGTTATCTCTTCCTGCCCTCTTCTCCCCAAGTGTAAACTAGTTTTTCCTCCATGTGCTCCTTGAGAGCCATTATCTTAGAGATCATTCGTGCTGCGTTACCACTGTGTGTGCATCTCTGTGCTATCAGCTTCTTACTGGTAGAGGATGCACTATTTATCTTTAGGTAGGAGTGGTTTTGAGAGGAAGTGTAACCACAGGGCGTGGACAACAAAAGAGAATAAGCGGTAGCATGCACCAATTGTATACCTAGATGTGGCCCTGAATACAGCCAGCCGTCTTTCCTCCTCTGTTTGAGCCTGAGGTCGCTGAAAAGGGGGAAGTTTGAAGAGCAGAAAACAAAAGGCAACATGATGCTATCAAGGTAAATCTAAAACAAAGATGTTGAGGGGAAAAAATGGAAGCCAGTTGGTAGACTGTTCACAATGGATTAGAGATTCCGTGAGTCACAGTGGAAGGGACTCACACAGGGGCGGCTGGCAGGAGAGGAGAGCTCATGCTGACCTGGTGGTAAATCTGCATGAAATCTTCTAGAACAAGATTTCAGTCTCAAGAATGAGGAAAGGACGAGACTGATAACATAAATTTGTGATATATAGGAATTTGAGCTGTAACATTGGCATATACACACAGTTGTAGTGAGTCACAGTATTTTTTGTTATGAGATGTGTGTGTGTGTGTGTGGTGCCATATATAAAAGCATACTACCTATACATTTTAATATATTTTGATAATAAGAGTAGTACAGTGTTTATCATAGAAATATTGGCAGTCAGAGAAATATAAGTCTGATATGAAACCGTGGTGAGGAAATGGAGGTAGGTGGTATAGAAGACTTTGTAGGCAAGGTTGACCTTGAGAGGGGGCAGAAACGTCGTGCGGTAGTGGTGTGGTCCAGGTAGAAGACACGGGACCTGGGACCAAGTGAGGCTTTCCGAAGCTGGGAGACTGTATAGCCTGTTTGTAAAATGATGGAAATAATTGAGAAAGGAGGGATAAACTGACAGTGGATGGGAGCGGGGGGCACTTCAGGAGTAAAGACCTTGAGTGGGTGAGAACAGTGGGCCGGGTTGGCCCTGGATAGGTGCAGGGGCACGGATGCCAGTGGGTAGACAGATGATGATGGTCAGAAAAGGAAGCAAGTATCAAATTATTATTACTTGCCCTGTGCTCCTTTGAGTTCAAATAATGCACAGATTTAAACCTGTCCTTTGGACTGAGAAGGATGGCTCCGAAGAAAGTAAGCCGTGTGCACAGTGACTGACTTTAGGGGCTTTGTTTTTGGACAGAACTTTGTCTCCTGGCTCTGCCACTCTCCTTCAGCTGTGGGACCCTCATCAGGTTAGCTGATGGTGGGTAAGGGTCCAGGTTCCGGACTGGACTCCAATGCTGGGATCCTGGCTCCATCACCAACTGTCTGTGTCAACTTGGATCAAGCACTTGGCCCTTTCTGCCTGGGCGCTTCTTGTGTAAAAGTGGAGATTTAAGATGACCCTACCCATAGGCGAGATAAGTAATAGTGAGAACACTGTACATTTTGTAAAGCATATATATTTCTAGTCAATGTTAGTGATTATTATTTCACTCTCTAAGCTTTCATTTCCATCTGTAAAATGGGGTAGATAATAGACCTGCCACATGTGATTGTTGTGAGAGTAAAAGACATTACATACAAGGTTCTCAGCATTACAGCAAGTGAGTGTAAAGGGAAAAAAGAAGTGTGAGTGAGGGTCAGGGATGGCTCCACTGGACAGCCAGAGATTGGGAACTTTTGAATGAAGATTGGGAGAGAGAAGGTGACTTGTGATTTGTAGGCAAAGTTTTTAAAACTTCATTTGTAACAGAATGGAAGCCAGTCAAAGCCCGATGATGTGGCCAAGGACACAAAGCCTTTCCTTTGAAGCTGATAAATTTAATAAAAATTGATGCATTTTTCACTTCACTAAAGATGAGGGGAGACTGTGTGTGTGCATGGGCACATTTCAGAATGAATATCTGCAGAGGCTGAGTTAATGTAATGAGATTTTATATTGAGAAGTGACATTAATTACCATATTATATCAGAGCATCTGAACAAGTACACTAAAATAGTTAAAAATAAGTAAGCTAAATTTATTTAATTAAATTACTGTGTTTTGTAGCATCATGCACATAATATAAAAATAGTGTAATAAAATATATATACATTATGTTTTGATTTCCAAATGGAACACAGGGATCACGAGGGCAAATCTAGCATGGTGCCTGGTATACCATAGCTGCTGGACAGTGATGGGTGAATAAATGGGTGAATAAATCCCACATTTGCAACTCCTGTGACTTACATTGGATCTCTCCATCTTAGAAAAAAATAGCTAACACATTCTATTTGTTTCTTTACAAACAAGTGCAATACATAGTGATGCTTAATGATGGAAATCTAGATAATTAAGGACTTTTATATGAGTTGGTGTGTCAAGTCAAAGAACAAAGCAGGGCATTATGAAATACATGTAAGGTAAGTGTAGATAGGATTGTGTTCCAGACAAAATGATACCATAAGTATTATCTGAAATAATGCCTTTTGTGCTTCAAGATGAAAACATTCTTATGAGAAAACAAGGAAGGGAAGAGTTAAAGCTGGAAGCAATGGAGCGTAGCACAAGGAACAGTGAGGGGCATTCAGAGAAGCTTGAACGGTAGGCTTGGCTAAGACAGTCGGGATCCTCTCTCCTTCCCTCTTTCCCTGCCCCCAGCTAGTCCCCAGAATTGGAACATCAGTGACTTGAGTTGCTCACTCTAGCACTGTCTCAGGGGAGTATAAAGAAACTGGTACTTAAAGTGTGGTCTCTGGACCATCAGCCTCAGCATCATCTGGGAACTTCTTGCAAATGCAGAGTCTTAGCCCCCCTCTCAGCCCTACTGAATCGGAATCTGCAGTTAACAAGTTCTGCAGGTGATTCACATTAAATCACAGATTAAAATTAGAAAAGTACTGGTGTAGAGATGAGAAGTGTGGGCTTTAATGCAAATTGATCTGGATTCAAATCCCCATTCCACCATGGGCAAGCTAATTTTCCGATTTTGTTTCATCATCTGTACTCCGTAGTTATAGGTACCTCATAAATACTATTATGTAAGGTAAATGAGATAGCTCCATGTAAAGTGTTTATGTAGTGCCTTGGATGTTTAGTAAGCATCCAATAAATCTTAGGTATTTTTCATTATTTCCCTTCTGCTGAGCAAAGGAAATAATAGTGAGGAAGACTTCTCACTGTGACCTTTCCCTCTGCTTCCTCAATCTTATACTTCGCATACACTTGCAGTTAGATCTCATAACCTTCCTGAGTTTACTTCTGCCACTGGAAGTTTTTTTTCTGTTTACATTACTATGGACAAGTCACTTAACCTCTTTGAGCCTCGTTTTTCTCCTCAGTATTATGGGATGGTCACATCATCCCATCTCACAGACTTGTAAAAATCAAGTGAAGTGGTTCATAAGACAGCATTTCATTCATTGTGGAAATTAACACAACAGATTTCACAGAAGAATCATCTGAAGATGAGAGGGTAAATAACATAAGATGGTAAATTAGATCATTTATAATAATGATGGTTTCAGTGACTGATACGGCCATTCCCCCTTTGATAGGGAGAGAGAAGGTAGACTCTGGTTGCATATAGGGAGGAGAGGAAATTGGTTCCCTCTTCAGAGACAGAGGCCTCTGCATGTAGATCCCAGAAAGTCTATCGTTGAAAAATCATCTAGACTTAAAAGGGATAAGCGTTTTGCTCTTTGCCTACATAGCAGCAGAAAATGAGACGCATATACTTAAAGAGTAAGACAAAATTAAACAAGTAGGCATTGAGGAAAGTTTCTGAGGAGGATTAGAGGAAGGACTGCATCTGGTTGTATGTCAGCAGGGCTTCTGAGACAGAAGGTGTTTATGGCTGGCCTTGGGGGAGTAGACTCCTGAGAGGGAGTTGCAGTGCAGTCTTCTTGGAGGGAGTAGCATGAGGAAAAACAGAGCCAGAAAAGCCTGAAGCACATAAAGGAGGGATTTAAAAAAAAAAAAAAAAAAGTCTCCTTTGGAAACTCCAGATTACAGAGGGGTGGAAAGAAAAAATGAATGGTACGGGTAGGTGTGGGTCAGATTTTGAATGACCTTGTTTGCTCAATTCCTAATTTCTCGTTGATGGCTAGTCATTTATTATTTTGGAGGTGGGAATTGTCACGACCAGGGATGTGTCTCAGAACATTTATCTGGAAGCCAAGTGTGAGTTGCTTTAAATCAGGAATGAGTAGGGAGACTAACTCAGAGCAGATACTTTGTGGCCCAGGAAAAGTAATAAGACCCTGAGCTGAATTTGTAACGCTGGGAATGGAAAGGAAAGAACAGTTTGCAGCAAATGCCTTTCTAACAGGTTTAAGTTGACTCTTTCATGTCAGCAAGAAACCTCAATGTTAGAGGAAAATAAAAATGATTCACCTCATAGTGGGTGTTGCTCTTGCCAAGTTCCATCTCTCAGTATATTTTTTAAAGTTAGTGTGAGTAGATATGCAAATACACTAGTTATTTATTCTATTTTTATGTTCCTGTACAGGCAAAGAGAAAAAGGAAGAATTCTATTCGTGTGTCATACTCTGAGACTTATGGTAGTTTGCTAATAATAAGTTCTATTGTCTTGGTCTCAAAAGGCATTCAAGGGCTGAACCAAGTATAGTAAGGTCTCCCAGACCCCACTGATTACACAGCTGCAAAATTTGTAGCCGAAATGTCAGGCTGCCTTAGTATTTTTGCAGGCCAAAACGCCAAGCAAAGTCAAGTCAAATTGTTTCTTGTTTCTCTTGAAAATTTGCAGGATCTAACAATAGTGGTCAAGTCTGGCTCAGAAACTTTAGTCCCTTCTTTAACCTCCTGGATTGTTGGCTGAGCCTGGTTTTTTCCATCTGTTGAATGAGAGATAATCATACTTTCATCTATTCCTGCCTTTCTAAGAAAGGCTTTTTGAGCTCCTTGGTTTCAAGATATTTTCACAGAGTTGAAAATTAAATATACTTCAGATGTCCTCCCACACGTGGCTCTAGGCCAGTTTCACCCTTGGTGTAATTCTTTAGACTGCGGATTATCTGCCTTCATCTCACTTTACTCGCAGAGTTTGGTGCCTACCTGCCTTCTCATCTCTATAGTTCATTAACCTGCAAATCAGGCATGATATTAGTGTCATCTTGAAACATCTTCTCTGTATAAACAGTGTTTCTAAAGGCTTCCCGAGTAATATGAAATGAAACAATCGACTAGATGCCATCCCTTTTTTTGTAAAAATAAGTATTAAGAAAATGTAAAGAAAAAGAACTGACATATAAATATATCAGTATTGGGATTATAAGTGATTTTTAAAACTTTAATAATTTCTTCTTTTCAGATTCTCCATAATGAACAAATATTACTTACATGAGTTAAAAAAAAACTATTACTAAAGTACTTTTTTCTAGCTGTAGTCATCATACTTCATTTTTATAACTTCTGTGTTTTATTTCTAAAAGACGTATCCTTGAAATGTTCTGATGATTTTGTACATCAAAGAGTTATTTTTTTCTATAGCAATGGTTCTCAAATTTTAGGATTTCAAAATAGCTTAGGAGGCCAAGAGAGAATTATGAATTTGGGGTTTTGAAAATGGGGATCACTTAAAGCAACTAATCTTTGCTGACAACATTTTTAGGGAAGGATATTATAATACTATGCTTTTTATATAATATACTTTTTATAATATAAAGGATTTAGTCTAAGAATAAAAAAGGGCCTTTCACAAGAAAGGCCATAGGTATATTTGCAGCAACATTTATGCATGATATATTTATATATGTATATACTATTTCAAATTCATTAAACTTCTATTTAATGACATATACTGAATAAATTATTTTGGAAACAACCATTTTACAGTGGAACATGAAGAGGAGCTGGAATACCTAAAATGTCTCAATGTTCTTTCTGTAATTTTATTGCCATTATAAAATTACCCAGCTTTACACAGGATATTGAGAAAATGGAAACAATAGTCTTTAATACTATTGCACTCAATTTGGAATGTTTCCAGTAAATTGAGAGAAACCAAGGTAGAACACCACCCTGCCAAAATTTTTCCACTGCAGAACCTGGTATTAAGGACTGACCTGACTGGCTAACAAGGTGGGCTCAGCAGTTATGGGCCCTGATGATTCAACACACAAAGGTCAGCAGCTTATGTGAACTATTCATCAAGATTGCTACCAGAATAGGCGTTTGAGACTCCCTTTTCTTCTTTAATTCCCTATTATACTATGATACTTTTTTCTCCATCAGAAATCTATATTAGGTACTAAATCTCATGATAAAACCAATTTTTAACTCCTGTTTGATTCTGTGATTTGAAGTTTGGACAGGTAAGTCACTGGACCTCAGAAAATGTTCACAGTGGTAGGTTGCCTTTTAAAATAAAGCAAAATCTCATGAAAAATCTCATCTGTCTCCACTGCCCTTGGTTGCTTTGTGGGCTTCATATGTCCTTTAAATAACTAACATGTCCATATTCTTCCTCCTACATTCCTTGGAGAGAAATTGCAAGGTTTATCTTCTTACTCTGACAGCTTTGTTGTTACATCCTTACTGAAAAATTGAGAACAATGGAGTATATTTTATTGGGGTTATCTTAAGTGGTCTAGTATGTGTCTCTTTGTTAATTTCAATTTGCAGTTATTAATATGCTCTGTTTATGGGTCTCTCTAATAAGGAAAAGTTCCCAGATTATGAGTTAAATATCTAAAAGAGCTGAGACCAGCTATTGAGGTCTACTCTTTTATTCTGATGAGTGATTCTCTTTGGATTTCAAACAGTGAGATGAGTGTATTGTTATCAAATAAATCTGTAGCTTTACCATGGGCTTCCTCTGTGTGATTCACTATACAATTCTAATGTCATTTGTACTGATTTACAAATAGGTTTTATTTTTCATACTAACTAGTAGGTTGAATATGGGTCTTGTGTTGAAAGGCATCCTGAGGCTTCCTTGGGCTCGACAGAAGGAATGTCAAGATTGATTCATGATATCTATAAAACGACAAGAGCAACGAGTTGCAGCCTGAGCGCCAGAGGGTTGCCACCCCTAATCTGAGATAACATGTTTAAGCTGTACTCTGTAATGTAACATTTATTTATGTTGTTCTCCAAGATCTTTCCATAAATCCAGACTTTCAATTTCATTATGTTTGCTTAGAATGCCTGGTATATTAGGATCCAATACATAATAATAATTGTTTGATTAATGGATATGAAAATTATCAACTATTTTGGCACCTAGAAGTTGCCAAGTTGTAAAAAGTATCTGTGCATCCTCTTGGCTTCTTCAAAATAATTTTACTGATTTTGATTTTCAGTAAGTATACTTATTCCGTATCCACTGTGTGAAAACACTAGTCCAGTCAAAGTTCTTTATTCTCCATGGCTGTTTTTCCTTCTGCTCCAGGCTTTCATACCTGCACAGGTATGAGTGTCTTTATCTTCTGTTTCAAACTGTCTGCTTTTGTGCCTGTCCTCTGCTCCTTATGTCTCTGGGGAGAAGGGGCTTTTCCCCTTCACCTCTGAGTAAGCCTCTGCCCTGCCATTATCCTCTGTCCCTCCTGGGATCTTGTAGCTCAGCTCAGTTGTTCCCAAGATTTCTAATAACTGCCCTATTGTCCTCTTGCCTGGAGCCTTCCCCTCTCCATAAAAGATGTACTCGTCTCTGCTATTTCAATATAAGCTGCACTTCATCTTGCTCTCTCTGTCTCTCGCCTCCAGCTTCCATCCCCTTTTCCCCCTCTGACAGGTGCCTTTCTAGCCTCTAGACCTTCTTTCTCCTAAGAAACTTGATATGATGATGGAAATGTTCTACATCTCTGTAGTTCAGTGAAGTAGCCACTAGGCTCTTGTGGTTATTGAACACTTGAAATGTAACTAGCGTGACTTGAAGAAATTATTTTTTTTCTTTGCATTTAATTTAAATTTAAACCATTCCCATATGGAAAATGGCTACAATAGTAGGCAATGGGTCAACCTTCTCACCCACAGAACACCGAAAATTATTTGAATCTATCTTCTCAGTTCTCCAAGGATAACCAGTACTATTCCAAGATACGTAAGAAGAGAAGTTAAGTCATTACATACAGTAGATGCTTGACAGCATTAGAACTTTCTGCTTTCTGCTTAGGTAACTGAAGTCTTTCTTTCCTGCCCATTGAAAGGGGAAGTTTAAATATCTGTCATTTGCGAAGGTCCCCAGCATGTCTAAAAGGCAGTCAGTGTACGTTTCTCATTCGCACATCCTAACTCTCTACTTTAATCAAATTGATCACTGTCCTCCAGATGCTCCTTTTACTTCTACTTCTCAGCCCAGTATTATGCTATATCCTCAACCACTTACATCCTTCTTCCTCTCTCCACTTACCAAACTATATACTTTCTTCAAGGCTCACATCTTGGCTTTTCTCAGAAGCTTGCACAGACCAAATTAAGCCTATGAAAAGTGGAATACTCCAGTCTTTAAAAAATATTTATCGAAGTTTTACTATATTCTAGGCAAAGATAAGAGTGGTTAATAATAAGAGATTAATATTTGTTGAAATCTTAAGTGCCAGATCCTCTTCTTAGCTTTGTGTGCATGATTCATTTACTTCTCATAGTACACAGTGTGATAGATATTAATATTATATGAATTTTACACATGAGGAGACTGAGGCATCCAAAAGTACCATGCTCAGTCTCCTGGTCAGTAATTGACAGTAAGGTCCTGCTCTTATAGATTTTCTATCAGGGCACTTGCCAGTTCTTCATGTTCCTCAACAGTACTAATGGATTTCTAGTTCTGTTCTGTTTTACCCTTTGGTTACTAAGCATCTCACAGATGCAGACCTTTCCTTCCCAGTAACATTCTAAACTCCTAATATAGGGACCAAGCTGTTTGTTCCTTTGTGTCCAGCAAGAACCTAACATCACATTTTAGGCAATAGTTTCCACACTGCAGATATGACTCACTCATAGGTTCTGAAATCAGTTTACTGTTTGCCTACTTCACAGCCAGACTATTTTAATGAAATAGAATGCAGTAATATCAAACTGTGTACATCCATACAATGGAATGTTATTCAGCAATGAAGAGAATGAGCTCTCTAAGACATGGAGGAACCTCAAATGCATAGTGCTATGTGGAAGAAGCCAGTAAAAAAGCTCCGTGCTGTGGGATTCCAATTATATGACTTTCTGGAAACAGTAAAACTGTGGAGACAGTAAAAAGGTCAGCGGTTGCCAAGGGTTGAGGGAGAGGGAAGGAGTGAGTGATGAATAGATAGAGCCCTGGGTGGAGGTGGTTTAGGGCAGTGAAACTCTTCTGTAGGATACTGTCATGGTGGACACATGCCATTATACATTGTCAAAACCCATTGAATGGACAACACAAAGAGTGAACCCTAATGTACACTATGGACTTTAGTTAATAAATATGTATAAATATGTGTTTATTAATTGTAACAAATATACCACAATAATGCAAGATGTTAGCTATAAGGAAAACTGGAGGCTGGGGGGAGTGATGAGAGGGATATATGGGAATTCTCTGTGGTTTCTGTTCAGTTTTTCTTTAATCCTAAAACTACCCTAAAGAATAAAGTTTATTAATGAAAAAAGTGGAACAAAATATCTAAGAACACCATGCACTGTGAGAATAAATGTTGTTACAGGAAACATTTGTTGCAGTTTTAGATCCTCATTTGTATACACAGGTACATGGGTACACTTGGTTGCAATGTAAAAAAGTACGTATCTGATTGCCGGTAAGAAGTCAAAAAAGGTTGAAGGTCACTGTTTCAGAGATTATTGTAAATACAAAACAACCACTTGCCAGCTGATTGAAAGCCATCTTAGAATTCTGGTAATGACTGTAAGCTTGCCTCACGTAAGTAGGAACAGTCTTTCATCCAGACTTCAGTAGGTATGAAATGTCACCGGTGTAATGTATCTGTTTTCTAAAATGATTATACATGATAGTTATAGGATGCTATATGAAAGCCTTTAACCATGTGATATAACAGAATTAACCCAAAAGGTATAGATGACAAAATGACTCTTGTCTGAACATTTTTCAGCCTTCCTGACTGGATGTGGTAGCTACCTATTCAGGTTTTAGTAAGATATTGGGAGTATCTTGATTTTTTTAAGTTGAGGTATAGTTGATTTACAATGTTGTATTAGTTTCTGGTGTACAGCAAAGTTATTCAGATATATATATATATGTGTGTGTGTGTGTGTGTGTGTGTGTTCTTTTTCAGATTCTTTCCCTTATAGTTTATTACAAGATATTGAAAGTTGTTCCCTGTGTTCTACAGTCGGACCTTGTTGTTTATCTATTTTGTGTGTAGTAGTTCTGCTAATCCCAAATTCCTAATTTATCCCTTCCCCACTTTCCCCTTTGATAGCCATAAATTTGTTTTCTATGTTTGTGAGTCTGTTTTTCTTTTGTACATAAGTTCATTTGTATCATATTTTAGATTTCATACATAAGTGATACCATATATTTGTCTTTCTCTTGTCTGACTTACTTCACTTAGTATGATAATCTCTAGGTCCATCTATGTTGCTGCAAACGGCATGATTTCATTCTTTTTTTATGGCTGAGTAATAGTCCATTATATATATATGTGGTATGTATGTGTGTATATATATATATATATATGCCACATCTTCTTTATCTATTCATCTGTTGATGGACATTTTGGTTGCTTCCATGCCTTGGCTATTGTGAATAGTTCTGCTATGAACATTGGGGTGCATGTATCTTTTCAAATTAGAGTTTTCTCTGGATATATGCCCAGGAATTGGATTGAAGGATCATATGGTAACTCTATTTTCAGTTTTTTGGGATTTTTGTTTGTTTGTTTGTTTTTTGCGGTACACGGGCCTCTCACTGTTGTGGCCTCTCCCGTTGTGGAGCACAGGCTCCGGACACGCAGGCTCAGTGGCCACGGCTCACGGGCCCAGCCACTCTGCGGCATGTGGGATCTTCCCGGACCGGGGCATGAACCCATGTCCCCTGCATCGGCAGGCGGACTCTCAACCACTGCACCACCAGGGAAGCCCAATTTTCAGTTTTTTAAGGAACCTGCATACTGTTTTCCTTAGCGGCTGCACCAATTTACATTCCCACTGACAGCGTAGGAGGGTTCTTGTTTCTCCACACCTTCTCCAGCATGTATTATTTGCAGATCTTTTGATGATGGCAATTCTGACTGGTGTAAGGTGATACCTCATAGTTTTGATTTGCATTTCTCTAATAATTAGCAATGTTGAGCATCTTTTCATGTGCCTGTTGGCCATCTGTATGTCTTTGGAAAAATTTCTGTTTTGATCTTCTGCCCATTTTTTGATTGGGTTGTTTGTTTTTGTTGTTATTGAGCTGTATGAGCTGTTTGTATATTTTGGAAGTTAAGCCCTTGCCAGTTGCATCGTTTGCAAATCTTTTCTCCCAGTCTGTATGTTGTCTTTTCTTGATTTTTCTTTTTAATACAGCAGAACTGATTTATAGCCTCAAAACAATATCAGGCCTAGTTTTTAGGAAATATCTGAAGTAACCCATGAGCATAGAGACCGTATTTATTTGGTTCCTACTGTTGTCCCCTAAGCTTGCTCAGAATAGGTGCCCAATAAATACAAGTCGATTTTAGACTGACTAAAGTTAGCAATTTTATGTAATTGTTAAAAAAGGATAGGAGTGTTTATTTGGTGATTTTGTTTTTGTTACAGGTTGGTTAGTTTTCATCCTTCTTTTCTTTCTTTTGGGGTTTTTTGGTGTTCTTTCATTTTTTCTAAATATCTCACATGGATTCCCATGTCTGGGAAACAGGAGGTCTTAGTTTGGTAGCCAGTGCAGTCCTGGTGCTGGGGCAGCTCTGAGTTGGAGCTGAGAGGGGCTGCTGTCCTGTCTGCTCTGCTTCCTCAAGCTTTTCAATCTCACCTCTTTTGTTCCTTCTTTTTCTTATCCCCTCTTTCAATACAGATCACCCTGAGAGCTTTGCCTTTTATGTCAGCAAACTTACAAGAATATCAGAAGAATTAACACAAGGAATTTTGTCAACAGTTTGCTGAACTCCCAGATCCCATTTACTTCACATTTCTTTTTCTTACTTTTCTTTCCCTTGCTGCCCATCTCAAGAGAGTGAAACATGAATGCTTCCCTGTTGCAAATATACTGGAAGGTGATCTCATCACATATGAGTGCTATAATGGCCAGTGGAATGGAATCATAGGAGAAAGGAAGAATATACAGTAGTAAATTAATTTCTAGTTTATGGCCTAATTATCTTTAGTCCGATTTATATTCTTAAGGAGGAATAAATAAAACCAAAGTCGTTCATATTAGGTTTCCAATGCAATAAAAAGCTAGTCTTATATCTGGGACAGGAGTTAAGCAATGCCAGTTTACTCTTATATTTTGTACAATGTCAATCAAAATACATTTATTTTGCAGTTTGTTCATTATAGTCAGTCCTTACCAGTAGAAGACTCTTTCAGTATTTCTTTGGAGACTTTTTGTAAAAATACAGATCCTTGTTCCCAGTCTCAGGCCTCTAGAATTAGAATCTCTGGAGATGTACCAGAAATCTTTCCCTCTAAAGAAGCCTCTGGGGAATTTCGATGAGTTCATCAGCTTAGGGAACCAGTGGGATAAAATCTTGGTACAATCTTGGATGGTAGGTGAAAGTCAATTACATATCAGAACAATTTTCTAATATATATACATGAAACACTTATAAAAATAACGGTGTTCTATTTCTTCTTAGTCATGAAACCAAGTTTCACAAACGTGATCCTCAGATTTATCCTCTGGGTCTTACTTGTGGTCCCCATAAAGTATTGAAAGCTACCAAAATCCTAATGTCATCTCCACTTAAAAAAAACTTTTATGGCATCAGAAAGCAATAGATAAGCATTCAATTATCTAAGAACCCTCTTTGCCTGTAAATACTTAAGAGTCCTTTCTTTTCGAGCATAAAACAGTATCTTCACTTAAATTGTTCTATTCAGTCCAGCTCTATTAGTTCATGTACACAGCCAGGGAAGGAAAATAGCTGTTATTCCATGTTTGGTTTATCACTGATTCAACAGTATCAAAAGCGTTTTTCAAATTCCTCCTTGTGTGTGGCCCCATTCTTTGTGCCCTGCAGTGAAAGTTGCAAGCACACTGGTCTTGCTTCCTTTGAACTAATGGGGCCTTCTATATATATCCAAAATACTTTCCAAACATTTTCACTTTTTATTCTGTGACATAGAGAACACAATTACCCTTGTTCCTTTGGTGGAGGGGCCTGTACCGTGTAGAAAGTTTATTCTGTTCGCCACACCTCTTATCTTCAGAATCTTGCCTTGTGAATTCTGAGCTCTTTTTCTTCCTCAGTCTCCCATGGGGACTGGGCTGCGAGTTCCCTTCAGGCCACACCAGGCATCTTGTCCAGACCCCTCATTGCCACCCTCTCTGATGCTCCAGCCTCTCTCACCCCTTCCTCTGGACTTGCCCCGTCACCCTCCTTGAAGCCCTCCTCTTCTCATGTTTCAGTGTCACAGGATATTATTGGGCAAAGCCACAAGGCATGTAGATGAGGCTCATTGTAACTGTGGCTCTTCCTGCCTCCTCAGCACGCTTCCGGTCAGCCTTCACCATGGCTTAGTCCACTCTTCAGAGTGGCTTTGCCAAAAGTTCCCCTTCAATTTCCACCCCTAATTCTATACACTGCCCTTCTGACCAAAGCTCTCTTAGAATACCCCCCCTTGGGCTTCCCTGGTGGCGCGGTGGTTGAGAGTCCGCCTGCCGTTGCAGGGGACATGGGTTCGTGCCCCGGTCCAGGAGGATCCCACATGCCGCGGAGCGGCTGGGCCCGTGAGCCATGGCCGCTGGGCCTGCGCGTCTGGAGCCTGTGCTCCGCAACGGGAGAGGCCACAACAGTGAGAGGCCCACGTACCACCAAAAAAAAAAATAATAATAATAATAATAATACCCCCATGACCTGCTTCTCTGAGAAACCTAGCGCCCACACATCTTTCCTCCAGTCTCTTCAACACATCTGTCCTTATTCTGCCCCTTTCTCTGTCTCTGAAGAGGAAATGTCCCTTCAACTAAGACATTCACGTTTCTACCTGGACTGTCATCCTCTCTCTGGTCTCTAACATCTGCCCTTTCTGCCTATTTCCTGACTTCGAATCCTGGAGTTTTAAACATTAAAACTCAATTTTTTTCTTACCATGAGAAAAAGAGTGAATAACTACGTATGATGACAGATGTTAACTGGACTTATTGTGGTCATCATTTTGCAGTGTTTACAAATATCGAATCGTTATGCCCTTGAAACTCATATAACATTATATGTCAATTGTACCTCAATAAAATTTTTTAATTAAAATTTTTTTCTTGGGAATTCCCTGTCGGTCCGGTGGTTAGGACTCTGCACTTTCACCACCGAGGGCACAGGTTCAGTCCCTGGTCTGGGAACTAAGATCCCACAAGCCACGTGACATGGCCAAAAAAAAGTGTTTTGAATGTAAAATATTTCTTGACCTCACCTCCCAGCCTCCTTTTACTCCTTCGGAAAGATTCCAGTGTCTGCTGTGTGCCTGGCGCTGTATCCTCCAGCTCGCACGCATTTTCCTGCTTCACCTTCACTGCCAGATTCATCAGCGTTGTCTGCCCTGCCTTCCCCTCCCCTCTCATCTTTAATTCACTGTCATTTAGTGTCCCCACTTTAATTATCCTGAAACATTGGTCTTAAAGGTTATCAGTGAACCCTTCTTTTTCCTAACCTGACCTTTTTTTTTTTTTTTCCAGTTTTTCTACCTGAAAACTTCTTAGAATTTGAGGCGGTTTTGTGACATTGCAGTCAGTATCTTAGCATCCTTGGGTTCTTCTGCTTTCTCTTGCCGGTCTCTAGGTTTGGACTGGATTCTTCTTTTCCACCTCCTGCCTCCTGAAATAGTGATTCCCTAAAACTGAGTCTTCCTGTACTCTTTTACACTCTCTTTGCTTCCTTTTCTACATCTCTCAAGTCACTCTCCCAGCTGTTAACGCAGGTAGGTCATCTTCATGTTTAATCTTTAAACTCTCTCTCCAAAGCTTAATTTCTGTGTTACTAGTCGTTTGTATTGCTGAATGAGTCCCCCTCACCCCAGACTCAGCATCTCGAAAACACAGATCTATTTACTATCTTTCCTGAAATACACACACACACACACACACACACACACACACACACACACATATACACACCCCTTTCCCTTTTTATCTCAAAGGAAGTACTGTTCTTCTGGATCCTTGACCATGTAAAAATATGTGAATAATCACCTTTTTCTTTTGTATCCAGTCTGTTGAGAATTTGTCTTGTTGGGTGTCAGCAGGTTGACAGTGACTGATAGTGAACTGATAGGCTAAGAATGCCTGGGCCTGTATTATTACTTGTATTGGGCCACCACAGACATTTCCCCAGCTAGAGCCAGAGTTGTGGCTTGACCAGCCCTTGTGGTTCCTATTATTGCAAGATGCACCGTAGCAAAAACCATTAGGGAACTTGGAAGAACAAAATTTATTACTCACAGGTCCTGGAGGGTACATGGCACTCCTGAGAACCAGACAGCAAGGTCAAGGGTAGAGAGAGGGGGAGGGCATGTAGACCCGAGACTCTGTCTTTATTGGCATCTAAGGGTGGGGTCACTAGGGTTTCTCAGGTTCACTGTTTCTTGGCAAATTTAAGACATAAGAGCAGGAATTAGGGTGCAGGAAGGGAAAAGCAGGGTCACTCCAGTAGGTTGTTATCTAGGTCACCCAGTTCTTTCTACGAGGGGAACTTCGTGCACGGGACAGCACGGTTTCTTATCTAGTGGCTTTATTAGTGGCTGTGTCACACAGCTGGCAGTATGTTTATTGAGACTTTGAAATGGGTGCCTTGGCAATCAAAAGCTTAATGTCAGGAACTTACATTACAGTCAGAAAGCTCAAAGTCAGGCACTTACACTCAGAACTCTGGTGACACATTTTCTTTGGCACCTGTCCCTTATGCCACCCCACCTGAACATCCTTCTCTGTTTCTCTGTGCCTGGTACATTGCAGTCATCTCCCAGGATCTATCAGGACCTAGTCTTTTCTTATGATTCCCCCCATGACTGCGCCCCACGATCTCTCTATTTCAGTGCTCTCAGTTACAGGGTGATTATCATTTAACTTCTGAGCAGGTCTTCAGTGTGAATTTAAACCGTAAAAATATAAAGTTCCATTGCAGGAAGGGGGACCCCTTCCAGGGCCTGAGAGTGAACTCGTGTCTAACACTTGGAAATGAATTGTCTGAGGAGACACACATACTGACAAAGCAAAAGATGTTGTTAGAAAGGGATGCCTGGGCAGAGAACAGTAGGGGAAGAGAACCCTCGTGGCTCCCAGTCTCAGGTTTTCTGGTAATGGGGTGAGTTTCTGGGTTGCCTCTGGCCAATCACCTTGCTTGACCCATGCTGGGTCTGACTCAGGCTCCTTCCTGGTGGCACGTGCATCTCTCAGCCAAGGTGGATTCCGGCGTGAGGGCTTCTGGGAGGTTGGCAGGGCATGTCGTCGGTCCCCTCCCTCCTCCTTTCAGCCCCTCCCGAATTCTTCCAGTTAGTTTTTCCCAGAGGCAGTGGGATCTCCTGTTGTAAGACAACTCAGGCAGGCAGTTATCCTCATTCCTGGCTAAGGCAGGTGGTTTCGCTCAACAGTTCCCTAAGAGTTCCATGAAGAATCTGAAGCCCAAAGGGGAGAAGTAACTTTCTCAAGGAAATATTCCTTCATTTTCTCCTTCCGCAAGTGCCACCTCCTATAAATACAGGGACAGGCACTCGTGGAGCCCCCTGACATGTTCTCTACTGCTGCCTCCCGACCTTTTCCTGTATCTCTCTGTGTCTGAATCCCCTTGTCTTCAGTGTGTTCCTGTCAAAACCTGACCCCACTCCACAGGTTCTAGCACAAATCGACTTCTTCTTTGTCCTCTTTCACTGTCTTCCAGGGCCTGAGGGACACCAAACTCATCCTTCTTTGTGCTCTTGTGGCTTTACAACCCTGTGATGACCCCTGTTGTCTTTCTCATACAGCTTTTTTTTTTTTTTTTTTTTTTTTTTTTTTTTTTTTTTTTTTTTTTTTTTTTTTTGCGGTATGCAGGCCTCTCACTGTTGTGGCCTCTCCCGTTGCGGAGCACAGGCTCCGGACGCGCAGGCTCAGCGGCCATGGCTCACGGGCCCAGCCGCTCCGCGGCATATGGGATCCTCCCGGACCGGGGCACGAACCCGTATCCCCTGCATCGGCAGGCGGACTCTCAACCACTGCGCCACCAGGGAGGCCCTCTCATACAGCTTTAAGCCGTATGCCATCAGTGTTTTGTGTTGAATCACTTTGAAATTCAGCAATGTGTGCAGACTCTAAGCACTTAATTTTATCAGGAATTTACTACTATTTAGAAATGTTCCTTAGTCATCACTTAAGGTCGATATGCTTTTAAAATTTGATTTGGCCTCTCGTTCCTTAGCCTCTTGCCCAGTGTCCAGTGAGCATAGCTTCTAGATCTCTTTGATGTAAAAACCACCTCTAGTGTGTCAGTCTTCTACTCAAAACATTTCAGTGACTGTGCTGCTCTCAGGCTAAACTACAAGTTCCTGAGGACCAGCGTTCAAGGCTTTCCCAGGTCGGGCTCCAACCTGATTTCCTCTATCTCAGCTCAGTGTCATTCTCCCTTGGTCCCATGGTGTGTCAACTCTCTTCTTGATTCTTAGCCTTTGTTTTTATTGTCCCCCATCCCTGAAGCACCTCCCTCCTGTTATTTTATGAGTTGTACTCATAATTTGAGATCTGGCTTATCTCCCACAAAGCATTTCCTTCTTTCTCAGTTTATCCTTTGTGAATCTGTGCTTTTCCCATGACGCTATAGTCCTCACTGCCAATAACACGGGCAACACATTAGATAGAGAGATAGATAGGTAGGTACGTAGGTAGATAGATAGATGGATAGATGGATAGATGGATGGGTGGATGGATAGATAGATGAATGGATGAATACATAGATGGATAGATTCACATTATATACATAATATACACATATATATAACTTTTTATCATGTTACTTATGACGTGATTATCTTTTTGCCTAAAAGATAAAATGAACTTCCCAAAGGCAAGGAAGATAATTACACTTCTCTACATCCCACAAAGACACTAGTATATCATGCTTTCTACCTGTGCATTTCTTTGGAATAATTAAATGTAGAACATCTTGGTAAAGAGACAGGGGTAATATGTCCCTATCCTAGGAATTTTTCTATATCCCTTGTTCTATAGTCAGACTCTTTTTAAAATTTTTGTTATTTAAGTTTGCTCCTAAGGTGAAACGTTTTACGAGAAGATATACTTAGAAAAGGAATGTGTCTAAAGGAAAATGAGAGCTCTATGATAACAGGATTGTGTGTAGCCCCTGCACAGCTTCCACTCTTAAACATCCTGTGCCTTATTGTTCTAGTTTAACGTTAAGAAGAATTCTCAGTTTGTCCATAATGGGTTAGGTTCTGGAGAACAAAGTTCTAATTTAGCACATCAGAGTGTGATTGCAGCACTTATGTTCTTTTTTGGTAATTAGTACATGTTTTTTGTCCACTCTTGCTCATTAGAAAAAACAGTTTGGGGTCTTATACACAGAAAGAATGGGTAGTTCTAGAGATAATAGGATCAGGGAGAAAACACCGTTTTCTATTTTATACATCACTAAGAAACTGAAAGGGACATTAATGTCTCTAAAGACCATCCCTGCCTCCATAGTTGAACACTGCCATCTATTCAATATATCATTAATCAGTCTATTTTGACTGACTTCATTCTGAGCTTCAATCTCACTGGAAAATCTATAAAATGATTTATAAAATCTGTAAAAATAATGTCAGCATGGAGTCTGTGCACACTCTGTGTTAGCCAGAACCGGGCTCAGCCCTTCCAGACCAGAGCCCTACTCATGTGACTGGGAGCCTGGAGCCAGCTTTGCCTGAAGTTAGCAAGACTCCGAATGCCTTAAAAGGGAAAGGTAGGATGAAAATAATTGAGTCCAGTTTTCTTTCCCTTTTAAATTTTTCATACTCTTTCTTTGTGTTCACTGTGTTGAATTGGTTTCCTTGTTCCATTTGTTTCAATCATCACGTTAAGCAGACTGTCATCCAGTTTTACTTAACAAAGTGGTATTTCTCTGCATCTTGCTGTTTCATTTGTTCCTGAAAGGGCCTCTCTTCTGCAGGTAGGCTTACTGAAATTCGTGATTGTCGAATATAAAGGACTGAGAGGTTTAATTAATTTTCTCTCAAATTATTCAGGTCTTGACTTATTCATGTCACACAAGTGGATTCTGTGAAAATTGCTGTTGACTAAGAGATAAAAGGAGAAAAGTAGAGGATGAAATGGAAAATGTAACAAAGATGCAGAAAGATGGTACACAGAATCAGGAGATAAGGCTGTGGAGAGGAAGTAGTTAAGGCAGACGTCTACCGCTAACTAATATATTAATATCTTAATTAAAGAAACGCAATCCACTAGATGTTTAAAACATTTTAAATAAAAAATTGCAGACATATTCAAAAGTAGACAGAATAATGTAATCAACCCCCTGTGCTGGCCACCTGCCTTCAGTAAGTAGCAGTACATGGCCAGCTTATTTCTTTTCTGTGGCACCCTTTTCCCACAAACCCTGGATTCCTTTAAAACAAATATAAGACCTGTGTATTTCCTATTGTACCTAAATTAATATTTTAATATTAAAAATTACTTAAAACTATTTTAAGAGATCAGTTCTGATATTATAAAAGAATAAGAAACCAGGTAAAGTTAATTTTAATCTCAATATTAGATTGAGATATAATGTATATACAATAACAAGCCCTCACTTTTAGTACATATTTGCTTGAGGTTAAACAAATTTATCTACCACGTTATTACCACTAAATCAAGTTGTAGGACATTTCCATCACCACACAAAGTTCCCGTGTAGCCCTTCCTTGTCAATTGACATATACCCTGTCCTACCCCAGTCCCAGGCAATCACTGTTCTGCTTTCTGATCCTTAGATTAGATTTCTTTTTTCTAGAGTTTTATAATAATTGAGTCCCACAGTATGCACTTTTATATCTGGCTTCTTTTGCTCAACATAATATTTTTGAGGTTTATACATGGTATTGTGAAATAGTATCAGTGATTCATCCCTTTTTATTGCATTGCATCCCTATTTAATTCCATTGTATGACAGTAACAAGATTTGCTTTCTCCATTCCATCTGATGGACATTTTTTTCCAGTTTGATTATGCATGAAGTTGCTTTGCTATGAATGTTGATACACAAGTTTCTGTATAGACATATATTTTCATCTCTCTTGGGTAAATAGCTAGGAGTAAAATTGCTCAGCTACATATTAAGCGTATATTTACCTATATAATAAACTGCAAAACGGTCTTCAATAGTGGCTGTATCATTTTACATTCACACCAGCAGTGTAAGAGAGTTACAGCTACCTCACATCCTTGCCAAGTTTACTATAATCAGTTGTTTTAATGGTGTCATGGAATCTAATTGTGGTTCTAATTTACATTTTCCTAGTAACTAACGTTGTTGAGCATCTTCTTCATAGGACTACTAGACTCCTGAAACTTTGATCACCACTTCCTCAATTTAGTAAGGCAACCAACCTGTGCTTGACTTCCCCTTCCTGTGCCCACTTTCCAGAAACCTCATCCAAACCAAGAACCCAGTTACAAGTTTCTCTTCTCTTCTTGGTTTCCCTTCTCTGTCATCACAGTCCTACACTACTTATCCAATTCCTCAAAATAGTTATTTCATTTATTATATTTTCTCGGGGTTTTGGGGGGATGGGGGGGTGCCGGGGTATAGGTTATACTCCATCCCTGTACTCTGTCATGGCTAAAAGTGGAAATCCAAGTTAGTTTTTGAGAAAGAATTTTCTAGATTTTTTTTAGTTTATCAAGGGTCAGCCCAGAAAACGCCAGTCATATATGGTGGAAAAACCCTTCAACTTATTCCATCTAGGCTCACTCTCTGATATTAAGAGACTACAACACCAAGAAAGAAAAGGAAGACATGACCCCTTGCTGAGTCTGAGGAATTCTGCAAAACAAGAATGACAGTGGAAGGAAGGAAAGTGAAGCAGTCTAATAGGTGCCTCCCAACTTTCTCTCTTGGAGTTTCAGCCCAGAGAATGAGGACTGTATTTATGAGAAGGACATGTGTACCAAGACAGGCAGCTATTTCACATGCAGCCCTCTGCCAGCATCATAGCAAACTTAGCAGTTAAGCCTAGTCAATCGGAGGAAAGCCTTGGAACTTCCGTTCTGGTGTGGCATAGATAGGACCCCGGACAGCTGCAGAATGTGTCAGTGGTTCTTACCTGAGGGCTGCAGCACCCCAGGGCTGAACGTGCATCGCAGTCAGACGTCAGAGAAGGCTACGCTCTCAGCAGGAGGTTGGATGAGGCTGAGTTAAACAGAAATGTCTACCCAACTTTAATTGGTCAAGAAGTAACAAATGGTATGCATGCCAGTGGCGAGCCTAATTCTAAATGTCAGATGAGCTAGGAGCACCCAGATGGATAAGGAGCCCTGCCCCATAGGTCAAGGGAGATAGACTAAGTCATGTTTTGAGATGTAGAATGTTTCTTCTCTTCCTGAGTTTACTGAAGCCATACCCCTCTCCAGTGTGTGTGTGTGTGTGTGTGTGTGTGTGTGTGTGTGTGTGTGTGTTTAAAGAAAGAGTGGGAGAGGAAGACTAATGGAAAGGCTGACTTATACAAAAGAGATTGAACAGTACTTGAATTACATTTAATTTTGCATTTCTCTTTATATGTAAATGTATAAACAACTGCCGGGGGAGAGGCAGGGGATGTGGTTTGTGAATTTCTAATGATTTGTGAGATTTACAGACTTAGGATGTTCCTTTGCTTTCTCAGAGCTATTGAGCCAGGAGATAGGCAATGTAGTTTTTCCACCTTAATCTCACTTCTAGAGGGTAGGAGATATTTTGGAGCAGCAAATGCTAGAAATTTACTGCCTGAAACCAGGAATGAGACCACGACTAGAGAGAGATGAATAGATACCATCTGAGACAAACGACGAACACTTGCTAGTTCACCCTTGTTCTTACGTGAGACAGAAGCCAATAACTATGAGTTAGCTATAGTTTCTTCAAATGCACCTTCTCCCTGCCTTGGGAAGACTAAATGGCTTCCCAGGGATGGAGGAGACCCTGTTTGGGAGATGGGTGGTGTCGTAAAGAAGAAAATGAAGAAATGGGAGATTCTGAGGCTCAGCCAATTTTCTTTAGCTTTTTTTTCCTTTAGAAAATGGCTTAGAGGGAATGTAAGAAGGTGAAAGTTATGTTACAGTGTGGAAAAGACTGTTGATCATAGATTCATTTAAAATCACATGCATTCGCGATTATGTCAACAAATCTTCTTAGTTTTGTAATCTAATCTAAGTTTTCTGTGGACTGTCATTGAAATTGATTTTCACCATTCTGTTAAAATATGTACATATATATATATTATCTCAGCATCATACTAAGTATATCTCTTTCATCTCCTACCTCCTTCCTCCACTATCAAACACTTAACAATGTAACAAAATAATATTTTATGTGCTGGAGACCATTTAACCATGTAAACACATATTCCAAATATATATCATGTTTGTGGGTCTGTATTTTTATTCAGTAGGTATTTCAAATGAGTACAATTTTAAAATATATTATGAGAATGGGGTTAAGATTTTTTAATGCACTCACAACTACTCTATCCTAGCACCACAATTTTCTTTATTCTGGTTACCTGGCTAGTATTTATTCACGTATACATTTTGTACCTACTTATAATCAGAACATACAGTTTTCTATACCACTTTTTCTGTATTGTGACTTAGTTATTACTTTATTGGCTACTTAATATACTGTGGAGTTAATATACAAACATTTTCTTAGATGCCCTGCTGTGGGATACACAAATAGTTTCTGTTATTCACTAGTATTATGAATAATGCTACAATGAACATTTTCCTAATTTTGAATTGTTTCTTTGGGATAATTTGTGAGTGGGATTACTAGGTCCAAAGATATGAATATATTTAAGGACCCTAAATATAGGTGTGGGTGAGATCGGTGATTCAGTGGGTTCTACATATGTATAATACCACCAAAATATATGAGTTTATACATTGTTTTCCCAATAGTCTCATCTGCATTTTATTATTTATAATTGTAGCTAATGCAATCTGTGTCATTTTTTAAATTTTGGATTTGTTTGATTGCTACTGAGATTTTTAAATTTACATATTGCTTACTGTTTGAGAATTACTGTGGTTTTAATTAGGAAAATCACCTAAGTATCAGGCAAACTTAGTTTCAAATATCAGCTCAGGCCACTTCTTGTTGTGTATTAAGTAAATTAGCCTCTCAAAAAAAATAATTCATTTGTAAACTAGTGATGGTGATATCTTCTTCACAAGGTTGTTGAGATGATCACATGAGTAATCAATGCCTGGTGTGTTAGTGCCATAAGGGAAATAATTAATTCTCCTTCCCTCTGCCTGTACCTCCCTCATCTCATCTACCAATCCTCCTGCCCCAACCTCTTCTTGCATGGATTAAGCATCCAGGTTCTTTTGGTACAAATTTTCATAGAACCCAATTTCTCATTCCAGAGTTTACAGGGGCTAGTTGTCAGGTTTCTCTAGAGAACCAATTTCTATTGTGCCAGCAAATGCTGGATTATACAGCAAATCACTGAGGTCAAATCTGTTGGATCCCATGAATTTCCTAAGTATTCATACAAACAAATGGGAAATACATTCGAAATAAATTTTTTTTCCATAAATTACTCATTTTAGAATGTTGTGTATAGTCCAGTTTCTCTTTTAAATGACTTATCCAAGTTTTCTTCCATTAGGTTGCTCACAGGTATTTTTGATTCGTTTATTTGCTTCTACGTTATGGTTTCAAATAATGCTTCTGCTTCATCTGCTCTCTGCTGCATGTCAAGAACAATCTTACTTCTGTGGTAACAAGTGTGGTTTGTCAAGCAACTGTAACCAAGATCATTGCTGGAAGTTGCATATCTGGATGATACTGTCATTTGGATTTTGTCTGTCTTACATCCAGTGTCTGTCTGTATTCTAGGCATTATTGTTCATCTGTTGCCTGGCATTGGTTTCTATCTTGAGAGCCTCTGTAGCAGAAGCTGCCTTTTTAAGCAATCACACTTCTTTAAGCCAAAATAATTCCTAATATGTTGTAAGGTCTCAGAAAGCCTGTAACAAGTATACAGTTTCTCAACTGGAAAAGCATTGAAAATAAAAACTTCTCTCCTCTTTCATGAGGGCAAGAAGATTTCAGGGCTACCGAAATATTTTTCCAGTCTCTCACCTTCATGATGAGAAATTGAACTGAGTAAGATGTATTCTAAGCAGTTTCACTTCAGGAGTTTAAAAGAGAAAAAGTGGGAGGAGAGAGAAGAAGAGGAAGGGAAAAAATCCTCTACAATCTTTCCAACCTCAGCAACTATATTTCTCATCCTTTGGAGAATGCCACAGTCTCCTTTAGAGTTTTTCTTATATAAGCTATGTGTCATAGACAAGGTTTCTTCATTTTTGCATTACTAAACCTGCTTTTCCCCCATCTCCATGCTTTCTCTCCTCATTTTTACATGTTACAAATGAGTGCTGGACTCCATTCCTCTCTGAATGGATGCAGTAATTCCAACCTCTGCCTAGAGTTCAAAGCCCTTTTATCCACACACTACATCAGCAAAGTTATTAAAGTGCTGATGAAGTCAGAGGCAAGAACCACCAGGCCTGAGAGAGGCTCATATGTAGCAGTTACGTCCACAGAGGGCGTTTGAGGATCAGAGCTGGATGTAGACAGAATCACCAGTTTCTCCACGGTTGCTGGAGAGTACACAGTCACCAGTCTTGCCTTCAGTATGGCCGCACGGAGAAGTCTTTTATTAAAGATATCAAAATCCAGGAGGTGAAAACGTGGAATTAATCATAATTTTTCTACCCCATGCTTGACTTCCTGAAATTGGAAACAGGAAAGGTGATGGTGGCAGCGGTTTGGTTGTACCCACATGGCAGTACAGTTGGGAAAGCATACGTCATGAAATAGGACAGAGACCGGAATGTCCATACCACATGCCACATGCACCTCTCCCTGTACAGAGAGGGCACTGGACTGGTCTACATGAATCACTTTTTTTTTCCAATTGTATGAAGTTTTTTGATTTTTTATTTTTATTGAATATAGTTGATTTACAATGATTCAGGTGTACAGCAAAGTGATTCAGTTTTATACACACACACACACACACACACACACACACATACATATATGTATGTAACTTCAGATTATTTTCCATTATAGGTTATTACAAGATATTGAGTAGAGTTCCCTGTGCCATACAGTAGGTCCTTGTTTATCTACTTTATATATGGTAGTGTGTATCTCTTAGTCCCAAATTCCCAATTTATCCCTCCCCCACCTTCGTTTTGGTAACCATAAGTTTGTTTCCTATGTCCGTGAGTCCATTTTTGTTTTTTAAATAAGTATATTACTCAGTCATAAAAAAGAATGAAATACTGACATTTGCAGCAACATGGATGGATCCAGAGATGATCATACTAAGTGAAGTAAGTTAGAGAAAGACAAATCCCATACGACATCCCATATATGCAGAATCTGAAAAAATGATACAGATGAACTTACACCAGTTATTTTCAGGCCTTGGGCAGACCCCTCAACCTTGTGAAGCCAGGATGCGATGACGTGTGTAGAGGAGCTTGGGAATAGGTTCAGCTTCTATACAATTATTGGAGTGGGTGCTTTTGTTTGTACCGCTGTGCCGTGGACTGATTTACAGCCCTTTAAATCTGTAAAAGGATGTTCTGCCATTTCCTTTGTGCATGTTCTGTTCCCTCAAATTATTGTAGGCCCGATATAAGGCAACTTTCAGAACATGCCGTTCTCCCTCCCAGCTTCCTGTGTTTGAACATGCTGCCTGAATAACACCCTTCTCCTCCCTCACCCCTGCTTTGCCAGCGTATCTCTTTGTCTGCCTGTCACTCTTCTACTCAACATTCAAGGCTCAGCTTAAAGACCCTCTGCTCAGTGATGCCACCCCTGTACCCTGCCTGCACTGTGAACACAATGACTTAGTCCTCAGGGTTGATGAGGGTCCAATGTGGCCTTTCCCACTTGAGTGGACTTGGGTTTTTTGAAAGCAGGTCCAAGTCCTATTCATTTTCTCAACCCAATATCTGGTTCATGTTATTCACTCAGTAAATATTGATCAAAATGATGAATGAATGTCAAATACTTGTTGCCATGAAATAAATTGTACTAGTCAGGTGAGTGGTTCTTCGCTAATTCGCTATGAAACTTGTGAAGGAAACTCAACACTTAGCTTTCTATATGTGTTTTAAATATATGTGCCTTATGTGCATATTTTAATGGGGAAGCATATAAAGTACTCCCAGTTATTGGAAGTTTCATCCTGAGAACATGTGACCATATGACAGAGTCTATGAGATGTGGCATCTCGTGGAAAAGTAGGGTACACAGCTCATTGTTTCCCCAGTAAATGCCGTGGATCACTCCTGCAGCAGGATGCTAACAGGTGTTGTGGAATGAAAGGGTTTCTTGATGAAGTCCATTTGGGGAAAGTCTGAGATAAATCTCCATTTATGAAATCTATCATTTAATTAAAATGCCATTTCACAGTCAAGTGATCCAAGTATCCTACTTCTTCTTTTATCTTGTTTTAGATTTATTTACTCCTTCTTTATTTGTTTGGTTTTCAGCTTTTGTGGTGACATGGCATCTGGTTTTTTTCTACAAGGAAAGTTCAGCACACAGCACAGTCCATGATACATTGGATTGGTTTGATGATCCTACCTGAAACAGGTACATAAAAGCTTCAGTGTTTGCTTACCCATCCTTTGAATCATACGTAGGGATGTATATCCATTTCTGCTTTTCTTGTTGTTACCTGAGGATCAAATTTGTTCTGGAGAGTAAAATTCATGTGTCAGAGATGACCTTTGTCTTTTCTACTTAGCGTATGTGTTTATAGTATGACCTACAAGACTCCCCAGACCCTTCATTTCCTCTGTTATGGGATTAATACAAATTAAGAATATGTTCATGCCAGTAGAGAAGGGAAATTCCATGCTTATATGGTTCTGAAACTAATAAGATTTAATATACAACTCTATGGAACTCAAGTATGTGAAATATGACAGATCCCCTGGTATGTTTATAAATATAGTATCTGTAGTTCAAAAGTCTAACAGAAGGATGTAAACTTTTTTTTCCAAAATTAGTTCAGTCTTGGACAAAATTGAGTACCAAATTATGAACTAAATGGGAATTAATTAATGATCCTTTGATCCTCTTAGGTTTTGTGACAAGCAATCCCTTGGTATATAATGACATAAATATGACATAATACCAAAAAAATACAGTATTTGAAAGTTTCATTGTTTAATGAATACTCTTGAAGGGAATATTCTGATTTTCATGAGACATAAGCCTTGTAGCTCCTGATTTAATTCAATTCAGACTACTTTGATGAGTACTCTGTGTGTGTGTGTGTGTGTGTGTGGTATTTTATCACTAACAGATACTTTTTACAAGATTTATTGCTTTATTGTATTCAACTTTCAAAATATTGTTGGGAATGTGGTAGACTTGTTGAAATTCTGGTATGTATTTAGAAAAGTGTCCAATGTATATAAATTGTATTTTCAAAAGTAAAACTTTATAACAGCTCCCCTGCCCACCCCCTCCCCCCAAAAAAGTCTGCTGAAAACCACATTTGGGAAGTAGCACCGACCTGAGACTTAATCAAACATAAGACCTAGCTCTACTCCTTAACCCACAATCTTGGAAAAACAGGTTTTGTTTCCTTAGAAAGGGGGAGGGGGAGAGGGAGGGAGAGAAGGAGGGAGAAAATAAATTCACAACTGCAGTGCACCAAGTACTCCAGGTCACCTTTATTCTTAATGAGGTATCAAGTAATTAATCGATGTGTTTCCAGGAGTCTCCAGAGAATTTCACTCCTACATTCTGTGACAGTCTGAAATCCATAATTAGAGTTTAACCTCCCTGATTTAAGGCAGAAGTTGCGACTGGTCCCCTGAATGTTAGGGCTATCTTAGGTTGTTTATTTTATAGTTTTGGTGGGTTTTCTTTGGCCTACACAAAATTGATACGCATGTGTTTAAAAAATTGCCAAATCAAAAACATCAGGAGAGTTCACATTCAAATCTGGGCTTCCAGTTTTCTTTTCCTCTGGAAATTGCACTACAAGTAAACTAAAGTAAACTGCCACAATTCTAGTTGTCATACAAATTACCTCCCTCGTCTTAACCTCTCCACGTCTAATCCCTCAAGTCCTCCAAAGCCTTGCTGGGACCCAGTGGTTCTCAGCCCTCACTGTGAAAAGGTCATTTTCTGAGAGCTCAGGCTGCACCCAGAAAATTATGCCAATAGCTCTGAGGGTGGAGCTGGGCTTCAGAACTGTAGAAAGCTCTTCAGATGATTCTGATGTGCAGCTGAGGTTCCGAACCACTGACCTAACATCTTCATGTCTCTATGGCAAAGGCCGTGCCCCCAGTCCAAGCCACATTCACCACTTTCTGGTCTCAGCCGTCTTCCACTGTCATCCCTAAATCACCTTCTCATTTCTATCCTTGTCCCTGTTCAATCTCATCTTCACCCAACTGCCAGAGTCATTGTTTATAAATAGAAGCATATCTGGTCAATGCCTGGCTTAAAGCTCTTCAATAATAATAGCAGTAATGATATCAACTGATGATGAACATTGATACCTTGGTTGAATAAAGAATCTGAGCTGAGGCTTTGTTGAAGAATCAAGTCATTGAGACATTAAGTATCAGAAGCAAATGGGGGAAGGGGCACAAAAGGTGTGACTGAAGGTACCAAGGAAATTTAATTCCATTTCCACATGGGGCCTGTTGCCTAATATGACAATACCTTCCCTTTGCCTGCCCCTCCAGGTAGTGACCCTTAGGCCAAAAGCATTGCGGACTTCTACCAATTGCCATCCAGTCAGTGTCCTGATGTCACACTACTATCATGAGCAAAGGGATTTTATAGTTTGGCAGTGACATTATTATAAGATTAATGTGCGAGCACAGCTACCAAAGTTTATTAAATGTCACTCCTTCGTAGTTGTGTGATTCACCCAGCAAAATAAGTTGATACTAGTAAATTTTTAGGCAGAATAACTGAATTAGGGATGTGTATTTGTCGGGGTTGGCAGTTAAACCTGGGATCATATCTCTTGCCTGTCTGACATATAGTTCCTCCTTTTCACCAACAAGAAACGTAAATCTGATTATTTATTTGAGCTGCAGTGGAGATTTTTTTTCTCAGAATGACTGTGTAATGACTGTGTAGACCATAGAGGTAGTTACTGAAGTCTTTCCTTTAGACTCCAACCACCCATAACTGGAGACGGTGCACTTCCCATTGGAAGGGAAGAAGATAAGGTGTCATCAGAAAGTTTTCATCAAAGACACCTTCTGACATACTGTGATGTTATTTTATTCAGAGTTTAAAAATAAACCAGTAAATGCAAACTTCTTTGAAGCTGAGTGGAAACTTGGGTCCATGTCAGCACTCCTTATGTACAACATAATCAACTTTATTTCATACTGGTGACATGTTTTTCCTTCAATATAAAACCATCAGTGTTTCACAGTTGACATTATAAAAAGTTAAAGGATCTGTGTTAAGACAAAAATGTGCCTCCGATGTTCAGGTAATGGAGACCAATAAAGATGTTGAAAACTCTGTTACCTAGGTATTAAATTAATGCATGAGGAATAGCTATCTCATTTACCTTAGGGGACCTAATTTACCCAAATAATATGTCTGGGCAGAGCTATCCTACATTTAAGGAAACAGTTGATATTTTCAGCTCTCTCCTAAATATTTACTTTGGAGGACAAATGGAGAACAAAATACACAGAGAGGCACAAGCACATACACACTGAGCATCCCTAGACACAGTACAGGATAGTGCTTATTGACAAGATGCCTTTGTATTTCCTTTGGGGATCAAGCTGGATTGGCCTTGCATATAATTCTTCTCTGTGGTGAATAGAGTTGTAATAAGGCCACAGATTCTTCTCATGTAGGAATTTCTTTGAAAGGATTCAGGCAGGGATGTCCATTATGTTTTAGGGTTCTACATTAGTACAGACAAAGCTTTTCCAGTAAGATAAATCCATTTTTCTAAATTCTTTATATCATTGAATGCCTGGGATCTGGACAGAGGAAGATTAAAAATCTCTCTAAAATCTACCATATTGCCACCATATGAAACAGCTATTGAGAGGGAAATTAATAGTGTCTGAAACGAACGCTTGGGTTAAGCATACTTCACTTTGCATTTTCTACTTTTTTTTTCACTTGCCATTAACTCCCTTTAATCAGACAGGTTCCCTAAATTAATTAGGATTAATTTTTCAAATCTAATATAAAAGATAAATGTATCCTATATTTATTATAGGGCAGGAACAATATGGACGGTGAGTTGATTGTGAAGATCTGTGTTATGTTATAGTAATACATCAAATGGCTCCAAAAATATACATGTTTGTCATAGATATTTACTATTATATCAGACTTTTTCTTATTCCCATCATTATTCTAGCACTTTGTGTTGACTTTTAAGAGTGAATATTTTCGAACAAAAGATACATTCTTCCAGGATCCTCCATGCTTGAACAATATTAGACTTTAGAAAATATTTGTGAAATGAATGATGAATAATTCAAATGCATTTTAATCTTAGACACAAGCAGATAAAATTATACCAAAGCTAAGAACTGACTTAGCCAATGAACTAAATATATAAAATAATGACCAATAAAAATGGTAATTCATCAGATCAGATATTATATCTGGTATGCTCTGTGGAATCAGAGAGATGGCCATCATTTTTAAAGGATTTGGACAAAGTCAAAGGGCCAGCAAATCTAATATTTTGGTGAGCAGCTCATCCTGATTTCATTAAGGCATGGCTGTTCACTTCCCTTTTCTCCTTCACCAATATTTTCATCTTTAAAATCTTTTTTTTTTAACCTGTCATGTTAAGGGGACATTCTAGTCTAAAGACTCCTGATTGAGGTGCCTTATCTTTAAAAACTTTGCTAGGGGCTTGTGGGACATTAAGAGGTAATACACTATAGCATTTCTGCACTTGTGAATAATTGAACAGAGTCTAATGTTGTCTGATCAGGTAATAATGCTACCCAAATAAACTCTCTTGGAAGTACTTGAATCATTCTTATGCCTCCATCTACTTATCTATTAAATCTCTGACTTTTCTTGGCAAAGCTCAAAGCCAATTAAAGTCCCAAATGCTTTATATTGCTTCACTTTTGCATTTTAGAAAAAGAGTAGATGGTCCAAATGGATGTGATTATCTTATCAGCCAACAGTAATATAAGCCCTTCATACATAAAATTATTTTTCTCGGAAGAATGTGAAATTTCACTTTGAAATTATATTGCATTCTTAGTATCACAACATACCATGCCTCAGGGATAAATAATTTCATATATTTCGGATCCCTAAGTTATATTCCTATATTGAAGAGATATTTAAAACAAATTATTTTACTTTATCTGAATATTAATAATATGATCAATGATAACTTTGATTACAAGTATGCTGAAATTGGGAACTTTACCATATTTAACTTAGCCATCTTAATGTTCAAACATATTTCTCTTTATATTATTAATTTTTTTTCTTTAAACATTTTCATTCTCTACTGTTCACTTGTTTGTATTGACGTCTGCACTCTGCTTTTTTTACCCCCCCCAAAAATACTTTAGATAGATTATAAAAAGAATAAAACCTAGTAATTATCAACGAAATAGAAAATTAAGGCAGAACAAATATTAATAAAACTGTAGAATCAACTGAGAAATAAATATCAGTCACAGTTAGGCAGACCCTAGGGACCAACAGTTGCTGCTGTTGATCATCAGACATGACTCTGGGTTTAGTGGGGGCTAAAGCAAAATTTTGTTGGACAATTCTGCTATCTGAAAAAGACATATTTGCCTAACATTAAAATACTCATTCTGTAAAAACAGAAATTACACATCTGATAGGAATGGAGGGGCAAAGAGTGCTTATGATACTGTGGGAACATTGGACTAATATTTGAGGATTACTGATGTAGGAATGAGATACAGCTGTCCTGAACCATGTGTGTCTATCATCAGCCCCTTTTTATTTATGTTTGTAGTCATGCTTCAGCTGATGGTTGAAAGGAAACCATTGAAGTCAGAATTTTATGTATTTTATTCCATTGGCCTTTGAACCTCACTGTGCTCAGAGGTCTTGATTTTGTTTTCTGTTCTCTACCACTATCAACACTAAATTTTAAATGATGTTTTATGAAATCAAGTAGAAGCTATAGTTGCAAAATTGTGTGACTTATGTCCACATAAAAGTGGAGATAGTTGTATTGAGTTAAATTCTGTAGTTTATTTCCCTTGGCATAAAATTACGTGTTTGCCTAACACTTTTTATTTATGATATTGGCTACTACTAGATATGTGTATTTTTTTAACATCTTTATTGGAGCATAGTTGCTTTACAATGTTTTGTTAGTTTCTGCTGTATAACAAAGTGAATCAGCTATATGCATACATATATCCCCGTATCTCCTCCCTCTTGCATCTCCCTCCCACCCTCCCTATTCCACCCCTCTAGGTGGTCACAAAGCACTGAGCTGATCTCCCTGTGCTATGCAGCTGCTTCCCACTAGCTGTCTATTTTACATTTGGTAGTGTATGATACGTGTATTTTTAATTTGTTACTCTTTGAACTTTTGGGGGGAAAAAAAAGACAAGTCTTTATATTTTCTTTGACTGAGACCATTGAACAAAGAGAAGTAAAGTGCTACTTATTTTCCTAGACAGCAACTTGTTGGATTCATGGCACAAGCTTTATATCATTGTCCTGCTCTTGAAATCTACCCCATTTTAAATCTTCTGTCAAATCCTTTGCAATATGAAAATTGTTGTGATTAATCCTCATAAAAGCACGGCACACAATTTAATCATTTTAAAAAGTAAAAAAGGGGATCGTATTTTGCAAGCATCATTCTATAAGATAAAGGGAGTTGGGAATGCCTACACGTGGATTCTGGCCTTAAAAGATTGAAGACTTATTTTCATTTTGGAAAACCAGTAGAGATAGATCTATAAAAAAAAGATGAGTCATTAATTTAAAAAAGCTTCTCCTCCTGGTAAATTACTTAATTATATATTAACATATAGCTTATTTCCAAGTACCACATTATAAACTACACACAGTTTTCAAACAATGGTAGCAAACAGAAGCAAGTAATGAGTGGCCAAAATCTCAACTTAATGTTCATCTTCCACGAGTTACCTATGACTTTGAGCATATTCTTAACTTCTGGTTGCAGTACATTTATTTCCTGTTTAGAAAAAAAAAAAAAGACATTTGAGAGCCTGTCTCAGAGTTGTAAACAAAATATCACCATGGTGGTTCTGAAAGCTATCCTTCTGGGACATTTTTTCAACTAATAAAACCATTTTAATCTAAACTGATTATCTGTACAGTGCAAGACAATTAACACAATTGAGTTTCCCCTTTAATATGCTGGACCATCTCACATTTACAAGGCACTGTCATGGTCCAGTCCCTGTGTGAGTCCCCTAACACATATGTTTACTTCAGAATCTCTTATTTAGTCTTCAGAGTAGCCCTGTGAGATAAGTAATATCCTCACTTTACATGTAACAAAGAAAAATGGGTTACAGAAAAATTATGTCATGAGTCATTCCTATCTAATTACTAAGAAGGATAAGCTGTGATAATCGGAACTTGTCTTCTCTTAATGCAAAACCCTTTTCCTCTAAATCAGTGCTTCTCAGTCAGGGTGATTTTGTCCCCTAGGGGAACATTGGGCAATGTCTGAAACCATGTTTGGTTTTCATAACTGAGGGGGAAACTCAGTTGGTTTCACGACTGAGTTTCTATGCAAGCTCGTATAAGCTACTCTCTTCCATGCGTCCTACGTATGCTCCACATTCCAGTGTCTTACTGTTTCCTCGGAATTATACCAACACTGTGCTTGCACCTACTCACCATTCTGCCTGGAGTACCCTGAACCCCCTTTCCTGACAAATGTGTATTCATCTTCAAGACCCAGATGAAATCTCACCAGAATGCTGATGTCTTTCCCCATGCCCTGCTCATCTTCTCCCCAGGCAGAGTTAAGTTCACCACGTTCTTTCCCCAACCCCTCCCTTCGTAGTTACCCAGCACTTATGGCTCTGTATCGCAACTTGTTGATTTCCTTGATTGTTTAGCCCTGAGACTGAGTTCCTTGAGGACTGGCACCCCCATTGTATTCATCATAGTATTCCTTAAAGGCAGTCCAAAACAGTCACTAAACAAATGCTTTATTGTGTATTGAATAAATGCTAAGTGATCCATGAATCCCTCTTGATTTATCGTTCCCTTGCAGCCAGCTAGGGAAATGATGCAATAAATTAATTTGCCCAAGCATCCAAAAAGATTAGCAGTGAGTTTCATTAACTTGAGCTTCCACACTCTCACCCTTTTTTAGTTGGAAAAAAGTCCAAATAGAGAAAAATATAATGTTTTAGAAGGTGACTCCTAAAACTTTAACACCTTTAAAAGGTGTCGTGTTGGGCTTCCCTGGTGGCGCAGTGGTTGAGAGTCCGCCTGCCGATGCAGGGGACACGGGTTCGTGCCCCGGTCTGGAAGGATTCCACATGCCGCGGAGCGGCTGGGCCCGTGAGCCATGGCCGCTGAGCGGGCGCGTCCAGAGCCTGTGCTCCGCAGCGGGAGAGGCCACAACAGTGAGAGACCCGCATACCACAAAAAAAAAAAAAAAAAAAAAAAAAAAAAAAAAAAAAAAAAGATGTAGTGTTGGGCTTCCCTGGTGGCGTAGTGGTTGAGAGTCCATCTGCCGATGCAGGGGACACGGGTTCGTGCCCCGGTCCGGGAAGATCCCACATGCCGCGGAGCGGCTGGGCCCCTGAGCCATGGCCGCTGGGCCTGCGCGTCCGGAACCTGTGCTCCGCAACGGAAGAGGCCGTAACAGCTAGAGGCCCGCATACTGCAAAAAAAAAAAAAAAAGATGTACTGTCATTCAAATTCCTCTACTTATTAATATAAGTACTTAGAAAAAATTTAAGATATTAAAATATTAAGAAAAAAGCTATCACTGAAGGTAAAATGTTGTCCATTCAACAGATTTGTATTGATTGCCTAATATGTGCCAGGTTACCTGGAACATTACTTTTTTTTTATTAATATTATATTTTAATAATTATAGTAAGTTGAGGGAAAATTAACAAGATGTGAGATGTGTCTTCTAATGCCCTAGAATAGTTAATTGATTCACTTTTGCTTAGAAAATATCTACACATTTTATATTTCATCTATGACTTTAAATTTATTTGTTAATAATTTTCTTTAATGGAAGCTGATGTTACCTGGTAACCCTGGTGCCGGGTTCAGAGGTTACCTGGTAACCCTGGTGCCGGGTTCAGAGGTTATTCATCAGTATTGTTTATGAGTGAGAATATTCCAGAACAATAACTTCATGTAGTACTATCACAGCATCATCTTTCTGAGTAAATTAGATCATATTGATACTTAGATATACTTTAAAAAATCAGTTCACTGCATAGTTAAATCCATTCTAAGTTTCAAACCCTTTAATATAGAATAAGAAACAAATTTGTAGTCTTCGTATCACAAAATTATAAAAAACCCTGCCTTTGCTAATATAAATGTGACCTATTTTAACTAGGTGCATGCAAGAAATATATACATTAGAGTTTATAATTATATTTTTCCCACCATCAAATACTACTGTTATCAGTGCATCGTGCCATACTGTTTCACATTAATCCACAAAACTGTCTGCTTCTAAAGTAGTTTCCAGTCTGAAAAAAGGATATACCTCTTTTACTTTTTTTAAATATATTGCAATATTTTTCATTGATCTATTTGCAGAAGGGACTGATATAATAGTGTGTAAGTAATAATGTATATAATTAATGTATAACTCTGTGTCTGTGTGTCTGTGTATTTCCCATCAACTTAAACACATTATTTTGGGGTTTTCCCCCAAATATTTTATCATGCTGATTTTCAACAAAGATCTAATGACCTTTTTTTAACTTTATTGAAACTGCATTATCAGTGCAATATTTAGTGTTTTAGTTGCTGTCTATTTGAATGCTAAAATTATTCAAGCTTACTAAGCACATTGTGCATATTTATTTGTACACATGCTCATCTTCCTTTAAGAGTAACAGTATTTTATGTTGGTGTAGCTATGGTTTAGCAGTACTTCCATATAGTAAGTAGTATAGTTAGTGGATATGGGCATCAGCTTTGCACCCAGCAGCTCTAGATTCAAGACCTAGATTAAAACCTACCAATTGTGTTTCCCTATTTCTTATCTTGGCCTTATCTTGACTTATCTTGGCCTCTGCTTTCCCATTCATTCTGCCAATGAGGGCAATCAGGCCCACTTTGTGGAGTGGCTATTGAAAGGATTCAGTAAGATGAGGTATATAAAAGGAATGCTTGGGCATGGTGAGAGTTTGGAGAATGGTGATTTTAATTTAGACCTCACCAAGGTCCTTAATAGTTCAATTTTATGTCAAAGGGAGGGACAAAGGGAAAAAGTGATGTCCCCAGAGACTATGAAGTGTCTAACTCCAGGTCACACAGCTTTGATGTTCTAGTGTGAAGGCTTCCATCCTACAGGCCAACATTAGGTCTGACTGATCTTTGCATCCTCTAAGTTCTGACACATAGTAAGCATTCCAGAAACAATGAGTAAGTGAGTTTTAAGAATTCCTGTGAAGAATTAAAGTCATGGATGAGCACATGGAAAGTGAACCACACTACTGTAGCAGAAAATAATCTTTTTTGCTGAGACTGTGTTGCTCTCACACCCCATGAGCAAGAATCCTATATTACTTGATTTTATGTTGCCAGTACTTAAGCGAGGGCCTTGTGTAGACACTCAGTACAGCTTTATTTAATAATTGAATAAATAAATGGATGAACTTGAAAAACTGAGAATTAAGTTTTAATTAAAATGTTTTCAATTTTAAAAAGATATTATTATTATTTTGCCACTAACATTTTGGAAAGAATGTATGTCTTTCAGAAGGTTTTTTGTTTTGTTTTTTTTAACATCTTTATTGGAGTATGATTGCTTTATAATGCTGTGTTAGTTTCTGCTTTATAACAAAGTGAATCAGTTGTACACATACATATATCCCCATATCTCTTCCCTCATGCATCTCCCTCCCTCCCACCCTCCCTATCTCACCCCTCTAGGTGGTCACAGAGGACCAAGCTGATCTCCCTGTGCTGTGCAGCTGCTTCCTACTAGCTATCTATTTTACATTTGGTAGTGTATATATGTCCATACCACTCTCTCCCTTTGTCCCAGTTTACCCTTCCCCCTCCCCATATCCTCAAGTCCATTCTCTACTAGGTCTCCGTCTTTATTCCCATCTTGCCCCTAGGTTCTTCTTGACCATTGTGTTTCTTTGTTTTTTAGATTCCATATATATGTGTTAGCATACGGTATTTGTTTTTCTCTTTCTGACTTACTTCACTCTGTATGACAGACTCTAGGTCCATCCACCTCACTACAAATAACTCAATTTCATTTCTTTTTATGGCTGAGTAATATTCCATTGTATATATGTGCCACATCTTCTTTATCCATTCATCCATCAGTGGACACTTAGGTTGCTTCCATGTCCTGACTATTGTAAATAGAACTGCAATGAACATTGTGGTACATGACTCTTTTTGAATTATGGTTTTCTCAGGGTACATGCCCAGTAGTCGGATTGCTGGGTCATATGGTAGTTCTATTTCTGTTTTTTTCAGAACCCTCCATACTGTTCTCTATAGTGACTGTATCAAGTTACATTCCCACCAACAGAGCAAGAGGGTTCCCTTTTCTCCATACCCTATCCAGCATTTATTGTTTGCAGATTATTTGATGATGGCCATTCTGACTGGTGTGAGGTGATATCTCATTGTACTTTTGATTTGCATTTCTCTAAAGATTAATGATGTTGAGCATCCTTCATGTGTTTGTTGGCAATCTGTATATCTTCTTTGGAGAAATGTCTATTTAGGTCTTCTGTCCATTTTTGGATTGGGTTGTTTGTTTTTTTGATATTGAGCTGCATGAGCTACTTGTAAATTTTGAAATTAATCCTTTGTCAGTTGCTTCATTTGCAAATATTTCTCCCATTCTGAGGGTTGTCTTTTTGTCTTGTTTATGGTTTCCTTCGCTGTGCAAAAGCTTTTAAGTTTCATTAGGTCCCATTTCTTTCTTTTTGTTTTTATTTCCATTTCTCTAGGAGGTGGGTCAAAAAGGATCTTGCTGTGATTTATGTCATAGAGTGTTCTGCCTATGTTTTCCTCTAAGAGTTTGATAGTGTCTGGCCTTACATTTAGGTCTTTAATCCATTTTGAGTTTATTTTTGTGTATGGTGTTAGGGAGTGTTCTAATTTCATTCTTTTACACGTAGCTGTCCAGTTTTCCCAGCACCACTTATTGAAGGGGCTATCTTTTCTCCACTGTATATTCTTGCCTCCTTTATCAAAAATAAGGTGACCATATGTGCGTGGGTTTATCTCTGTGCTTTCTATCCTGTTCCATTGATCTATATTTCTGTTTTTGTGCCAGTGCTATACTGTCTTCATTACTGTAGCTTTGTAGTATAGTGTGAAGTCAGGGACCCTGATTCCTCCAACTCCGTTTTTCTTTCTCAAAATTGCTTTGGCTGTTCGGGGTCTTTTGTGTTTCCATACGAATTGGGAACTTTTTTGTTCTGTGAAAAATGCCAGTGGTAGTTTGATAGGGATTGCATTGAATCTGTAGATTGCTTTGGGTAGTAGAGTCATTTTCACAATGTTGATTCTTCCAATCCAAGAACATGATATATCTCTCTATCTATTTGTATCATCTTTAATTTCTTTCATCAGTGTCTTATAGTTTTCTGCATACAGGTCTTTTGTCTCCTTAGGTAGGTTTATTCCTAGATATTTTATTCTTTTTGTTGCAGTAGTAAATGGGAGTGTTTTCTTAATTTCACTTTCAGATTTTTCATCATTAGTGTATAAGAATGCAAGAGATTTCTGTGCATTAATTTTGTATCCTGCTACTTTACCAAATTCATTAATTAACTCTAGCAGTTTTCTAGTAGCATCTTTAGGATTCTCTATGTATAGTATCATATCATCTGCAAACAGTGACAGCTTTACTTCTTCTTTTCCAATTTGGATTCCTTTTATTTCTTTTTCTTCTCTGATTGCTGTGGTTAAAACTTCCAAAACTGTGTTGAATAATAGTGAGAGTGGACAACCTTGTCTTGTTCCAGATCTTACTGGAAATGGTTTCAGTTTTTCACCATTGAGGACGATGTTGGCTGTGGGTTTCTCATATATGGCCTTTATTATGTTGAGGAAAGTACCCTCTATGCCTACTTTCTGGAGGGTTTTTATCATAGATGGGTGTTGAATTTTGTCGAAAGCTTTCTCTGCATTTATTGAGATGATCGTATGATCTTTCTCCTTCAATCTGTTAATATGGTATATAACATTGATTGACTTGCGTATATTGAAGAATCCTTGCATTCCTGGGATAAACCCCACTTGATCATGGTGTATGATCCTTTGAATGTGCTGTTGGATTCTGTTTGCTAGTATTTTGTTGAGGATTTTTGCATCTATGATCATCAGTGATATTGGCCTGTAGTTTTCTTTCTTTGTGACATCTTTGTCTGGTTTTGGTATCAGGGTGATGGTGGCCTCGTAGAATGAGTTTGGGAGTGCTCCTCCCTCTGCTATATTTTGGAAGAGTTAGAGAAGGATAGGTGTTAGCTCTTCTCTAAACGTTTGATAGAATTTGCCTGTGAAGCCATCTGGTCCTGGGCTTTTGTTTGTTGGAAGATTTTTAATCACAGTTTCAATTTCAGTGCTTGTAATTGGTCTGTTCATATTGTCTATTTCTTCCTGGTTCAGTCTCGGAAGGTTGTGCATTTCTAAGAATTTGTCCATTTCTTCCAGGTTGTCCATTTTACTCGCATGTAGTTGCTTGTAGTAATGTCTCATGGTCCTTTGTATTTCTGCAGTGTCAGTTGTTACTTCTTTTTCATTTTTAATTCTATTGATTTGAGTCTTCTCCCTTTTTTTCTTGATGAGTCTGGCTAATGGTTTATCAATTTTGTTTTATCTTCTCAAAGGACCAGCTTTTAGTTTTATTGATCTTTGCTATCATTTCCTTCATTTTTCATTTATTTCTGATCTGATCTTTATGATTTCTTTCCTTCTACTAACTTTGGGGGTTTTTTGTTCTTCTTTCGCTAATTGCTTTAGGTGTAAGGCTAGGTTGTTTATTTGAGATGTTTCTTGTTTCTTAATGTAGGATTGTATTGCTATAAACTTCCCTCTTAGAACTGCTTTTGCTGCATCCCATAGGTTTTGGGTCATCATCGTGTTTTCATTGTCATTTGTTTCTAGGTATTTTTTGACTTCCTCTTTGATCCCTTCAGTGATCTCTTGGTTATTTAGTAGTGTATTGTTTAGCCTCCATGTGTTTGTATTTTTTACACATTTTTTCCTGTAATTGATATCTAGTCTCATAGCGTTGTGGTCTGAAAGGATACTTGATATGATTTCAATTCTCTTAAATTTACCAAGGCTTGATTTGTGACCCAAGATATGATCTATCCTGGAGAATGTTCATTGAGCACTTGAGAAGAAAGTGTATTCTGTTGTTTTTGGATGGAATGTCCTATAAATATCAATTATGTTCATCTTGTTTAATGTATCATTCAAAGCTTGTGTTTCCTTATTTATTTTCATTTTGGATTATCTCTCCATTGGTGCAAGTGGGGTGTTAATGTCCCCTACTATGATTGTGTTACTGTCGATTTCCCCTTTTATAGCTGTTAGTATTTGTCTTATGTATTTAGGTGCTGCTATGTTGGGTGCATAAATATTTAAATTGTTATATTTTCTTCTTGGATTGATTCCTTGATCATTATGTACTGTCCCTCTTTGTCTCTTATGATAGTCTTTGTTTTAAAGTCTATTTTGTTTGATATAAGAATTGCTACTCCAGGTTTCTTTTGATTTCTATTTGCATGCAGTATCTTTTTCCATCCCCTCATTGTCAGTCATTATGTGTCCCTAGGTCTGAAGTGGGTCTCTTGTAGACAGCATATATACGGGTCTTATTTTTGTATCCATTCAGCCAGTCTTTGTCTTTTGGTTGGAGCATTTACTCCATTTACATTTAAGGTAATTATCAATATGTATGTTCCTATTACCATTTTCTTAATTGTTTTGGGTTTGTCATTGTCGGTCTTTTCCTTCTCTTATGTTTCCTGCCTAGAGAAGTTCCTTTAGCATTTGTTGTAAAGCTGGTTTGGTGGTGCTGAATTCTCTTAGCTTTTGCTTGTCTGTAAAGGTTTTAATCTCTCCATCAAATCTGAATGAGATCCTTGCTGGGTAGAGTAATCTTGGTTGTAGGTTTTTCCCCTTCATCACTTTAAATATGTGCTGCCACTTGCTTCTGGCTTGAGGAGTTTCTGCTGAAAGATCAGCTGTTAACCTTCTGGGCATTCCCTTGTATGCTATTTGTTGTTTTTCCCTTGCTGTTTTTAATATTTTTTCTTTGTATTTAATTTTTGATAGTTTGATTAATATGTGTCTTGGCATGTTTCTCCTTGGATTTATCCTGTATGGGACTCTCTGTGCTTCCTGGACTTGATTAACTATTTCCTTTCCAATATTAGGGAAGTTTTCAACTATAATCTCTTCAAATATTTTCTCAGTCCCTTTCTTTTTCTCTTCTTCTTCTGGGACCCCTATAATTTGAACGTTGGTGCGTTCAATGTTGTCCCAGAGGTCTCTGAGTCTGTCCTCAGTTCTTTTCATTCTTTTATCTTTATTCTTCTCTGCAGTAGTTATTTCCACTATTTTATCTTCCGGGTCACTTATCCGTTCTTCTGCCTCAGTTATTCGGCTATTGATCCCTTCTAGAGAATTTTTAATTTCAGTTATTGTGTTGTTCATCACTGTTTGTTTGCTCTTTAGTTCTTCTAGGTCCTTGTTAAACGTTTCTTTTATTTTCTCCATTCTATTTCCAAGATTTTGGATCATCTTTACTATCATTATTCTGATTTCTTTTTCAGGTAGAATGCTTATATCCTCTTCATTTGTTAGGTTTGGTGGATTTTTCCTTGGTCCTTCATCTGCTCTGTGTTTCTCTGTCTTCTCATTTTGCTTAACTTACTGTGTTTGGGGTCTCCTTTTCACAGGCTGCAGGTTCATAGTTCCCATTGTTTTTTGTGTCTGCCCCCAGTGGCTCAGGTGGGTTCAGTGGGTTGTTTAGGCTTCCTGGTGGAGGGGACTACTGCCTGTGTTCTGGTGCATGAGGCTGGATATTGTCTTTCTGGTGGGCAGTTCCACATCTGGTGGTGTGTTTTGGGGTGTCTGTGGCCTTATTATGATTTTAGCACCCTCTCTGCTAATGGGTGGTGTTGTGTTTCTGTCTTGCTAGTTGTTTGGCATAGGGTGTCCAGCACTGTAGCTTTCTGGTCGTTGAGTGTATCTGGGTCTTGGCATTGAGATGGAGATCTCTGGGAGATTTTCACCATTTGATATTACATGGCGCTGGGAGGTCTCTTGTGAACCAGTGTCCTGTACCAGGCTCTCCCACCTCACAGGCACAGCCCTGACTCCTGGCTGGAGCACCAAGAGCCTGTCCTCCACACGGCTCAGAATAAAAGGGAGAAAAAAAAGAAATAAAAAAAGAAGAAAATAAAATAAAGTTATTAAAATAAAAAGTAATTATTAAATTATTTTGAAGTAATAAAAAGAAAGAAAGAAGAGAGCAACCAAACCAAAAAACAAATCCACCAATGATAACAAGCACTAAAAAGTATCCAAAAAAAAAAAAAAAAGGAGAGATAGAACCCTAGGACAAATGGTAAAAGCAAAGCTATACAGACAAAATCACACACAGAAGCATATATGTACACACTCACAGAAAGAGAAAAAGGGAAAAAAATATATGTATAAATATATATATTGTTGTTCCCAATGTCCACCTCCTCAATTTAGGATGATTCGTTGTCTATTCAGGTATTCCACAGATGCAAGGTACATGAAGTTTTTTGTGGATATTTAATCCGCTGCTTCTGAGGCTGCTGGGAGAGATTTCCCTTTCTCTTCTTTGTTCGCACGGCTCCCGGTGTTCACCTTTGGATTTGGATCCGCCTCAGCATGTAGGTCACCTCAGGGCGTCTGTTCCCACTCAGACAGGACGGGGTTAAAGGAGCAGCTGTTTCAGGGGCTCTGGCTCACTCAGGCCAGAGGGAGGGAGGAGTACGGATGTGGGGTGAGCCTGCGGCGACAGAGGCCAGCATGACGTTGCACCAGCCTGAGGCGCGCCGTGTGTTCTCCCGGGGAGGTTGTCCCTGGATCTGGGGACCCTGGCAGTGGCGGGCTGCACAGCCTCCCCGGAAGGGAGGTGTGGAGAGTGACCTGTGCTCACACAGTCTTCTTGGTGGCGGCAGCAGCAGCCTTAGCGTCTCATGCCCGTCTCTGGCGTCCGTGCTGTTAGCCGCGGCTCACGCCCATCTCTGGAGCTCCTTTAAGGGGCGCTCTTAATTCCCTCTCCTCAAGCACCAGGAAACAAAGAGGCGAGAAAAAGTCTCTTGTCTCTTCGGCGGTTCCAGACTTCTTCCCGGACTCCCTCCTGGCTAGCTGTGGCGCACTAGCCCCCTTCAGGCTGTGTTCATGCATCCAACCCCAGTCCTCTCCCTGCGCTCCGACCTCTGAAGCCCGAGCCTCAGCTCCCAGCCCCGCCCGCCCCGGCGGGTGAACAGACAAGCCTCTCGGGCTGGTGAGTGCTGGTCGGCACCGATCCTCTGTGTGGGAATCTCTCCGCTTTGCTCTCCGCACCCCTGTTGCTGCGCTCGCCTCCGTGGCCCCAAAGCTTCCCCCCTCCGCCACCCGCAGTCTCCGCCTGCGAAGGGGCTTCTAGTGTGTGGAAACCTTTCCTCCTTCACAGCTCCCTCCCACTGGTGCAGGTCCCGTCCCTATTCTTTTGTCTCTGTTTTTTCTTTTTCCTTTTGCTCTACCCAGATACGTGGGGAGGTTCTTGCCTTTTGGGAGGTCTGAGGTCTCCTGCCAGCGTTCAGTAGGTGTTCTGTAGGAGTTGTTCCACATGTTGATGTATTTCTGATGTTTTTGTGGGGAGGAAGGTGATCTCCGCGTATTACTCTTTAGCCATCTTGAAGCTCCTCTCCGGTAGGTTTTTATCTTAGAGTCTGCCTTACTGTATTCTTTTCTACATTCAGTCTAAAATTCTACAGTTACTTTGTCTTCTCTTAGTTTTTTTGTTTGTTTGTTTATAAACAACTTTGTTTTCTCAATGTTAATCTTTTTCTTAAGACTCTTATTGAAATAATATGAAAGTACTCATGTGTACTAAGTTAATAAAAAGTCAAGACTTGTAGATATTTATTTGCTTTGGTTTATACATAGTATATAACTCAAATTCAGGTAGCAAAGTAGTGATGGTGGTGCTTTGCGGAATCTGTGTTACAAGGTCAAAAAAAGAAAGATACTCACTGGGCATAACAAGTTGCAGTAACACAGACACTTGTAAAGTCCTTTAAGTCATTTTGTGTTCTTAGGACAGTTAATCTTGCACTGAAATCTTTTTTACTCTCATGTTTTCGACAGTCAAATGAAAGACTCTATCACTTTGGTCCCAATATTATGTTAAATTCACCATTGATTAAGTCACAATTAAAGATTTAGCTCAGAGAATAAAGACTGAAGATATACTATTTGTTTTAAAATAAGATAAACGTCACTAGGTCTCTCCATGGAAGTTTTAGTAAAATTTGAGTAAAAATGTGATTTATTTGAATGTCACTAATTTGTTTTGTTGAAAGATGCAGAATGAGATTTTCTCAGTTTATTTTTTTTCTGGGGAGGATTCTGTATTGAAGTGTCGCAAGTTTTAGTTGCAGGAAGAATGATGAATAATAAAATATTAATGGAGCCAAATGTTGCCTTGGCTTTGAGCACTACCTTTGTATACAAAGAGATTTACATTGAAGCTTAGGTCAAGTAAACATTCTCATAAAACAGTGATAAGAACATGAATAAAAATGTAAATTTCTCTGATTAGAGTGTTCTTTAATAAGAGTGAAAAAATTGTAAAGTAGTGGGGCTCATGAATTAGATTTTTGAAAATGTTGCACATTAAAAAACATGAACTCCCTCCACAAGTATAGGAAAATTATTTTGTATTTGGTATTTCCTATACTTCACCAACTTTGCACTATGTCTTCAAAAAGAGTATACTTTCTCTTTTGAGAGATCCTAAAACTGGGATATTTATTGACTACATACTCTGTACCAGACATTCTTTTAGGTACTGAGGCTCTGACAGCAGATAGAACAGAAAAAACTGTGCCTTCATAGAGGTTATATCCTAGTAAGGGGCAGATAGAAGGAACATATGTAAATACACAGTGTCAAGTGAAATCAGTCTTATTAAGTGTATTAAGGCAACAGAGAATCATGGCAGTGGGGGGAAGGGGGAAGCTCCAGTGTTTTTTTATAGAGAGTGTTTAAGAAGGTCATTTTTAGTAAGGTCACATTTGAAGAGAGACCAGAAGAAGCCCAGGCAGGGGAACCAGCCATCAACAAAGGCCCTAGGGTTGGGGTATTGGAGGAGAGGCAGAAAGGAGCCATCACGCCTAGAAGGGAGAGCAGGAAAATGGTGAGTAAATGGAATCAAGCCAGAGATGAGTGGAGAAGGAGCCGTTCATGCAAAGCCAAGTAGACCATTGTAAGGACTTTGAATTCTGTACTAATTGACCTGCGAAGCCATTGTAAGACTTTGAACTGTAAGGGAGGAAAATTTTTCTTCTACCCTTGTAGGTATTTTAATTTAAATTGACATAAGACAGATTAACTGGAGAAAAATGAATTTAATTTTGTACATATGGGAATTTCACATAGATATGAGAAGCTCCCAGACAGTCAGGCATCTGAGGCTTATGCTCCATCCTGAGCTCAGGGGAAGGGAGGAGGGGTCTGGGGCTTCAAAGGGAAGGAAGACAATTCACAGGATGGTGGGAAGAGCAAATGTTTGGTAAACAAATGTTTGCCGTGCCAGGTAGAAGCCATGGGACACAGAGGGGACTTTGAGCAAACACCCTGCCTGGCTCCCCCCAGCTTCTCACACCAGTCCACACTCTTTATAGTTATGCATGGTGATGGTTCTCTTCCTGGACCAGGTCTTCTATCTATATACTTTTAGACAGTTAAAGGGGAGGTAAAAAACTCTTCCTGAGTCTGTTGGGCCTTGATTGTCTTCAGATCAAGATAATCCACTAGCCAAAGTGACACATGCTGGGGCTGCCTGCCCTGAACCCCAATCAGAGCTACGGAATGAACTAATATAAGGATTTTTTTACAAAATAAATTTATTTATTTATTTTTGGCTGCATTGCGTCCTCGTTGCTGCATGCAGGCTTTCTCTAGTTGTGGTGAGCGGGGGCTACTCTTTGTTGCGGTGCGCAGGCTTCTCATTGCAGTGGCTTCTCTTGTTGCGGAGCATGGGCTCTAGGCATGTGGGCTTCAGTAGTTGTGGCATGTGGGCTCAGTAGTTGTGGCTCGCAGGCTCTAGAGTGCAGGCTCAGTAGTTGTGGCGCACGGGCTTAGTTGCTCCGCAGCATGTGGGATCTTCCCGGACCAGGGCTCGAGCCTGTGTCCCCTGCATTGGCAGGCGGATTCTTAACCACTGCACCACCAGGGAAGTCCTATAAGGATTTTTTAGAGGAATCATTCTGGCTTTTCTGTGAAGAAGAGATTAGAGAAAAAGTTGCATTCCATCAACAACGTGTGAGAGCGTGAGGAGTAGAAGGGAGTGTTTCTCTTTCGTGCATAGCCACGCCTTGCTGCAAGGAAGGTAGCCATGTGACCAGCTCAGTGTCTGAGGGATTTATGATTCCAGGAAAAGGGAGAATGGCTAGAGCTGTGTAAAGGGCAGTGTTGGTGTTGCTCCTAGGAGTAGGACCTGGAGTAGGAGGGGTTAGTGGAGGGGAGGTCATGAGTTAGGATTTGCACATGAAGAATCTGAGGTTCTTAGATGAACTCCAAGGGGAAGGTTTGGGAGAGGCCCCCAGAAGGTTTGGATTTCAGGAGTTGTCTGGTTGGTGAAGGTCTGGTGGCATTTCATATTATTATATGGTAGTTCAAGGCCTGGAAACGAGAGCATGTAAACTGAGAAGGGATAAGAACCCTGCTGGTGCTTCTAAGCCCATATGGTCCTAAAAAATACTCAAAGGGTCACCTAACCCTCGGAGAGAAAGGAGAGGTTGCTGGGTGGACTTCTTTTTTTCTTCAAAGTCTGTACATTTCCTTTTGCTGTAACTCCCAGAGTCCCATGCATTCACATTCCAATTTGTGGCTCCAACTTAATGTGAAAGCCAGTTTGGGGAGGTATAATACTTGAAATTCCCAGATTGATCCCAGCTTGGCAAAATAATCACAAAAAGAAAGGGCTACATTAACATAAATTGAGCAGATTTCTTGCAAAAGTACTTTCTCATCTTAAAAAAAAAAAAAACTTAAAAATAAGACTATGTTTCTCAAAAATTACTCCTTATATGGAAATTCACAGTAAATAATTTTTTCCTGCTTTGGAAAAGGACCGTCGTTGAAAACAGTTGCATATAGTTGTTTTTGTTAGTATTCCTAAAAATTCAAAATGTTTGTGTGACATGTAGTGGCTGAAACTTTTAACGTATATTTATTTCTAATTCATCTGTTCATCACAAAATACCTAAAATATAAAATCCAAGTGAAAAGAATCCAGAGAGTTGACGAGAAACTGCAGAGTATCTGAAGTTGAAGTCATTAAGGATGCTTGGACCCCAGCTGAGAACAGCCCAAAAAAAGCAGAAACCCTTGGTTTCTAGGTCCCTAGGCGGGACCAAAAGAGCTAAGGAACCAGCATCGCTCAGGAAAATGTGTCAGACTCAGATGGGAGCTGTCAAGGGCTGAGCCCTTGATGCTGGCTAGAGGAAGCTGCTCTTGGGTGTGAGAAGCCAGGAAGTAGTCCTGTTCAGGTAAGGAATCATCCAGGGTCACGGAGCTGGGCAGAGGGACTTGAAGGGCTGATTCACGATCTCCAGGAAGCAGTAGGATTTCATGGTAAACTTGTAGGAGCCCATCTGCTTGTAAAGGGAGGCATTGGTATGTGTGATTAAGGACTTTCAAAGGTTTCAATTATAAGAGTAATTTTTTTAAATATCATGGATATGATTTGTGTTTGCTCAGAGCATTTTTGTTACTCAACATGTTGTTTGAACATTTTCTGAGTCTTACCCAAAATCAAGAAAAAGAAAATATTTTAAAGGTCAGAGGCTACAAGCTTTTCATCGTAAGAGACATAGGTAATATAGTCCATGTATTCAGTTTAATTTAAATAAAGTGTCAGCTTGAGGGCGTAACTACTAAGCAATTAGCTGAAGATAGATTAGAGTGACATTAAACCACAGTTCCTCCCGTCTACCTGGGGATCTCATCATATAGTAATTCATACATTTTAAGTTTTAAATGTTGTTGCTATGGAGAAAATATTCATAATTTTAAATGAACTCTAAGGGTTTTATGTTCAGTCATGATGATGTCTCCTAATTTGGAGGCGCCTATAAGTAGTGAAAGAATTGGCTCTCTCCATATTTTGATGAGAAATAGAATGTCCCCTCTTAGACTCAATGCTTACAGCCCCCTAAGACACACCATTTGAGGATTTTCCCTCAAGACCAAGTGTCTGGAAAGATCAATTGTGAAGTAATGAAATCAAAGAGTACTTATTTCCATGTTTTGACAAGTATCCTGAGGCAATAGACCCCAGGGGATGCAACTCTCTCAAAATGAATTAGCAATTTCAAATGTCATGGTATGTCAGTTTCCTCTAGGCTAATTCCCTGGAATCTGTTCCAGGTTCTTTCTCTTGAATCTGAAAGGTGACCACCTTTTAGGCATCTTGAGCAAAACATTTAATATCTTCCAGATGAATATTCAGAGGCTGGAATCAGTGGAGCAGGGAAAAAAATAAGTGCATCTTTCTTTTGAAGAAATTGGCTTTGTGGAGGACAGTGCCGTTCATCCTCCAGAGAATTTTGCATATGCAATGGGCCAAGGAGTTCTGTGGGGGGGCACTGAATCTATGGAGTTTAAGAGAATTAAGCTTTCAAGGAACAACACTCTGGGATTTAAACTCTAGTTTGAGATGATTTATATGTCAAAAATAATTGAAGGCTTGTGGTTAGTTACAGTTGCAAAAGACAGACTCCCCTGGAATAAGAAATAGCAGCTGAGATGGAGTAAGGAACTGTCGTCCCTCTCTGTTTTGAAGTTTTGCCAGCTATTTTCAAAAATAGTAAGGTAATCCTGCTGTTATGCTCAATACTGGTGAGACCCTAATGAGTGTATTGGTTCCATAACTCAAGAGGCGTGTGGAGAATTTGAAGAGGGTTTGAAGGATAATCACAAAGATGAGTAACAGAACAAAAGGCAGGAAAACTGAAGAACTTGTCAAGAACTTCAACATCCTTGAAACTCATGAGTAGCTCCTTGAGAGAAGATGGTGTACATGTTTGCTCTCTTCCTGGCTGGAGGGCTTTCCACTGCAGGAAGAGAACGGTTCCTTGACAGTGAAACTTGGGAAATAGCAGGAGAGGGAACCAAAAGAGATTGTAAACTTGAATAGTAATAGTTCAAAGAGTTAGGGTGAGTAGAAGATCTATTTTCATCTGTTTTTTGGCTTCAGTAAATTCTGACCCAGATTGACTCCTTCGTCTTTTCCAACCATTTCTATGAATTTATTCATGTACTCCAGAGAAATACATCTTAAGTGCATTTAGGAGTATGAAATCAGATCATGCCCCGTGTTTATATTCTTGCTCTGTATTCATGCACATCTTTGTCTCCTCAGTATTTTCCTCACATGGCTTTGTAAGAAAAGTTTGACAGTCACTGCCCTCAGCACTCTACAAAATGATGTCCACTTAGTTCAAAATAGATTCTCTCCACCTTCTTTTTGTTCACAAAGCTACAATAGTTCTTTGCCTTTTCAGGGTGCTATTGATTCAGCTGTCTCCCCTCAAGTTCATATGTTGAAGCCCTAACCCCCAATGCAATTTTATTTGGAGACAGGGCTTTCAGGAGGTAATTAATATTAAGTGACATCATAAGGACAGGTCCTAATAGCGTAGGATTGGTGACCTCTATCCCCACACCAGGAACCAAATCCACTGGAACCTTCATCTTGGATGTCTTAGCATCCAGAGCTATTAGAAATAAATGTATATATTATCGAACCACCCAGTCTATAGCATTTGGTTATGGCAACCTGAGCACATTGATATACAGAAGAAAGTTTGCTGCTTGACTGTCATAATTTCATTTGTTTCAAATTGGTTCTCATGAGAAGAAACCTTAGAAAATTTTTTCTCATAATTATCTCAACAGAGGTGAGAGGTGGGGAAACTCAAGGTATCAGGGATAAGATGAGGGTGGTGAGAAAAGCTTGAGGCAGGTTTACCTTCGGCCATTTTTCATCAGAATGAAAACAGAGACTTGGTTGACGCCATACCTGAGAAGTGCCAGAATACTCCTTTAATCTTTAAATTGGGCCTACTTAATGCTTTGATGATATAGATTAGTTGATAAACTTACAGAATTTCCCCTGATTTCATAAGTTCCCCTGGAACTTATTTTTCCAATATGATTACAAGATAACCTCTGACAAATATATGAATGACAGAAAGCCATACTTCAGAAAGATGATTTTCAGTTCCTTTACACATAGCAATAGTTTTTTTAAATATGTATTGGGATGCCATGAGCTTTATGTTATGTGTGTTATGCAGGTTTCAGACCTTTAGGTATCTGCGAAGTTTAAGACATTTAAGGACAGAAGTCAACACTCAGAATTGTAAAATATAGTTAAAGAAGACTCATATTTGAAAAACAGTTGAAGACTTGTGTTTGCCAGTTGAAGACTAAGTGATCTGATGCCTACCCCCAGTGCAATAGGAGTTCAGCTAAGGAAGGCTTCAGTTAGGAATGGAACTTGAACTTAGCTTTGTTTTCTCATAGGATATCATTACTGTTTAAAACTTCACTGAACAAATAACTGTTTCATTCTTATATTTGTGTATTCACATAGATGATAACAGTTGCTCATAATGGAATGAATGCCCAGAATGAAAACTGAACGAGTAATAGATATTAATCTAAGAACTGTCTCAAAGACTGATGATTTGCTATAGAAGCTTATAATTGAATGCAGAAGCCTCTTCATGATACTGGCTGGATTTATTATGATCTGGCAAATTTAGAGAATCCTCAGACCTAGAATTTCTTGAGCCATAGAAATTTCTAAGAATTTTGCATTTATTAATTTCTCTCTTCTTCATAGCAGTCCTCCTTTGAGGTAGACACTGATCATTGTGCCTGTTTTCCAGATGAGGAAGTTAAGGCTGTAGGATATTACCTGTGCAAGTCTCAGGGAAGGGAGCTGAACTCAGCAGTCTTGAGTCCATACCTCCTCTGGTCTATACTGCCTCTCACCAGTTCTAGCCTCTGTAGAGTCCATACTGCCTCACCCTTAAGCTTCTCTACCTCTCAAACTTGTCTTATTCATAAAAAAATAGATCAATATATAACCAAAACTTACGGTCATAATGAAGATATGTTTACATTCTCTTAAGATATGAAGTCACATAATGTAGGCAAGGTCTTCTGCCTCATTTTCCACCAGGGCACATGGGAGCTCCCTGGGTTGGAAGGAACAAAGTACAAAACATCTGTCACAGGTGATGGGGACCTCAGCCAAATCGGGCATATGATTATGTCTGTGCTCCCACATGGTGGCCTTGTGTAAATGAGCCATCTAAGTTCTGAATCTTTGAAACGAGGTTAGATGTTCCAAGAAATAAGAAAAGGTCTCTGGCACTATTGGGTGAAGTGCTTATATAATGTAAATTTGCTCTTGCATAATGGTAAATTAATTTTTTTTTCTGTCTGGTGTTAGAACAGTAGAGATTTCCCTCCCTCTGTTTTAAAAATATTTTGTTTCATTTTTACCTTGAGACTCTGGGCTTGAAAATCAAAGCAATTAAAATGTTCCATTCTCTTGCACATTAATGAACATATAAAAATGGAACTGAAGAAAAAATTCTGAGTCATCATTTGTCTTCTAACATAAACTTAACGTCCTAAAATTTATCACACTAACCTTTTTTTAATTTATATATTTATTGATTTATTTAATTTCTTTATTTTTTTGGCTGCGTTGCGTCTTCGTTGCTGCATGCAGGCTTTGTCTAGTTGCAGCGAGTGGGGGCTACTCTTTGTTGTGATGCACAGGCTTCTCATTGAGGTATCACACTAATCTTGATCTGCATCTTCAGTGTAAAGAAAAGTATCCTCAATTTTATTAATAATACATAGGTAATTTTAATAAAAACTACTTTCATTTTCATCAGTTTTTATTTACCTTTTAGAGATGTATGTTTATTTTTCATTGACATCTATGCTGCAGGCAAAAACAAACAAAAAGAACCCTAGAAATGACACATAAAGTTGGAGTTGAATATTAAAGAATATTTTAATTTTACTTTTAAAATTTTTTCTGAAAATTAAAAAAAATATTTTACTATACACAACACTAGCAAAATAAAATGGTATTTTGTGGGTTATTTTTATTTAAGAAAATTTGGTTTCCTGCTTTGACATGTTGGCACATTTATATTACTCATAAATTTATTTTTTCTTACTTTCACAAGAAATGTGGGAGATCTTGAGGAGCCAGTGACTAAAATCATCACCCTAAACTCTATGTAGTCAACTACAGTCATTACACGTAAAGTGATAAAGGTTGAAGTTCCTGCTATGAGCTTAAGTGATGAAAATTCAACCTATGCTGTAAGAATTTTTTAAACTATTTTTGTAGTTAGAAAAACTAACTTTTTTCCCTTATGTGCCTCAGGGTAGGCATATTTAGATAAAATGAAAAGGAAAGGAAACTTACTTTTATGAGTCTGGTTCTCAAAATTATGTTTAAGAATCAGAGAAAGAATTTTTATTTTCTTTGAAATATTTCAGATTCACTGTTCTATAATTGGATTTTGAACTAGACTTACGCAGTTACTTAATTTCACTTATTTGGAAAATATGCTAGAGGATATGTACAATTCAAGTGACCTAATTGCCTCAAAATCATTTATCTTGATTTCTTTTTTCATTTAATGTATGCATTACATCTGTAGGCGTAATAATATATAAGAAGCGTTACCTCTAACTTCAACATCTTCTTCACCCTTTCTGTCTTTGCACTAACAAATTATCTCTTAAGAATATTATTTACAACACAGAGAGTATGTAAACCATCTTTATCAAGTAAAGTAATAGAAAGCACATATTTGGATTTGAAGCCAGAAGACATGATTTCTGGCCCTGTCTTTGTTACTTGCTAAAATTCTGGCCGTGGGTAAGGCACTTAACCTCTCTAAGCTACAGGTCTGCATCATTAAAATAGAGATAATGATACCTGCCCTGTGGCTTGTATGAAAATCTTCGGTCAAAAATATAAGTGCTGGGCTTCCCTGGTGGCGCAGTGGTTGAGAGTCCGCCTGCCGATGCAGGGGACACGGGTTCGTGCCCCGGTCTGGGAAGATCCCACATGCCGCAGAGTGGCTGGGCCTGTGAGCCATGGCTGCTGAGCCTGCGCATCTGGAGCCTGTGCTCCGCAACAGGAGAGGCCACAACAAGTGAGAGGCCCGCGTACCGCACAAAAAAAAAAAATATATATATATATATATATATAAGTGCTATCTTTTGTAAACTGTAACGTACTATAAAAAGGCAGGCTCCTGTATGCTCTCACTTTGTAGAAGTTGAAAGCTGTTAAAGAGAGTAGATCTGAAGTTTTATCACCACAAAAAGAACTGTAATTATATATGGGGATGGAGGTGCTGACCGACCTTATTGTTGTAATCATTTTGCAGTATATACATGAATCAAATCATCACATTGTACACCTTAAACTTACATAGTTGTGTCAGTATCTCAATAGATCTGGGATTGTTTTAAATAAAAAAGAATAAATAACAAAAAAAGAGACATTACAAGAAATAATATAAAATTATGAGTAGAAAATTATCTGTGGCTAGAATATCCAATAATATAGCCACTTGCCACATGTGGCTATTCAGCACTTAAAATATGCTCCAAGTATGAAGTTCATCATGTTATGAGGACTTACTATGAAAAAAATGTAAAATATCATATTAGTAATTTCTATTTGACTACATGTTGAAATTCTAATATTTTGGATATATAGGGTTAAATAAAATATATTATTAAATTTGTTTTAAGTGCAAGCTCTCATTGGGGCCGCAGAGTAGGTGTCTTGGTGGGAACATGAACACTCGTGTCCTCCTCCTACAGTTCATCCCATCCCTGCCATTCTTACCAGCCTAGTGACTTAGGATGAGTTCCTTCACCTTTCTGAGTTTCAGTTTCTTCATTTTTAAAATAAGAATTATAAAAGCATTCCCTTCCTGGGGCAAAGTGAAATTTAAACAAGAAAATACATGTAAAGCACTTGTAGAAGAACCTGGACGTTTCTGAGCATAAAATAAATAATAATTATTATTATCTTCGTTAAAGATAATAATAATTAAAATACACATATTCGGCAGCATACTGACACATTTTTTTTTTAATTTTTTATTTTTTTTTTATTTTTTGCTTTATAACAAATTTAATCAGTTATACGTATACATATGTTCCCATATCCCCTCCCTTTTGCGTCTCCCTCCCACCCTCCCTATCCCACCCCTCCAGGCGGTCACAAAGCACCGAGCTGATCTCCCTGTGCTATGCGGCTGCTTCCCACTAGCTATCTACCTTACGTTTGGTAGTGTATATATGTCCATGCCGCTCTTTCACTTTGTCACAGCTTACCCTTCCCCCTCCCCATATCCTCAAGTCCATTCTCTAGTAGGTCTGTGTCTTTATTCCTGTCTTACCCCTATGTTCTTCGTGACATTTTTTTTTCTTAAATTCCATATATATGTGTCAGCATACAGTATTTGTCTTTCTCTTTCTGACTTACTTCACTCTGTATGACAGACTCTAGGTCCATCCACCTCATTACAAATAGCTCAATTTCATTTCTTTTTATGGCTGAGTAATATTCCATTGTATATATGTGCCACATCTTCTTTACCCATTCATCTGATGATGGACACTTAGGTTGTTTCCATCTCTGGGCTATTGTAAATAGGGCTGCTATGAACATTTTGGTACATGTCTCTTTTTGAATTATGGTTTTCTCAGGGTATATGCCCAGTAGTGGGATTGCTGGGTCATATGGTAGTTCTATTTGTAGTTTTTTAAGGAACCTCCATACCGTTCTCCATAGTGGCTGTACCAATTCACATTCCCACCAGCAGTGCAAGAGTGTTCCCTTTTTTCCACACCCTCTCCAGCATTTATTGTTTCTAGATTTTTTGATGATGGCCATTCTGACTGGTGTGAGATGATATCTCATTGTAGTTTTGATTTGCATTTCTCTAATGAGTAAAGATGTTGAGCATCCTTTCATGTGTTTGTTGGCAGTCTGTATATCTTCTGTGGAGAAATGCCTATTTAAGTCTTCTGCCCATTTTTGGATTGGGCTGTTTGTTTTTTTGTTATTGAGCTGCATGAGCTGCTTATAAATTTTGGAGATTAATCCTTTGTCAGTTGCTTCATTTGCAAATATTTTCTCCCATTCTGAGGGTTGTCTTTTGGTCTTGTTTATGGTTTCCTTTGCTGTGCAAAAGCTTTGAAGTTTCATTAGGTCCCATGTGTTTATTTTTGTCTTTATTTCCATTTCTCTAGGAGGTGGGTCAAAAAGGATCTTGCTGTGATTTATGTCATAGAGTGTTCTGCCTATGTTTTCCTCTAAGAGTTTGATAGTGTCTGGCCTTACATTTAGGTCTTTAATCCATTTTGAGCTTATTTTTGTGTATGGTGTTAGGGAGTGATCTAATCTCATACTTTTACATGTCCCTATCCAGTTTTCCCAGCACCACTTATTGAAGAGACTGTCCTTTCTCCACTGTACATTCCTGCCTCCTTTATCAAAGATAAGGTGACCATATGTCCGTGGGTTTATCTCTGGGATTTCTATCCTGTTCCATTGATCTATCTTTCTGTTTTTGTGCCAGTACCATACTGTCTTGATTACTGTAGCTTTGTAGTATAGTCTGAAGTCAGGGAGCCTGATTCCTCCAGCTCCATTTTTCGTTCTCAAGATTGCTTTGGCTATTCGGGGTCTTTTGTGTTTCCATACAAATTGTGAAATTTTTTGTTCTAGTTCTGTGAAAAATGCCAGTGGTAGTTTGATAGGGATTGCATTGAATCTGTAGATTGCTTTGGGTAGTAGAGTCATTTTCACAATGTTGATTCTTCCAATCCAAGAACATGGTACATCTCTCCATCTATTTGTATCATCTTTAATTTCTTTCATCAGTGTCTTATAATTTTCTGCATACAGGTTTGGTTTCTCTTTGCAGCAAAGGCTGGCGGTTCACAGGCTGTTTTGTCTTGATGGGTTTTATTGGTCCCCCAAACCTCCAAGCTCATTGAAATAGGTGGAGGTCTGCGTAAAGCCAGCTATGAAATCCTCTCCTCCCCCAGACAGCCCCTTCACCCCCAATTCCTTTCCCACCTTTTGGGGCATCCACCCAGGCCTGCCAGCCAGGTGGGGGCTGGGGAGTGGGCGCCACCCCCTCCCTGGGGCCCAGCCTGGTCTCTCTTTCTGGCGGCATCTGTAGTCCCCTGCTTCTGTCGCCCGCAGCTATTCTTGGCCTCTAGCCCCTTTCACTTTCTGCTCTGCCTCTTCCTGCCTCGGTGGTTCCCTGACATCCCCTGCTCCCCGCTTCCTGCCCCAGCCTTCTCTCCCACCATACCCCCCTCCCACCATGAGTGGCCTCAGCTCAGCCTGAAAGCCCTAGAGGAGGCCAGATGCAGAGTGTGGTGAAGTCTGGGTTCGAGTCCCTGCTTTGTCCCTTCCAGGCCGTGTGACCTTGGCAAGCCTCTTGCCTCTGAGCCTCCTGTCCCCACCTGGAGAGGGGGATGCTGCTTATGCTATGCCTACCTTGCAAGCACCGTTGGGAGGATGGAGGCTGCCAGGAGAACTTCCCAGGAATCTCACCCTAGCACAGGACTTGGCGCATGGGACCACCACCTGCCCACTGCACCGGGGACCCTCAGCCGCAACGGCCGAACCAGCGGGCATCAGCTGGATTCAGAAAACCTGGGTTCTGCCTGCCTCCAGTGTCCAGTGATCCTTGGCTATGAGTTCATATTGAAGAGCAGGAAACTGAAAACAGATCATCAGAAGCTCCCTGCCTGTGGGCAGGGCATGTGGACAGGGGGCCCGGGTTCGATCCCTGGTCAGGGAGCTAGATCCCACATGAATGCTGCAACTAAGAGTTCACACGCCACAACTAAGGAGCCCGTGTGCCACACCTAAGGAGCCAGCGAGCCACAATTAAGGAGCCTGCAAGCTGCAACTAAGGAGCCCACCTGCCACAACTAAGACCCAGCGCAACCAAATAAATAAATAAATTTTTTTTTTTTAAAAAAAAAAAAAGGTTTTGTATGACACATTTTTGTACATGGCATTTGCAGTACATGCTCAGAGTAGTCTGTATGTTTAGAAGAGAAAAAAGTGATTTTTCAGTTTTTATACTATTTCTTTTTCTGTACTAGATAATACATATGTGCTGTAAAAGCTCAGAATATACAGAAAAGCACTGAGAAGAAAACAAAAGCACCAGCCATCCAACTATCCAAATATAATCACTGTTTAACATGTTTCAGAAGGAAAAATACTTGAGCAAAAGTGATTTCAGGGAAAACGAAGGTAAATAGATGACAGCAGTAGAAAGTGGACGGATTTCGGTTGCAGAGGAACCAGTCCCTAAGAATGGAAACCAGTGGATGGGGTGGGATTGGGGTGGAGGGCAGAGGCACGGACTCAGGAAGCATAAGAAAGGCAGTTTTAACAAGGACTGATAATTAATCCAAAATGCCGGGGACTAAATAACTAAAGCACTTGCCCTTGCTTAGGGTAGAGTCGCACTGATTTCACTGTTGCCTCCATAGCATTTGGCTGCCCTACTATCAGTGATGTGTCCAAAGCCTGGTTTACAGAGTTATCCACACAGACACAGGGAGAGGGGTCAAGAGGTATAAACCACTTTCCAATCCTTTCCCGAGAAAAATAAAATAGAAAAAGGAAAGATCACTAAATTCCCTCTATCCTTCCCTTCATACTTATGGTGTCAAAAAAACACTGTCCTCATGGACAGAGAGTGAGTAGGAACTGGCAGCATAGAAAACGAGGAAGAGAAGGAAATTTGACATCCTTGGATTCATGCCGATGGAACTGGAGAATTATTCATACACAGGGGCAATTTAAAAAAAAAAAGATTCTAAGAAAGAAATGACAAACCAAGTTTGTCAAATTCATTTTCTAGAAACAGGCATTAAGAGGTAATTATTATTTTGTAAAACCATGCACTGTGACAGCTATTATGAACGCTACAATGTCTGTACTTGACATTACTACATAATTAAGAATAGATTATTTCAAATCTCGAGAAATTACTCTCTTGTTTCCTCCTTAAAGGTCATTATTCCTAAATCATTAATCTGAAATATTACAGTGCTTTAATAGCATATATAAAAAATTGTTTAAAAGTTTAAGGCAGATTTATTCTTTTACATGCTGCAGTAATTTAATTTACAGCTGTGGAGCCCTCAAAAGATAGAATCATGACTACCTGATATGCCTGACAATCTGGATTCTGAATTCTACTCAGTACTTCATTGACACAGAGTGAAGTGAATCAATTGCATTTTGGAGAGGAAATAAATTACACATTGCTATGAAGCCGTTCAATTGTTCAGCAGTACAAAAGATTTAAATCACAATAAACATAAGGTACTTCCAGTTGAGTATACACACATCTGGCAAAAGTTAATTGTTCCAAATAAAAAAGGTTATTGGGCTTCCCTGGTGGCGCAGTGGTTGAGAGTCCGCCTGCCGATGCAGGGGACACGGGTTTGTGCCCCGGTCCGGGGGGATCCCACGTGCCGCGGAGCGGCTGGGCCCGTGAGCCATGGCCGCTGGGCCTACGTGTCCGGAGCCTGTGCTCTGGACAGGCCCGCGTACCGCGAAAAAAAAAAAAAAGGTTAATTAAATAAAATACATACACTTGCTTGGGGAAGAACCACACTGAGTTTCCCTTTGCCCCTGTAGTATTCAGCCCGAAGAAACAATAAGTTCAATAACTAGTTACTGAGGGTAGACTATGTGTCTTATGGGCTGTGACTGCAGTGTATGGCCCCTACCTCCACATGGCCAGGGTCCTGGTTGTCTGTGTCTCTCTTGCCCCTGGGAGTCACTTGTATAACACAGGTGGTAGAGGCTCAGTCAATTCTTGAGGGTTAATTAGCAGGTGTGTTCTCACAAATTTAACTCTCTAGCACAGTTTTAAAGTTGTATATACTTACTTATTAAAACCTGGAAAATAAAAATTTTTAAACATTCATAGTCTTAACACACAACACAACAACAGCTAGCCTATTGATATTTTTCTTTAAAGAGTTTTTTTCTAAGTTTTTCTCACCATGACTTTAATAATATTACGTGTGTAATTTCTGACTTCTTTATTTAATGTATCAAAAGTATGTTCAGCTTTATTACATAATTTTATAAAACTCATGGATGAGTGGTGTTATGGATTGAATGTTTGTGTCCCCCCCAAATTCCTATGTTGAAGCTCACACCTCCAGTGATATTTGAAGATGGGGTCTTTGGGAGGTATTAGGGTTAGATGGGATTGTGGTAGTGGGGCTCTGGTCTGACAGTATTAGTGCTCTTTTAAGAAGAGATAGCAGAAAGCTCATTCTCTCTCCATACAAACACAAAGAGGTCATGGGAAGACACAGTGAGAAAGTGGCTGTCTGTAAGCCAAGACAAGAGAGTCTTCATTAGCCTGAATTGGCTGGTACCTTGATCTTGGACTTCCCAGCCTCCAGAACCATGTGAAATAAATGTTGTTTAAGCCATCCTGTCTGTGCTATTTTGTTATAGCAGCCTGAGCAGACTAAAACAAGTGACTATATTATATACTGTTTGATTGTTTCTAATTGTTAATAGCAATCAATATCATTGTGATGTATATGTTTTACATAAAATATTTTTCTATATTTCATATTACTTTTGTGCAAATTCTCAGAAGTGGAATTATTTGACCAAAGAGGAGAACGTTTGCTAAGGGTTTATAAACTGTACCAATTTACATAGCCAAATGGAATATGGAAAAAGGATGTCTTCAACCTAACAGCACTGAACAGAAAAACATGATTAAAACTGTTTAAATATTAGTTAGAATATCAGAGCTATATTTGAAACCAGACTTAGGAAAATAGGGAAGACATTTAATTTCTTTTATCTTTCCTTTTTCCTACTCTTAATTTTCTTCCCATTCAGCAGGATTATATTTTCCTTCACTCTGGAAGGAAAAAGAACCCTGGATCCATATGCCTTCAGTTTTATAATTTATTCTGTACCTTTCCGCCAGGGTACCAATGTTCTTTTCCATTCTCCCCTACCTGAGACATTGATGTTATATAATGCTAGAATCTTAGATGTGCAAAGGATTTCAGAGGCTATCAACCAACATCCCATCTAATATATGCTATTCACTCTGTAACATCTTCAGCAAGTATTCATTTAATCTTAAATCACCTTCAGTGATAGGAAACTCACTATCTCACAAGCCAGTCTCATTTACTGATATCCATCTCTGACTGTTGGAAAATTGCCCCAAATAGCAAGCCCCAAACTCTGACACCTTGTCCTGTAAATACTGATACTACCTTCTGGAGGGACCATGAAGAACAAATCTAATTCCACTTTGACTTGAAAACCTTCAGAAATTTGAAAAGAGCAATCAAATCCACCTTCTCCTGGATAACTCTTATCAGTCCAGCCCCTGTCCCTGTGTGATATGACTTTGAGTCTCATTAGCATTCTGTCATCCTCGGGATGCTCTCCACTGTGGGCCTGTTCCTGTGAAAGCAGATGTCATAAACCCACAGCCTGCAGCCTAGTTTTTGATCCTTGAGTATTTGGGAGGAAAAAAAGAAAGATCCGAAGGGCATTATGTCCTTAGTTTGGCATGTTCCCCCTTATTTCCTACTGCTAGAAGTTATGAGTCATCTAAGTTACCTGCCGACTTTTGGAAGCATTTCTGTGGCCTTTGTCTTAAAGGATAGATTCCTCAACTCACCTCCATACTGTAGGTGATCTGAGCAGTTTGGAGGAAAAGAGAGCTGTCCTCTCCCTCATTTCATTACATTTTACTAATGGGTTAAAATCAATGTAGTACTTTTATCAGCCATTTATACTCTTGGCTTTTGTTTACTCTTCATTTGTCTTCTTAATAATAACTCAAGTTCCTAAGACATTTTTCCACTCTTTGACATTCCTGATGAGTCATTTCTGGGCTGTCTTTTACTTGTGCAGTTAGTTTTTTGAACCTAAGTAAGACTTTGCATTTGTTACCACTGCTTATCTTTTCCTAAAGTCAGTCCACCAAGGCAAAATTGGAGAACTTTTTGTGTCCTGGTTCTGTCAGTCCTTCACAGGATTGTGTTGTCTGCAGAAAGCTTTGTCTCTGTCATGTGCTGATAAGCTGGTGAGCAGGACCATACTGAGGAGGTACCCAGAAACAGGGTTCTGCAAACGTTCTTCTTCCCCCCAAGTTCAGCTCTCCTTTCTCGTCTTGGAGTCTTTCCTCCTTCACCAAGACTTGACACTGAGATGTGGGAGGTCTGACTTTCAAATGGCCCTCAGGTTCTTCTCCTCATTCTCATGGATGGGAGCTGTCCCTCATCTAATTAAGCCTAGAGTTTTGTGAGTAAATACCTAGTTTGGCCAGCTGATTCTTTCTTTTAATCCATCTTTCATAACATTACCCAACCCTTTTCTTAAAATATCACACTCATCATGTCTTCTCTGCTCCTGGTCTTTTAATAGGCGGTAGTTAGCCATGCAGATTCTTCTCTGTGGGGTACATGGCCTCAGTGATCCCCTTCCTTTCAAACCCACCCATTGTCCTAGGCAGCCTGGACTTCTGTGTTTGCTCATGCTCACTCCTTTCTTGTTCTTGCTATTTCTTTTGCTTAAAATATTCTTTATTCTCCTTCCCATCTGTCCAGTTCTTACCTGTTCTTTAAAGGCCAGATTTAATCCTTTTCCTCTATATAATTTATTTACCCTGGTCCACACGAGTCAACTTTAAGTCAACTGCTAAAATCTAGGTAATGAATATTCTGTTATCACTCTCTTAATAGCTCCAGTTGTGTTATGTTCCTCCTTCTGGGCTGGAGAGTAAGTGCCTTGAGAAGGCACCAGGTCAATTAATGCTTTGGTCTAAACCACTTCCTGAAATAGCATCAATCCTCTAGTTGATGCTTGGTAAATATTGCTCTTGGGTTGATACAGTTATCTTTCAAAGGAATGTGGTGCTAAAATGAATCGCTATTTAATCATGGAATTAATTTGATTGATGAGTAGAGTGTGGAATTTACACTGAGGATAATATTTGGGGATGATCAACTTATTTCCAGCTCTTCTAACAATATTTCTGAAGAGCTGTCTACTTGCCCCACAAGCATGGCTATCTTGATTCAATTCTGGCATTCCTATCAAAGAAGGACACTGTGGGCAGTTCTTCTTTTAAAAACTCTGTAGGTAAATTCTTCCCTTTGCTGAGTAATGGCCACTACTCTGAGCTGTCTTTCACAAATGCTCATTCAGAACACATTGCATGTGTGTGCAGTTTAAGTCTAGAACAGTAGGCATTGCCTTTTTCTCCATTCTTTTTTTTAATTCATGTCATATATTAAATCAATGTCTAACATTTACAAAAACAAAATTCTCCTCATTTGCTACACAATAACATCTTAAGGCTTGAATTCAACCCACTGAGTTATATATTTCTATAGAGACTTGAGTCTCCATTCAAAAAAGTAGCATGCAATAAGTAATTTCTTTTGTTTGTCCTGATTTACAGTGTCTTTATTTCAACAACATTTACAGTCTTCAATAGATATAATATATGAATTGATAAAATTTTAAAGTGCTTTCAAAATTCCACAGACTGAGTTATCCCATCCCCCTCTATTATATATTGTTGTAATTAATTCAAAGTTGTATCACCCACTGCAGAAATAAATTGATTAGGCCCCTAATTAAGAATGGCATTGGGCTGGATCTTGCGTAAAGAGAGCAACATAGATAAGCCATATTTCTACTCTCCTGGGACACTCATTTTGCTTGATTCTCTTGCACATTTACACCAGTTTCTGGTTCCTAGGGTGACAGAGGCAGTTTCTAAATTGTCTGGAAATTACATATCCCTACACACTGGAATCCCCTTAACTGGGTGATGTAGCTTTCACTACCGCTGTGCCTGTGGGCAAAAAGCAAAGTGCGAGGCACTTCCAGGTCCCAGTCACATTCAGGAGGCACCAGGTTAAGCAAAACACAAAAACATTTGTGTTTACTAATATGGTTTGATTTCTATTGTTTTGGGTAGAGGTTTGAGAAATTACTACAGTACAAATCAAGAAATGCATAAGGGCAACCAGCTGATGACTATTATCTGGGAATTTTTCATTTTCTCTTCTTTTTACCCCAAATATGTGTCCTCTTATTCCAGATAAAGGAAGCAAAGTCTTCTTGCTCTTGTGAGATAATAACATAATAAGCATTAAATTCAAATTTTGGTATACCTGTCTTCAAAGCTTTAGGCTGAAATGGTTTAATCAAATTATAACACAAATTGATATGTATATACATCACTTTAATAAGTAATAATGCCATCTTGTAAGAATTAGTTGAAATTTGTGTTTGGTTCACCTCTATTCAGAATTTACTTGTTTATTAATTAATGCAGGAATAACTCTTTTTTTCATAAATTTGACATTTCAGCTGGAAAGAAGTGGAAGAACTTTGGGGAATAGTTCTTTGGGATGGTAATAAACATTTGTCCTTTAGACATTTTATGAAAGTCTCAGAGGCTTAATCCAGCTTTGTTCATTTTAAAGAAGAAATCTTGTTGGGGAAAGTTTTTGAAACACCCTTTCACAGCTTTTTTGGAAGTAGTCTATATCAGCTGTGATTTCTGCACAACAAATAACTTTGAAGATAACTAACACAAAAAGCAGAAAGCGCTGCACATATGAATCAAAAGCATGTGCAAACTTTAGAGTGGTTCTGCATCTTGTGCCATTGGGGAAGTGTGGGGTGAAACAAACAATGAAGAGCTGGCCATGAAAATTATAAATGAATGGGAGAATTCTTCCTCCCATTTAACTTATGTATCAGTCAGGGAAGAACTTTTTGCAAAATGGTGATTTGAGTTTTTGTATGGATTACAAAAAGGGAACTTTTGGTAAACCAGATCCATGAAGAAGACGTAATTTGAAAGAATGTTGAGAAGACAATAAACTATCAAAAGTGTATTTAGCTTCTTATCGCAGAAGCAGGAAGACAGTTCTCTGCAACCTTTTCCCAAGTAGCTGGATCTCTCTTGTGCAATACAAATAGCAAAATAAATATGAAGCACCTTCTCTGTGTAGAGCACTCCGATCAACATCATGAGCGGCACCAGGAGGAGGAAGAGGTAGCCCTTGTCCCAAAGGACTTGGTTGATTTATTAGAGGAAGATAAGATATGTATACAAGTAGCTACAATGCAAGAGAGAATTTGTTAGTATTTATAATAAAGATACAAATAAAGTGCTAGAGAGAGCTTAGAGGAAATAAATTTACTCCAACTAGGGATTTTGCAGAAGAATTTACATGGAAATCATCTTTGTGCTAATCATAAACGTTAATGAGAAATTCTCTATGCATATGAAAAGAAAAGGCTCTCCAGATAAATTTGGAAAAGAAAAAAGTATGGAACATGGTTGCGGAAAAGCAAATAGCCCCCTTTGAATATAGTTCAAGTTATACTTGCATATATTAATTTCCTAGGACTGCTGTAACAAAGGACCACAGACTGAAGGACTTAAACTACAGAAATTTATGGTCTCAGAATTCTGGTGGCTAGAAGTCCAAAATCAGAGTGTTGGCAGGGTTGGTTCCTTCTGAGTGCTGGAAGGAATCATCTGTTCCATGCCTCTCTCTTAGCTTCTTATGCCTGCCAACAATCTTTGGTGTTCTTTGGCTTGTAGATACATCTCTCCAGTCTCTGCCTTCATCTTCAGATGGTGTTCTCCCATGTCTCTGTATCCAAATTTTCACTTTTTATAAGGACATTAGTCATATTGGATTAGGGCCCACCTGGACGACCCCATTTTTACTTGATTACCTCTGTTAAGACCTTATCTCCAAATAAAGTCACATTATGAGATGCTAGGAGTTTAACATATCTTTTGGAAGGGATACAGATCAACCCATAACAGTATGTAAAGGAGAGAAAAGTGACAATTTGGGCTGGAAAAGAGATTCACTTTATGTATCAAGTGGCCTTGATGTTCATAATAAGGAACATAGACATTATTTTAGGCAGTGGTGCTTTGTGGCCAATATGTGCAAGGTGATTAAATTACCTTGCAATACCAAATAAGCTTTTATACACAATTGGGATGCAAAGTTGTGAAGGAAAGGGTAGACATAAATGATATTGAAGACAAAGAGAAATGCAAATTTTAAAAATTTAACTCTGAGACGAGGAATTTGGATATAAGGGAGGATGGTTAATTTATTACAAGATGGAAGGAAGATGTATTGAGGAAAATAATACCTTCATTCAACTTCCAAGAGTTGGAAAAGACACTGAACACAGCAAGGACCCATGACCAATGTGCAGACCATTTCCTCACTCCACGTTATGATAGTATCTAAAACCCTGTTTTCAAACACCATCTTGAATGGTGTTGGATGGACTGTCTTCTTGGAAGTTTGGAAGGAGGAGAATTTGCTAGCCATGAAGCAGAATTGGGAGAGACTCCCACTAACTTCTTAAAACTAGAAACAAAAATTACTTCCTCTCTGCCCTACACATGCACACACACACAGGCATGAACAGGCATACTCTCACACACCAGAGACAGGGAAATGCTAAGGGGATACATACAGAAACTAAATTTATTATACAAGTAATTTCCCAAAAAATGTAAAAAACAAAATGATGTCTTTCAACGTATATGAGGAAAGTGAGGACAGTATACAGGAGTGGAAGGAACAGAGTTTGGAGTCTGGCAGGCAGCCTTACACAGAGCTCCATAATCTATTTTCTGGGTGACTGTGGACAAATGAACTAATCTTTCAAACTTAGGTTAATGTGCTACGTAAGGTGGGGATAAATATGTCATATAGTTATTTGGAGGATTAGGTGAAATAAGCTATATAAAGAACACAATAAGTGTTACATAACTCTTTCATTATTATGAATTCTAATTTTCATAAGCAAAAGGATTCCAGACGTTACTCCCCATAGAGTTAAACATGTGCTTACGCACAGACTGACTTGCTATCTTTTTCTTAAGCTGAAAAGAAATTAACTGGATAATAAAAATTTTAATCTGAATCTGTGGATGGAAAAACACATGGCTTTTGTGGCACTGTGATGATTCTTAGCAAAAGTGGTAACTATTGTTTGTGTAAAGTTTCCTTCAGTTTGTTTAGCTTTGCAAACCTAGACGTTCTGAATAATGAGGTACTTGTTTTAGAAGTAAATAAAGTCTACATTTTCAAATGAATATACCAATAATTTTGTTGGAAGAAAACTTAAGGAACAATTTTAAACTTTTAATGCAGATGTATGATATTGGGCCTGCAGAGAAATAGAATAGCACGGAAGCACTGGTTTTGAAATAGGATGTAAATAAAACATCCTCCTTTTCTCGTTGCTTTTGTATTTTTTGGTACGCAATAATTCCAGTAGACATTTTCTGGGCAACAGAGTTTGTCAGCAATTACTCTGTTGAGAATGTAGAAAAGAAAGCAGTAATTAAATACCTTCACTTATCCTACATACCTTGGGATAACTTAATATAGAAAAGTATTGGGTATCCTTGCCCTTGAAGCAATCTTTTATAAGGTTATAGACAGTAAATGCTTTCATGTATACTACTTTAGCTTTTTCTTTCAATCTGTCTCTGACTTGGTAAATAAATGCTCTGGGATATTTTATTAAGTGAAATACCCACTTATCTTTTTAAAGAGTAGACTATGGCAGCATCTGAACGTAATAATTCTGGAACATGGGAGAGAATGTAGCCTGGAGGATGTTTGAGTCTATGTAGTAACACCTCATTTTATGGATTGAAAAAATAGCCAGGAGACAACACAAAGCAAAAACCAATCCTACCAATATAACACTACACAATTTTTTAGAAAATAGGAAAAAAATAGTCATAGTTTCACTCAGCTATTAACATTTTTATTCTTTTTCCTAGTTATAATCACAGTATGTGTAAAAGTTTACAGACATTATATTTTGGAACCTTAATTAAATTTCCCATCATAATGTGAACTTTTACATTGCTTCATTAGATTTATAATTATCATTTTATTAGATATATAATATTTCAGAAAATAGTCCTTCATCTTATTAAATATTTCTCTATTGTTAGGCATTTATAGTAATCTCAATGTTTCAATATTTTCAAAATTATAAATAACCATGCAACAAGTTCTCTCTTATATTAACTAAGATTTCATGTTATGTGTCTTGCCTGAGAATATAATTCCTGAGGTTAGATTGTTCAGGTTTCCACTTCTCAGAACCAGGAAAGAAAATATATTTCAAATTAGAAAAATGTCTTAGCAGAGTGACTATGAATGTGTCTTGAGTTTTTTAAGAAAATAAACCCACAATGTTAGCATTAAATATTCCATAAAGAAATGATAAAATTAATTTTCTGAGAAATTAGGATATCCAAATTGATATTACTTTGTGGGCTTAAGCAAAAATAGATCAAAAAGCTTTTCCTCCTTCCTGGAAGTGGTGTTTATGAGCATGTAAGATACATATTTGAGTTCCTTTTATGAAATATGCAAGGTAACTTAAGAAGGTAGCTACTTCTCAGAGGCAAAAGGGCTAGAATGGTTAATTAATTAAATAACTTTTATGAGTCTCTAAGCTTGTCTTCCTCCTTGGGTGTAGAAATGGTTTCTGAGCCTGAGGGTAAAGGTAGACTTGAGCTTATTTATTGTTATCTTTTGTTGGGCTGTTAAATTGTTTCATTCGCAATAGTTTGTTCCTATGGTCCCAAGACAAGTTCAGTAATATCAACCAGCCTTCAAGGTCCATGTTGCCAAAAAGAAATTTCCAACTTAAAAAAAAAAAATGTTACCCAAAACTCTTATCTATCTAGTCCTGCCTAGTCATTTGCATATTTTAAAAAACATAATGCTTCCTCTTCCTATTTTTCTGCAACTAAATCGAGTATTCATCAAAAGTTTTAACAGTCAAACCTAGTACTGTCACACGGACCTTGCAGCTTCTTGAAACCGTGAAGCTGGTTCCCACCCCAAGCCTTTGCTCTCTCTGTTGCCACTGTCTAGAATGCTTTCACAGACTGTCCCTTGGTGAGCAGGGGTCTGCTCAAATGTCTCCATCCTCGAGCAGCTTTCACTGATGACCAGATCTAAAATAAATAGTCATACTCCAGACAGTTGCTCCTTTTACATATGTACCCTGCTTTATTTTCTCAGTAAAGCAGCTAATGTTATCTTATTAATTTTGCTGCAATTTTGTGTTCCCCTCTAGAATACAATTCCTTTTAATCAATGACTTTATCTATTCTGTCCATATAGACCAAGCTAGAATAGTCCTTGTTATGTGGCAGGTACTCCGTATTTGTTGAAATAATGAATGAATGAGTGAATACATGAATTAATGAATGAATGAGATCCATGTTATAGACATGGATCAGCTGAGGGGTTGGGATCCCTTTAAATGGTTATTGGCTGCTTTTGGAAATAATTGTTTTTAGAGGCAGGCTTTTAAGAGTTCTCTGACTTAGGCAGTTTCTGGCAGTTTCTTATTTGTTGTGAAGTTCTAATTAAGTAACTAAATAGAAATAAGTTTAAAGAGATAACCAGTGGTATATCTAAATTCTTCATTACTGACAAATAATTGCTTGGTAGCAAAGCTGCTTGTTTAATTTTATCCTTAAAGCCTAAGTGTTTAAAAAAGTCAATACCATAAGTCAAAACAATATCCATATTATATGGGTTAAAAATGATATTAATTGGCATTTGGCCCAAAATGTCATTGTATCATGAGATACAACTAAAAGAAACTCCGTGGTCCTCCTATACCATGGCCGGATAAGAAAGGAACTGATGATGATTCTTATAATGGCAATTTCTTTTCACCATCATTGACCCTGAAGGCTGGTTAATATTGTCGAACTTATCATGGGAACCCAGGAACAAAAGATTGTGAATTAGACAATTTAATAGCCCAATTAAATACTAAAAGATAAACAATCTTTCTATCTATATCTATATTTGTATCATTGAAGATCAATCGTTGCAAAATTCCCCGATCTAAGTTGGGCAGAGATTTCATAAAGTTTCATATCAGTAGGTAGGCAGATAATGCAAGAAAATACATCAGGACTGTCTGAGTAATGACATAGCATTGTGAATGATTAATATTGTTAAAACTGTAGAGATAGATGTGATGTGGGTCTGTGTATGCGACACATGGGGAGGGATCCAGGAAGGGGGCAACCTGAGGTTCACTTCAAAAGCAAGCCTCAATTAAGCATGTAAATTAAAATATTTTACTGCATATTATTTAATCATTTAACCAGATATAGTGCAGAGAATTTGATAGCTATAGAATATCAAGTTTAGATTAAGTAATTTAATAAAATTTTCTTATTTTCTCATTCTTGGGAAATCACTCCTTTCTGTGCATAAGGACAAAAAAATACAGCCTGTCTCTGAGCACTTCTCATCCACGTACCCAGCATTTTTCAGTACTCCCCAGACAACCTATTTGTCTTCCTTGTCAACCTCATTCATGCTCTGCCCTCTGCTGGGAAAGCCCATCCTCTTCTTTTCTGGTTTTGTTCGGCTTCATTTTAGGGAATTGAAGGGATACTGTTCTGAATTTTCCCAATTATTTGACCACTCGTGCTCACCCTGTAAGAGCTGCCAAAAATGCCACCTCCCCTGTGACATCTGCCTGAGTCCCCAGGTGAGATAAATGGGGGCTTCTTTGGGGCCCCCATGGCTTTGTGCAGGTGCGACCACTCTGGCTCAGGTGAGATTATTTAGGTTTAGTTCATTGCTTGCCCATCTGTCTGTCTCTCGTTCCACACCATGAGCCCTTGGGGCTCTGCATGGATTATGTCTGTAACAAGTTGGAATTTTTCTGCTCCTCTGAGATCTGGTAAACTTTATTTACCCGTATCTAACTTTGCATTGTCTTAGAGTCCAGAGTTCGCCCCACAAGTCCTGAAAATTACTCGAGTTAATTTCTGTTCAATCACCAGTGTCTTCATTCCAAGCTCAACGTGCCTTAGTAATTCCCTAGCACCCAGACTCACCACTCAGCCCCTTCCCAATTTGCCAGAAAAAATATTTGACTTTCTCCAGAATTTGATGAACTTAGTTAATGATTCACCAAAGATTTGAGGGGTTATGAGGAAAGGGTCACAAAACACAACAAACCCTCAGTCCCCTGCCACTCTCCCGGTCTCCCTTTCCCTGTGTAAAGCATCAGCCAGATCCTTCCCCAAAGCTCACTCAGGGCAGCTCCTCCTAGACAGGCTCCTCATGATCTCAAGCTTTTATCCCTCGCAAGCTTGTTCAGAAACATTCCCACAAAGGAAGCTCCCCCTTTAAGAGAAACTCTCAGACTACCCAAAAAGGGAACAACTGTTTTATCTCAAGTCTTATTCATCTTTGTCAGGAGTACAAGACCAAGATTTTTGTAGATGCTAAAAAGAAAATACGCTGGACTCCGTTGTCTCAGTTAACTTGGTCCCTGATCAATTTCAGGCAACTTCAGCTGTCTTCTATTTTGGTCATCCTTGGTTGTGATTTGAATGACTTAATTGATTTGTGAGTTATTTTAATTTTCCTTTTGCCCTTTACAAAATTCTCCTCAGATCAGAAGAGAAAACTAGATCGTGTGGAAGTCATCTCTTACTTAGAAATACTTGTGTAAAATAAGTGACATCTATTATTTTAAAAAACTAAAAATATCAAAATTCGCCTTTGAGTTTATCCGTAGGATCATGTACTAATAGAACTCTGTGGTTGGAATGAATGAAAACCCAGAGGTCTCTGTAACTGGGAGGATATGTGTGACTATTGAAAACACTCAGCATTTTAATGAGCTCCTCTTGCCAACATTTAGGAGGATATAAGCACGATGGCATATTGCTTCTATCACCATAATGGCAATCTCAAAAGCAATTTCCCTTAAGAACCTGAGAAAGGTAATAGAAAGATCTATTTTGTAAAGACTGAAAGAGAACCCCGAAGCACCAATAAATTAACCCTAACCCTAACCTTATTAGAATTCATCTGTTAGATTAGAATTCATCTGTTAAAGATAAGATAAAATGTTCCATAGTGGACAGATTACCATATTTTGTGTGGTAGAGATGTTCTGTTATCCCCAAGGGTAGAGTGACTATATCTGGACTATTTCATTGCTCCCCTGAAGTGGAATTTGACCGTAAAGTAAAAGGACATGTTTTTGGCCTTTTAATTTACCCAGGATTTAAACATGGGTATGATCTATGATGAGCCAATCAGAGATGTGTTTGGCATTCTAAAGCCCCTTTAAATCCTTGTCACAGGGCCAGTTCCCAGTGCCTAAAAAGGAAGTCCACACAGGCAACACAAACACTGCCTGCTGAGCCTGGGCACAGTCTGCTTCTGCAGAGACTGTGTAAACGTTCTTCATGGGCGTTTCTATGTGGTAGTAGACAAGAACATAAAACACATTTAAGGGTGTCATCTCCATTTTGGTAGCTTAGCCAAATAAACTAAACTCTGAACTGGAAGTCAGAGATCTGAATTACAATTCCAGCTCTGCGATTTACTGTCTGCATAACACTACCCAAGTCATTTCTGAGTTCTGGGTGCCAGTTTCTCCATCTGTAAATATGGGCGATACTACTTGCCTTATCATTAAACTGTCCATGCTGTAGGAGTGGTTGATATCTTGTGCGTCCTTCACATCTGCAGTTGTGCCTGGTCCAGTGCTCAGTAAGTGCCTTTTGAGGAACTGAGTTGGGTTTGTCGTGGTCATCAAATAAAATGATAAGCAGAACAAAGTCCAGATAAAATATGGAATGATGAATGCAATTATGTTATCGATGATACGTTATTGGAGATAACATTACTCATTCAACAGTTTGCACAAACACCAACACCACATGATTCTGTTGTTGAAGTATGGTTGTTTTTTTTTTTTTAATTGAAGTATGGTTGGTTTACAATGTTTCAGGTGCACAGCAAAGTAATTCAGTTATACATATCTATACATATATATATATATATATATATATATCTTCTTTTTCAGATTCTTTTTCATTATAGTTTATTATAAGATATTAAATATAGTTTCCTGTGCTGTATGGTTGGTCCTTGTTGTTTATCTATTTTATGTATGGTAGTGTGTATCTGTTAATCCCAAATTCCCAATGTATCCCCCCTTCGATAACCATAAGTTTCCCTTTTGTGTCTGCCAACACCACATTGTAAGAAGCCTTCTTGTGTAATGGATTTGGTCATTCTGTGACTCCAAACACAGTTTCCCATGCTCAGAGAGTTTTGCACTTAACCTGTTTTATTCTGTTATGTCAGCTAAAGCTAGTGTGACCACATGTCCCAGTTTACCAGGGACCTCCACAGTCTACCTGTGTTGTCCCAGCATAATTATTAATATTACCCCCTTTGACCAGCAAATGTCCCAGTTTGGATGATAAATCATATGGTCATTCTATTTAAGCCTAAATAATGATGTTCTATTATATTCTATAAGGAAAAGAGACTAAGCAAGAAACTGGAGCAATGTATACCGCTCTTTATGGTTTTATACCTTGATCTTGAGACTAGACATAGTGTTAAAACAACAGATTTCTCTTATATCACTTGAGTAAGTCATCCATCTATATCTAACCAGCAATGCTTACTAAGTCAGATTCTACCTCAAGGCCTTAATTTCCTGGCTTAGAAGTGCTTTCTGCTTGCCTGCAGGAAATCTAGTCTTCTACCAGTTTCCCCACCTGAAGAACTGGAAAGTCCCAGGGTCAGCATTCATTCATTCATTCAGTAGATATTTATAGGATCAGAACAGCTAGCATGACATAAACAGCTAGGTGTGCAGTTGTGAGCAAGAATGTGACCATCCTTCATGGAGGTCACCTTCTAAAGAGAGAAACAAATATTACTAATCACCCAAACATAAAGCTGTGCTTCTGATAATGTTCAAAAGAGAGATGGAGGTGTAGGGTGCTCTGAGAGCTGATAATAGGTGGATCTGAGCTGATCAAAAATATTCAGGGAAGGTTTCTTTGCAGAAGCTTCAGTTGAGTTGAGATCAGAAAGATAAGCCAGCATTACCTTGGTGAGGGAAGAAGAGTAGACGTGGAAGATCTCTTGGGCCAAAGTCCTGTGGTGGGAGGGGAGTATGAGCACAAGAGTGGGAGGGTACAGAAAGGCCAGAACTTGCCCGAACACAGTACAGCAGTCAGGGAAGGCCTTGTGGGAAATGAAGCTGCAGAGGTATCACAAGAGGTAGGGAAGAAACAGAAGTGTCTTAAACCAGGGGTATGTGATCAGATTTGTGCTTGGAATATATCAGCTCACCTAAGTTGTGTAAGATAGATTGAGAGGCAAGGGAACCAGAATAGGCAAGATTACAAGGTAGGAGGCTTTCATAGCAGTCCTGGCTGGAGATGAAGATGGACAGATTACAAAAGGAGAGAAATATGCTGGCTTGATACTCGAGGTGATGTTGGTAAGATATGTGGCGGGGGGGAAGGTGAGGATGGGACCAAGGATGACTTCCAGTTTCTAGCTTGGGCAATTTCATGGTTCACAAATGCATCTTGGCTGCCTTTCACCTTTCACTTTGTCCATCTGACACCAGTCTTGTGTTCATTCTGCTGCAGGGCATGGGATGCTATCCCCAAGAGTGGGCAAAGACCCTGATCTTAATTCCCCAGGAGGATAACTGTGAGCATTTTTCTTTCTTTTAGAAGACTGTACTAAAGTTCAGGGAAAACAGAAGAGAATTATAACACAGAGAGTAACTCAAAACTACCCAGAAGTAACTACTTTTGGAGGCCGAAAGCCCACACTCATCCTTATGGAGTCTATAACAAGGTGTATCACTACTTAACCTAGAAAATACCACCAGGTTGCAAGGGTACACTTACATTCACCAATAGGAGTGATTTCACACATGTAGATGCTTCTTGATATTAAGGCCCTATCCTCCAAAATTCTGCCAATAAGGCCATGTCTTTCTTACTCTATTATAATGCCCTCATTTCCTTTCCCAAGATTACCCTCTTCCCATAATTGACTCTGCAGATGACCCTTCTATTGGTAAAAAACCAACCTCCCAGCAAAAGGGGTGTCATCTTGTCTTATGATATCAATAGGTCAATGAGATGGGAACACAAAATCAGAACATTCTGTGATATTCGGACTTAAATTACCCCCTGTAGTTAAACCCTGGAGTAGGGTGTGTTATGAGCAGATTTCATAAGCTTTCTTTGGCTGCAGTGTGGATGATGGACTAGAGAGAGGCAAGACTAGGTATATGGAAGTGAGAAAGAGACTTCCATAGCAATCCCAACATGAGAAAATGAGAATTTGAACCAAGGTAGTGACAGTAGTGACGCAGAGAGACACAGAAGAAAAAAAAAATCAATATCATTAAGGCTTAATGATTAAGGCAATACATCATAATAATTAAGAGTCAAGGCTCTGGAAACAACAAATCTAGTTTCCAGACTTGGTTTACTATATACTAGAAATTTGACCTAAGAAAATTGCTTAATTTCTCTAAACCTCAATAACCACATCTGTAAAGTGAGAAGGGTGATACCTACTTTATTAGATGGTTGTGAGGATCAAATGGGATAATGTTTCAGAACACTTTGTTGCCTGTCACAGAGTTAAGTGTTAGGTTGAGCTAGGAATTTGATGGGCTCAATTTGGTGAGTTTTGGGTTAGAGGTGCTTGGTGTCTTGGACCATCTAAATAAATGGACAGTTACACAATGGTAAGTGCAACAAGTGAAAAAGATGTGGGAGAGAGAGTGATAGAATTGTGTGGATAAAGGCACTATCGCATAAGACTCAAATGATTGAGGTGTTAAATAAATGGAGAGAAAAAAAGGCTGAGGAAAGAAAACTGGAGAAGAACTTGTCAAAAGTGGGCAAATGAATGGTCCCGGGATTGGGGGGAACCCTGGAGAAGAAATGGCCAGAGAGGTAAGGAGAAATTCAGGAAATGGTGATATTCTAGAAGCCAAGGCAAGAGAGAATTAGAAGGAGGGAGTGGCAAATAGTATCAAATACCACAGATTGAGTTAGTAAAAACTGAAAAGTATCCATTAGCTTTATCAACCAGGAAGTTATTGATTGCCTTGAAAATATCAACTTCAATGAAAAAGTGGTAAGAATTGAAGACATTTAGATTGGTTGGGAGTGAATGATTGACTGAGTACACAGTACATTTTTAAGTAGTTAGAACATAAAAGGAAAGAGAGAGGGTAGTATAACTAGAAGAGGAGATAGGCTAGATGCAAGGATTTTTGTCAGTGTTCTGGTTTCTTTTGTTTTGAGCAGGCTTGTATGCAGTGGTGCCCTGATAAACCAGCAACCCGTGGATGGGAGAGGAGACAAAAGCCCTGATTTGTAACTTTTGTCTTTGCCTTGGTGCACATAATCCCACCATGACTGAAGTCAAGCTATAAGTGTAATATTACTGAATGCAGTTAAAAGATATACATACCTAGGGGCTTCCCTGGTGGGACAGTGGTTGAGAGTCCGCCTGCTGATGCAGGGGACATGGGTTCATGCCCCGGTCCGGGAAGATCCCACATGCCGCGGAGCAGCTGGACCCGTGAGCCATGGCTGCTGAGCCTGCGCGTCCGGAGCCTGTGCTCCACAGTGGGAGAGGCCACAGCAGTGAGAGGCCCGTGTACCACAAAAAAAAAAAAAAAAAAAAAAAAGTTATACACACCTAGAATCAGCCACCAGCTCCAATGTACCACTGCATAGAAGCTGCTGCAATGGGAAAGCTTGAAGGTTTGTATGAGAAATGAAATATCTGATAGAATAGATAAAGAGAGTGACGGTTAGGAGGCAAAGATTTGGGTTGGAATAAATTGATAGTGAGGAGATGAAGCTGAATAAGTTCTCACTTCATGGGCTAGCACAAGCCCATGTAAATTAGGAAATGAGGGCTTTGCTGAGAGGGAGCAAGTGGCGGTTGGTATCTAATATTGGATTGGAAGGAACAGATAATGTTTGAAGGAAAAGTGGATGTGGTAGGAGAGTTGGACAGCGTTGAGGTCCCAGTGATACTGAGACCAGGGCTTTGTATCAGCACCATTCTGCAGTCACATGGATTTTTCCAGAACTTAGCAGCACAGAAATAAAAATTATTATATTGTTCTTGGGTTAAAATTTTGCAGGAGAATGTGGAGGGTTGGCAAGAATTCAGGGGAGCAGTGGGTATTGACAAAAGCATGTTTAAAGTGATAGGATCTGACGTCTAGGATGAAGAGAGGGAAGAGTAGAGCCAGAAGCATCGATTCAACCATTGCCATTGAAAAAAGAAAGTGGCCTTTTTTTTGGCTGTGTTGGGTCTTCGTTGCTGCACGCAGGCTTTCTCTAGTTGGTGCGAGCGGGAGCTACTCTTCATTGTGGTGCACGGGCTTCTCATTGCACTGGCTTCTTTTGTTGCGGAGCACGGGTTCTAGACGTCTGGGCTTCAGTAGTTGCAGTGTGTCACCTCAGTAGTTGTGGCTCATGGGCTCTGGAGCGCAGGCTCAGTAGTTGTGGCGCACGGGCTTAGTTGCTCCGCGGCACGTGGGATCTTCCCAGGCCAGGGATCGAACCCGTGTCCCATGCATCGGCAGGCAGATTCTCAACCACTGTGCTGCCAGGGAAATCCAAGAAAATGCGACTTTTAAGAGAGTTAAAGTCTTAATGAGGTTGTGGAACAGACGTAGAGGAACTATGAAATCGAGAAAGCTGAAAAGATGGGGCAGTGCTGGTGAGAGAATATCACAGAGTGAATAAGTAAAGAGGGAACAGAGTTTGGGTGGCCATGAATGTGACTGGCTGAAGCAGAGTAGAGGTGAAGATCATTAAAGTGAGTAAGGCGAGGCGTTGGATGGTCATTCAAAAGGACGTTATAGTCACCCAGGGTCTTGGATTGGATATTAAGACTTTAAACCACATGTCAAAGTCTTTGTTGGATCAAAGGGGGGTCACTGGGATTACAGCCGTTCGCAAGGGAAAATGGGGTATAGTTAAACAGTGCAAGCCTCAAAAGAGAGCATGCTTTATATGACAGTGAAGAAATAGTATTTTTTAAAGTGATAATGAAGAAAGCTAGCCAGTGAGTCCTGAGACAGTATGATTTTTTTTTTTTTTTTTTTTTTTTTTAGTTAAGAGCCCGCACTTCAGTAAACATTAGGAGACACAGGGAAGATCCCAGGTGCAGCTAAGGTGGAAATCAGGGGAAGGCAGCTCTCTCCCAAGATGGGAATGCACAAGAGGGTTTTGGTTTATTTGGCTTGGTTTACGTTTGTTATTTAATTTGGTTTTAGCCATTCACACAAGCATATTTGAAGAATATATGTTTCTGAAGATAGTTATAAGATGACATTTTCAGGAATAGTAATTGAAATGTCTTCAGTTCCAGAAAGACATAGGTATTCTTAATCACCGTCCCTGTTTTGTGGGTTTTTTTTTTTTTTTTTGGCATGAATAAAGTCATGAGTGCATCTTCCAAAGAAGTAAAAGTTCAAGTGTAAGATCTGAGATAAATTGTGAGGTTCTCAAAAAGGCTTATGCCTATGCTGGACCCATATGCTTGCTGAGAAAGTAGCCACTGGCCTTGAAAGAAATCAGTTGTATTGACTTTATTATGCTGGCACCAAGAAAGCACAGAACAGACTCTTTTGAATAATGGGAGCCTTGCTGGACACTTCAGTATCACAGAAAGGAAATAGGGCCATTTCTTTGACAGAAATAGAAATATTTTTCTTACCAGACAATTCCATCATCATTGGAAAACACTAATACAGAATTTAAGAAGGAACAGACACACATATTTATCGTAGTTATGTTACTAAAGAGTAAATTAAATGTGGTTGTTGATTATTATCAGTTGGTTAGGGATTTAGGGATTGAAGTGACATTTCTTCAGATATGAGCAGTGACCTATGCGGTAAAGTCCTTGTGTGGCAGAAATGTGAGGTTGGGAATGCTTATACCTTTTGCTTTCTCAAAGTGTGGTTTACTCTTTTATGCTACCTGTCACTTCTAGCTTAAACGTTGTCCAGGAAATTCACCAACACTGAACAAAGAACCCGCTCCCAGACTTGAGTTTTATCCTTCCTCCTCTGAAATTGACATTCCTTGAGGCAGTGTCCTGAAATGACTTGTCCTGCCCTGGCTAAATGGTAGTAATTTGTGTTTAACTCCAGCAGTTTATCAAGCAAGCTCATTTTACGCCATGTCAGTGTCTAGAGTGACATAGCTACAATAGGACAGGGAAGTGGATTTTTCTACATTTATTTCCACTTCATGTGAAGCATGGTTTTGCATACTGCCAAGTAAATGTCATAGGTGTAAGGGAAAAGAGTAGCAACCACCATATTATTTTGCAAATAATGGTATACAAATGGTATCAAAAAATGCCGAGAAAGATAACAGTGCATATTATAATGTTCCTGTCAAATAATGGCAAAGCTTTAATCAACTGATATACAGACACACTCAGGATTGAAATGCAGCTTACAAGGTTGAAACATGGCAAGTGGTTCATTGAACACTGCGCAGAAGGTAAACGAACTGTGTATTTTCCAATCACAATTGGAATTTTAAGTGAGTGGAATGGAATAAACTCAGTTTGGAATTTGAAATAAATTCAGTTTGGAATGTGTCTTAGAGGCCAGGGTTTACACAAGAGCTACACAAACCTCTCAGCATGGAACATGACACAAGGTGAAATTTTCCTGGCATCTTAGAAGAGCCAGATATGGATTTCTGCAGGACCAGGGCACAGGCAATTGGTCCAGAGCTATTTGTTTCTGCTTGGGGAAGGAAACGTGGACACTTATTTAATACCCTGGGGTTGGGAGTAACATTCCATCTGGTGGATGGAGTTGTGTATGCTTTCTCAGAAGGCGCTATTTTTAGTTTGGTATTACTAATAGAATATTTTCATCCTATTTCCATTTTTCTTTCTTTTGATGTCTACCTCAGTAGTTCTAAGTGACTTTATCTATCACACATAGTAAAACTAGTTAGAAAGAAAGAGAAGTGTCTGGAGAGAACACAAGAATCAACTTCCTGTAATTCAGGAGTAACCACCAGCAGCAATTTCCCTGTCTTGTTGCCAAAGCTGTTTTCTCAAACTGTAGATTCTCATGAGCCCATAACTTTGCAGGGGAATCGTAAAGGAGAGTAGACTTTGCATGCAAAACTGAAGAAGCAATTGTTAACTAACAGTACATCTTTTTTCTAAGGTAAGTTTAAGTCACAAAAAAGACTTAATCTGCAGAGTAGAAAAACCTACATATTTCTTAGGAGCTTAGAAATACTGGGTTAGTTAGGGCTCCAGGGAAATGCAAGGTGCTAGACTTCAAAAAAGACATCATCTGTAGATTAACACACTGGAAAAGGCGGATGACTCCAAGAAAATAAAAAGAGCACAGGCCTGTGGATTAGAGGTTCATAGTTAGAGTTCAAGGGTTTCGGAAGTGAAATGATAAAGTGCGTGAACTCCAGGAATGCGGGATAATCAGGTTTGATGGATTGCTTGTTCTGAGTTTATAGTTGTTTGGAGGGACGGAATTATTCCATTTTACTGCATGTTACATTTTCCCACTAAACCATATTTCCATTCAACAGTAGCTTGTGATTATTTAGCCCTCGTTTGCATTCAGGGAAAATCAAGATAATGCCCTAGAATTTAGCAAATATTTGTTTTCCTGGCAGTGACAGACTTGCCAGTATTACTCTTTCAGGGGCAGATGTACAATGTTTATAGTTTCCACTGCTTGGAGCTTTCTATACATTTATCCTTGGATTAGACTCAAAGTAAGCTGATTTTAGCGAGCCACTGGGTAATTCCAACCATTTCATCTGGCGATTTTAGTCCTGTATTGTTGCAGCTGACCTGTAGACATAAGGAATTACTGGGTCACCAGCTCACGGAAATGTCTTTTGATTATGAGCACACTTTCGACCTGTGTCCATTGAAGGTAAGGGGGAAAATATTGCATGATCTACTTGAATGCCAATTTTAGTTAAATAAAAGTGGGATTTCAGGCATGGCCTAGTTGTATCTTAAACTTAAGTAGTTGTTCAGCAATTCTGTGTAAAACAAGAGGTCTTTGAAGAACTGAACACTCGGATGAAGCAACCGTGTCCTTCAGACCACATCCTTCCTGCTGCCTGTGGGAAAGAGGTGGTGTTTCTGTTGGGCTCTGAGCACATGCAGAATAGATCTGTGTGTATTTCCACAAATAAAAGGACATTGTGTGTGTGCTTGGCACCTGTCATGGCAAGAGCAGTTGATTGCTTCCTAAAGCTTTGCTCCAACTCCAGAATCAGCAGGATTTTTAAACACTGAACTAGGAACTAGGCACTAAAAATACATACACAGGAGACCTATGATAGCGTTAAGTTTCGGAAGCAAGGCGAAGACTTGCAACCTGTGTTATAGCTGTGTCATTACTCTCCTTATTATGGTTCAGGGGAAGGGATTTGACAGGCTGTGTATCCAACCTGCAGACTAATGAGCCATGCTGTAGTAGCGATTTGAGGTAATGCTTATGGTTTGAGTGAAGATGATCCAGAATGTATAGAACGTGTGCATGTATTTTGCTAAAACTGGAAACTTTGCCCTATTTTCTTTGCGTATGTTATTCATATCGGGTTTCATAGAGCCACTGGCAATTCATGATCTTGTCATTTATTCAGAGACAGAGGAGCACCCAATCAAAAAAAAAGTTTAAGATAGAATAAAAGTTATATTACAAATGAAGCTTGGATTATTAAAATGAAACAGTAATTCTCTAATGCCACTTGGCTCCAGTTTCCTCAGGGCAAAAAAATCGGGACTTTTACATGTTGCAAATAGTTACCAAGTGAACAAAGAGCTCAGTGTGATGTTTTAAATATCCCTGTATTTCCAAATGCTTACTCCCAAGTCTTCAAGGGTTTTGTCTGTAGAGATATGGGAAATTTGAGTGTTTTTTTTTCTCTTTTAGATTTTCTCTTACTTGATTCTCTAGAGCTTTTACTGTATAAAAGTTCATGAACAGGCATGATTTAAAGAGAAAACAAAGTCTTATGAAATTCGCATTGGAAATCATGAGTATTGTATTTGATCCTTACATCAAAGTGGTCATCTCCTTGAATATAATGAAAATAAAGACAAGTGCCATCCCCTTAGGTTTTCTTGAATGCAGTTTTTTCAATGTGAATTAAATTTCCTTCTTGAAATATCTATGGCAGGGAGTGATTATGTTGAGAGGCAGTATACATTTTAAGATTTTATTTTTGTTTTATTTACACTCAACTGAAATAGCTTTGAGAAGAATATATATTTATTTAAGGAAGGAGCTCCATCAATTATTATAACATGGGAATTATATATTGTGAATTTTTAAATAATGATAATTTTATTCAGGTGATCCAATTAAAGGAGCACTCTTCTGAAGAACTGGGAATATGTCAAAAGCCCAACTCCATGCTGTGTAAGGATGTCAATTTCTCAGAAAACCCAATGTGTTTCAGTTCTTAGAAGAGATACTATAAAAGACTCCCTGTATAATTCCGTGAGTGAAATTCTCTTCAAAGAGAATGCTGAATACAGAAGATGAGGTTAGTGATAGGTAAGAAAGGAATGACTTTCTCCAGCTCACCTTACAGTAGGACCACCATTCCCCCCAGCTCAGATAGCTCTACTAAGATCATAATCCCAGAGGTTTCATGATCAAGTGGGAAGAACCACATTTAAATGATAGGTCTGGCATTAAACATTAAGAATGACATTTTATTGAGTAATCATTAATGGTTTCAGGGCTTCTAAAACACAATAATGTGTAACCCATGAACGATATAAATGCATTTCATTAACAGGCGGTACAAAGGTTCCAACTGAAAGTAACTCAGAATGGGAGTTTATATTTTAATGAAGGTCAGAAAAAATGCCCTCGTAACAGATTAAAAAGAACGAGGAAAATCGTTTACATATTGTCAGTTCAAATAAAGAACATTTCATTGAAATGATTCCTACATTGAAAATTCATCATGGAATAATCAATGTGTTCTCTTTGTACAGTATGGGAAATACAAAAGAAGTGTTATATAATCTGGTAGGAGATTATATGCACTCATTTGTTATATGCACCTGCGAAACAATTGGAGAAAAATGCAAACAAGACCAAAAAAATATAAAATTGTAGCATGAAAAAGTAAATGTTGCAGAAGGTGAGGGAAGGGAAAGGAGTTGATGTGGGAGATTTCCAGGACAGTGAGGTATTTTTAAGAAGGACCTTGAAAAGGGGTAAAATTTGTACCCTCAACAAAAGGTAGGGAAAGGTATTCCAGATGATGAAATCCTAGAAGAAAATGAAAAAAATAATTATTTACCCAGTTCACATTCAGCTTTTGGTTCAAGGGATAAGCATTTAGAAACAATGCAACTTATTTGATCTTCTCCTGCATAAATTGTTCAATTTCTTTAATGTTCCAGCCAAAGTCTGTGAAGCAGTTTAACCACTTGATTTTGCTAGGCGATTTATAAAGATGTAGTCACCTGGAAAATGCTAAAAGGATTGACTGAAACCAGTTTTCTTCCACTCTTGTGAAATATGCCTTTGTTTCAGTCAGGTTGAGTTGATAGCTAAGAAAACAAAAAGAACCCACAGGACACGTTTCTTAGCGCCCCTTGGCCATGTGGGCCTAACCACTCAGATGTACCTAGTTAGCTGCACAAACAGATATTATTGCTATCTTCCCCCTCCCCAATTTAAGTATTATTTTTACCAGCTCAAAAATCTTTCCTCGCAGTTTAATAGTAAAAAGGACACAAATAACAAAATCTGAAGATGTAAATTCTAGCCTTGTAGTTATTCCTATTTGTGACTTTGGTCAAGTCAATTACCTTATTTTCATCCCAGTTTTCACTCATTGAGTTACTGTTCATTAAGCACACTGAGCAATACAAATGCCTCGTCTGCGATGCAAGTATACTGGAGTTAAGAATCTTCAATATTTAAACTATTAAAGATAACTTTAATGTACAAGTAATACATTTCATTTAGAGCTAAACCAACATATGCAAGAGTTGCATTTATGACGATCATTCAAGTGAATTATAAGCCTGGAAAAGCTATGCATTTTTTTAAGAACACAATTCATAAACACAACTGTGCTGTATTGAGTCCCACATTTCTTTTACGTGAGTTTCTTAAGTACATTCCAGGATAGATATAGAGCAGATATCACCTAAGAGATTATAAAATGTTAAAAGGGAAATAAAATTCAAACTAGGTTTGGTTGATTGTGTCATCACTGTAGTAATTTTTTTGATTAAAACTTGATAGTTCCTTATTGAGAGAGAGAGATATATATATAGAGAGAGAACCTAGATGAGCACTTGGAGTCAATGGAGACTTACGAATTTACTCAATACCCTCTGCTTTCTATCTCTTATTTCCTCTGTGTAATGTGAAAAATATTGCTGAGTTGCAATGTCAGTGCTATCTAAATCTGCTTTCATGAGAATGAGGCCATTACTTCAATTTATGTAGCCATATGCAGGGCATCATCACTCAGTTATTTACCAGAAATACCAAACACAGGAAACAGTTCCCTTCAGTAAGCATAAAACAGGGCCTAAGTAATTTCTAGAGGTACTTTATTATGAGGATAAAATAGTTTTCTAAAGTATAATTGAATTATAGCTTTTATTTTTTTAATTTTAATGTCTTGTCAATATTTTTCTTTGAAAGATCAATAGTTTATATTATCTTTGACAGCAATGACATAAACAGAATTAGATTTTTTACTTTTTTTGGACTTGATATTTTCAACTTTATCTTTAAAGTGCATAATGGGTCACAAGGACTGGCAAGTTCAACAATTGGGCAAATGTTTATTAAGCTCCCCTAATGTTATTACTAAACTATATTACCACAACTTATAATAATAATAGCTAACAGATATTGAACAATTTGTTTGTGCCAGACACAGTGTTTGGTGCTTTATATGCTGTATCTCACTACACTAATCATGCTAGGATGTCAAGTGATTAAATATGATCCCTGTCCTTTGGGGTGAATTGTATGAAATGTTTCTAGAACTAGATTGGAAATTACTATGGTCAGTGTGACTGACCCAGGGCTAATACAGCTCTTTTGTGGCCCCTTCTCTCCTCACCACTGAGGCCCTGCTGTCTAGAACTTAAATATGAGGCCCCAAGGTGTAGACGAGTAGCATTTTGCATCTTTACAGCCCCAGCTTGGTTGAGTGCCAAATTGTGGAGCTTGACGAAAATCCAGGGACTTTCACTACAAAAAATCAGGAAACAAACTCCATTTTATGAATGAGTATATTTGGGCCCTGAGTTGATAGTCACTAAAGCCAAGGTGTACAATCTCTGTGACTTTCAAATATAGTTGAAAACTTACAAATCTACCCTTTGTCTCTGTCCAGATCAATATTGGCCAAAGCCAGAAGCCTTGCCTTTGTTGGCCATGTTGTAGATGCTGGAACAGTGGTCAACTTGGCAAGAATGTCGGCTGAGGAGGGCATGAGTATATTCTAGTCCTTATAAAACCTCCTCAGTTAACAGAAGCATGTCCTGAGCTCCCAGTGGAGTGTAGTAAGTGTGATTCTCTTTCTCAAGTCATTTGTTGATGAGACACATGGCAGAGCCCAAACAGTGCACCTGTGGGGCTAGCACTGAGAAAAAACAGTAATTTTTTGGAGTGTCCTTCTGATGGAGATATTTTATTATCACAAGATATTATAGTGGTTAAGAGTCAATTTGAGAAGTATGAATTAATGGATTAAAGTCCAGACTTTGCCATGTATTTAATTGTGTGTGCTTTGGGAAGTTACTTAACCTCACTAGACTTTAGGTCCCTTACTTGTAGAATGTGTATACCAGTAGCGCTATCGTGCGGATTCAATGACCTTGTATAGTCAAGTGCTTAGCACAGTTCCTGGTGCAAAGAACACATTTAATAAATGCTGATGTTAGACTAGTTTATAATAATGGTTCACCAATCTGGCATTTTTTCCACATGGATGTTTTAAACATATCTCAAGTAGAGCACCTTAATCTTCTTTCGGCATGCCGTATTTCAGCTTTTCACCAAATCATCTAAGCTAGAAATTCTAGTTGCTTTCTCTTTTTTTCTCTTATCTCCTACATGCGATCAATTACCAAGACCTGATGATTTTACCATGTAAATATTCCTAAATTTTCTGCATTCTTATACCAGGGCCTTATTTCAGGCCCTTGTCATCTCTGGACCTGATTACTAAAGCAGCCAATCACTTATTCTCTCATTTAATCTTGCCTAATAACCCCTCGTCACTCCCTCCCCAGCAGTGTTCTTCTATAGCGCATGCTCCGTATGGCACTCTTCCCATCATCTGTAAGTGTAAGCCGAGCGTTTAAGGGTAGCATCTTTGTTGATCTGGCTGCTGTTTCCCTCTCTAACTTAATTTCCTTCCTCAACATACTTTGCACTTTGGAAGTTACCTAGGAAATGATTTTTTGAAAATAATTTTGCTATTAGAAAAATTCTAGCTTTATCATTGTCTGGAGAGTAATGGCACTATATTTTCTTTGCTTTTGTGGTACAATGCTAGTATACTTTACCAAGTGATTGGGCCGTTTTTCTACCATCGTAGCAGTTAAATTGAAGCTTGGAAAATGAATATTAAGTAAGAGCCTAAAGCCAATAAATTATTGATAATTTGTTTGCAAAATATTATAAATTCAATGAATACACATATTAGGTAGAAATATACATATATAAACTAAAATTGAATATATGTTTACTTAAAATGGATGCAAATATACAAGAGTATATATGTTTTTATATACTAGAATAATTCCACCCTCTGCAACCTGATGTGCTTTTTTGTTTCTTGTTACTAGATACGCCACTTGTTTCTATGGATGTTCATACTTTTCATGCCAGATGTCTCACTGCATAAATTAAGGTGATATAGTTGCCTCATCTATTAGGTTTTAAGCTTCTTGACAACAGGGAAACTCTTACAAGTGTGAATCCCTACTGTGCTTAGAAAAGGCAAAACACTCTGTAACCAGTCTGTGAATACTTGTTGATTGGCTGATTGAGGGTCAGATCATGAATTTTGAATTATTTACCCAACAATAATGAGAGTTCTGCTGTCTGGCTAAATAGTTTAGGCAGACTCCTTGCCCTAAAATCCTGCCTGGAATTTGGAAACTATTTCAAGGAAGGAAAGGTGAAGTGGGTTAAAATAAAAATGGTTGCTGGCTTGAATTCAAATGAGGAACAGCATAGTCTGATTCTTGAGATGTGCACGTTTTCCCCTTTTTAAAATTTGTTAAACTTTTCCATACTCCCATAGTCTGACACAGGAGTCAGCAAACCAGGGCCCTCAAGTAAAATGTGCCCCACTGACTGTTCTTTAAATGAAGTTTTATTGGAACACAGCCATGCTCATCCATTTGCACAGATAGAATAGAAACTCTCAGGTCCTTTAATGGAAGTTTGCTAACTCCTGATCTAGCATATTAGCTCTTCTAATTTTTTGTCTAGATTTACTTATATTAATATGTAATTTTGGTACATTGTGAGTGGTTATATGTTTTATCTGTGTATTATAAATAATGTTCATCTTGGCACTGAACTTTTGAATAAAAAATGGTAAATTAGTTCCCTGGTGGTCTAGTGGTTAGGATTCAGCACTTTCACTGCCGAGGGCCTGGGTTCAATCCCTGGTGGGGGAACTAGGATTCCTGCAGGCCACAGGGCATGGCCAAAAAAATAAATAAATAAAAATAAATGGTAAATTCATAATACCCATGGAGTTCATGTGCCCTATATTACTAAACTAGACCCCATTTGTTGGACATTTAGTTTTTTTCTATTATATGTTGACTGATTTTGATTTACCTTTTTAAAAATATGACTACCATAGACTTCAAAGTATAAAGTATTAATGTAACTCCTGTATCTAGAGAGGTTTACCAGGTGGTTTACCAGGTTTGTGGGGCTAGGACTCACCTTTATGGACTCAACAATTACTTTCCTGATTATCTACAAGACATATGGTGATATTTAGTGGACAAAACACTTGCCTGAAGTCAATGGGCAGCAATTCTGTGTTCCATTGAGCGTAAAATCCTGTACAATCTCTATTTTAGTTTTCCTCTGTGAAAACAGACACGACAATAAATGCCTTATGGAACCAACTCCAAGAAATGATGCGCTGATGAAACTGTGTGTTTGTGAATAAATCAGAATGATTTATTTACTTTTATGATGTCAGCATCTCACAGTGCCTAACAGATAGCAGTGCTTATTAGATATTTATCATCTGAATTAATAATGATGCAGTAGAGAATTGTAGATGTCCTGGAAGGCTACCAGAACAGTAGTTAAGCGTGTCGCCTCTAGAGAGTTAGCAACGCTGGGTTTGGATATTGGCTCCACCACTCACTACCCCAATCACTTTACACGCATTAGTTAAACTCTAAGCCACAGTTTTGGCACCTGTATGATAAGTATAATAACAGTACCTACGTCACAGAGTTACTGTGAAGATCAAATGGTAAAATCCAAATGTAGCACTAACAATGGACTTAGCACATGGACACCTCTCTGTGTATGTAAGTTATTATCATGTACTAGTATGAATCTCAAGTGAAGAGGTATAGCCTATTTTGAAGGTTATTCTTCCTGGAAGGTCTTCATCTTCTGTTTGGATATCATTGTTATTCTGAGGAGCCTGGCCCTGACCCCAAAAGGATGAATATTAAAATCTTCTCTCATTTCAAAAATGTCAGTTTCATAATTTCTTTGCCAGTTGAGCCCTCGACAGGGAGGCACTCTCTCTGACCTTTTCTTGGTATTACCAATTGTTTAAAAGTCTCTATTAAATTTTAAAAAGCTCTTGTGCTACTTCTCCTTGATGCTTATTATAGGTTTGGAATCGTGTGCTATAAAAAGTATTTGGCTGTATGTTCTTGTATAATGGAAGTAATTTAATTGGGCACTCTGCCTCCACAGATCAGCAAGGGTCAAATGACTTTTTTAAGAGTATGTGAGAGAAGTATTACAGAAGCGAGAAGAAAAGAGGAAAAAAAAAAAAAAACCAACCTCACCATTTGCTTTCAGCACCGAATTGTTCATGCTTCATTAAGGCCATTGGTGAGTCTCCCAGGCTGTATATTTGCAAACCTGCTCCACTGACAGACAAGCTCTCCACACATGTGCTCCTAGAGTAGACGGCTAATCACCTCACATCTATTTAGTTTCTATCTGCACAATTTGAAAATCCTGGGACAAGGGCATCTCAAACATGCTGCACCTAATATACTTACGCACTATTTTGTCAGGAATTCTCGCTGCCTTCGAAGTTTCCTTACTGAACTTCTCCAGGGTTACACTTGTCACTTTGGAAGAGTACAAGAAAAAAAGATACCTTTCTTAAAAAGGGGATATAGATCACCCAACCAAGTTCATCTACATAACCTACTTCCTTTTCACACAATGTCAGCAGAATTAGAGTTAACCGCCTCTCTGCCTTTTTTTGATAAAGGTTTCCTGTCTAAGTGGAAGAAACAGCTTGCTTCTTTCTGAACGTACACACACTCATGTCACCCCGCACTGAGATAAGCTAAATTGGTGGTCAGGGTTACAGGCCATTTGAATGAGATTAGGATAGAAGAGATTGCGACCTTAGGGGTCCTGGCATAAATCCTGAGTTTGTGATTTATGCAACATCAGGATATACGATTGTTGTGGCCAACTCTCTGGTAAACGAGGTAATGTAGGTACAATGATTAGGGGAGAAAACTAAATCTCCTAGAAAACACCACGTCCATCCGTCAATATTCCTGACTCAGTTTGGTTGAATGAGTCTCTTAGATCTTTCTATCTTTGTCCCCTGTTTTGTAAGTTCACGATAGTAGTTTGGTTATGTGTTATGTAGATAATTTTTTTCAAAATAATTAAAATAGAGTACATTGACAAGTCTTTATAGAAAATGAAGCAGAAGTGTTTTCTTCCCTTGTAGCTGATGGTATTGCAATTAATGGAATAACTGTATCCTTTCCCTTTAGGATATTCCCAAATCAGAATGGAAATTTTGGCACAAAGTCTCTGTTTTTCATTCTAAATTTGACTCAGAGGTCTATCTTTCATGAAGCAGGCAGGTCTCCACTGTAGACACACACACACACACACACATACATGCATACACACTTATTTGTATCCTTTGAGCCACCAAAAGGACTATCACTGCTATAGATAAAACCAACACAGGTTCATTCATTCAGTTCTTCATTTGGAGTGTTTTGAGTACTCATCATGTTTAAGGTGTTCTCTAGATCAGCAATTCTCCAAGTGTGGTCTGTTGAGATGTTTTTTGGTTTTTGGGTTTTTTTCAAGACTTTTCCAGAAGGGAGTACACCAGGTCAGAACTCTTTAAAATATTAAGATGATACTCTGTTGACATTTTTGCATTGTTGACATTTGCATTGATGGTGTAAAAACAATAGTAAATAAAACTGCTGGTTCCTTAGCAGGAATCAAGTTAGGGATACAAAAGGGATACAAAACTACTAGTCATTGTAGTCTTCACTACCCCTTGCCCACACAGATTTCACTTAAGAATGCTTGAGATGAAGCAGTTAAAAAATAAAAGCCAACTATTTTGTTAAATCTCTATCCTTGAGGACACATCATTTTAATATTCTCTGTGCACAGTTTGAAATATGCATAAATTTCTCTCATACTGAAGCATGATGTTTGGCTTAAAAAAAAAACAAATGTGTTTGTTTCAGACGCAAGCTGAACAAACCACTTTTTTCATGGAACACCATTTGTATTTGAAAGAACAACTAACAGATAAATTCTGGTTATTCAGACTTGAATATTTTGCAGATATTTTCTTTACAATGAATGAAATGAGCTGTGAGTTAAAGAAAAATAGTCGACAGTACTTGTTGACAATGGTAAATTTTAACCTTTCAAGTAAAAATTAAAATTTTCAAAAAATTATATCCACCACATGAGTTTGACAGCTTTATAATATTTTAAAAGTTTGAGACAGGTGTAATGAGACCGGTGATATTAATTAATGTGACTATTTTGTATTGCAAAAAACATGTTGAAATCTGGAAGATCTACATAAGTCAGTGAACCAATGCTTTTTTAAAAAATGCAAGATGGTACAGAATTATGAATTGGTAAAAGATTCATTCAAAATATAGTGGATTTTGATATAACATTGTATGAAAAGTATGGCTTTAGATTTCACATTGCATTTCATATTTAAGAAACTACTACTGTTGAGTTTGGGTGTATTTTCAAAGTAAAATATCCACAATTATCTGAAAAAAAAGTATTAAAATAATATTCTCCTTCTAACTATGTAATCTGTATGAATCCTGATTTTCTTCATGTATATCAACCAAAACTATTAATATATATCTCATTAACAAATTCAGAAACAGAAACAAGAATCTGTCTTCTGTAAAGCCAGACATTAATGCAATCTGCAAAAATGTAAAACAGTACTACTCTTATTAAGTTTTTGTTTTAGAAAATACAGCCACTTTTCAACAAAAATATGTTATCTGTATTAGCATGTGATTGGCTTGTTATTATTTTTAAATTATCAGTTTTAACTTCAAATATGGTAAATACTGTTATGTATAGCCCCATAAACAAATTATCTTTCGTGTACTCAATAATTTTAATAGTGTAAAGAGGAGTTGAGACCAAGAATTTTGAGAGCCAGTGTTTTAGACATGGAAATGCAGAATCAGAGACACATAGTTGCTACCTTCATAGTTTAATAGAGGAAGCAGAACAAGCAATACAGCTATTATATTTCATGCAATATTGAAATAGAAATTTGTAAGGAGACCATAAGAAGACAGAGGCAGGACTTCTAACTCACAGGTGGGACAGGAAAGGCTTCTTGAAAGAAATATCACTGTATCTGAGTCTTAAAGTTCCTCTGAATCTTGATGTTTATCTGAATCTTGAAGACCAAGTACACATTAGGCCAGTAAGGAGAGAGTGGGCATTCTTGTAGAGAGAACAGTCCATTCAGAGAAACTGATGATAAGAACACAGTTTTCTGGAAACTGCAAATTTAGGTTGCGTGAGCGAGCCACGGGTGCTGAGATGGGAGCAATAGAAGTTGGCTGTGGTTCTGACTGTGGCGGGAGCAATTGAAAGATTCCCCTGGTAGAAGGATAAACTTCACAGTAGTATGGATGCTCACGTGGGCATTAGGAAAGACTGGCTTAGGGAGAAGTAATTTAGGACTCCATTGCAATAGTCTGAAGAAGGATTGATAAAAGCCTGTACTAAGGCAGTAGCATGGCAGGGGTGTGGAGAATGAAGGAGTGGATTTGAGCAATGTTAATGAGGTCATGTTTATAGTACTTGGTAGTCAAGTCAGCTGAATGCAGAGGAGGATAAAGAATGTGGAAAATATAACTAAGTTTTTAGGCTTAGGTGGTTGGACAGGAATAATGCCATTCTTTGAGTGAGAGAAAAAAAGGAGGGAAAACATTGGGGAAGGATGGTGTTGATAAATATACTTTAATATTTTGAGCCGTATGTGACTGTGGATCATCAGTTGGAGAGAGCCAGTGAGTAGCTGAATGTATACATCTGTTAAGAGAAACACAGAGGCTAAAAATAGAGATGTGGGAGCTATCAGTATATAGATGTCAGCCAAATCCATGGGTCTGATACTGAGATCACACAGACAGTGGGTACAGGATGAGAACGTAGCAGTTCTGAGGATATCAATGTGGAAGAGATGAGCAAGACAAAAGGTATTATACTGCAAGTGATATTGGCTATTGTAGTACATTTAGCCTTATTGGATATAGTTTTGTTTTCAACTTCAGTTAACCTAAGATTGAGATTAAGGAAGATCTCAGTTAGTGACTTATTCATAATTGAAGAATTCAACGATTGATTCTCTGTCACAGTTAGTTTGTATATGCCATTACTCTTTTGCTATCTGTACGCATTCTTGCATGTGAGGGAGAATAAGAGTGGGGAGAAGGGGAGGGTGGCTTAGAGTGCAGTGAATGTGAATGTGTATAGAAACTGTAATGCTTTCTAGTACAGATCTTCCCTTTTTAAACATCTGGCAGCATTTAGATAATTGAAAACATTTTAATTTTGGTTTAGATTCAAATGCATCTTTTGCCAGTCCTTTATGATCTATAATAAATAGCCATTAGAATTGTTCCCTCAAAAAACACTTGAAAATCCTTACTCCTGGCCTCAATGATTTGGCAAAAATGATGGTCCAGAACTGGAAAAAAATTAACCAGTAATTAGCCATTTGTGCTTGTGTTTTACATTTTTAAATGTCTGTTAAACTGCTTTATGAGGATTGTGGTTCTAGACTATAAAGAGCAAATGTAAACAATTAGGTTCAAACACAGTTGTTGAGCAACCTGTAAATTTCACTTCTAACTCAGAAGAATCTCTAGAAAATGCTCAGTGATACAGCCATGGGACACAGCTTGCTTGAGCAGAGGCCCTTCTTCCCTAAATTTGTACTTGGTCCGCCCTCTACCCACATACAGATGAAATTCAGTGATTCAGATGAAGTTGTTTAAAACATATCACATAATCACAATTAATATCTCATTTTGTTTGATTGATTGGGCTAAATTTATCCAAAAAGAGGAACAAATGTCATTTTAAAGTTTCTTACATTCTTAGAAGTGCTATTTTCCCTCCAGATGTCTCTATTGTCTACATGCCATTTTATTCAGCTAAGATTTTACGACATCTTATCCTTTCATCTTCTGTTTTCCTGGTCATTTAATCCTGTTGACCAAATTCTTCTGTTCCCTGAGTTCTCCACCTGTTTAAGTTACCTTGCTGTGGCCTCTAATTTCAAACCGTAGGACCAACTACCTCAGTCAGTCATAAGACAAAGTGGAGACAGCTCCAGCAGCTGGACAGCTCCCTAAGCTGTGCAGGCTAGGAAGAGGCTCCAAGAGCAGGAAGGATGCTGAGAACTAAAATGAGGACTCCAAAGGTTTCTCCAGCTGTCTCAAAGACTTAGGAACAATTGGAGAGAATTGAGGCAAAAAGTTCTATTAACAGTGGGCAAGTAGCTATTTGTAGATATATATGCCCAACATATAGTAAGCATACAAGAAATACTTCATTATTATTGTTGTTTAGTCATTTTCAAGGTATATAGTCTTAAGTTAGAGACTAGCAATAAATTCTTGTTTTGCTACCAGCCTCTGTAGGTGCTCATAAAGGTACTTTAGTTTTATCACAAAGTACATTCATTTCATTTTTTAATTTTTTAAGTATAATTAATTTATAATACTTTTAAATTTGTATCTATTTTATTTATTTTCGGCTACGTTGGGTCTTTGTTGCTGCTCACGGGCTTTCTCTAGTTGCAACGAGCAGGGGCTACTCTTCGTTGTGGTGCGTGGGCTTCTCATTGCAGTGGCTTCTCTTGTTGCAGAGCACGGGCTCTAGGCGTGCGGGCTTCAATAGTTGTGGCTCGCGGGCTCTAGAGCTCAGGCTCAGTGGTTGTGGCTCACGGGCTTAGTTCTCCACAACATGTGGGATCTTCCTGGACCAGGGCTCAAACCTGTGTCCCCTGCAGTGGCAGACAGATTCTTAACCACGCTGCACCACCAGGGAAGCCCTATAATATTATATTAGTTTCAGGTGTACAGCATAGTGATTCAGTATTTTTACAGGTTATAAAAAATGAAGTAAAGTTGAAGATGAGGATTAAATAGGAAATTGGGTTGAGTCAAGAATTAAACTCAAATATTAATTTAAGTATGCCTCCAGTACATTTTCCTTGTGTAGGGAAAGGTGAAAGGAGGTCAATTGTTTTTAAGCATCTGTGATCTTTCAGACATTGCTAGGTCCTTAACAAACCTTATTTCATTTAACTCAATTTGATATAAAGCATCTCCTCTCTTAGACTTCTTCGTATAAGGTATTAAACTATACTAACTTGATTTGAGATGTTGTGAATCCAAATTTTATTTTCATATAAGCAGTTTTTCAAATGACAGAAACCATTGTACCCTGCAGACTTTCCACACGTTTACACAGTACAGAGGGTACTAGTCAATTGTTAGTTATTTTTATTTGTGACATTACTATTACCTCTGGCTCTGCAAAGCAGAACTTTTATTCATGAAAGGCAGCTAACCTAATATTAATAGCAATGAGCATCTCAAGCATTCAGATTTTGGTCTCTATAAATCATTTGCCATTTAAAGAACAGAGTCGCTCTTGTAGAAATGGCTAGCTCCAAATCTGGGATAGGAAATGTTCAGAATGAGCCTCAAGTATCCTGTGCTGACAGTGAGGAAGCCAAAGACTACTGGGGTCATGTCACAATGACTTGGATTCAACTTGAACGGACTTCCGTTAGTGAGAGATGGGACAATTTGAAAATCAAAAAGTGTATTCACAAATAATTGAAATACATTAAGTGTGTTACAATTCTATGGATTTGTGATAATAATGTCAAAAAATTGGTAATTTCCAAGGAATGCTAGGTACTCGACTTAATATTCTGAAAACTGGTAAAAAAAAAAAAAGGAAATAATTTTTTCTGCCTTTCCTTTGCAAACTGTATCTTGGGCTGTACCACATAATTGATGAGAGAAATGTTATCTTTTTAGAACTCCAGTTAACTTATGAAGAATGGCAAACTTAGAATCACTACTTTTTAACCTGTAAATGAAATAATGAATTTGAGCAATGATCACCAATCACTGTCAAAACCATTAGTAGAAAAATCTGATGAGAAATTTACACATAATAAATAAATCAGGATCTTCAACAAAGGGGGAAAAAGGGAGGGCCCATATATTAAAAGAGAACCAAGGCCAAACAATTGCAGTGTGTGGATCCTGATTTGAACAAACCAACCATAAAATAACATTTATGATGCAATCAGGGAAATGTCATTAGTGAACATCAGGGAATCTTTGTTAACTATTTAGGTGTGATACCAGTATAGTGGTTATGTATAAGTGGTTATATAAGCAAATCTGGGATTTGCTTCAAAACAATCCAAGATAGAGTGAAGTAGGTGGAGATTTAGATGAAATAAGATTGCCATATGTTGGCAGTTGTTGAAGCTGGGTAATGGAGTTCATTACAGTATCTCTACACTTGTGTATGTTGGAAATTTTCCATTATTTAAGATAAAAATAAATATTTGTTATTCTGTAGGGTACAGTCATTTGAAATACAGTGAATTTGTATTTGCTCCAAAATAGTGGTTATGTCAGAATGGGAAAAGTATTATTATACTTTTAATTTACCTATTTTTTTAAGGGAGAAAACAGACTGAACATATGTCCTCTGACCCAGAAACGTTAAAACTTTACTATAAAGTCAATGTAGCATGAGTTTATCATCTCTGATGTCACCCTGGCTGAGATCACTGTGACTGATCTCGAACTCCAGTGGCTCCACATGGGTCTTCTCTCAAAGCAAAAGTCAAATAGTTTCTACCACCACATTATAGATGATGCTAATTTGCTTGATCCATAAATTGGGTATTCAGAGCACATTGCACATGCCTGTTTCCTATACTGACAAATAATCGTATTCAGCACTGTCTGCTGCAACAACATGTTTCCTGTAGCTGACAAGCTTTAAATGAAAGAAAATTTTTCCGTGCTTTTATTATTTTTAAAAAATGATAAGCCAATTTAAAAATCATGGAAGAGTTTTGAGTGTTTTTATCAAAACAAGTCACTGTCATATTTTTTCCCAGACATGGATTCATTACTTTTGAATAAACTAAAAGCAGTGACTAAAAATAATGAATAATAAATAATAAATGAAACGGCATTTGGGCTTGAGGTGTAAGTTGCTGTCACGTTTCTTTTTTCTGACCATCTATAGTACTTCATTTGATTGATCATTACCTCTGGAGGACTGAAATTTGTTCAATTACTGCTTTTTTTTTTTGTCCTTGGAATGTGCCACCCAGAGAAAACTGCCTCCCCTAAGATGAATGCTGACAAATGAACATTATGATATAATTTACACGAACAAAATACATCAGAAAAGCAGTTATGCTGAAATCATTCAGCTGCTGAGGCCACACAGGAGGGTTTCCTTGGAGATGCATGGATACGCCATAAGTTTTGCTGGTCACACCCTTCAGCAATAAGAAGTCCTGTAAACACTGTGGACAAATAAATTAATGACCTCCCGATCCCCATCTCTACCACCTCTCCCCTTGAGATTTGAGCCTAGAGGACAAGGAGAACTAAACCAACATAATATTACGATGTTCTCCACTAAATGACAGCAGCTAACAGAAACTCCTCTCTCTCCATGTGCCATATGTAGCTCTAGTGCTTTTTATATATCAAGACCTTTAATCTTCACAGAAGTCCCATAAGGAGGGTATTCTTTATTATTGTAGGTATGTATGTATATGAGGAACTGGTGGTCTAGGAAATAAGATGCCCCGAAGCCAACAGGCTAGGCAACAGGTTATAGAACAAGGATTTGAACTCTGCATTCTGCTCTGAACCCTGCACTTTTAATCTCTACTCAATACAGCTGCTTTGAGAATGAATAGGTTAAAATATCTGCTAAAAAATAATATGCAGTTAAAGACATAACCAGTCACCAAGTAATATAACAAGAAGAAAGAGGAGGAGGAGGAGGAAGGGAAGGAGAGGAAGAAGTATTTAAAACTTGTTGATATATCATTGTGTAACTCCATCTCCACTTTAATACTGTCCTAAAGACGAATGACACCAGCTTCAACTGCATTATATGCACGGACATGGGTGTGCCACAGTTATTGCTGTGGGAATAAAGGATTTATTTTAGGGTATCGTACCAGATGTTGAACCTAATGACTGTAAGATTAATATAGAATGCTACAAATTTTGCTTTCTATCATAGATTTGAAACTCCATGTCAGTTTATTGTTTTTGAAATGTTTCCAAGATTAATTGCTGATCTCGCTGATGTTAGTTCCATAACAGATGATGCCAACAAAATTCACATCCCCAGCATTGAATTGGCAACATTGAGTCGTTAATGTTTTGTTTCTTTAAACATAATAAAGTGTAATAAAGTAACTTGTAAAGAAATTGCCTTCTAAAATGGCTGCAACTTGGCATCTACTTAAAATATTCCATTGAGTAATCACAGAAACTGATTTTCTGCTTTTAATATAATTTAGCATGAAAGTTTAGTCTGGCTGAAAAATGTGTGAATACACTTATATAACACATTTATATTCATATGGAATTACTGCTACTGCAGAAATATTTTTAAATAGTTTATTGTTGGGATTTATTTCAAGGATTTTCCCCCCAAAACATTAACTTCTGGGCAATTAAGTACATATTTGAGTTAATATCTATGTTTCCCATTTACAAATCACACTGCAATATAGCATTCTAAAGTATACATATTGAGAATGATGTACCTGAGTCTATTTACAATCATTAGTCATCCAGGGCATATTTATTTTATTTACCAGAATTTTTAGCCACGTTTTCATAAAATGACAAAGTAACTTTTGTTATTTTGTTGTCCTCTATCACCATAGGTAATGGGTATAGCCACTTTGTAATGATCTCTTTGGAAAAAAGGAATTTTCCACAAAAAATTAAAAACTTAAATCTAATCCCTAGATCCAAGATCCCTCAAGGAAAGTGTGATACTGTTACTGTTGGGGTAACAAGTTTATTTAAAGAAAAAACAAAACACCACTAACCATAGGTACAGGTGTTTAAATGTTTCAAATGCCATTTACCAAAGTCCCAAACACATAATTCAAAGCTGGAGCTCTGCCAGACAGCTTTGACCTTGCTTCCTTTTTTCAGATATCCTCTGCTCCTCACCCTGGAGATACAACCACTTTCTTCTTGCATATTTGTATCACTACTTTTTGCAGCTTAGACCTGGCACTGTGGGTTGACCTAGAGCAGAGAAGTATTTTCCAGAGTTGAACTGCCTCTGTTCATAACACGATGCTTCTGTCTCTGGCACTCAGGTTTGTTTGAAGTAATAGATAATTCAGAAATTCTTCCTAAAATACCCTGCCTAGGAGAGAATCGTGATGGATTACAAAAATGCCTGTCCAGGTATCTTTGAGATCACACCTTTGAGAGTCCACAAATGGAGGTAAACTGATCAGAACACATGTGAAAACTGTATTTCTCACGGTCAATTAAAAATAATAGTAATTAGTCATGGATGTAGCTTCCTTAGTTTGCCTATTTCCTTAATTGCCAGCAGGAATTAAGAGAACCTCTTTCAATAATGAATTGCGGGCTTCCCTGGTGGCGCAGTGGTTGAGAGTCCGCCTGCCGATGCAGGGGACACGGGTGCGTGCCCCGGTCCGGGAAGATCCCACATGCCGCGGAGCGGCTGGGCCCGTGAGTCATGGCCACTTGAGACTGCATGTCCGGAGCCTGTGCTCTGCAACGGGAGAGGCCACAACAGTGAGAGGCCCACGTACCGCAAAAAATAAAAAATAAAAAAATAATGAGTTGGGGTGAGGGTTGCGAATTTCATTCCATGACAGTTTTGCAGGAAAGCATCAATGTGACTGGACGTTTTCTTTAATCGTACTCTATACCTGCGTTTTGGAAATCAGCTTTTGGTCCCTTCTCTCAGCCCCATCCTCATCCCTGATAACCTTGTGCTTTTCATTTCTCACTCTGATGCCATCTATAGTTGTAGGATCCACCTCTGTCGATCAGGGTCAGGCTCTGGCAGAGCCGAGGGTTGTGTATAAATGGGAGAAATACACTAATATTAGGGTGATCAAAAAAAAAAAAAAGTTCCTCCACAGGGAAAGTTTTCAGTCTTTCATTGCTGCTCTTGGATGGCTGGATGTGGTCAGTTTGGTATTAGAAACCTGTTAAATAGATGTTTGGACATGAGGAATAAAATGAGGGAGAGAAAGCCAAAGCCTAGCCTAAACTTTCTTTTCCCAGTTCTTGTGCACTGGGAACAGAGACTGAAAAGTAACCACTTGGGCAGTCTTTCTGCTCTCAGGAGGTTTGTAGAGTGTCCTCAGTGCACTTGGAAAAGCACTGTGTACAAAACAGATATTATTCAGAAAGTTGTGTATTATTAGGAAAGGATTGAAAACGACCATCCATGTAGGGCCCCGGAAAGGATAGGTTTCATGTAAGACTTGTTTTTCAGGTAGAAGCCTCGTCTCAGTCACTACTGAAGCGGGGAACGTGTCATGTCTTTTCTGAGGTTGCTCCTGAGGGATTTTATACGCCCGCTGCCGCATTCCCCTCTCACTATCCCTACCTGTTTCCATAGATTTCAATAGTTTTGTTAATGTTCACTACTGAAAGAACCTAAGAATTGACTTGCTGCCCTGAGCAGGTTCTATCTTGGGACATGATGGGTGGAGAACAGCCAAGAACATTGTAGCAAACAGGGGTCCAGTTGGGCTTTTCAATATTATGTATTTGACAGAGCACAGCAGCACCAGCATGCATCAGCATTGAAAAAATGCAGTGCCCAGTGCTGTTTGAAAGCTCCCTGGCATTTCAGAAGCACTTGGAAACAGGCGCACACTGGGCTTTGCTGCTGTGCTTGCAGGGACTATTAATAGGAGTTCAAAACTTGTACTTGTATTGCCCTCCTTATCTGAGAAAAAAAAGTCCAAAAGCTTTTCTTTTCCAAAACAGTACCAATCAAGCCAACTGTGGCCATCTTCCCACATTACATCACGTAGCTCTTAAAACTTGTCGGGTGAGCTGAATCACATTCACTTTTAGGCAAGATATTTCCTTTGTGCAGAAGATATTATAGGATTCACATTGAATGAAGGTGGTGAATGCTGGGCTTCCCTACCCAGTCTGGGAACTAGCCAACTCAGGGATAATGCCAGGGCACTGGGTGATTCTGAAGAGCTCAGTTGCATATTATATACCCTGATAGCCACAGTCACTTGCCAGAGGAGAGTTAGGTATAGGTATAGATAGATATAGGTATAGATACTTTTTTTGGCTTGTTTTAAATACTATAATGTAAAAAAAGGGAGTGTGTTCCAATCGTCTCAGGGAAAATAGTGGAAGTGATGTCAAAAAACTTAATGTCTTTTTTTTCAGTAAGCCAATATTTTTATTTTTATTTTTTACATGAATTTCCATAGCATTTTTATTTATTACATCCAAAACCTGGATTGAGGGAAGGAGTGTCCATCAAGTGGTGAATAGATAAACAAATTGTGCCATATCCCAAAAAGGCATACTACTCAGCCACAAAAAGGAACAAACTATTGATCCATACAACAACATGGATGAATCCCCAAAGCACCATGCCGAGTGAAAGATGGCAGACACCAGAGGGTACAGAATAAATAATTCCATTTATATCAAATTCTAGAACTGAAATGATGGAAAACGGGTCAGTGATTGCCAAGGGTTAAGATAAAAGAAAGGAATTAACTACAGATTGGCAAAAGGGAACTCTCTGGGATGATAGAAATATCTGTATGATGATTACAGTAATGATTCAGGAACCTAATATTTTTAAAGAGATTGATTTGTCTTACGCTGCTAGCTGGTGGGTGCTTGGCATCTGGAGGCCAGTTGACTTTGCTTTTTGTCCTGTTACTTAATGGGAGAATGTGAGCTGCTTAACATAGGAGAGCTGTCCAGGGAGATGTCTTTTTGTATGGGACTTCACTCTATGGTCATTAATGGAGTAAATGTGGTAGTTTCTGAGTCAGAAGAGCAAAAAAAGGAAGGGAAATATTCCACAAAGGGCAGAGCACAGTGATTCAGTAGTGGAGCAGGGTTAGCCTGCTGGGAGGAATATGGATGCCTCTTGCATGGTCACTTTCCATCATACGACTGTCTTCTTCCTGTCAGGGAAAAGGATGTTCTCTAGGCCAGGAATTTTAGAGGTTGAAACTGAAGTTAAGAAAACTATTCTCCTTTAAAACAACAACTGGAAATCTCTGGAAAATAATACCATGAAGTGCTTTGCCTAGGATTTGAGGGAAAAAAATATTTCTTTTTTCCTTACTATTGTTTACCAAATTTCAAAGCTGGAAGTTTGGAATTTTGACAAGATGTTCTAGGCTCCATCAGAGCTGCTCAAGCAGAAAACATGAGTTCTGCTCATCCTGAGGTGCTGCTGGCTTCCAAGGAAGTTGACATTGAGGATGTTTTTACAAACATGCACTGAGGTGAGGGTGAAGGTTAAATTTAGTTAAATAAATCGTTATTATTTTTAAAAACGGTTCCCCCAGCCTAATCTTATTATCACTCCCTGTTCTTATTTTCTTTTCACCTCTTTGTGTGTGTTCTGTAAGCCATCTCATATCCTTTTAGTAAAACATCTGGGCTTGAACCAATAAAAGAATTCCATCACTGAAACCAATGGAATATTGGCTGAATTCAATCAGTTAAAGCCTTCTGAGATGTTTGCAATTAAATAAGTCACCACACCCACTCACATATACTTACATTCACACACACACACACACACACACACACAATCTTATATTTGTTTGTAAACATAGTGAAAGCTATGTTTTGCTCTACAAAGATAGAGTCGTGGCAGATTAGGAGAAGAAAGTAAGACTTCTTTCTAAACAGTAAATCTAATTTCCTTTTGTCCATCAGCCTCCTCTCCACCTACCCATCTAACAGCCTCTGCATGGGGCGGAGTCTGCCCCACATATCGTGGCAGTTGTGGCTTCTATTCATCTCTTAAGCCCTTCACCTTGCCACCATCTTCTCCAGCCATCTTTGCCCTGTCCAAAGCCCTCTCACACTCCTCCAAATCCCAGGCCTCTCTCATTCTTTCGAAGATCTGTTCCATTTCAATTATGACCTATAGGCCCTAGCAGTTAACATTATTTATCCCTTAAATAATTCGACATTTTTGCCTCCTAATTATGTAGTGTGTAAAAGTATGTATGAATTCTGTGTCTCATGAGTCACAAAGTACAACATGAGGCACCTAAAAGGTACTTCATGATTTCAGTTAGTCGAGAACTAACGTAGAAGTTTGTTTCATAGTACACTTTTAGAGAAATGTCTCTCAACTTTTAAATTTCTTCCAAGATATGATGAATCCAACTTTTCTCTGGGGAAAAAAAAAAAGATAAGTGAAAACAATTGCCATGTGTATTTGCTTGAACAGAATGTTGCAATTTTCGCCTTATCACTGCAGCATGCATACATATTTTGGTCCTTCTCTGTTTATGTGGCTTTGGCTAAACTTGATACAAGAGAAGTTTTATATTAAAATGACCTATTTTAGGAAATATTTTTGTGATTTAAGTTATTTTAAGAACTGCTGTCTCAGTTATCAGCTGTTGTACAACCACCCCAAATTTTAGTGACTTAAAGCAATAACCATCTATTGATGACATTTCTGTACTTTGTATTGGTCCCACCTGGGGTCACTCATGAATCTGGAGGTTCAGCAGAGGCCACATGGCCCCACACTGTCTCACTAGTCTGGGTGGCAGCTGGTGGGGCTGTCTGCGGGTGATTCAGCCCTCCTTCACTTGGCTGATCTGGCAGGATAGCCTGGTTTCTTATGACAGTCTAGCCAGTCCAAGAGGGGAAGAGCAGAAGCAACAGACTTGGCAGTTACACATGTTAGGACCTTCACATCCTCTTTGTCAAGGCAAGCCACAAGGCCAGCCTAGATTCAAGGGAAGAGAGGAGATACACTCCCACAATGGGAAGAGCAGGAAATAATTTGTGACCATGTTTAATCTATCATCGTCTTAATTTTTATCAAATTCATTTAATTAGTAGTAGATATGCAAATAAGAGAAATAAGATTTTCATGTTGCAAGACTGAATATTAGGCAAGCCACAGGCCAGGCTGGATTCAAGGGAGGAGAGGAAATACACTCCCATGAGGGAAAGAGCAGGAAATAATTTGTGACATGTTTAATCTATCATGGTCTTAATTTTTATCAAGTTCATTTAATTAGTTGTAGATATGCAAATAAGACAAATAAGATTTTTACATTGCAAGACTAAATATTAATGAAACAAGTGTCTGGTGTCATTTTTAAACCTCTAACAAAGTTCATTCAGAAACTATGGCCCTGTGATAGTTGAAAGAAAACCAAAAAGCTGTATTGCTGTTTTCCATTTTATTTATACTTACCACCATCTAGCTCTACCTAAACCTCAACTGAATATAGATGTTTTAAAAAGCTACCAATTTCTGGGCTTCCCTGGTGGCGCAGTGGTTGAGAGTCTGCCTGCCGATGCAGGGGACACGGGTTCGTGCCCCGGTCCAGGAAGATCCCACATGCCGCGGAGCGGCTAGGCCCATGAGCCGTGGCCGCTGGGCCTGCGTGGCCGGAGCCTGTGCTCTGCAACGGGAGAGGCCACAACAGTGAGAGGCCCGCATACCGCAAAAAAAAAAAAACAAAAAAAACAAGCTACCAATTTCTATAATTTATTGTAAGAGGAAACAGTTTCAGGATATGTTTAACATCTAGTCATATTTAATGAAGCCGTGCCTTGGAACCTAAAGTAAAACAAGTCAGAAAAAGAAATGACTTCTATTTAAGTAGAAGCTAACAATTGTTTAGGAAATGAGAATGCTTTCATTTTACTACCTACTTTATTTATAATTTGAACTAAAAATTGAAATTGGTTTTCTTGTTTTTCTAAATTAGCTACACATTTATCTGTTTCAGTATTTTTAAATCTAAGCTTTATGTCTTTTCTGAACACTCAGAATAATTGAGTTGAAATGATTTAATGATATAACAGCTCAATTAAGTAAACTCTCAGGATATCTTCCATCTTATGAGTCTATTAAAAATAGCCCTCTATCCTGTAATAAACCATAATGGAAAAGAATATGAAAAGGTACATATATATATATATATATATATATATATATATATATATATATATCTCCGAATCACTTTGCTGTACATCAGAACCTAACACAATATTGTATATCAACTATACTTAAATTAAAACATAGCCCTCTTGGTATACCTAGTACCTAGATCTTGGTCTTTAATACCATTTTTCACTAAAAGGAATCCTTGGAGAAATGGCTGAGTCCAGAGCTGGCACAGGAAATACACAAGATGAGACTAGAACATCTTGTTAGGCCACAAGTAAGGAAGTGCTCAAAATAAATAAATAATGGAGTATGTTACAAAGACTAGGGAGATAGCTTGAAGGTTTTCCACTGGTCAAATCAAAAACAACTTGAACACAAAATAATTAAGTACACTAATGAATTATAAGCAATTGCAAAAAATCAGAAATCATGATTCATATTAATAATAAATAGGTAAATAAATAAGTAGGGGTGAAGGGAGTACTCTGGAGGAATCAGGGTCCCTGACTTCAGACTATACTACAAAGCTGTAGTCATCAAAACAGTATAGTACTAGCACAAAAATTGAAATTGGTTTTCAAAGGAAAGAGAGAATTTTTGTGTTTTTTTTTATATTAGCAACAAGTTTTTTTCTTAGAGGATTGTAGGCTTGAGTTATTTAAGGAGGGATCCCCTAATCACATGCTACTATAAAATTAGCTAATGATGCAAACAATAATAACAGCTGCCATTGCACTAAGGTTTCTTGAGTGTCTATTGCAGTTTTAAACAATTATCGCTTTTAATCCTAGTTTATGGAAGATGGATCTTGAGGATCTTAAAGATTATGAAATTTGCTGAGGGTTACACAGCGGAGATTGGAAGCTGGTATGCCTGACTGCTACTCACCTCTACAAATAAGAGGGCAGGCATCACACCTTCTAACAAGCTTCCTCTGTCAGCCTCACTGAATTGAAATTTGGTGCCAAGCTCGCCCATCATGCCTGTAATAAAATATATAGCATATAAGTAAGTGATTAAAAACTATAGGGAAAATAGGAAAAGGGAAGATGTGTGGGGCAGGGGTGGTGATGAGGGAGTCATCAAATCAGTTTTAGATGGAGTTCAAGGAAAGCCTCACTGAGCAGATGAGTAAAGGCCTGGAGGACTTGAGGGAGGGGCCAGGTAGCTAGGGAAGAAGGATGTTCTGGGCAGAAGGAAAGAAAATTGCAGATGTCCTGAGGCAGGAGTATGAACGGCTTGTTCAGGAAAGAGCAAGGAGGCCAGCATGGCTGGAGGGCAGCCAGCAAGGGGAGATATACTGAGACTGGGAAGAAGGGCAAGTTGGCAGGGGAGGGTTTGTTTTAGATATTTTAATTTTCATATGCTTATGAAACATCCATGGGGAGATGTAGAAGAGACACATAAATAGATAGATGTAAGAATCCAGACTGCCAGGAGGACATCAGGGCTGGTACCTACCTGTGGAAGTCATCGGTTCATAGAGTGTTTCAATCTGTGGCAACTCAGATTGGGAAGAGAATAACAAACTTGTGGTGACTTGTCCAGGGAGAGATGCTATCAGGGCAGGATCCTGAGGAAGTTGCCTGAGATTAAGGAGCAGAAATTGGGGAAGAGGACATGGCAGGTGAAGGGATTGGCTTTATGCAAGGGCACCAGATGTGGGGAGGTTTGGAGTGTGGGGAGCAACGTCAGATGTGGCCGCTTGCAGGACACAACACTGAGGGAGAAGAAAGGGTGTAGGAGAGGGGCTGGTAATAAGGTTAGAGAAATAGATTGGAGAGCCAGATTGCTAACATCTTTATGTGACACACTAAGAAATTTAGTATTTGTTCTGCAACCAGATGGGAGCCATTGAAGGCTTTTAAGCAGGAATGTGACACGATCAGATGCATCCTTTAGGAAAATAACTAGCAGACCAGTGAAGGTTAAATTGGAGACGAGAAAGATTTAATTCATGTACATAATAACTGTCAACAATGTTGAAAGTGATGGTCACACGATGTACAGGTTAAGTGCTATGGAAAGATTTATATGTGCCTCTTTAATGTTGAAAAATATCTCTAAAAGGACAAATAGTGATCTGTGTTTGATGTTACTCTTTTTTTTTCTTTCTACATCAGTCCAATTTATATTTTTTACCTTATAGTCTGTAATTTAAGAAGAAATTACAGACTTTAGGAAGCAGGTTCCAAACCCAAGTTAAAAGGACCCCTGTTTGTAACAGCTACAGCATCATTGTTTTTCATTTCATTTTAGTTTGTTTTGCCTTCCAGTTAAAATCTCTAAATTTCACAGTTTATATAGTGCCCATAAGGAAGACATCTACCTGGGTGCCTTACAGTTTTTTATTTAATTTTTATTTTATATTGGAGTATAGTTGATTTACAATATTGTGTTTGTTTCAGGTGTACAGCAAAGGGATGTTACTCTTTATTATAATTTTTGTTAGAGAATAATATGCTATGATTGACTTCTTTTTCCTAAAGGCCTTTCTTATCTTGAAAGGTCTAAAATTATAATCTATTTTGAAATGTGAATACACTGTAAATATTCACATCTCTGTCCACAGGGCTGAACCCTTTTACTTGGTTAGCTCACCATTTTACTTGGTTCCTAAAGAAACCTATTTTACTCACTTGTAATTAAATCCCATTTCAATGGGATATGAGAAAAAAAGAAAGATGGCAATTCAGAAATGCCCTCGTGTTTTCTATCCCAGAATACCATCAGCCATGTAATACTGGTCAAATTGTAGTATTTCATTTTGGAAAAACAATGGAGCATTTAGCCCAAACACAAGGTATAGGAGCCAGAAATATGCATCCCTTAAAGCTTGCTTAAAGGAATTCCCCTTAATCAGATGGGAGCCTATTCTTCCTGTTGATGGAGATTGAGAGCAAAGCCACATTTCTTGCATGTCTGTTCTGTGCCAGGCACCTTTCACATGAATTTTCATTTAATTTTTAAAACACTGTGGTATAGGTATAATTTTACAAGTGACAAAATTGAGGCTCAGAGATTTAAATAACTTGGCTAAGGATAACATCTCTTATCTGAAGTGATTGTTACTTCCATTTCACCTCTGCTTACCTTGTTAAGAGAAAACATACTTGATGTCTAAAGCAAAATATCCACAGACAGGTAGCAGAAAGGTCCTGTGAATATTGTTTCTCATAGAAGGGTTTGAGTGCTGTTGAAGATTCATCCATCTCAATAAAAATCAAGTCTCTTTCTTTCTAAGTATTTCTTTCTGCATCCCTGGTCATGATGCAAGTGTTGACTGAAAAAATGCACAACCCAGAGGTTGAGAGTTATGTTTTATTCAGCCGACTTTCTGAGGACTTCAAGCCTGGGAGACAAGACTCTCAGATCAGTCTGAGGGACTGCTCCAAAGAGGCAAGATGGGGAGCCAGGATATATAGTTTTTGCAACAAAGACCAGGTAGTCAGAACATCAAAAGGTTACTGTTAATTAAAGAAAACCAGACCTCTCAAGTTAATGAAATTAGCGTTTTTCTGTATATGGGAAGATGCAAAGTCTGGGCTCATTGAAATCATTCCTTTGATATGCACCTCAGCTACCTGGGGCCAGTATGCTGTGTTTTCTCATCTGAGTCTCCCCAGGGTGCACTGTTGTGATGGGGTGAGCTACAGCAGTGGGCATTCTGTTTCCATCCTGAGTTCCCTCAGGGCTCACCATCGGGGCAGCTGTAATGTGGTGGCTTGATGGCTGCAACATTCTTTGTTTATTGATATGCCAAGTGACATTCTTAGTTCACACAGGTATAGGTATGAAGGGTTGAAAAAAATTAAATTGGGAGGGGTTTTTTCCCCTCCAGGACTTAAAAATCTCATTAAAGATGAGCATTTATTACTTTAAGTATGTCATTCCATTAAGAAGATATTTGGCTAATTTGGGTGAATAATTGATGAAATTAAGAGAAAAATCTAAATTTGTTCTTGTATCATGTAAAAAAATTAAAAATTATTTGAATTTTCCTGCATTCGAATGGACTGATTTCTACTATCGTTTTCTCATCAAGGGGCTCAATAAATATCATTCATAGTGTAAATATTTATTGAGCACCTACTCCCTCCCTACTAGGCATTGTTCTGGAAGCTAAATAGAGAACAGTAAACAAAATAAACAAAACTCCCTGCCTTTTGGAAGCAGACATCCAGTATAAGTGTGTGGTATGTTCAGTGAAAGATGTACATCAGAATCACCCACAGAGCAGTTTAAAGATGCAGAGTTCTTCCCATCAGAATGTGAGGACATTTGCATGTTTTATCAGTTTCACAGAGGATTGTGATTAGGAAGCTCAGACTGAGAAACTTTTGTAGAAAGAAGTGGTGATGCTCACATTTTTCCTCCATTGAAACCGGTCTTGCTCCACTTTTCTTATCAAATCCCCACCCTTTGTAAAATATGGAGAGAATATGAGAAAACACAAGGCACAGAGTTATTGCTTTGAAAAAGTGTGGTTTGCTCAGTGTTTTAAATGTATTGATGAAATCAACTTTACAAGTAGAATAATGTTTTAATCTGTGAGAAATATGGATGTTTAAAGGAACACTATCAGGATAAGAATGAGGAAATGATCTTATTCTAATTTGAATAGACACCTATAGATCTCACTGTTTCATAAAATTGTACTGAATCATCAACAGTTGGGATATCTTAAACCACCACTCCAGAAGAAGGTGTACACACACTGACCCATTTTCTGCACTAATCTAAAATGTATTGGATATTAACTACTTTTATCATTAATTCTCATTTTGAGAGTCACATTTCTCATTTTTGTCTTATTTTGGTTTTCCAAACATCAATGCTCTCTTGTTATGAGGACAGAGTTTTATTGGCGCTTCTTTCTAATTCTCAGCCTGATCAGTCTCCCATTGTATAGTGTGCTTTTGCTCAGCCATACTCTTAAAGGATAAATCATAATACCCACCTGTCCTTGATGCTTTTTAATTCCATAAAATTTTAAAATATATGTTTTTCAGTTAATTAAATGTCTGGACAGCTAAGTAGTAAATTCTGTGCAGAAGTGGATTTTGAGGTCAGGAAAATTTCAACTATGAAGTTATTAACTAGAATCAGTTTGCATATATCTTGCTTCATTGTTACCTCAATGTTAGGAAGGAAAGAAGGAACAGCCAGGGAATATGTGATTAGTCCAAAATGAATGAATTGAATTCATTTGATAAATATAATTAGCCATTAAACACCAACTTCATGAACAAGGAACAGTTTGCAGAAAACAGAGGTGTATGCAAATTCCGGTGTGCCTTCTATTTTATGTTAGCCCTTCTCTAGATGTATGCAGGACTGAGATAATTTGACCTTCATGTTGAGTGGATGGCTTTCCTGAGGGAAAATTATTTGTGTGGAATACCAAGGCTGCACTGGTGGCTCTGTGATGGATGTTTAACTCTGAGAAAACAGGTGCTGAAATGAGCATCAGTATTGAAATACACAGTAATGATGGCTCCTCATTAAGGTGCAGGTAAGGAGAACCTAGGCAATGAGCAATACAGTTACCAAGGCCACAGACTGTGTTTCTCACTAGTTCAGAAGGCCAAGGATACATTTATTTTTCACCCCTCGATGTTTGCTTTCTCTTTTAGTAAAATTTGGGGTAGGCACTATGTGGTAGAGAAAGGAATCATTACCAGTGGCGAAACTTTACCTTTTGACCCTTGACAACCTTGACAACTTTGCAGTAGTGAACTTAAATAGGATCTTTTTTTTCCTTTTTGGAGGCTGGTTTTGATCAGACCACTGTACATGGCTGCATAGGTCAGATAAACCCTAAAGCAGGAAAGCAGATGTCTTCTCGTTATCCCTCCAAACTCCGAGAGCTGGGCACGAAGTTTCGAGGGTGGCTTTGCGTATTGTGTGAACTGAGTTTCAGGGTGCTGGAAGCCCATTTTAACAAGGACAGTTACATCACTAACCAGAATGGTTGCATTTGGTTAAATCAGAATTTCTTTTGTAAGCAAATTAAAATTTAGGTAGGACATTCTGACCTCAGATTATAAAATAGTCCATTTAGGAAGAACTTAGCCAAATGGTAAGAGGATACTTGAGTTATAACGATCTGTGTGAATGATACAAAATAACATAACACTATCACTTTGAGTCTCAGTTAAGGGTTAGGATACTCCATGACTGCCGTTGAAGAAATAGTTATTCATAGATTGAATTCTTACTAATCAGGATAATGATTACACGATTACATCAAGTTTTATCTTAAATATCACCCATTCTTACCACCCCTCCATTCATATCACCTCCTCTTACTGATCTTTTCTGGAGCACTCCTTTTCGTAACTGTTCTGACCTGTACTTACCTGCGTCTTTGCACCTGTAACTCAGCATTAGAGTTTGCAACTTCCTTGTTTGGTTGGCTGGCACAGGATTTAGTAAACATGTGCAGGATATAAATGGAAAAACATTAGATGAATAGATATAAAGTCACTTGGAAGAAAGTACATGAAAGGCTATAATAATGAAATTGTAAAAATCATACCTATGCTGAATGAATACCCAGGAAGCCTCCAATGACATGTATTTATTGTAGTCAAATGCACTTTGGCCATTTATCCAGAAATTTCTTTCTTTGATAACTTGTGTTGCTGCCATCAACTCTTCAAATTCCATTTTCCACGTGAGGACTTCTCATTCAAAGATTTTTGTATTGCCATCACCCAAAAATGTTCTTCTTACCGAATTTCTCGTGATGGATTCTTTCATCTTATCCTTAACAAAGGATGAAGGAACCCCTCTGGGATTTCTTGCTAACATCAAAATGTGTAAAATAATTATCCCTTGAAGGGATAGTCAATGAATAATTGTTGCTACCTCCTATTTGCATCTTTCGTGTTGCTCTAAGGCAGGGGTCCCCAACCCCCGGGCCTCGGATCAGTACCAGGCTGCACAGCAGGAGGTGAGCCGTGGACGAGTGAGCAAAGCTTCATCTGCCGCTCCCCATTGGTCGCATTACTGCCTGAACTGTCGCTTGCATTAGTGCTTGAACCATCCCCACCCCTCATCCATGGAAAAATTGTCTTCCACGAAACCGGTCCCTGGTGCCAAAAAGGTTGGGGACCGCTGCTCTAAGGGAAAACAAACGCAAGGTTTCTGTGCTGAAGGTGCCAGCCTCCCAGTCAATTTCTGCGATGTAAATCTGCATTTTACATCAGTCACCTTAAACTGACTTGTGCTGTTAAGATAAGAACAAGTAGACATTGGACGTCTAAATAAAGTTCATATTGTTGGGATTCTTATAAAGATTTTTATCAAAATGTTTTTACTCATAACAACATTTCTTTTGGAAATGGACTCGTGGGTCACAGTTCACGTGCATAACTAGCTAGCATAATTCCAGAGAAGCAAAGAATCGTCAGGTCAGAAGAAAGAGCATAGGCACTCAGTCAGACACACTGTGATTCTCATCTCAGAACCACCAAGTTATTCAAGGAGCCTCAACATTCTCATCTACAAAATGGGGACAACAGTAGAATCTACCTGAGAGAGTTTGTGGTAAATAAATAATATCCATGTAAAGTGTTTAACATTGGGTGAAACACAGACTAAGCATTGCAAAAATAGGAGCTATAATAATTTTAACACATTATTATCTTCAAGAAGACACAAAAAACAGAATCAATTTGCTGAAGAGTCCATCAGGACTATGTATTAGTTAGGGAATGCTACACTGCTCTATCAAAAGATTCCTTATAGTCCAGGGGCTCAAGGAATGCGGAAGTTTATGTATTGTTCACTTAACCCTCCTCAACAGGTATTCTGAGTCAGCGAGTTCTATTTTATATGATCATTTTCAAGGTCTCTCTGGTTAGCATCATTTCAGCATGGAAAGGACAAAAGAACATGTAAAAGCAAATGTGGGAGATTTAGGGTCAGACATGGAAATTGCATCTGTCAGGTCCACTCAGATTGCACTGGGAGAAAAAATAGTCACAAAGCTTTTCACAGCTGGAAGGAGGCAGGATGGTAAAGGAACATACGTAGCTGAGCAGCCATACGCTTTTATGGAAGAAGAGGAAGATGAATTTTCGTGAGCTGTTAGTCTTCTACGGAAGATTGAAGTTTTCGGAAGATTGGCAGAGCACATGTGGGTCTTAAGGAAATTGCCTACATTAGAGATTATAAGCCAGCCTGTCTAGAGTTTATAGTTTTGTGGTTTTCCTTGTACTAAATGAGTGAGTGGGAATAAACTGTTTACAAGATCATTTCCAGTTCTCGGTATTACAGAATTAGAGAATACTGACTTTTAGCAAAATACCACCTTTAGCAAAATAGGAAGGTTATCCTTCCTAATTGGAAAATCACCAACAAAAATATAGGGTAGGGCTTCCCTGGTGGCACAGTAGTTGAGAGTCCACCTGCCGATGCAGGGGACACGGGTTCGTGCCCCGGTCCCACATGCCGCGGAGCGGCTGGGCCTGTGAGCCATGGCCGCTGAACCTGCGTGTCCGGAGCCTGTGCTCCGCAAAGGGAGAGGCCACAACAGTGAGAGGCCTGTGTACCCCCCCCAAAAAAAATGTATATATATAGGGTAAGTACTATGTGGATTTTTTTTCCATTTTCAAAGGTGAATAACATTAGGTGTGAAGTTATGATAACAATTGCCAAATGTATCCATTCAGACATTTTTAAAAACAAAATAGTTTAATTATGCTGGTTTTTCTAAGTTGTTTTTCTGAACTGGAAAATCGTAAGATTTCTGTGATTGTCTATTTGATGTGATAGTTATAGTTATATTTTTAAGTGTATTTCCACTAGGCTTCACCTGTTGTGGGATTCACATAATAAATCAGAGGAAAGAAAGGGATTAGGGGCAGGGTTAACCTCTTCATATCTCAGTAAAGAGAATGTGAAGCTTAAGATATACATCATTTTTATTGATGTTTATGTAGAAGGACATAGGTAATGTTTTTTAAATTCATTCTTCTTTTAGGCAGCACAGTATTTGTTTGGAAGAAATACTTTGATAAGCTACCTAAGGTAGAGGGCAAGACTGCAAAGACATAAGCTACTGTGTGTAAGATAAGAATCATTTATATTCTTTCTGAAATCTACAGTGAGCATATGAACTTCTCCCAAGCATATGAGCACTTAGAATGACTTTGGGTGAAAAACATAGAAGTTTCTTTATAGTTTCTTGAAGGCAAGAGTTATATCTGTCTTGTTTACCAAGGAGCAGCCCCAGGATCTGGAAGGATGCCTATATCTATATTATAGACATAGATGGTATAGGTATAGACCTAGATATAGATACAGATATAGGTGTAGATATAAATGATAGAGACAGTGCATCCTCATATTTTGTTGAGTGAATGGATGATTGTAGAAGTCTGAGCTTCAGGGAGACCCCAGCTGACTCCTGGGTTGTATAGGTAACCTGCAGATTGGGAAGATGTCATTTAGCAAACGACTGCACTTGTTACAAAGATGACAGCGGATATTTCCCAAGAGATTTTTTTTAAGATGTTTTTCAACAGAGTAAAACATGTAACTCAATAGAAGTAGACAATTTCCTCTGTTGACCTTTTGAACATGGAAAGTCATGTGTGACCGAGCTCATTCCTGCTTGAATTGTAAGTGTCTTGGATCATTGGTGGAGACTTTGCTGAGTTCATTCGTTTACTAATTTATTGTTGGTTTTCAGTGTTTATTTATGCCAGACTCTGTGCTTATTGGCACTGTGATTACAGTGACAAACAAGGGGAATAAGACACCCTACTCTAAATGAGCTTCTAGTTCAAAAGCAAATGTAGCCAAGTCATCACCAGGCTATTAGGTATAGGCTGACTGTGGGGGGGGAGGGGAGGGGAAGGGGGTGATCCAAGCAAATGTCTTTCAATTGCAGTGGTTAGTACAGAGGAAATATGTCTGATAACCACAGTTACAAGCTATGAATATTTGTGTTCCATGTGAACAAATAATTTTGAACCTAAACATCTTCCGCATATTGACTTGGCAACTATTTAATGGGAATATCACTGCTGGCCTAATTTTAATCTATGTTTGTTGAGACAGTGATGGTTTCTGTAGACGTTTCAGCACAGCACAATGACTACAGTGGTTCTCAATTGGGGCCAGTATGACCCCTCCAGGAGCCTTTTGGAAATATGTTGGAGCATTTCTGGTTCTCACAATGACTGGAGACACTGGGCAGAGGCCAAGATTCCTAGACACCCTACAGCTCAGTACCACAGAGGATTGTTTCACCTGAAATGTCACTGGCTCCCCACTGAGAAGCACTGGGAGAGATCAAGTCGTTCTTTCTCCCCTTCTGTGTTCTGAAGCTCCTGCTCTAGGTATCCATCCCGGGCTAAGCATGTAAAGAGGCAATCTGTTCCCACACTGGGGCACAAGACAAAAAGAGTCATACCAGAATCTGTGATGACTAATGCTATGTTCATAAGGGGAGCAGTTATCCTGGAGTTAACCCCAACCAAAGGACAGTGAGGAAGAAAAAACATCAAAGCCCATCAAAGCCATGAGTTATGGGCTGGTCCTCCAGAGGCTGAAAGAGGCAGAAGGAGGAAGGAAGATGTTCTTTCATGATTTGCCTGAGTGTGGGAAAAAATGCCCAATCTAATTCTCAGCTTAAGATCATTAATGAATTTTAAATGTGCAGACTAAAGGCTGTCCTACCCAGTCTTAAAAGGATTATGGATCGTTTTAAGGGACTTTCCTGTTCCATCAAAACTTATGAGAACTTTCCTACTTTATTGAGGTAGAATTCTTTTTAATCTTAATGAGATTTATCCTTTCTTTGTTCTCTTAAAACTAAATCTAAAGCATGTCCTTATCAATGCTTCTATTACCCAGGTTAAATATTCCAGATGCCTCTATCCTCCTATTTTTTTAAAGGAAATCTGTTCAAAACCACTGGGGATGTCGTGATCAACATTCTAAAAGGTTTCATTTACCTTAAGTATGTCAGGCAGCCCCCAGATTTAATTTTGCAAACCATTGTGTTTTATTTCAGTAACACAATAAAACCTCACTTATCAGGAAGTGTCTTATCTGTGAACTTCAAATACCTAGGACATGGTAAACTCAGGGAACAAAGTTCCTGATTTTTATGCCCAAAATGGAAAACTTTTGGCGTCTCCTGGGAGTCAATTTATTTTCAATTTACGTAGAGTCCTAAGGAGCTTGGTTACCTGGTTCTCTAGCTTACAACAGATTGGAAAGTGAACAGCCAGAGTCTCGTTTAGTTCAGGCTGGGGACTGGAGCAGGAGCCTGCCTGTAGCCTTGCAAGGAAAAGGTAGAGAAAATGGTATCAAACATTTGAAAACAATAGAGGAAGTCCAAAACCATGAGAGTCTGGAGCCATGCTCTTATGTTCAGAGGAAACATCCTAACCAGGTGGTTCCCGAAGCGTGGCTGGTGCCCAGCTAGGGGTAGTCATTGATGATCATAGTAACCGTATCGTAAGAAGTGAGAGAAGTTTGTAGCATATTTTAAAAGGTTCCCCTCAAATTTGTAATTTTTTTAAGTTGTGTTAATTATAAGACTAAGCTATAGTGGTCTGGGGGGAAAAATCTTATTTCAACTGTCTTATTTCCTAATAAAATTGGATGGATGAGGCAGTTGTATGTGAAATTCAGTTGAGAAATCCACCATTGAAAGTTGGAAGGATTCAAAGCTGATCACAGCAAGTTTTGTATTTTCTTATACCCCTCAAAGGCTAGGTGTGTTTCTGAGCTACAGACTTCCTGATACTGTGTGTAGTTCACTTGGTTTCCTCATATGCACATTTGGATCCATCCTGGCTCAATCTCATGCTAATGTGTATCCTCAGGCTGGTTCATGCATGAGATCATCAGTTCCCAGCATTTATTAAGGTGGAAGGAGAGAGCTTTTCCTACTCAGTCTGCACTAGTATGGATAAAAAGGATTGAGAAATTGGACTGAAATCAGATGCTACCAAAATAGAAGATAACTGTTACATAATATTACTAAAGCTTACATAGTACATTATTTCTATATCTTTGTTTATCACTCTTAGATTAATATAATTGCATTTGTATTTGTAGAGTATGATTTCAATGAAATCAATTTATTTCAGAGAAAGGCTAATCAATGTTGATAGAGTAAAATGTATAGCCCTAAAATGTTTGTATGTACTGGGTTACTATTGTTCTAATACCCAATGTCTGATAAGGAAGAAAAATGTAATAGTTACTGAAATGATGATAAACAATGGGAGTGCTTTGAGACAATGAACTGGATGCTCTGAGGAAAAAAAAATGGTGGGAGGAAGATTGACCTGTTTTCTATGCGAAGTTTTGAGTTATAGAACCATCCAGTACAGTTATATTTTGATGCCCAAAGTGGGCAGCATAGGTAAATGGTTGCTCTTACCAAATATTGCCTCTTCTTGTCTTATTCTTTCCTGAGTTTTTAACATAATATTTCTGCCCTCTTACTACATAGAGCTAAATTTTTAGACTGTTTATATTATGAGGAAATTCCGAGATGTAGGTTGTCATTTGCATTTTTAAGCATTATGCAAGTGACTTGTAATCATTGAAGAGTTGTATAATTATACATAATCTATTTAATGGAATCTAAAATAGAACATATGCCTTGCTGTAGCCTCATGTTTCTCATTTGAGAATAAAATAGCATTTCTTTTCCTCACATGACAATGTTGTGAATATTGTTTGCAAAGGACTTTGAGAATTTCAAGACAAAGGTGCTAAAGGTTTTTCAGTACAGAAATGAATATTGTTGCAGCTCTTAATTTATCTTCCTCATTCATGAAATAGTTTCAAATTCCTATTTATTCCAAACTTCATCTAGTTGTTAATTCAAGGAGTGAGTTACTGAAAGATCAACTTCACATGTCTTATCTTTTCCTGTTTAGTTAATGAATGTATGTTATGTCTCCATTCAGTATATACAACCTATTTTAAAATAACTATAGGGAAGACTTCTTTATTAAGAATGTCTGAGTGGTAGATGTGGAAGTATTTTTTAGGCACTTGCCAGTGGCTTTATAAAGTAGAAGTTCAGTATAAGCAATCCATTTTAATCCTTTGCTGTTCTGACTTTAAAGCTCAATAAACATTTGGTAAATGAATGTTGAATGTCAATGCATTCTGTTTACCCAGCTCATGAAATAGATAAAAGGAAGCAGGTACCTTAATAAAGGCAGCAGTGACTGAAGCACTTAATCCTGGTGATATGAAGATGTTTAAATACAACTCACTCTTCCTGAGTGACTCTAGGTCAGAAGCAGTCAGTTCAACTGTAAACATCTTATGTGTGGTTAAGAAATCTAAGTTAATTTGTAGAATTTAATAATTCCCAGCACTGCCCAACAAAGTAGTACTAGATCTTAACTGTTTGTTGCATAAGTAACAATTATTGATATTGGTTTATAACACTGAGTATCTTACACAGCTCTCCTGGACTTGGCAGGGATTCCTGAAACTGCCCAATCTCATTGGACATAATAGTCAAGAATAACACGTTTCAAAGGAATCCTTTCTCTTGCTTGTTACCAGAGTAAATTTTGGCTCTGACTATATCCCCAGAATATTTTTAAATGAATATAAAAATTTAGCAAATTATATATATTTTTAATGCAATTTTTTTTATTGGAGCATAGTTGATTTACAATGGTGTGTTAGTTTCAGGTATACAGCAAAGTGAATCAGTTAGACATACACATATATCTACTCTTTTTTAGATTCTTTTCCCATATAGGCCGTTATAGAGTACTGAATAGAGTTCCCTGCGCTATGCAGTAGAGTAGGTCCTTATAGAGAGAGAGTCAAATCTCAGATTTAAGACTGCGGTTGGAAGGTAAGGGATAAGAAACACCTTGCATCGACCTAATATAATACGTTCCAAGGATCGTAGCTCTTGAAACTTTAAATAGTTTCTCAAAATTGTCATTAGGAAAGAGCCTTTTATAGCCAGTATTTTTCATAACTGTGTACTAGGTGGTAGGCAGGAGATATTTCCTGTTCCTCTGAGTTTTGCCCCAAGCATCCAGCTCTGCTCCTGCACATAGTAGCTCTTGTTGAGTAAATGCTGAATACGTCACTGAGTGGTACTTTCCATGGTGTCTCCCCTCCCCACCCCAGCACACAAGGTGGTGTGTAATGATTGTAATGATCCTGCAGAAGCAGCAGCACATTTCCATGAAAATGGTTGGCAATTGCTTACTGGGATATGAATATATAAAAACATTTATGTAGGTGATTCCAAATTTATCCAACATTTTGGGAGTTGTCTTCGTGCTTCATAATTTTTAGGTAACAGGAATTGTTAAATGTCTGAACTTTTTTTTTAATTGCCTTGTCTATTAATAGCATTTCAAAGGAAAGAATATTTTTTCTACTTCTATGATTTTTTTTTCTTAAGAAAACTTATCTCACATTGTGTTTTTTGGTAAATTATTGTGGTTATTGATTGATTTCAGAAGTGGGCAACTTTGTTTTGTAAATATTCATGTAATAGAGTTTGGGCTTGATCAATATGATTCCTCATTCTCATGCATCTGTTTAAGCTGTACTGCCAGCAAATTCTAAGCCTCAGGCATCTTTTCTAAGAAGTCAGGGAATCAACTGTACAGATTATCTCAGAGTCAGGTACTTGATGCTTAAATTTGTAGGTTTTTCCATAGTGTTTGTGGTCGAGCATTCAGATTTATTAAATGGTGCCATACCTAAATCATCAGAGCTGGAGTGAATGACCAATCAAAACTTGGACATTTTCCTCCTAACTCATCGTTTAGTTTAAGCAGCTTATCCAGAATGTCTGTGGGCTTTAGCAGAGAGGAAACTCATATTTTAAAATAAATGCATACACACTTTTGGCTGAATTTTAATGCAATAAAAAATACGTTGTTTTGCAACAAGCTCTTTAATATATTATCTAAGTTTACCTGGGATTTCATTTCATATTAATTTATCAAAGAGGAAGGGAGGATGAATAGGGATACCATTCATACTTTAAAAAAGGAGCTGCAAGCAAAAAAAGTAACAGGCTTTTTGGTATTCCGCATATATCTTGGCCATGTAACCACAAAACGAAAGGGACTAGAGGATTTAACCTGCAGCATTTTCTAGCCTTTTTATCATTCAAAATGAAACAAAACTGACTGTTGCTTCTTGTTTGTTTATTTGTTGATATCTAAATTTGTTCTTCAGTCTGTATAAAAATAACAAAAAATAATCATATTGCTACTTTAAATTTATTTTAAAAAAACTATAAAATTAAGAGATTTTGAAATGGAAAAATGGATGTGGTCATGCCATGTTTCCCCATTTTTACACAGCCAGGAAGGAACAGAGGAAATGAGTGCAGACCCCTGTTCTTTCTCCTGTAACAAAATTTTGAGTGCTTAGTTGATTACAGTGCAATTTTACTCCTTAATAATAGTAAATAGTAAATAGGTAGTAAATAAGACATTATTTTTAAAGCACCTAGAAAGGTGTAGGCAAATAATTTTTAACCAGTTTCTAAGATGTGTCCTTTAATGTCTGTTTATCTTTCACAGTCATATTTAAAATAATCCTATACATTGTCTATAATATATAACACGTATAATATGTAACTTTATATACTTACATATACATATAATTTCTAAAAATTTTGCCTCACCAATTGGTTCTCCAGTCTTTATTCAGTCTTTACAAGGTCTCTAAAATACTGTACAATGTATCATCCTATTTTTAAATTTTCACTGAAGTCTCCACTTTACTTGAAAAAAAAATAGTTTCTTTATTGTGGCTTGAAAGTCAAGGACCTCTTAGCTCTGTTGCTAATCTGTCTTACCCTCTTCATGTCCACCCCGTCCCTCTGTTTACACTGCTGGTGCTACCCCTTTCCTGTCTGTTCCCTGAATTCACACTGCTTCTTCCTACCCACACACCTTTTCTTACACTATCCCCTTCTTCCCCTGTGAATTCCTGTCTTCTGTTTACCCCACCTTTCTGTTTGTGAAATAGTTTCTCTGACTCTGACCTCTAGGTTGGCAGGTATGTTCTTCACTGAGTCTAAAAGAGCTGCTCTGCTGACTCATTTTTGCAGTGTCTCTGACCAGAAGTTTGCTGTCATTTGTATCTTTACTCCTCTACAGAATTTGTTTTTTTCTCTGAGCACTTTTAAGATTTTCTCTTTTATCACTGGTTTTAAGCAATGTGATTATAATATTCCTTGGTGTGGTTTTTCTCCATATTTCTTTTGCTTGGCATTTTTTTGAGCTTCTTGAATCGATGGGTTTATAGTTTTCATCAGATCAGGACATATTTCAATAAATATTTCTTTAAGTAGTTTATCCATTTCCCTCTCTTCTCCCCTTTCATGAAACTCTAGTTACCCATTTATATGGTCATCTGATATTATTCCACTGTTCACTGATACTCCATTCTTTGTTTTTATCCCAGCCACTGTATATTCGGTTTGATTGATGCTTTTTCTATCTTGTATAATTCTCTTATTGTGTTCATGCTTTCCTTTACCTTCTTGAACAGAGAGAGGGAGAGGGAGAGAGAATGCGTGTGTGTGTGTGTGTGTGTGTGTGTGTGTGTGTGTGTGTGTTCTTTTAATATCCTGTCTACTAAATTATATCATCTTTGTCATGGCTGGATCCATTTCTATTAGTTCTCTCTTAATTATACATTGTATGTTCCTGCTTGTTTGCATGTCTGAGGATTTTTTTACTTTGATGCCAGGTATTGTGAATTGTGAATTTTACACCCTGGGGTACTGGTATTTTTGTATTCCTGTAAAATGTCTTATCTTTGTTTTGGGATGCATTTAAGTTGGAAACATTTCCATCTTTTTGAGACTTGCTTTTAAGATTTGTTAGGAAGGACCAAAAATTCCTTTAGTCTAAGGCTGTCAAGGCAGTGCCCTTCAGAGTGTTCTGCAGATGTCCCATGCGTCACTCTGGCTGGAGGAGATATGGACTCTTCCTGGCCTGTTTGCTCTGGAGGTTGCTCTTTTTATTTTTCCTTTTTTTTTTTTTTTCTCAAAAATCCGTTATTTTTCTTAGTTTTTATTTATTTATTTATTTATTTTTCTTATTAGTCATCCATTTTATACACATCAGTGTAGACATGTCAATCCCAATCTCCCAATTCATCACACCACAAACCCCCCCACTGCTGCTTTCCCCACTTGGTGTCCATACGTATTTACTTTTTTTTTTTTGGCCATACGTGGGCCTCTCACTGTTGTGGACTCTTCCGTTGTGGAGCACAGGCTCTGGACGCACAAGCTCAGCGGCCATGGCTCACGAGCCTAGCCGCTTCGTGGCATGTGGGATCTTCCCGGACCGGGGCACGAACCCATGTTCCCTGCATCGGCAGGCGGACTCTCAACCACTGCGCCACCAGGGAAGACCCCATACATTATTTTCTCTACTTCTGTGTCTCAATTTCTGCGCTGCAAACTGGTTCGTCTGGACCATTTTCTAGGTTCCACATATATGCGTTAATATACGATATTTATTTTTCTCTTTCTGACTTATTTCACTCTGTATCACAGTCTCTAGATGCATCCACGTCTCTACAAATGACCCAATTTTGTTCCTTTTTATGGCTGAGTAATATTCCATTATATATATGTGCCACATCTTCTTTATCCATTTGTCTGTCGATGGGCAATTGGGTTGATTCCATGACCTGGCTATTGTAAATAGTGCTGCAATGAACATTGGGGTGCACGCGTCTTTTTTTTTTTTTTTTTTTTTTTTTTTTTTTTTAATTAGTTTCTGCTTTATAACAAAGTGAATCAGTCATACATATACATCTGTTCCCACATCCCTTCCCTCATGCATCTCCCTCCCTCCCACCCTCCCCATCCCACCCCTCCAGGCGGTCACAAAGCACCGAGCTGATCTCCCTGTGCTCTGCGGCTGCTTCCCACTAGCTATCTACCTTACGTTTGGTAGTGTATATATGTCCATGCCTCTCTTTCCCTTTGTCACAGCTTACCCTTACCCTTCCCCATATCCTCAAGTCCATTCTCAAGTAGGTCTGTGTCTTTATTCCCGTTTTACCCCTAGGTTCTTCATGACATTTTTTTTTTTTTAATTCCATATATATGTGTTAGCATACGGTATTTGTCTTTCTCTTTCTGACTTACTTCACTCTGTATGACAGACTCTAGGTCTATCCACCTCATTACAAATAGCTCAGTTTCGTTTCTTTTTATGGCTGAGTAATATTCCATTGTATATATGTGCCACATCTTCTTTATCCATTCATCCGATGATGGACACTTAGGTTGTTTCCAGCTCCGGGCTATTGTGAATAGAGCTGCAATGAACATTTTGGTACATGTCTCTTTTTGAATTATGGTTTTCTCAGGGTATATGCCTAGTAGTGGGATTGCTGGGTCATATGGTAGTTCTATTTTTAGTTTTTTAAGGAACCTCCATACTGTTCTCCATAGTGGCTGTACCAATTCACATTCCCACCAGCAGTGCAAGAGTGTTCCCTTTTCTCCACACCCTCTCCAGCATTTATTGTTTCTAGATTTCTTGATGATGGCCATTCTGACTGGTGTGAGATGATATCTCATTGTAGTTTTGATTTGCATTTCTCTAATGATTAATGATGTTGAGCATTCTTTCATGTGTTTGTTGGCAGTCTGTATATCTTCTTTGGAGAAATGCCTATTTAAGTCTTCTGCCCATTTTTGGATTGGGTTGTTTGTTTTTTTGCTATTGAGCTGCATGAGCTGTTTATAAATTTTGGAGATTAATCCTTTGTCAGTTGCTTCATTTGCAAATATTTTCTCCCATTCTGAGGGTTGTCTTTTGGTCTTGTTTATGGTTTCCTTTGCTGTGCAAAAGCTTTGAAGTTTCATTAGGTCCCATTTGTTTATCTTTGTTTTTATTTCCATTTCTCTAGGAGGTGGGTCCAAAAGGATCTTACTGTGATTTATGTCATAGAGTGTTCTACCTATGTTTTCCTCTAAGAGTTTGATAGTTTCTGGCCTTACATTTAGGTCTTTAATCCATTTTGAGCTTATTTTTGTGTATGGTGTTAGGGAATGATCTAATCTCATACTTTTACATGTCCCTGTCCAGTTTTCCCAGCACCACTTATTGAAGAGGCTGTCCTTTCTCCACTGTACATTCCTGCCTCCTTTATCAAAGATAAGTTGGCCATATGTACGTGGGTTTATCTCTGGGCTTTCTATCCTGATCCACTGATCTATCTTTCTGTTTTTATGCCAGTACCACACTGTCTTAATTACTGTAGCTTTGTAGTATAGTCTGAAGTCAGGCAGCCTGATTCCTCCAGCTCCGTTTTTCGTTCTCAAGATTGCTTTGGCTATTCGGGGTCTTTTGTTTTTCCAAACAAATTTTGAAATTTTTTGTTCTAGTTCTGTGAAAAATGCCAGTGGTAGTTTGATAGGGATTGCATTGAATCTGTAGATTGCTTTGGGTAATAGAGTCATTTTCACAATATTGATTCTTCCAATCCAGGAGCATGGTATATCTCTCCATCTATTTATATCATCTTTAATTTCTTTCATCAGTGTCTTATAATTTTCTGCATACAGGTCTTTTGTCTCCTTAGGTAGGTTTATTCCTAGATATTTTATTCTTTTTGTTGCAATGGTAAATGGGAGTGTTTTCTTGATTTCATTTTCAGATTTTTCATCATTAGTGTACAGGAATGCCAGAGATTTCTGTGCATTAATTTTGTATCCTGCTACTTTACCAAATTCATTGATTAGCTCTAGTAGTTTTTCGGTAGCATCTTTAGGGTTCTCTATGTATAGTATCATGTCATCTGCAAACAGTGACAGCTTTACTTCTTCTTTTCCAATTTGGATTCCTTTTATTTCCTTTTCTTCTCTGATTGCTGTGGCTAAAACTTCCAAAACTATGTTGAATAAGAGTGGTGAGAGTGGGCAGCCTTGTCTTGTTCCTGATCTTAGTGGAAATGGTTTCAGTTTTTCACCATTGAGGACAATGTTGGCTGTGGGTTTGTCATATATGGCCTTTATTATGTTGAGGAAAGTTCCCTCTATGCCTACTTTCTGCAGGGTTTTTATCATAAATGGGTGTTGAATTTTGTCGAAAGCTTTCTCTTCATCTATTGAGATGATCATATGGTTTTTCTCCTTCAACTTGTTAATATGGTGTATCACATTGATTGATTTGCGTATATTGAAGAATCCTTGCATTCCTGGAATAAACCCCACTTGATCATGGTGTATGATCCTTTTAATGTGCTGTTGGATTCTGTTTGCTAGTATTTTGTTGAGGATTTTTGCATCTATGTTCATCAGTGATATTGGCCTGTAGTTTTCTTTCTTTGTGACATCCTTGCCTGGTTTTGGTATCAAGGTGATGGTCGCCTCGTAGAATGAGTTTGGGAGTGTTCCTTCCTCTGATATTGTTTGGAAGAGTTTGAGAAGGATGGGTGTTAGCTCTTCTCTAAATGTTTGATAGAATTCGCCTGTGAAGCCATCTGGTCCTGGGCTTTTGTTTGATGGAAGATTTTTAATCACAGTTTCAATTTCAGTGCTTGTGATTGGTCTATTCATATTTTCTATTTCTTCCTGAGTCAGTCTTGGTAGGTTGTGCATTTCTAAGAATTTGTCCATTTCTTCCAGGTTGTCCATTTTATTGGCATAGAGTTGCTTATAGTAATCTCTCATGATCTTTTGTATTTCTGCAGTGTCAGTTGTTACTTCTCCTTTTTCATTTCTAATTCTACTGATTTGAGTCTTCTCCCTTCTTTTCTTGATGAGTCTGGCTAATGGTTTGTCAATTTTGTTTATCTTCTCGAAGAACCAGCTTTTAGTTTGGTTGATCTTTGCTATCGTTTCCTTCATTTCTTTTTCATTTATTTCTGATCTGATCTTTATGATTTCTTTCCTTCTGCTAACTTTGGGGGTTTTTTGTTCTTCTTTCTCTAATTGCTTTAGGTGCAGGGTCAGGTTGTTTACTCGAAATGTTTCCTGTTTCTTAAGGTGGGATTGTATTGCTATAAACTTCCCCCTTAGAACTGCTTTTGCTGCGTCCCATAGGTTTTGGGTCGTCGTGTCTCCATTGTCATTTGTTTCTAAGTATTTCTTAATTTCCTCTTTGATTTCCTCAGTGATCACTTCATTATTGAGTAGTGTATTGTTTAGCCTCCATGTGTTTGTATTTTTTACAGATCTTTTCCTGTAATTGATGTCTAGTCTCATAGCATTGTGGTCGGAAAAGATACTTGATACAATTTCAATTTTCTTAAATTTACCAAGGCTTGATTTGTGACCCAAGATATGATCTATCCTGGAGAATGTTCCATGAGCACTTGAGAAAAATGTGTATTCTGTTGTTTTTGGGTGGAATGTCCTATAAATATCAATTAAGTCCATCTTGTTTAATGTATCATTTAAAGCTTGTGTTTCCTTATTTATTTTCATTTTGGATGATCTGTCCATTGGTGAAAGTGGGGTGTTAAAGTCCCCTACTATGATTGTGTTACTGTCGATTTCCCCTTTTATGGCTGTTAGTATTTGCCTTATGTATTGAGGTGCTCCTATGTTGGGTGCATAAATATTTACAATTGTTATATCTTCTTCTTGGATCGATCCCTTTATCGTTATGTAGTGTCCTTCTTTGTCTCTTCTAATAGTCTTTATTTTAAAGTCTATTTTGTCTGATATAAGAATTGCTACTCCAGCTTTCTTTTGATTTCCATTTGCATGGAATATCTTTTTCCATCCCCTTACTTTCAATCTGTATGTGTCTCTAGGTCTGAAGTGGGTCTCTTGTAGACAGCATATATATGGGTCTTGTTTTTGTATCCATTCAGCCACTCTGTGTCTTTTGGTGGGAGCATTTAGTCCATTTACATTTAAGGTAATTATTGATATGTATGTTCCTATTCCCATTTCCTTAATGGCTTTGGGTTCGTTATTGTAGGTATAGTCCTTCTGTTGTGTTTCTTGCCTAGAGAAGTTCCTTTAGCATTTGTTGTAAAGCTGGTTTGGTGGTGCTGAACTCTCTCAGCTTTTGCTTGTCTGTAAAGGTTTTAATTTCTCCATCAAATCTGAATGAGATCCTTGCTGGGTAGAGTAATCTTGGTTGCAGGTTTCTCTCCTTCATCACTTTAATTATGTCCTGCCACTCCCTTCTGGCTTGTAGAGTTTCTGCTGAGAGATCAGCTGTTAACCTGATGGGGATTCCCTTGTGTGTTATTTGTTGTTTTTCCCTTGCTGCTTTTAATATGATTTCTTTGTGTTTAATTTTTGACAGTTTGATTAATATGTGTCTTGGCGTATTTCTTCTTGGATTTATTCTGTATGGGACTCTCTGTGCCTCCTGGACTTGATTAACTATTTCCTTTCCCATATTAGGGAAGTTTTCAACTATAATCTCTTCAAATATTTTCTCAGTCCCTTTCTTTTTCTCTTCTTCTTCTGGAACCCCTATAATTCGAATGTTGGTGCGTTTAATGTTGTCCCAGAGGTCTCTGAGACTGTCCTCTGTTCTTTTCATTCTTTTTTCTTTATTTTGCTCTGCATCAGTTATTTCCACTATTTTATCTTCCACCTCACTTATCCGTTCTTCTGCCTCAGTTATTCTGCTATTGATCCCATCTAGAGTATTTTTCATTTCATTTATTGTGTTTTTAATCGATGCTTGATTCATCTTTAGTTCTTCTAGGTCCTTGTTAACTGTTTCTTGCATATTGTCTATTCTATTTCCAAGATTTTGGATCTGGGAAATAGAATCTTGGATCAGCTTTACTATCATTATTCTGAATTCTTTTTCAGGTAGACTGCCTATTACCTCTTCATTTGTTAGGTCTGGTAGGTTTTTATCTTGCTCCTTCACCTGCTGTGTGTTTTTCTGCTTTCTCATTTTGCTTATGTTACTGTGTTTGGGGTCTCCTTTTTGCAGGCTGCAGATTCGTAGTTCCCGTTGTTTTTGGTGTCTGTCCCCCGTGGCTAAGGTTGTTTCAGTAGGTTGTGTAGGCTTCCTGGTGGGGGGGACTAATGCCTGTGTTCTGGTGGTTGAAGCTCGATCTTGTCTTTCTGGTGGACAGGTCCACGTCTGGTGGTGTGTTTTGGGGTGCCTGTGGCCTTATTATGTTTTTAGGTATCCTCTCTGCTAATGGGTGGGGTTGTGTTCCTGCCTTGCTAGTTGCTTGGCATAGGGTGACCAGCACTGTAGCTTGCTGGTCGTTGACTGAAGCTGGGTGCTGGTGTTGAGATGGAGATCCCTGGGAGATTTTCGCTGCTTGATATTATGTGGAGCTGGGAGGTCTCTTGTGGACCCGTGTCCTGAAGTTGGCTCTCCCACTTCAGAGGCACAGCACTAACTCCTGGCTGCAGCACCAAGAGCCTTTCATCCACCCGGCTCAGAATAACAGTGAGAAAAAGTAGAAAGAAATAATTAGTAGAAGAAAGAATGAGAGATTGAAAGAAAGGAAGAAGGGAAGTAAGGAAGGAAGGAAGGAAGAAAGAAAGAAAGGAGGGAGGGAGGAAGGATGGAAAGAAAGGAAAGAAAGGCGGGAGGGAGGGAGTAATGAAAGCAAAAAGAAGAGTGAATGGAAGAAGAGAGGGAGGGAGGAAGGAAAGAAAGAAAGAAAGACAGGAGGGAGGGAGGGAGGGAGGAAGGAAAGAAAAAGAAAGTGGAAAGAAGAAGGGTGGGAGGGAGGGAGGGATGGAGGAAAGAAAAAGAAAGAAGGAAAGGAGGAGCGGAGGGAGGGAGGGAGGAAGGGAAGGGAGGAAAAAAAGAAAGAGCAGGTAAAGTAAAATAGAATAAAGTATGAAATATAGTAGCGTTATTAAAATTAAAAAGTAATTATTGAAAAAAAACACGGACCGAAAGAACCCTGGGACATATGGTGGAAGCAAAGCTATACAGAGAGAATCTTACACAGAAGATTACACATACACATTCACAAAAAGAGAGCAGGGGGAAAAATCAAAAATCTTGCTCTCCAAGTCCACCTCCTCGATTTGGGATAATTCGTTGTAAAAAGAGGAAAAGGGCGAAAAGTCTGAAATCTTGCTAAGTCCACCTCCTTAATTTGAGATAATTCGTTGTAAAAAGAGGAAAAAAAAGAGGGGGGGGAAGTCTTAAATCTTGTCCTCAAGGTCCACTTCCTCAATTTGGGATGATTCGCTGTCCATTCATGCACTCCACAGACGCAGGGCACATCAAATGGACCGTGGAGCTTTAATCCGCTGCCTCGGAGGCTGCACAGAGAGATTTCCCTGTCTCTGCTCTCACAGCTCCCGGGTCTCAGCCTTGGACCTGGCCCCGCCTCTGCGCGTAGGTCGCCGGAGGGCGTCCGTTCTTCGCTCAGACAGGACGGGTTTAAAGGAGCCGCTGATTCGGGGGCTCTGGCTCACTCAGGCAGAGGGGAGGGAGGGGAATGCCCTCTCCTCGCGCAGCAGGCAACAAAAGGGAAAAAAGTCTCTTGCCTCTCCGGTAGCTCCAGACCCTTTCCCCGGACTCCCTCCGGGCTAGCACTAACCCCTTCAGGGTCTCTTCCTGCCGCCAGCCCCAGACCTCTCCCTGCGCTCCGACTGAAAGCCGATACCCGAGCCTCAGCTCCCAGCCCCGCCCGCCCTGGCGGCCGAGCAGACAAGTCTCTCGGGCTGGTGTGTGCCTGAGGGCACCGATCCTCTGTGCCAAAATCTCTCTGCTTTGCCCTCCACACCCCTGTTGCTGTGCTCTCCTCCGCTACTCCGAAGCTTTCCCCCTCCGCCACCTGCAGTTTCCGCCCTCGAAGGGGCTTGTAGTGTGTAGAAACCTTCCCTCCTTCACGGCTCCCTCCCACTGGTGCAGGTCCCGTCCATATCCTATTGTCTTTGTTTATTCTTTTTTTCTTTTGACCTACCCAGGTATGTGGGGAGTTTCTTGCCTTTTGGGGGGTCTGAGGTCTTCTGTCAGCGTTCAGTAGGTGTTCTGTTGGAGTTGTTCCACGTGTAGATGAATTTCTGATGTATCTGTGGGGAGGAAGGTGATCTCCGCGTCTTACTCTTCCGCCATCTTCCTCCGGCTCTCGCACGCGTCTTTTTGAATTATTTTTTTCTTGGGGTATATGTCCAGTAGTGGGATTGCTGGGTCATATGGTAACACTATTTTTAGTTCTTTAAGGAACCTCCATACTGTTCTCCATAGTGGCTGTATCAATTTACATTCCCACCAACAGTGCAAGAGGGTTCCCCTTTCTCCACACCCTCTCCAGCATTTATTGTTTGTAGATTTTCTGATGATGCCCATTCTAACTGGTGTGAGGTGATACCTCATTGTAGTTTTGATTTTCATTTCTCTAATAATTAATGATGTTGAGCAGCTTTTCATGTGCTTCTTGGCCATCTGTATGTCTTCTTTGGAGAAATGTCTATTTAGGTCTTCTGCCCATTTTTGGATTGGGTTGTTTATTTTATTAATATTGAGCTGCATGAGCTGTTTATATATTTTGGAGATTAATCCTTTGTCTGGTGAGTCATTTGCAAATATTTTCTCCCATTCTGAAGGTTGTCTTTTCATCTTGTTTATGGTTTCCTTTGCTGTGCAAAACCTTTAAGTTTTATTAGGTCCCATTTGTTTATTTTTGTTTTTATTTCCATTACTCAAGCAGGTGGATCAAAGAAGATCTTGCTGTGATTTATGTCAAAGAGTGTTCTTCCTATGTTTTCCTCTAAGAGTTTTATAGTGCCTGGTCTTACACTTAGGTCTCTAATCCATTTTGAGTTTATTTTTGTGTATGGTGGTAGGGAGTGTTCTAATTTCATTCTTTTACATGTCCCTGTCCAGTTTTCCCAGCACCACTTATTGAAGAGGCTGTCTTTTCTCCATTGTATATCCTTGCCTCCTTTATCATAGATTAGTTGACCATAGGTGCTTGGGTTTATGTCTGGGCTTTCTATCCTGTTTCATTGAACTACATTTCTGTTTTTGTGCCAGTACCATATTGTCTTGATTACTGCAGCTTTGTAGTATACTCTGAAGTCAGGGAGTCTGATTTCTCCAGCTCCGTTTTTTTCCCTCAAGACTGCTTTGCCTATTCGGGGTCTTTTGTGTCTCCATACAAATTTTAAGATTTTTTGTTCTAGTTCTGTAAAAAATGCCATTGGTAGTTTGATAGGGATTGCATTGAATCTGTAGATTGCTTTAGGTAGTATAGTCATTTTCACAATATTGATTCTTCCAATCCAAGAACATGGTGTATCTCTCCACCTGTTGGTATCATCTTTAATTTCTTTCATCAGTGTCTTATAGTTTTCTGCATACAGGTCTTTTGTCTCCCCAGGTAGGTTTATTCCTAGGTATTTTATTCTTTTTGTTGCAATGGTAAATGAGAGTGTTTCCTTAATTTCTCTTTCAGATGTTTCATCATTAGTGTATAGGAATGCAACAGATTTCTGTGCATTAATTTTGTATCCTGCAACTTTACCAAATTCATTGATTAGCTCTAGTAGTTTTCTGGTGACATCTTTAGGGTTCTCTATGTATAGCATCATGTCTTCTGCAAGTAGTGACAGTTTTACTTCTTCTTTTCCAATTTGTATTCCTTTTATTTCTTTTTCTTCTCTGATTGCCATGGCTAGGACTTCCAAAACTATGTGGAATAATAGTGTTGAGAGTGGACATCCTTGTCCTTTTCCTGATCTTAGAGGAAATGCTTTCAGTTTTTCACCACTGAGAGTGATGTTTGCTGTGGGTTTGTCATATATGGCCTTTATTATGTTGAGGTAGCTTCCCTCTATGCCCACTTTCTGGAGAGTTTTTATCATAAATGGTGTTGAATTTTGTCGAAAGCTTTTTCTGCATCTATTGAGATGATCATATAGTGTTTATTCTTCAATTTGTTAATATGGTGTATCTCATTGATTGATTTGCGTATATTGAAGAATCCTTGCATCTCTGGGATAAATCCCACTTGATCATGGTGTATGATCCTTTTAATGTGTTGTTGGATTCCATTTGCTAGTATTTTGTTGAGGATTTTTGCATCTATATCCATCAGTGATATTGGTCTGTAATTTTCTTTTTTTGTAGTATCTTTGTCTGGTTTTGGTATCAGGGTGATGGTGGCCTCATAGAATGGTTTTGGGAGTTTTCTTTCCTCTGCAATTTTTTGGAAGAGTTTGAGAAGGATGGGTGTTAGCTCTTCTCTAAATGTTTGATAGAATTCACCTGTGAAGCCACCTGGTCCTGGACTTTTGTTTGTTGGAAGATTTTTATTCACAGTTTCAATTTCATTACTTGTGATTGGTCTGTTCATATTTTCTGTTTCTTCCTGGTTCAATCTTGGAAGGTTATACCTTTCTAAGAATTTGTCCATTTCTTCCAGGTTGTCCATTTTATAGACATAGAGTTGCTTGTAGTAGTCTCTTAGGATGCTTTGTATTTCTGTGGTGTCTGTTGTAACTTCTCCTTTTTCATTTCTAATTTTATTGATTTGAGTCCTCTCCCTCTTTTTCTTGTTGAATCTGGCTAATGGTTTATCAATTTTGTTTATCTTCTCAAAGAACCAGCTTTTAGTTTTATTGATCTTTGTTATTGTTTTCTTTGTTTCTACTTCATTTATTTCTGCTCTAATCTTTATGATTTCTTTCCTTCTACTAACTTTGGGTTTTGTTTTTTCTTCTTTCTCTAGTTCCTTTAGGTGTAACGTTAGATTGTTTATTTGAGGATTTTTCTTGTTTCTTGAGGTAAGCTTGTATAGCTATAAACTTCCCTCTTAGAACTGCTTTTTCTGCATCCCATAGGTGTTGGATCATCGTGTTTTCATTGTCATTTGTCTCTAGATATTTTTTGATTTCCTCTTTGATTTCTTCAGTGATCTCTTGGTTATTTAGTAACGTATTGTTTAGCCTCCATGTGTTTCTGTTTTACGTTTTTTTCCCTGTAATTGATTTCTAATCTCATAACGTTGTGGTCAGAAAAGATGCTTGATATGATTTCAATTTTCTTAAATTTACTGGGGCTTTATTTGTAACCCAAGATGTGATCTATCCTGGAGAATGTTCTATGTGCACTTGAGAAGAAAGTGTAGTCTGCTGTTTGGGGATGGAATGTCCTATAAATATCAGTTAAATCTATCTGGTCTATTGTGTCATTTAAAGCTTGTGTTTCCTTATTAATTTTCTGTTTGGATGATCTGTGCATTGGTGTAAGTGAGGTGTTAAAGTCCCCCACTATTATTGTGTTACTGTCGATTTCCTCTTTTAGAGCTGTTAGCAGTTGCCTTATGTATTGAGGTGCTCCTATGTTGGGTGCATATATACTTATAATTGTTATATCTTCTTCTTGGATTGATCCCTTAATCATTATGTAGTGTCCTTCCTTGTCTCTTGTAACATTCTTTATTTTTAAAGTCTATTTTATCTGATATGAGTATTGCTACTTCAGCTTTCTTTTGATTTCCATTTGCATGGAATATCTTTTTCCATCCCCTCACTTCCAGTCTGTATGTGTCCCTAGGTCTGAAGTGGGTGTCTTGTAGACAGAATATATATGGGTCTTGTTTTTGTATCCATTCATCCAGTCTGTGTCTTTTGGTTGGAGCATTTAATCCATTCATGTTTAAGTTAATTATCGATATGTATGTTCCTATGACCATTTTCTTAATTGTTTTGGGTTTGTTTTTGTAGGTCCTTTTCTTCTCTTGTGTTTCCCACTTAGAGAAGTTCCTTTAGCATTTGTTGTAGAGCTGGTTTGGTGGTGCTGAATTCTCTTAGCTTTTCTTGTCTGTAAAGCTTTTGATTTCTCCATCGTATCTGAATGAGATCCTTGCCGGGTAGAGTAATCTTGGTTACTTGCTTGCTTACTTACTTGCTTGGTTATCTGCTTGGTCACTAGGTTCTTGCCTTTCATCACTTTAAGTATATCGTGCCACCACTCCCTTTTGGCTTGTAGAGTTTCTGCTGAGAAATCAGCTGTTAACCTTATGGGAGTTCCCTTGTATGTTATTTGTTGTTTTTCCCTTGCTGCTTTTAGTAATTTTTCTTTGTCTTTAATTTTTGCCAATTTGATTACTATGTGTCTCGGTGTGTTTCTCCTTGGTTTTATCCTGTATGGGACTCTCTGCACTTCCTGGCCTTGGGTGGCTATTTCCTTTCCCATGTTAGGGAAGTTTTCTACTATAATCTCTTCAAATATTTTCTCGGGTCCTTTCTCTTTCTCTTCTCCTTCTGGGACCCCTATAATGCGAATGTTGTTGTGTTTAATGTTGTCCCAGAGGTCTCTTAGGCTGTCTTCATTTCTTTTCATTCGTTTTTCTTTATTCTGTTCCGCAGCAGTGAATTCCACCATTCTGTCTTCCAGGTCTCTTATCCGTTTTTCTGCCTCAGTTATTCTGCTATTGATTCCTTCTAGTGTATTTTTCATTTCAGTTATTGTATTGTTCATCTCTGTTTGTTTGTTCTTTAATTCTTCCAGATCTTTGTTAAACATTTCTTGCATCTTCTCGATCTTTGCCTCCATTGTTTTTCTAAGGTCCTGGATCATCTTCACTATCATTATTCTGAATTCTTTTTCTGGAAGATTGCCTATCTCCATTTCATTTCATTGCTTTTCTTGGGTTTTATCTTTTTCCTTCATCTGGTACATAGCCCTCTGCCTTGTCATCTTGTCTGTCTTTCTGTGAATGTGGTTTTTGTTCCACAGGCTGCAGTGTTGTAGTTCTTCTTGGTTCTGCTGCCTGGTGGATGAGGCTATCTAAGAGGCTTGTGAAAGTTTTCTCTTTTTATTTTTCTTAATTAATTTTTTTTTATTGGAGCAGAGTTGATTTACAATGTTGTGTTAATTTCTGCTGTACAGCAAAGTGAATCAGTTATACCTAGATCCACTCTTTTTAAGCTTCTGTTCCCATAGAGGTCATTACAGAGTATTGAATAGAGTTCCCTGTGCTGTACACCAAGTTCTTATTAATTATCTATTTTATATATAGTAATATATATGTGTCAATCCCAATCTCCCAATTTACCCCTCCCCCTCTTTCCCCCTTGGTAACCATAAGTTTGTTTTCTACACCTGTGACTCAATTTCTGTTTTGTAAAATAGGTTCATTTGTACCGTTTTTTAGATTCCACGTATAAGTAATATCATCTGATATTTGTCTTTCTCTGTCTGACTTACTTCACTCAGTATGATGATCTCTAGATCTGTCCATGTCACTGCAAATGGCCTTATTTCGTTCTTTTTTCTTGGAGATCACTCTTGATGCTCATTTCCGGTGGGCCTTTCCCAGACCTCAGGTAGTTTCCTGACACACCTGCACCAGTCAGTTACGCCTGTCAATTTCTGGAACTCTCTCTCTTTGCAGCTGTTTCTTCACTGTGCTGGTGACTCTATTCACTTTGCTCTCCAGAAATTCTCAACTTGATTTCTCCAACTCAGGGAGAACCCTGCCTCTGTGTGGGTTTCCCTTTCCTGCACTGCAACCTGGAAAGTGCTCTCCAGGCCATAAACAGGGACTATCATATGACTTACTTCGTTTGGTTTCTCTTCTCCTGGGAATCCCTGCCTTGAGCTGCCTGTGGTCCAGTGTCACCATCATTTCATATATTATGTCCAGTTTTGTATTACATGCCTAATGAAAGTTTGTGAATCCCTTTTTCCCTGAAGAGAAATGATTGTGACTTTGTCTACAGGTTTTCACTTTTTTACTTCTTCTAGCATTACTGCACATCTCTGTTCTACTTTGTATTATTCCTCAAGATTCACAAGTTACCTCTCAATAAACTGTAAATTTCTTGAGAGCAGAATACATGACACACCCTTTTTTAAATTCCCCATTGCACATAGCAAAATGTGCTGTACGCAGACGGTGCTTTATAAAAGTCAATCAAATGATTAATAAATTGTCTCAGAGGTATTTATGTTTTTTTTAATTTATTTTATTGAAGCATAGTTGATTTATGATGTTGTGTTAATTTCTACTTTACTGCAAAGTGATTCAGCTATATATATATATATATATATATATATATATATATATACACACACATATACACACACACATATTCTTTTAGTTCCCTGTGCTATTCAGTAGGACCTTGTTGTTTATCCATTCTATATGTAATAGTTTGCATCTGCTAATCCCAAACTCCCAATGCATCCCTTCCCCACTCCCCCTCCCCCTTGTATAATATGTTTACATTGATTAAAATGTGAGAATTTGGGCCTCTGTTTAACATTGCAGATAAATGGAATCCATTTGTCTGTATTTGCATTCACTCTGCTTTCCCCCTTTAAGTCCTTCTGCACAGTTTTACCAGGGACAGGAATAAGGGAATAATAAGCATGTTCATTAAATTTCTAGATGATACCAAAATCCAAAGGGAATCATAGTCTCAAAATATAAGATTAGAACTAATATCCTTGGCAAGTAGGATGAGTGATCACAAATAAGTAAGTAAAATTAAATGAAACTACAAGGTATTAAACTTTAGAAAGAAACTAAGCCACATGGTATGATAGAAATGGTTGGAACCAATTGAGATCATAAGAGCCATAGCGAATCACAAGTTGAAAATGCATCAAAAGTGAAATTTCCTGTTGTTATAAGATGCTACGTAAGAATGGCAAAGATAATTATCCTTTTATAGTCATAATTACAAAACCCTTATTAAATTCAGTGGCATTTTTGAGGTCTATTTTTATTTTAAGCGCATTAGCAAATATAGGGTTTTAAGAAGAGGGTTATTAAAATGCTGCTAATGGATCCCAAGAAGAAAAGGTACCCCCCTTTTTCCCTTTTCCTTTTTCATTTTTCTGTAAGAGTAAGGTGTGTATACAGAAAATTAACATGTTTTAACAAAGAAAACACACAAACAAAAAAGAACAACCACTGCCTTTAACTGAAACAAAAGCAATAGCCTTAGTATTGGGAGTCAGTAAATGAAAAACATGACAAACTGTCATTAACATTTACTAGGTTTTCATTGGTTGCTGTACTAACTGCTTTTCAGGTATTACAAAAGAGCGCCTAGCATTGGAATAGTTCTTTTGACTTTTCAGCTTATCATGAATATATAATCCCACTTAAACCTCACAGCTATTCTGTGAAATATTATCTCCATTTTATAGACGATAAAATTGAGTAGTTCCAGAGAAATGAATCCTAGGTCAAGTCAGGTAGCTAATTATCAGCATAGTCCAGACAAATCTGGACGTCTCTACAATACTGTGTCAAACAAATAGTAATGCCAATGCTTAAATATATGTGGAAGAGCTCTGAAGGCATCAAAATGCTATAAAATGGAAGGTGGTAAATATTACTGTCTGTAGTCTGGAGATCGGGCCCTCCTGCGAAAGTGCTGCTGTGAATTTCCATGAATCCCCTCAACATTCAGGAAGCAAAAACTTATTATGTATTTTCCATGTTCTGGCACTAGGAATGGAAGAGACACACAACCTAAGACGTTCAACCTCAGCGGGCCTTGATCTCATTGACTCCTCGGGGGTATGGTGGCCATTAATACTATACACTGATAATGTTGCCAACTCCTTCCCCACCATGCAAGAATAGTTCTTCTTTATGTTACCATGCCACCTCCATTCATTTGCTTTGTTGTTGTTTTGTTTATTATTTCATTGAAGTGTAGTTGATTTTCAGTGTTGTGTCAGTTTCTGCTCTACAGCGAAGTGACTCAGTTACACACACACACACACATATATGTATATATATATATATATACATTCTTTTTTTATATTCTTTTCCATTATGGTTTATCAGAGGATACTGAATATAGTTTCCTGTGTGTTGTTGTTGTTTTGTATTCCTCTTTAAAAGTGATAAGTTCATAACAGGACCGCTTGAAGTGAATGTTGAAAATTTGGGCAAAAAAGGGTAAAACTGATGCTGAGTTGGAAGATTTATCCTTTGCTTGGAGGAGACTCCTCTTCCATTGGAACAAAAGGAAAATAGGGATGAATTGGCACAGAGGGTGTGTGGCAGGTCTGCTTTCTCAGTGAATTCTTTGGAGCAGATCAACTGCCCAGATGTGTGTGTCGGGCATGAGACTTGGGTATGGGAAAGGTGAGGAAGTGGAATAGGGGTTTGAATTGAAGGAGTTTTAAATAGCTCCCGTGGAACCCCCACTTCTCAGAATCCTTTCATATCCTTTCTGTGTGTGTGTGGTTTTTCATAACAGAAAGCAATCTTGGTACCTTGCGAATGTCCAAACTTAGCATAATGGGTTGATAAATTAAGTGACATTAACTCAATGGAATAATTTTGGTAAAAAGAGGCGATTCTCTAGCCACTTCTCATCAAGATTTATCTCTTGACTTGACAAATTCTGAACAGGTAAAGACATGTCCACATAGTTACTGTTCAAGAGAGTCTTGTCCAAATGAGCCTGAGATTGCCTTTGGTTGGATAACAAGTGTGGTCATATGAAGGAATTTAGTCATGCAGTTGACTGGCTACCACTGAGGTAACATTACATGACTCTAGAAAGTCTTCTCTGCCTTTTTCCGTAGTCTACAACTCAGAATATTCTAAGAAAAAAATTTTTTTCAAGGCCCTTCTGGAATCATAGACTTACAGCAGGCTAGAAATGAAAGGGACCTAGAGATCATCATTTTATTCCCTCATTTTAGAGATGAGGAGAGCCTACCAGTCACGGGGTGCCTTACTCAGTGGTCCAGGAAGTACTAGTGATACTGCAGTTCTGCTGCCCAGGCTTCTCCAGGGAAATGCTGATCTTTCACTGCGGGAGACAGCAAATGTCTCTACAGCTCTCTCTCTTTTCAGAGAGCCTGGGAATCTGCCTCTGTCCTCCTGTTGCTGTTCATCGCCTCCTAGGAAGCAAGGAGATCCCTTTGCCATTGGCCCTTGGGCCTTGCTGGCTATTTAAGTCCTCATCGGTATGGCAATAAGTCCTGTTCAGGGTCAAGTCCGGTTAATGCTTTGTTATTTTCTAGTTATGATGTTTGTAATGTTAATTGTTCATGGCAACAGAAAATAGGAACCTATGCAGACTTTATTTTGACAGTCTGTGACATTTGACAGAAATAAACTGAAAACACATTTTTAGGACAGAAGATTAGTAGTTGAATCTCTTGATGTTACTGGTATCAGATTGGTCATAAAAACTGAAGTCTACTTCTTTCCTTACTCAAAAAGTGGCATTGTAGGAAAAGAGCCCAACATCTGACTTTTATCTATTTTATTTGATGTAAGAATGTATGAAATATGTTGGAAGGGCCCTCGAGAGGTCAGTACATTCAGCATGCATCTACATGGTCAAACTGGGGAAAAAATCAAACTGGCAAGGAATGATGAAATGAATGAGTATTTTCTTAACAAAAATACATACTAGAAATGGGAGAGAGAAGTAAGAAGAGGTGGTATGTATAAATAACTGAAATTCTGAGAGCTTATCATCAAATGTGGGATTACCATAAATAGATATGCTGTCATATAGAAGAAATAAAATGAAGGGAAAACAAGAGGAAAAACAGTCCACCTATCACAGCACACTGCCCTGCCAAGGCTTGTTGAAATACAGGATGAATAACAAGGGTCCTTTAAGCATAATAAATAAATATTTATTTACCAATACTGCAAATAAAGAAGTTTAAAAGTCTTCCCCTTTAAAATGCAGTAAACTCTTAATGTCATTTCTGTTTTTACTTGATTTTAGTAAGCATGCATAGGGAGATGTAGAGAGTTCATGAAACATCCAGCCCTTCCTCTTATAGAGTGTTCTCTGTGTGATACCAGTTATAGCAAATCCAGAAGGAAGGACATCCATGCTCCGAAGGTCATGGGTCTCACTCACCCTCCTGGCCAGGTGGATGGGGAAGTGGTTCCTACATAAGAAAGGCAGTCAAGCTCCCAACCAGCTAAGCTACTTTAAGAACATGCAGACTCCTATGCTTTAGAACAAAAACTTCCAGAAGGCTTAATATTGATGCAATAGTAGGTTTAGTAAAGAGATGGAATACAAAACAACAACAACAACAAATTCACAAAAACCCTGATTTCTTATTCTAGCTTTACCTGTGAAACACCATATCCCTTAGAAGTCCTTTAAAAGTCCCTTAAATCCCCCAGGCCTCTGAAGCATCCTATTTAAAAAAAAATACTGTGTGTCTCTTCTACTTCTAGGAAAATATTGTGAGATTTAAAGAGGGGTAATGGGAAAGGACCTTCTGAACATTTAAAAGTAGACATTGTGTGTGTGTGTTATATATGATATATGATACATAGGTATAATATAGAGAGAAGATTATAGAGAGACTGAAACACATAATTCCTAGGACTTCCTTATCCTAAGAAAAAATGAAAAGTTTTGGCCATTTAAAGCACGTGTGGGTACAAAATACAAATGGAGTTCATAGGATATATATTAACTAATGTAGCAAAAATAGAAAATGTGGGCAGAAAGGATTTTGCTTGTCAATCAGTTGTTTTTTGGTTTTTTTTTTTTCATTTAGCTTCACTTCTTTCCCAACTGACTTTTGTACATTTTTCTTTCTGATAGTATCGCAGTAAATGTCTGCCTCACGCAACATGGAAAGCAAGCTAATGCAGTTATTTAAAAAATGGATATTGTTTGTACATGCCTAAGATAAATTGAAGTTGAATTGCTAATTAAATATTAGGGTATTAAATTATGGCATAAAATGTGTCGTCAGGAATCTAAACATTTCAGACATGAGACTTAAATTCCAATTCTGTGTCCTCCATTTCTCCTGCAGGAAAAGGAGAGCAACCCAAAGAGAACCATCTCAGATTTATGTAAAACAACTTCCTATTCCTCTGAAAGTGTAGGTCCGTGTAATGAAAACAATTCCTTTGGAGGAAAAGTGAAGGGGAACTTTTGAGGTTATGAAATTCCCCTTTCATTGCAATAAACATTAATTATACTAACCTTATAGAATCAAAACTATTAACAAATCACTTCTGATGGTCATTTGACGTGAACAACTATAATTACATATTATATAATGAGTGGAGTATATATAAAGTATGAATAAAAATCATAATATTAATAGCTATAATTTATTTAGTAATATTTATCATGTGCCAGGTGATTTATGTATATTACCTTATCTTCACAATGACCATGCAAGATATATATTGTCTTTGCAGGAGATAACACGGTAATCAGATAGATCCATCTGGTTCCAAAGCTAAAGCCTTTTCCAGTTACACCAGAATTTCAAGTGTGTCCTACAAACATTGATCTGTGTGTGAATCACTCTGGGTATCTTGTTAAAGTGCTGGCTCGGGTTCTGTAGGGCTGCGGTCAGAGGCCTGAGATTCTGCATTTCCAACAAGCTCCCAGGTGATGTCAGTGCTGCTGGTCCATGGACCACACTTTGAGTAGCAAAGTTCTAAAGCAGGATAATTCCAGAGTAGGTCAATAGAAATGATTAAAACAAAAAAGTACTCCTATTCAACATAATAGGTGAGACTGAGCTAAACGTGACTGAACTGATCATGTCAATGCAGGTCTTTTCAGAGCCTGTAATTTGCTGTGTGCCTGTGACTTCCGGAAGGAGAATAGTATATACCCCATTTTTCAAATCTATTTGGCAGTAGGAATTGTTTCTCATAAAACATCATACAGGGTTAGTGTTCACTTCTGAAGCATTGCACTCCATCAAGCTGACTGTTTAAAGGTAATTTTTTTTTGCTGGAAAACACTGTAATAAAGACTTGACAGTAGTCAGGAGAGAGTGAAATTATAGAACCATTATTATGCCTAATATATGCCTGGTAATTACCGGAGTTGGGAAAGGATGGGGTGAATAGGGAATACAAAGATGAAGAAAGCAGGACTCGTGCCTTCAAGGAGAGGTCAACCTGGTGAAAATGTGTAAAATATTAACTTCAGGGCAGGATTAAATAAATTCTAAGTTGCAGGCTGAAAAATAAAAAACCATGCTGTAAGAAATAAAGGGAGGAATTGTTAATTTTAAACTTTTGTTAGTAGTTTGGAATTCTACTTTTTTCTTCCTTATCCAATGCTTCCTTTATTGACATCTTTAGACACTGTGGGAATTGCTTATGGAGAGATGTCGAGGGCTGAGTACATTTTTCAGATTTAACCTTTTACCATATCATAAGTTTCTTTTTTGCTTTACTTCTCCATGGGGCTGGGCTACAGCATGAGTGATTTTTTCTTTTTCTTCAGAATATGTCCTGCATGATTTTGCACATCTAGGTTTTGAATTTCTTCTTTAATGCATTTGCTTTATGGGGGGAGTGGTAGGGCCTGTGGTCCATTTGCTTTTCCCTGCTGGCGTCAGGAGAACCTAGGCAGTTGGTAGAAAGGATGACTGTGTGTCACCACCTGCGCCCATAGCATCCTCGGCTGGTCCAACAAGGCTCAGAGCAGTCTTGTCTGAACTTCCCTGGAGCTGATCTCAAAAGTCTCAGGCAGAGGCATCTACGTTGTTGTTATGACACTTAGAGCTGCCAAAGAACTTTAGTAGCAGAGTTGCTGGTTCTCGTAGACAAGAAGCCCTAAGATCTTCTTTGCTTCACCATGTGAATTTTGGTACTAGAATTACTGACCTATTCAGCATGTAGAACAGTTGTGTAAGCAGCATGTTCCAAAAGAGATCATGGCATTTTGCTATCAGCTTTGTTTCTGTAACTTCTTTTTCTAGATCACTCAATAATTCCATCCACGTTTTCTTCTCAGGGTCCAGAATCATTTAGGGTCTACCTCTTCTTTTCCAGTCAACACAGTTTCTTTTGGTCAAATTCTATCCATTACTGGAGCTCCTTTCCTCTTAAAAATTGCAGAAACAAAACCACAAATGTTATCATATTACTACCTCATTTAAAAAATACTTACAGATTTTAGAACACTCTGGTTTAATACCCACCAAAGCTCTGTAATAAGTCATATTAACAGCCCACTGTGGAAAATCCCACAGCGCTTGGAAAGCACAACTAACCTATGGCATTTTCAAATTTATTAGCTTTTCTTCAACTATGTGTTGTTGCTCTCAAATTCTATGGACGTGTGTTTGTGGAGGCCTTAATCTGCATGGGCTCTGGGACGAGGCAGGGGTCCCAGGCAGCATCTGCCTTTATGAGTTCATGTGACTTTATGGGCCTCTGGCAGTCTCAGCTTAATCAGTAATGCTTGTGACATGGAAAGTGTATTTGTGAAAAATGGTCATCAAGTGAAAGAGATAATCTCAGTGAAACTTAAAAACATGTTTAAGTTGGGGTGTGGGGATATTCACAAATATGTGACTTCCTATGAAAATGTGATTCAGAAGAAAGCTAGACGCCTGAATAAACATTTCAGTGATCCTGTATTTAAGGATGCAAGGGTGTTTGCCTTAGGAGTTTTGTCTGCTGTTTGGGGGGATGAGGGACAGGACTGCAGGGAAGGTGGCTGCATAGGTGACCAGGGGAAGGCTGGCGAACCAAGGGGAGGCTGGCAAAGGACAGTGGAAAGACAGCAGGGCGATGACCTCCACGCCGGGAACTGTTTTATTTAAAATAACTAGTGTTGGGGCTTCCCTGGTGGCGCAGTGGTTGAGAGTCCGCCTGCTGATGCAGGGGACACGGGTTCGTGCCCCGGTCGGGGAGGATCCCACGTGCCACGGAGTGGCTGGGCCCGTGAACCATGGCCGCTGAGCCTGCGCGTCCGGAGCCTGTGCTCCGCAACGGGAGAGGCCACAGCAGTGAGAGGCCCGCGTACCGCAAACAAGACAAAACAAAACAAAACAAAACCTAGTGTTGATTGTATACCTGAAACTAATGTAATAGTGTAAATCCACTAGACTTCAAGAAAAACAAACTTACATGGGTAATAAAGAATCCAAACCTTTGTTGACGGTCACACTTGCTTGTCCCAGAATGAAAGTACTCATGAGAGTTTTATATCAATTTGTCATAACAATGATATTCAAGTAAAATACACTTCCTTAAATTCACATTTCTGATGGTGCTTATCTTTTCTTTCCAGTGGATGAGTTACCTAACCTTTTGATTTCAGAAGCATTTCAACCCCAGAAGCATTCAACACCCCCCTTCCTTCTTGACTTTATCCACTGTGAATAACTTGACTTTATCCAATGTGGCATTCTCAGCATTCCCTCCTGAATCTCTTCAATTCTAACACTTCTGCCCATTCCCACCTTTGGACTTACCTAATCTCTAACCTAGATGATAAGAATCACCTTCTAACTGATACTTTTGCCCTAGGACTCCTAACTCTAGACTCTTCACACTGCCACCAGGATTCTCTCCAAAAATGAAAAAAGAAGAAAATCTGTTAATATAGCAAATCTACTTCTAGAAAACTCTTCTACAGAAACATTCACTTAAACAGATAGAGATATACGTATCAAATGTTAGTTACAGTTTTATTTGTGACGAAACAGTTGGGTGACCTGTCAGTATGGAAATGATGAAATTTATTCTAGTGCATATATATTATAGACCGGCAGTCAGCAAATGTTTTCTATAAAGGACCAGATAGTAATAGTGCAGGCTTTGCAGGCCATATGGTCTCTATCATAACTACTCAACTCTGCTCTTAAGAAAGTAGCTATAGACAATATGTAAACAAATGAGTGTGGCTGTCTTCCAATAAAACTTTATCTACATAAACAGAGCTGTGCTGATTTGACCCTTCAACCCACGGGCTGCTGAGCCTGTTGTAGATTACTAAACAAATGTTAAGAACAATGAGATAAATCTGCATGTGCTGACAGGGAGGTATACTCTTAGGTGAACAGTAGACTATGGATATATCCTGTTTGTTATTCTGTCTTTGTTTGCGGTACTATCTTTGTTGAAAAGATAGGTACATACTCAGAGGGAGATAGATACAGATGCAGACAAATAGATAAAATAGATGACAATATACGTGAAAAAGAAAAATCCAGAAGAATGCATACCAGATGTTACTAGAAGATTATCCTGAGATAGAATAGGTGTGAAGGCAAGAAAACTTTCCATTTGTATATATTTTACATTTTTATATGTTCTGTAGTATTTGAACTTTTACATGATTATGTATTATATTTTTGTTATAGAAAAATATTGAAGTAAAGAATTCTCTCCCCAAATCTGATTCTGTCCCTCCAGTGTTGCAAGACCTTCTAGTATTCTGCATCATCTGTAGGATAAACTCTAAGCAGTTGATCAGAGCATCACAGGAAGTTCACAATCTGCACAGCCGTCTACTCTGGTGTCACCTCCCATCATCCTGCCTCCTCTGCAAAGTCTCCCTACTCCCATGGCTGCCATGCCACTCCATGACTCCCTCCCTTTACAAAGACCGCTTCCCTTTCTCTAAATGCCTTTTGCCCTGCTTCTTCTCCAGACAAACTCTTACTTATATTTCATGGCTCCAGCTAGATATCCCCTGCTTTCACATCTTTCCCATCCCCTTCAGGCAGAAGTTGCTCCCAGCACTTTATTTTAATGCATACTTAGTTCCATTTTCCATATCCACTCTTAGAATTAGTTTCTAATCATTTCTCAATCCCCACACTCAGCACAGAGCTTAGCACACAGTACCTACTCATCAAATCTATGCAGGTGAAAACTTCTAGTTAAGGAAATACTTTGAGTATCTTAGTGATATGATAGGGAGATTTTTACACTGAAATTTAAAATATTCAGTAAAGTCTACAACATAGACTCGTATGGCAAAAATTTTTAAACATCCCCATCTAGAAAAGGGTTCTTTGTTAATGATCTGTAAGAGAAAAGTGCACGTTCGGGTGTCCTTTAGGGCTAAACATACTTACGTGTTTTCAGCATCATCTAAGCAGCCAAAACAAGCAGAAGCTTTTTTGCAGTATAAGTCAAACAGCAGATTTTATTCTAAAATGTTGACTTTATAGCTATATTTGTAGTGAAAGTATTCAGCTGCAAATGATAGAATACTCTATTAATGGCCTAGAATATTAAGAGCTTACTTGTCTCAGGCTTCCCTGGTGGCACAGTGGTTGAGAGTCCGCCTGCCGATGCAGGGGACACAGGTTTGTGCCCCGGTCCGGGAAGATCCCACATGCCACAGAGCGGCTAGGCCCTTGAGCCATGGACACTGAGCCTGCGTGTCTGGAGCCTGTGCTCCACAATGGGAGAGGCCACAGCAGTGAGAGACCCACGTACCGGAAAAAAAAAAAAAAAGAGCTTACTTGTCTCAAATATGAGATAGTCTAGAGGAAGGCAGGTGTTGATCTTGAATTAACTGCTTAGTGGTAGCATCAGGGGCAAATGCCCTTTCCATCTTTACTTTTACTATTTCTTAGCACATTGATTTTGACCCCCATCCTTGTTGACTTATGGTTGCAGGGTGACTACTGCACCACCCAGAATCACATCCACATTCAAGGCAGGAGCTAAAGTGTAAGAACAAAAGACCTTCTCTTCTTTGTCTTCAATTCTGAAAGAGAAGTCTTTACTAATAGTCTTTGCCTTACATTTCTTTGGCCCCTTAGCCATGGACACTCATATCAATCTAGTTAAGGGAAGTGAGATGAAGATGATTAGTTTAAATCAATCATGATTTAGCCCTCAGGCTTAGGAGGATAAGCATAGCCTCTCTTAATTAAAGGAATCTCTACCTGTTACCTCAATATGTAAGGATTTTGTTAGAATGGAAGACAGAGGGAGAATGAGTGAGCATCCTCCCTCTTAGTGAGCAAAGAACTTCTACGTCAATGTCGCTTAGCCATTGTCAGATTGGTAGGTGATTGGACTCAGATATACTAGAAAAAAATCATGGAATTTATAGTTACACAGAAGGATTCTAGTTCTGCTATGGGAACCTGAGATAATTACTTAACTTCTCTGGACATTTTGCTCTATATATAAAATAGGAGAAAATACTATATGTCTCACGGGATTATTGGGAGAACTCAACCAAGATGGCTTACCTCAAAGCCTAATGCAATGCACCACGTGGCCGTCATGCCAGCAATCCAGGTCCCTTCTTTATTGGTCTTGGCACAGGTATTGAACTTGATCGATTCTTCCTTATCCTTGAGTTTCAGTCTGCATTTGAGCCCACTGATGTCACTTTCCTTTGTACAATCATGGCTGTGTCAGGCTAGATATAAATTAGGTTCTTTTAAAGCTCCAAGTGTGTACTTAAATAGTCAAAGTAGGAATACCTTGGCAATATGTTTATTTAAAGAGAGTGGTGAGGTGCTCACAACACAGAGCAGTTCCTGTGTTGCTTAATCATGAAAGCCAAATACTATTTCAACATGGGGAGAAGAAAGATTTGTACAATCAGGATGTAAAAGAAGAAAATTTAATTTAGGAACCAATGCAAAATGAAATTTCTTTTGAATCTGAAGTCCTTGGATGACATAGCTTTGATTAAATAAAATATTTTGTTCATCAACAATGGCAGTCGTTCCATTAAATAAAATAATGAGTCTAAGGGACTGTTTCGTGCTTCAGGATAGTGTTGACCCTCCAGGGCCCTTCACCCATACTTTCCTTCTGGCAGCTTTCTAGAAACTCTGGGGTTCCATGTGAGCAAAGTCCCTCAATTTAGAAACAAGAACTATCTGATCCACACCTTGTCAGATATCCCTACTACTAAAAAGGACCAGGAAGGTTTTCCCTTCGCAGAAAAAAAAGACACCGTGTACCACTCAGACATTTCCCAACAGCTGCTGTGGTGCAAGGTGCCAAGAGGGAAGGATTTGGGGAAGGGGAAATAACTTCCTTAAAACTTATTGTGCAATAGTTCTGGAACTCTTTCTGTCATAAAAGAGGTAGTCAATCTCCATGGAAAAAAAGGATTTGGAAAAAAACCCAAAATCAGAAAACCTCCCATGTAGTCTTTATATGAATTCTGTCTTTTGTCTGTCTTTTGTCTATTGTCTGTCTGCAATAAGTGCTATTTGATATCATTCCCTTATCTGACAGCCTCCCATATCTGTTCTAATTTAGGATCATGGCTCCAAAAAAAAGGTCGTGTCTTTAGGTAAGTTAAAAAAAATCAGATTAGTTTTGAGAATTACTAAAATATCAAACAATAACCTTATCTTTGACATCCACATTAATAATCCAGTAACACTTTTCTATTTATTATTAAAGAAATAGTTTGAAGCTTGAAAGTTTTCCTACTTACTTCTTCAGGAATATTTGAACTGCAGCCTTGCACAATTAAGTATTACTCTCTGAAAAGTACTTATTTGGGAAACTCCAGGTACTCTTTTTATATTTAATACAGTCAGCTTTTTAAAAAGTGTAGGACTGTCTATGAAAATGTTCAAGATTTCTACCCAGATGGGAGAGATTTTTTAGTTTTCAAAATCTTACCGAAAAGAATTGTGCCATGAAAAAGGTTTAAAAACACATATTATCTTTTGTAATATGAACAGAGAAGTGTCCTCAGTCTCCTTGAATAGAAAATTCAGTTCGGCTTTAACTTGTACTTTGAGAACTCCCAAAATCTCCCAAAGTAGCAGTTGCTGTTTTCCTCGGTTGGTTGTGTACTATGGCAATGCCTGTAGTGTGTTTGATTTCAAGATTCCATTTTAGGCTGCTTAGTGAAAGAAAGCAGGAGGTATTGTACAAAATAAATTATAGAATACTGTCATGTGATGGGAGAAACAAACGTTCAGTATATTGCAACTTGTCGTTATATAATCAGTGGAGAGGTGCAACAGGCTATCACAGGGCAGAATTTGAGAAGCAGCCTAAGATTTAGGGCTGCTGCTAGTGATACAAAAAGGTTTTCAGTTCAGTACAGGTGAGTTTTTAAGAAGGGAGCTTTCTGGGAAAGATAGGTTTAGCTATAATGCCCTGGTGCATCTCAACCTTAAGAGACTTTTAACCTGTCTACTTATGTGTACGCCTGAAGTTCTAGCATGCTTTGTACACGTCCTAATAAGAGAAGTCTGATAGGTTTTTTTGCATCCCTCCTTTCTTTTGTGCTTGTTATTTGTTTCTCCATTCATTTTCTTTGTATTATCTTCTCTGTTGAAAGGGGCATCAAATGATGATTTGGCATCTGGAGACGTTTTTCCTATTACTTCCATAGCAGCATAGTGTAGAGGCTAAAAGCATAGACCATGGAGCCAGACTCCCTGGGTTCGAATCTGGGCTCCATCTGTTACCAACCTTGTGCCTCAGTTTTCTCATCTGTAAAATGGGATTAATAATAGCTCCTATCTTATAAAGTTGTTATAAAGATTACATGAATTAATGATCATAAAGCCCTTAAAACAATGTCTGAAACATAGTAAGTACCTATATAAATATATCCTAAATTAATTTTTAAAACATAGTCTAACCTGTTATTCAATAGGATAATAACATAAAGGTTTGTTCAATATATTCTCATTTCTCTCAGTGCTGCTACTCAGAACTAGATGACATACTCCATATCTCCCTCGCCCCCTGTCAGAGCGTAAGCCCTTTACAAAATTTTATGAAAGGCAGGGAGGAAGAAGAAGAAAAGGAAGGAGAGGAAAGCAGGACTCTTCCCTTGGGAAAGGATCTACTAACTGAGGACCATGCCAGGCGACTGACCATAGAGTGGAATATAAAGTAGTACATCCTTCATCCATGAGCTGGAACAATAATTCTCTCAACCAAAGTTTTTTGACTGTCTATGTAATACACTGTACTACTTGTATTCTAGAAAAGTTTGTTAAGCAGATGATTGTGAATAATGGGAAAGTAGAAGACATCCCTAGGAATAAACAAGAACTCACCAAAAGAAAGTCATGCCAAACCAACATCATCATCTATTTGATAGAAGAGATTAGTAGAGTCAGATGTTGTGCATCTTGATTTCAGATGAGGGAATCTTGACTTCAGAAAGACATTTGACAAACTTTCTCAGGGTACAGTGCTTGAAAAGAATATGGATTGCTTAATAATGCAAGGAGATGGATGTTTCATTGGATCAACAACTGTAAAAAAGAAAACTAGCACTATTTCATAAAACTTTTTTCTGGAAATTATGCTATGTGTGATGTGGGATAGTTATAATCAACGAAGACTTCACGTAGACAAAACATTGAATGTATCATGTTTAAGTCAGTAAACTCTAAGCCCCAAATTTGGGCAAGGTCCAAAGTTTTTGTTAAGGGAATTAGGTAGGTGGGTGGTGCACAGAGGGGAAAAAACATAACCTTATACTATTCTTTGAGCAGCCAGGTTATAAGGCTAACTAATGATTTATGCTATTTAGACACAAATGCAGTGTGAATAAAAATGAAGGCTTGGGCTTCCGTGGTGGTGCAGTGGTTGAGAGTCCGCCTGCCGATGCAGGGGACACAGGTTCGTGCCCCGGTCCGGGAAGATCCCACATGCCGCGGAGCAGCTGGGCCCGTGAGCCATGGCCGCTGAGCCTGAGCATCCAGAGCCTGTGCTCTGCAATGGGAGAGGCCCCAACAGTGAGAGGCCCGCGTACCGAGAAAAAAAAAAAAAAAAAGAAGGCTTGAAGAGAGCCGACTGTATTCCAGGTTTTTATGTAAGACATTAGCAACAAACTTAAATCCCTCAGATAGTTGGAGGGTGTGTTTCTGGATACTCATGTATTGATAATATGCCTTTGGCCAGTTTCTTTTCTTCAGGGGAACATAAGAAACACAGAACTGGGTTTGACCTTTGATCATCCACCTCAGCATTCTGCCTAAGAGCAGCACAGCAAGCAAGGCCATATCCTTAAATTCAAGACATTACTGGGATATAGTCTCAAAGCATGAAATTGCACTATTAGACTTGATATTATACAAGTCTTTTGGAGTTCTGTGTACTTGTACCCTTTACCAATTCTTGAAGTAATGAGTGACAAAAGTTTACTATATACTGATTAAATGGTACTTTTATTTATCCTAAATTGACTTCTGAAATCTCCAAGTCATCACCTCTACCACCCTCTCTCCATATCCGGGTTTTAACACCATTGGGCTGTAAAAGTTCCATGTTTACCCTACCCGTGCCCTTTTGATTCTGTAGACTTCCATGAGCTCCCTCTTCCACATTCATCTTAGCAGACGAGAATTTATATACATTTAACGGCCCCCTCCTGACCGTGATCATTTCCATTCCCTTGGTCTGGCCCACATCCAGTAACATTATAGGATTCTCACAGGGCAGTAACGAAGAACTCAAGTCCTTGCTGTGAGGTGGATGATTGTGAATCGTTGGTTTGCATACAGTTTTCCTGATAGCAGCTAGGGGATTTGGATTGGATTCAGAAATGACTTGGACGTTACCCACACGCAATCCTGTAATTCCTCTCCTTAGAGCCACAATTACAAGGGATGCCAGGTCCTATTCATTTTGGCCTTTTTTGTCCAACTTTTCCTTCTCTGATTATAAACACTTGCCATGACCATATAAAGTCCTATCCTTAAAGGACACTCACTTATAGGTTCAGAAAGGTGATGTCTCTGAGTGCAGCTCTGTTTCCATCCTTCTTCCTTCAAAAAGTGTGGTTTAACAGTATCTTCTTGTCGCTTGTCAGAGGAGGAGTGGACAGTTTTTCCTTTCTTTATATTTACAGCAATCACTTACTAATCAGTCTTGACTTATGGGTTTGTTTGTTTTTATTTGTTTGTATTTTTTAGGGACAGAATTAACTTACTAGTGACAATGCCTTACATAAGTCATTTGAGCCTCCCTGTATAAATATTTGGGGGGGTGGTCAGGGAGAGAGGGGGCTAAGTTATTTCTAATGTCTCTTCCAGCTCTACTTTTCAGTGATTTTAGTTGAGTCTTTATCTTCTTTTATTGCTCACTAGATTTGCATACCAAATTGTTAGTTAAAACCGAACAGCGTTGTATCCCACAGTTGTCTAGCATTTCCATTGTTTCTTCAGCTCCCTTGCTCTCTTTCCAATTTACCATCTGTCTGTTTGCTGACTTGGCAATATTTCCACCACCCTTGTGCCAGCTTTGCAACCTCTCAGCAAAGCTTGCCGCTCCTTACACGTGATTTGAGGGTCTCAGTATAAATAAAACCAGGGAGGCAGAGGGAAGCCTTCCAGCCCCTGCCATTTCATTGCTCCCCTGTAAACCACACAGGGCCCATCCAGCATCCTCTTGGCCCATGATTATAGATGAACCCCCTGTAACCTCATTTGGAAGGATTTCGTTTATATAGACAAGGTGAACTGAATGAGTTGGGAAAAATAAAACCGAGTTATGTGACTTCTTAAAGTTAAATTCTGAGTTATGAAGCCTGCATGGTTTTAAATGGATTTTGGAATTTAGTTGAGATGAGCATTTGAGGATGTAAAAATAGAAAAATAAATCACTTAAGCCCCTGGCTTTCTGTCCGCCTGCATGGAGACCACATAGCTTGTTTTCTTTGTTACAGTCTCACCCTGTCTCTATTATTCTTCCTTGAGATGCTTGCCCTACTCTTCTGTCTTCTTTTGGTGTGAGGTTTCTTTCGCTTTTCTTTTCTTTTCTTTTCTTTTTTTGATGTTTATGTAATTTCTTATTACCTTACTGATACTTTGTGGATTTCTCAGCTCATGTTTGCCTTGGATGATGATTTCTCCTGATCCCACATGTATTATCTGGGATTGACAAGGGTTAGTTCCTTCAGGAAAAAATGGGGACTAAACTGATTGTGGGAGCAGCTGTCACCAAGAGGCTATAGTTTTTATTTTAATCTTCATGGAAAGGTTTAACTTGTAGAACCTTCCTTCTTGGCCCTTAGGAGCCTTTCCTATGCAAGGGAGTGGAAATATTTTCTTTGGGTAAAATTATGTATTAAAAAATGTATGTGTGTGTGTGTGTACACGTGGGTATAAGTGATCTTATAGGTCCAAGTGCTTTCATTATATCAGCTGATCTAATATTTTAAACATTATCTCAGGTTACTGAGATACATTAAAGGGTTCATCAGCTGTACTTTTAATCCATCTTCTGTTTCCCCAGTGGTAGCATTAGCCTGTACTTCTCCTGATGTCCATTTAATTTCAGGAGGACTTGGTATTGCTATAGCCAAGATGCAGTCTGATTTCATTTTATTTTTAAAATACATCCTAAGAGCAATCGCCCCTGCAGTTACATGTAGTTCATTATATTAACATTTTCTGCCCACTGTGCTAGGCTGTGCTGAGGCAAAAGCAAATCGTAATTATTACCCATGCTTATAAAATACTATGTGCTGAGTATCATTCTAAGTGCATTATAAGTATTGCCGCATTTAATCCTCACGACATTCCTATCGCACAGAGACTGTTACTAGGCAAGAGAGACAGCAGTATAGCATCAACCAGTTTTAGGGCATCGTTTAGCACAGTGGAAGGCAGGGTAGGAACTGGGTAAACAGTGCAGAACAGGAGTTTGGAGAGCAACAGGATAGGTTGTGGAATATCTTGTAGCTAAACCAGTTTGAAGTTACATTGGGGGCCGGGGTGTGGGGTTGCTGTTAAAGGACATTATGGGAGCAAATTCAATGATAAGATTTCTTTTCCAGAAAGAGCACTCTGGCTTAAATGCTGAGGTGGTTGGCACAGGGGCCAGACAGAAGTCAGGATGACTACTTGGTGGGCTCTGATAAACCAGAGGGAAGGTGAAGAGGTTCAGATCTAGGGTATTGGCTTTTGTAAATAGATGAATGATACTAATTCATATAGAAAACGTAGGAAGACCAGGTGGGAAAGGAAAGATGGCAAGTTCGATGGCAGCTCAAGAGACCTGTCTGTAAGTCAGAGGACATTTGATATGAAGAAATAGAGTTCCCCTTGAGGTAGCTGGTCAAGGCAGGGGACTCGGACAGGTAAGTAAAGCCATTCCCATATAGATTGAGAAGTCCACGGGGCAGAGGATGCAGCAGAAGTTGTGTAGAAGCTTGAAAGAAGCCTGCAGGAGGAAAGAAAACCAGGAGAGAATTAAGTCTTAGAATCTAAAACAGGAACTTCCAGTGGGAGGAATGTTCAATAACCTGGATTCTGAGAGAAGTCAAATAAGGATAGAGAAAGGGTCAGTAGATTCGGCAGCTCAGAGGTCTTCATGACCTGAAGATAGGTCAGTGGAGTGAAACAGGCAGAGGCAGACTTCACTGGGAGCCTGCTGGCCCATGCTCAGAGGATGTAGGGACAGCTCTCTCCAGCTTCTCTTCTAATGGGAAGGAACGTGATAACCAGCACACCTGAGTTCACACTACAGGCCTGTCATTTGCAAGTTGTCCGGTCTTAGGTAGGTGACAACACCTCCTTCCAGCAGTTTTCTGACATGTGAAGTTAATACTGTGTATCTCAAGGAATATTTGGGGGATTAAATGTGCCAATATAAAAAGATTTTACATATAAAAGATGTTATAGATGTGATATATGTAATATATCTATTGAATACATGTAACATATTTTATAACATGTTTTATAACACGTTTTATAACATGTTTTATTATGTACATATATATTTAAAGTACATTGGTAATGTGAATAGTTACTTTTAACTGTAATTCTTAGATTAAATAGATAAGTGTTTTTCTTCCCTTGAATCCCATTTTGGGCAAATATTTTAATATTGGGAAACCAGACAACCACTGAGCTCCAGCAACTAGGCATTTTTTTACGTTTTTCATTTGGATGACGCCAAATGTAAGACTCTGCAGTCCATGTTAAATCACCAAAGAAAGATGAAACTTCATTCAATTATAGAGTAAGGTGTATTTTATGCTATTTAAATTATTTGAAAGAATATTGAATATGTATTAAATTTGACAATTCCAGCCGATATAACTGATAAACTCCAAAAACTCAGTGGATTAAAACAGTGTTAACTTACATTTCGCTTGTGCAAGAGTCCACTTTGAATTTTTCTGGTCAGCTTTGTCTTCTCTAAGTGGTGATTTGAGGATCATTCCATTCTCTGGGTTTGTCATGTCAGATACAGTTTCACAGTCACCCTAAGGTTCTCTCTGTTGCAGCCAGTGGGAAGAGGAAAAGAGCATGTAAGATTGGGCATGGGAGGGGATGCTGTGGGTGGGGCTTGAAGTGGTGCAGATTATCAATACTTCCGCCCATGTGCCACTGATAGCACTCAGACCTCCCTAATTACAAAGGAGGCTGGAGAAAGTCGTCTAGCTGTATGCTCAGAAGAAAGAGAAAATAAATTTTGTAAAAATTAGCCAGTGTATGCCCAGTATGTAAGCAATAAGAAATAAGGCGTATATTTTTACTGTTTTAACTAGAATACCACTTTCCCAGCCACACTGAATAAATATACAGTTAGTTCCATTTTAGCCTTTTGAGGATTACCTGAGATAATTCCTCATTATTCTTCTGAGGATTACTTAAGATAAATATCCTTCCTCTAGCCTGGCGATTGTGCAAACCTAAACAGAGGCAACCACAAAACTGTTAGTAGCAGAACTAAAAGTGGGAAGATCAGTTCTCTGACCTCTTGCGCAGAATATTAGTTCCTAAATCACAATAACCTCCTAGAGCATAGACACGACAGAACCAAGACCCGGCTTGTGCCTCAAAATACAGCTTTATTGACATCAGAGTCAGTTGGAGGGTAAAGCTTCATCTACTCTGCAGTCATACTAAATGTGTAACTTTGTGAAAAGAACAGTTAAAAAAGAAAATGTACAGCAAAATTATTCACAGATAAACTATTTTGTGTTTTTACTAGCAAAATTCCACATGCACAGAAATAATAGACAAATAGCTGCAGGAGTCTCTCCTGAAGAAAAAAAAATAGCATGTATTACAGCTTATCAAGATCAATAGTATTTCTTTAAAAGGGTCACATTGGGCAATTTTAGTAATATCATTAAAGATCTGCTGAGCAAGGAGAATTAAGTTGAGTGAACATGTATGAGTATCTCTGTATCTTTAGCTGCCGTAGAAATGCAACTGGTGGCATTTCAGTTTTTTTCATCAGTTATATTTTTGATGTTTGATGTAATGATAGATTTTGCTGGCCGTCCTAAGGCTTGCTTTGCCCTGGGAGGTCTTGAACCAAACCGAAAGCTCAGTGTAATCTCTGCCAGTTCTTAGAGGTTGAAGGGGAAAAAAAAGTATTCCATTAGAATACACAGGCACTAAGATGGTGTGGAAAAGAGGAAATGGGTCTTCATGAAGTTGGGTGAGGAGACCGGATTGAAAGTCTATGGATTCAGCTGTGAAGATGAGAAAGTGATAGGGGCGTGGGGTTACCAGAACCACATTGGGTAAGTGGACAGCTACAGGAAGGCCTTTAGTAATATATGTGTGTGTGTAAATATATGTATTTAGTCTTTTTTTAAATTTTTTATTGGAGTATACTTGATTTACAATGTTGTGTCAGTTTCAGGTGTACAGCAAAGTAAACCTGCCATACCTATACATATATCCACTCTTTTTAAGATTCTTTTTCCCATACAGGCCATTACAGAGTATTAAGAAGAGCTCTCTGTGCTGTATAGTAGGTCCTTATTAGTTACCTATACTGTATATAGTAATGTGTATATGTCAATGTATTTAGTCTTATAAGTCCTACTCAGCATACTGATTTAACAAAGAGGAAGGGTCCAGTGTGAAGAAGAGGCACGTGGGTGGTCAGGATACAGAAGTGGTTTCTCACTTCTCCTTCCTTGTGTCTTGCTGTCACCACTGTCCACAGCTCTGGCTACCTTCCAGCCTCTCTCTCTCAGCTCCTTGGCCACTGGGGAATCAGGCTAGCAGAAAAAAAATATATATATTTTTTCCTGTGCCCTTTTTTCTCCCTGATTTTCACTGCCAGGATAATGGAGGAGAAAAACCCTGCTATTTATGTGTGTGTTAGTTTATGTATTACTGAGTACCTACTATGAACCAGACATTGTACTGGGTACCAGGGAAACAGTGAACAGAAGTCCCTGCCCACTGAGAGCTTTCATTCTGTTCAGCAAAAAGCTTCTGAGATGGAGAATTAATGTTCAGCCATCAGCCAAAGAAAGCCTACCTACCTGCCAGGCTCCTGGTGAAGCCTTAGAAAAGACAGAGGCAAAAGTCACTTTCCTGCTAGTAACTAGTAACATGTCTTTTAATGTTCACACGTGGATGAGATCATTTTTAATTTTTTCCTCTTATTCAACAAACTATAAATATGATGACTTCCAAATTCATTGTTCTCCCCTTGTTTATAGCAATTTGTTAAAATGTGTTCGTATGAAACTACAGGATGTTAGGACTATGAATTTTATTTTTTTATTGTTTTATTAGTTTCTGCTTTATAACAAAGTGAATCAGTCATACATATACATCTGTTCCCACATCCCTTCCCTCTTGCGTCTCCCTCCCTCCGACCCTCCCTATCCCACCCCTCCAGGCGGTCACAAAGCACCCAGCTGATCTCCCTGTGCTATGCGGCTGCTTCCCACTATCTATCTACCTTACATTTGGTAGTGTATATATGTCCATGCCTCTCTTTCGCTTTGTCACAACTTACCCTTCCCCCTCCCCATATCCTCAAGTCCATTCTCAGTAGGTCTGTGTCTTTATTCCTGTTTTACACCTAGGTTCTTCATGACATTTTTTTCCCTTAAATTCCATATATATGTGTTAGCATACGGTATTTGTCTTTCTCTTTCTGACTTACTTCACTCTGTATGACAGACTCTAGGTCTATCCACTTCATTACAAATAGCTCAGTTTCGTTTCTTTTTATGGCTGAGTAATGTTCCATTGTATATATGTGCCACATCTTCTTTGTCCATTCATCCGATGATGGACACTTAGGTTGTTTACATCTCCGGGCTACTGTGAATAGAGCTGCAATGAACATTTTGGTACATGTCTCTTTTTGAATTATGGTTTTCTCAGCGTATATGCCTAGTAGTGGGATTGCTGGGTCATATGGTAGTTCTATTTGTAGTTTTTTAAGGAACCTCCATACTGTTCTCCATAGCAGCTGTACCAATTCACATTCCCACCAGCAGTGCAAGAGTGTTCCCTTCTCTCCACACCCTCTCCAGCATTTATTGTTTCTAGATTTCTTGATGATGGCCATTCTGACTGGTGTGAGATGATATCTCATTGTAGTTTTGATTTGCATTTCTCTAATGATTAATGATGTTGAGCATTCTTTCATATGTTTGTTGGCAGTCTGTATCTCTTCTTTGGCGAAATGCCTATTTAAGTCTTCTGCCCATTTTTGTATTGGGTTGTTTGTTTTTTTGCTATCGAGCTGCATGAGCTGCTTATAAATTTTGGAGATTAATCCTTTGTCAGTTGCTTCATTTGCAAGTATTTTCTCCCATTCTAAGGGTTCTCTTTTGGTCTTGTTTATGGTTTCCTTTGCTGTGCAAAAGCTTTGAAATTTCATTAGGTCCCATTTGTTTATCTTTGTTTTTATTTCCATTTCTCTAGGAGGTGGGTCAAAAAGGATCTTGCTGTGATTTATGTCATAGAGTGTTCTGCCTATGTTTTCCTCTAAGAGTTTGATAGTTTCTGGCCTTACATTTAGGTCTTTAATCCATTTTGAGCTTAGTTGTGTATGGTGTTAGGGAATGATCTAATGTCATACTTTTACATGTCCCTGTCCAGTTTTCCCAGCACCACTTATTGAAGAGGCTGTCCTTTCTCCACTGTACATTCCTGCCTCCTTTATCAAAGATAAGTTGACCATATGTGCGTGGGTTTATCTCTGGGCTTTCTATCCTGTTCCATTGATCTATTTTTCTGTTTTTGTGCCAGTACCACACTGTCTTGATTACTGTAGCTTTGTAGTATAGTCTGAAGTCAGGGAGCCTGATTCCTCCAGCTCCGTGTTTCGTTCTCAAGATTGCTTTGGCTATTCGGGGTCTTTTGTTTTTCCAGACAAATTTTGAAATTTTTTGTTCTAGTTCTGTGAAAAATGCCAGTGGTAGTTTGATAGGGATTGCATTGAATCTGCAGATTGCTTTGGGTAGTAGAGTCATTTTCACAATATTGATTCTTCCAATCCAGGAGCATGGTATATCTCTCCATCTGTTTGTATCATCTTTAATTTCTTTCATCAGTGTCATAATTTTCTGCATACAGGTCTTTTGTCTCCTTAGGTAGGTTTATTCCTAGATATTTTATTCTTTTTGTTGCAATGGTAAATGGGAGTGTTTTCTTGATTTCACTTTCAGATTTTTCATCATTAGTGTATAAGAATGCAAGAGGTTTCTGTGCATTAATTTTGTATCCTGCTACTTTACCAAATTCATTGATTAGCTCTAGTAGTTTTCCGGTAGCATCTTTAGGATTCTTTATGTATAGTATCATGTCATCTGCAAACAGTGACAGCTTTACTTCTTCTTTTCCAATTTGGATTCCTTTTATTTCCTTTTCTTCTCTGATTGCTGTGGCTAAAACTTCCAAAACTAAGTTAAATAAGAGTGGTGAGAGTGGGCAGCCTTGTCTTGTTCCTGATCTTAGTGGAAATACTTTCAGTTTTTCACCATTGAGAACAATGTTGGCTGTGGGTTTGTCATATATGGCCTTTATCATGTTGAGGAAAGTTCCCTCTATGCCTACTTTGTGCAGGGTTTTTATCATAGATGGGTGTTGAATTTTGTCGAAAGCTTTCTCTGCATCTATTGAGATGATCATATGGTTTTTCTTCTTCAATTTGTTAATATGGTATATCACGTTGATTGATTTGCGTATATTGAAGAATCCTTGCATTCCTGGAATAAACCCCACTTGATCATGGTGTATGATCCTTTTAATGTGCTGCTGGATTCTGTTTGCTAGTATTTTGTTGAGGATTTTTGCATCTATGTTCATCAGTGATATTGGCCTGTAGTTTTCTTTCTTTGTGACATCCTTGCCTGGTTTTGGTATCAAGGTGATGGTGGCCTCGTAGAATGAGTTTGGGTGTGTTCCTCCCTCTGCTATATTTTGGAAGAGTTTGAGAAGGATAGGTGTTAGCTCTTCTCTAAATGTTTGATAGAATTCGCCTGTGAAGCCATCTGGTCCTGGGCTTTTGTTTGTTGGAAGATTTTTAATCACAGTTTCAATTTCAGTGCTTGTGATTGGTCTATTCATATTTTTGATTTCTTCCTGGTTCAGTCTTGGCAGGTTGTGCATTTCTAAGAATTTGTCCATTTCTTCCAGGTTGTCCATTTTATTGGCATAGAGTTGCTTGTAGTAATCTCTCATGATCTTTTGTATTTCTGCAGTGTCAGTTGTTACTTCTCCTTTTTCGTTTCTAATTCTATTGATTTGAGTCTTCTCCCTTTTTTTCTTGATGAGTCTGGCTAATGGTTTATCAATTTTGTTTATCTTCTCAAAGAACCAGCTTTTAGTTTTATTGATCTTTGCTATCATTTCCTTCATTTCTTTTTCATTTATTTCTGATCTGATCTTTATGATTTCTTTCCTTCTGCTAACTTTGGGGGGTTTTTGTTTTTCTTTCTCTAATTGCTTTAGGTGCAGGGTCAGGTTGTTTACTCGAGATGTTTCCTGTTTCTTAAGGTGGGATTGTATTCCTGTAAATTTCCCTCTTAGAACTGCTTTTGCTGCATCCCATAGGTTTTGGGTCGTCGTGTCTCCATTGTCATTTGTTTCTAGGTATTTTTTTATTTCCTCTTTGATTTCTTCAGTGATCACTTCGTTATTGAGTAGTGTATTGTGTAGCCTCCATGTGGTTGTATTTTTTACAGATCTTTTCCTGTAATTGATGTCTAGTCTCATAGCCTTGTGGTCGGAAAAGATACTTGATACAATTTCAATTTTCTTAAATTTACCAAGGCTTGATTTGTGACCCAGGATATGATCTATCCTGGAGAATGTTCCATGAGCACTTGAGAAAAATGTGTATTCTGTTGTTTTTGGATGGAATGTCCTATAAATATGAATTAAGTCCATCTTGTTTAATGTATCATTTAAAGCTTGTGTTTCCGTATTTATTTTCACTTTGGATGATCTGTCCATTGGTGAAAGTGGGGTGTTAAAGTCCCCTACTATGAGTGTGTTACTGTCGATTTCCCCTTTTATGGCTGTTAGTATTTGCCTTATGTATTGAGGTGCTCCTATGTTGGGTGCATAAGTATTTACAATTGTTATATCTTCTTCCTGGATCGATCCCTTGATCATTATGTAGTGTCCTTCTTTGTCTCTTCTAATAGTCTTTATTTTAAAGTCTATTTTGTCTGATATAAGAATTGCTACTCCAGCTTTCTTTTGATTTCCATTTGCATGGAATATCTTTTTCCATCCCCTTACTTTCAGTCTGTATGTGTCTCTAGGTGTGAAGTGGATCTCTTGTAGGCAGCATATATATGGGTCTTGTTTTTGTATCCATTCAGCCAATCTGTGTCTTTTGGTGGGAGCATTTAGTCCATTTACATTTAAGGTAATCATTGATACGTATGTTCCTATTCCCATTTCCTTAATTGCTTTGGGTTTGTTATTGTAGGTCTTTTCCTTCTGTTGTGTTTCTTGCCTAGAGAAGTTCCTTTAGCATTTGTTGTAAAGCTGGTTTGGTGGTGCTGAACTCTCTCAGCTTTTGCTTGTCTGTAAAGGTTTTAATTTCTCCATCAAATCTGAATGAGATCCTTGCTGGGTAGAGTAGTCTTGGTTACAGGTTTTTCTCCTTCATCACTTTAATTATGTCCTGACACTCCCTTCTGGCTTGTAGAGTTTCTGCTGAGAGATCAGCTGTTAACCTGATGAGGATTCCCTTGTGTGTTATTTGTTGTTTTTCCCTTGCTGCTTTTAATATGATTTCTTTGTGTTTAATTTTTGACAGTTTGATTAATATGTGTCTTGGCGTATTTCTCCTTGGATTTATTCTGTATGGGACTCTCTGTGCCTCCTGGACGTGACTAACTATTTCCTTTCCCATATTAGGGAAATTTTCAACTATAATCTCTTCAAATATTTTCTCAGTCCCTTTCTTTTTCTCTTCTTCTTCTGGAACCCCTATAATTCGAATGTTGGTGTGTTTAGTGTTGTCCCAGAGGTCTCTGAGACTGTCCTCTGTTCTTTTCATTCTTTTTTCTTTATTTTGCTCTGCATCAGTTATTTCCAGTATTTTATCTTCCACCTCACTTATCCGTTCTTCTGCCTCAGTTATTCTGCTATTGATCCCATCCAGAGTATTTTTCATTTCATTTATTGTGTTTTTAATCGATGCTTGATTCATCTTTAGTTCTTCTAGGTCCTTGTTAACTGTTTCTTGCATTTTGTCTATTCTATTTCCAAGACTTTGGATCTTGGAAGTAGAATCTTGGATCATCTTTACTATCATTATTCTGAATTCTTTTTCAGGTAGACTGCCTATTACCTCTTCATTTGTTGGGTCTGGTAGGTTTTTATCTTGCTCCTTCACCTGCTGTGTGTTTTTCTGTCTTCTCATTTTGCTTATGTTACTGTGTTTGGGGTCTCCTTTTTGCAGGCTGCAGATTCGTAGTTCCCGTTGTTTTTGGTGTCTGTCCCCAGTGGCTAAGGTTGTTTCACTAGGTTGTGTAGGCTTCCTGGTGGGGGGGACTAGTGCCTGTGTTCTGGTGGTTGAGGCTCAATCTTGTCTTTCTGGTGGACAGGTCCACGTCTGGTGGTGTGTTTTGGGGTGCCTGTGGCCTTATTATGTTTTTAGGCAGCCTCTCTGCTAATGGGTGGGGTTGTGTTCCTGCCTTGCTAGTTGCTTGACATAGGGTGACCAGCACTGTAGCTTGCTGGTCGTTGACTGAAGCTGGGTGCTGGTGTTGAGATGGAGATCCCTGGGAGATTTTCGCTGCTTGATATTATGTGGAGCTGGGAGGTCTCTTGTGGACCCGTGTCCTGAAGTTGGCTGTCCCACTTCAGAGGCACAGCACTGCCTCCTGGCTGCAGCACCAAGAGTTTTTCAGCTACCCGGCTCAGAATAAAAGGGAGAAAAAGTAGAAAGAAAGAATTAGTAGAAGAAAGAGAGAGAGAAAGAAAGGAAGAAGGAAAGAAAGGAAGGAAGAAAGAAAGAAGGGAGGGAGGGAGGAAGGATGGAAAGAAAGAAAGAAAGGAGGGAGGGAGGGAGGAATGAAAGAAAAAGGAAGAGTGAATGGAAGAAGGGAGGGAGAGAGGGAGGAAGGAAAGAAAGAAAGGGACAGAGGGAGGGAGGGAAGAAAAAGAGTGAAAGGAAGAAGGGAGGGAGGACGGAAGGAAAGGAAGAAAGAAAGGAGGGAGGGAGGGAGGGAGGAAAGAAAAAGAAAGAGTGAAAGGAAGAAGGGTGGGAGGGAGGGAGGAGGGAAAGAAAGACAGAGAGGAGGGAGGGAGGGAGGGAGGAAGGAAAGAAAAAGAAAGAGTGAAAGGAAGAAGGGAGGGAGGGAGGGAGGAAGGAAAGAAAGAAAGGGACAGAGGGAGGGAGGGAGGAAGGGAAGAAAAAGAGTGAAAGGAAGAAGGGAGGGAGGAAGGAAGGAAAGAAAGAAAGAAAGGGCTGGAGAGAGGGAGGGAGGAAGGGAAGATAGGAAAAAAAGAAAGAGGGAAGATAAAGTAAAATGGAATAAAGTATAAAATATAGTAGCGTTATTAAAAATAAAAAAGTAATTATTGAAAAAAAAAAAAAAAGGACGGATAGAACCCTGGGACCTATGGTGGAAGCAAAGCTATACAGAGAAAATCTCACACAGAAGCATACACATACACATTCACAAAAAGAGAATAGGGGGAAAAAAATCAAAAATCTTGCTCTCAAAGTCCACCTCCTCAATTTGGGATAATTCGTTGTAAAAAGAGGAAAAGGGGGAAAAGTCTGAAATCTTGCTCTCAAAGTCCACCTCCTTAATTTGGGATAATTCGTTGTAAAAAAGAGGAAAAGGGGAAAAAATCTTAAATCTTGTCCTCAAAGTCCACCTCCTCAATTTGGGATGATTCGCTGTCCATTCATGCACTCCAGAGACGCAGGGCACATCAAGCGGACCGTGGAGCTTTAATCTGCTGCCTCCGAGGCTGCACAGAGAGATTTCCCTGTCTCTTCTCTGCTCTCACAGCTCCCAGGTCTCAGCCTTGGACTTGGCCCCGCCTCTGCGCGTAGGTCGCCGGAGGGCGTCCGTTCTTCGCTCAGACAGGATGGGTTTAAAGGAGTCACTGATTCGGGGTCTCTGGCTCACTCAGGCCGAGGGGAGGGACGGGCACGCAGTGGGGGGCGGGCCTGCGGCGGCAGAGGCCGGCGTGACGTTGCACCAGCCCGAGGCGCTCCGTGCGCTTTCCCCGGGGAAGCCGTCCCTGGGTCACGGGACCCCGGCAGCGGCGGCCTGCACAGGCTCCCCGGAAGGGGGGTTGGACAGTGACCTGCGCTCGCACACAGGCCCTGTGGCGGCGGCAGCAGCAGCCCCAGCGTCCCACGCCCGCCTCTGGGGCCCACGCCCTCAGCCGCGGCTCGCGCCCGTCTCCGGAGCGTCTTCAAGCAGCGCTCCCAATGCCCTCTCCTCGCGCACCAGGAAACAAAAGGGAAGAAAAAGTCTCTTGCCTCTTCGGCAGCTCCAGACCTCTTCCCCAGACTCCCTCCGGGCTAGCCGTGGCGCACCAACCCCCTCAGGCTCTTCCTGCCGCCAGCCCCAGTCCTCTCCCTGCGCTCCGACCGAAACCCGATACCCGAGCCCCAGCTCCCAGCCCCGCCCGCCCCGGCGGCCGAGCAGACAAGCCTCTCGGGCTGGTGAGTGCCGGTCGGCCCCGATCCTCTGTGCGGGAATCTCTCCGCTTTGCCCTCCACACCCCTGTTGCTGTGCTCTCCTTGGCTACTCCAAAGCTTTCCCCCTCCGCCACCCGCAGTCTCCACCCGCGAAGGGGCTTCTAGTGTGTGGAAACCTCTCCTCCTTCACGGCTCCCTCCCGCTGGTGCAGGTCCCGTCCCTATCCTTTTGTCTCTGTTTATTCTTTTTTCTTTTGCCCTACCCAGGTATGTGGGGAGTTTCTTGCCTTTTGGGGGGTCTGAGGTCTTCTGTCAGCGTTCAGTAGGTGTTCTGTAGGAGTTGTTCCACGTGTAGATGAATTTCTGATGTATCTGTGGGGAGGAAGGTGATCTCTGCGTCTTACTCTTCCGCCATCTTCCTCCGGACCCCCCAGGACTATGAATTTTAAAGATGGTAAAATTCAAGGCTCAGAGTGGATACCTAGTTCTTTCCAAGGACATTCAAATCATGGGCCACAGAGTGTTGGGACCTAGGCTTGAGGCTTGTTCATTAAATTATATCATTGCTAGTGTCTTCAGTAAATCATGACATGCTTGAATGACACAGCTACTATGATTGGCATCTTATAGCAAGACCTAGCCTGTGTTTGTGAATGGCCAAGTTACAGATGCCATTAAATAGAAAATGATTTTCCTTTATGATACAAGTATCAATAGGAAGCCAAATCCTGAACTTGCTGGCTGTTCTTAGCTAGAAAGAGTTTGACTTGGCTTGCAATTATTTTTCAAGAAACACTCCCCATGTGCTTTAGTCATTTCTCATTCTGTGTCCCACACTTGGATATCTTCCCAATTTTAGAATATGAATTATTGAGCTTCCATGAAACACTGCTATGGATTTTAATTTCACCTTTTAAAATGAATTACGGGACTTCCCCAGTGGTCCAGTGGTAAAGAATCCACCTTCCAGTGTAGGGGACGCAGGTTCAATTCCTGGTCGGGGAACTAAGATCCCACGTGCAGTTGGGCATCTAAGCCCTTGCGGTGCAACTACTGAGCTCCTGTGCCTCAACGAGAGAAGCCACACACCACAACTAGAGAGAGAAAATTCACACGCCACAACTAGAGAGAAGCTCGCATGCCACAACGAAGAGCCCGCACCACAATGAAAGATCCCGCATGCCTCAACTAAGACCCGACGCAACCAAAAAAAAAAGAAGAGTCACCGTTCTTGTTTTGTTTTGTTTTTTCTGGTACGCGGGCCTCTCACTGTTGCGGAGCACAGGCTCCGGACGCGCAAGCTCAGTGGCCATGGCTCACAGGCCCAGCCACTCCGCAGCATGTGGGATCTTCCTGGATCGGGGCACGAACCCGTGTCCCCTGCATCGGCAGGCGGACTCTCAACCACTGCGCCACCAGGGAAGCTTAAATAATACTTAAAGGTATTATAATGCTGGTTTCTTAATTCTCTAGGGATTACATCAGGATTGTTTGCTTTAATGTAGTTTTATCTTATGTTTCAAGAGATTAAGATTTTGTCTGCCCCTGGAAGAAGGTGAAATAAAATCATGATGACCTCGTCATTTTTCCCTGGGATGGAGTCGTGGGGAGGATACTGGTGAGACCAGTGGGCTTCCCTTTGATGGGAATCACCTCTCGGATTCTCCACCAGATTATCATAATTCCGGGAAAGAGTGAGGGGGAGCTTGCCCACGTTAGGGACTTCTTGAAAACTGATGGTAAGCAATCAGACGTAAATCTGAAGAAAAATGATTCCTAGAAACCTCCAAAATTTTACCTAACTGCTCAAGCAGATGAGTTAAACATATCAGATTGGAATCATGAGTGAAAACTCCTGTAAATGCTCTTATCTTTTGAGCTTTTAAGCATAAAAACATTTCATCTACTAGGATTAGGCAAAGGAACCTGAATGATGGAACTGGAATATCTCCTTAGCTTTTTTGAGGAGTTTAGGGAATTCTCACTTTATCACCACCTTCCAAGTAAGGAGTAAGCCAATGTGCACCTTGCGAGAAACGAAATGTGTACTTTCTACTCCAATTACCTGCTGTCAATTGTTTAGGTCAGAACATTTTTCTTTTCTGTATAGCCCATATTTCTGAATGGAAAATATAGAGATTGCAGTAAAACAAATGATGTTCCAGCTATTAGCTGTAACATTTCTGTTAGGAGACAATACGGAATGCACTGTAAAATAAATGGTAGGCTAACTATTTGCTATAATGATGGTGTGCATGGCTGAGCCTCACTTGCCTCACAAGTGTAGCAAACACCTTAGCACGACCTTGAGTTTTGTCTCACCACTTATTAGCTTGTTCCTTTTTTGTCATTTTCCCCTGGGCTGACCTCTCATTTGTATTAGATTTATTGTGTGACCATCATATAAATCAAACAGATGTATCTATAACATGCAAGATTTCAGACATTAGAGCCAAAGGGGTGGTAACCAAGAATCTGCTATATACAGTCTGTGCTTTGTTTTAATTAGTGTCACTTGGGCACTTGACACCTAATCACTCTGTGTTTTTATTCTCCTAGCAGTAAAATATGGGAGTTGGTCTCTACGAATTTGGAGGTTTGTTTCAGCTCTAACACGGTAGTTTTAATTACCACCCTCTGAGCAAACAGTAGTGTTTCTGTTTATTAATTTGCACATTTTATAAGATATGAAGCCAATTCTAAGATGAAGCAAGTATTTGATAATACATTGCTATGTGTCCATTTCATCATTTTTCTCTTTCATTCTATATTTTCAAGATGTTTCTGTGCATATCAATGAAATTAGTAGCTCTTTTAAACAGCAGAATGGCCGTTGTGTTGGCCAGATAACAGTACTTAACTTGTTATCACATCTCTGTAAATATCTAGTACTGGACAATTTCCAAAGTTGTTTATATTATCCATACATGAGGACAGGTTATTCATCTATTCATTAACTCACGTTTGCAAACTAACTCTTGATGTTCCAAATCCTTACAATATTATACTGGTTATTCTTAAGAAGGTACAATCATCTTTAATAATTATTTTGTACTCTTTGTATGAAAAACAAATCAGTATCAATATCTTTGCTGCGGCAACCAGGTTTTTTTTAAACCTCAAATTAAGGAAATATTGGCTTCTCTGGTGTTAACTTATCCAAAGTCCTTTGATTCCATGAGTAGCATTTTGAAAATGAGCTGGCATAAAAAATAGGGGGAGAATAAGGAATATTTTTGTTTGTTTGTTTGTTTTTATTGATGATCTTTTAAGAGTAATTTTACTGAAGTAGATGGGTTTAATGAATATTTTTATTGAGGAACCTTAAGAGTAATTTTTCTTGAGCTCCTCCAAGAGAATATATGCCTTTGACTAAAGTGGCTTTAATTTTTGTTCACCAGTGGAGTTGAATTGCATCACGAGTGACTAGTACAAGTACTGGTCAGTTCAACCCCTTATGCTGTGAGTTAGCACATCATTGTCTCAGAGGGTGTGTTTTGATTAATCGTTTCTGAAGCTGATCTCCTGCCTGCTGTCTGAGTTGGCTCTCTTCCAGTCCTTGTTAATTGTCCAAGTACATGCTGATCGGAGTCAGGCAGGAGAATAAAGATAAAAGCCTTTCTCTTAATTTCTTCATTTGTTTCCACCCTCTGTAAAGTGCTTTATTAATCTGTGATAATAATGGACTCCTTGAGTGGATTTACTATAGCCTCAGAAATTGGGAAAACATTGAAAGAGTCACCGTTTTTACTGAAAGTTGATCATCCTTGTGTTTTCAAGAACAGCTTTTTTTTTTTTTTTTCAGATTTAGAAGGATCGCATTTTGAATAACTGAAAATTCTTGTTTGCTTATCTGGCAGCACATTAGATCCGACCAATTTGTCTTAGCTTATTTATACTCAGCTCAGACTATCATTTCCACACGATGAGGTATAAGGGGAGTTTATGCTGATATTTTTATGTTGACTGTGTTCAGTGACATTTACATTCTGGCCTGGGGAACACAAAAGAGATATTTCTTGGAGTCTTCTGGCAATGCGTATTTTTTAAGTTCATCAAAAAATGCAAATGCTGAAAATCCTATTGCTATTATAGTTAGTTTTACAACATCTGTTAATATTACTACTGCTTTGAACAAATGTATATTAAATATGCACCTGGATGGAACCTCATCTTTCTTGAAGAACTTCTAAAGTTATACATATATGCGTTGGAGTTTTGATATTTTCCTCCTTTCTCTATACTGTATTCTATTTTTTCCATTAGAGTTGAAGAAATAAAAATAGAATAAGATGAAGTAAGGAGGAAGGCAGTCCCAGGGGATTAAAAAAAAAAGGAAATGGAAAACAGTGATTTTTACCTGTATGTCACAGGGGAAAGAAAATCACATTTTTAAGAGGTATAGGGGTCTCAAAATGAACAGACATCACAAGAGGTCCTTGCAGATAGGCAGAGTTTCAGTGTAACTTTCCAATTATTTCATAAATAATGAATGGAGACTAGAAATCAGTTGTGTGGGTTCCATGTACATTTGGGTGTAATTAGCTATTCACTTTAGGCTCTTGTGGCTACTGGCAGATGTCCGTGGGAGATCACTTGGATGATCCACGTCTCAGAGGCTTTCTCTCCATTGCTGAAAGGCATGCTCCCATTGTCTCTTCTTGGCATCCACCACGTCTACACCACCATGTAGAATATTTCATTTGCTATTGTTTGTAAACAAAGTAAATGAATTCATAAACTATATGAACATTTCCTCTCAACATCACAGTAATAATTTTTGCAATAAAAGTGAGACAAAAGGCCTGAATTGTTCCCGAAATAATTGGTTTAAAAATATGAAATGTTTAGGCCTGTTTGAAGGAATACCTCAACTGTATGATAGAAACCACTTTATTTAATGGATGGCTGTTTTCAGTGTGTAGTGTGCAAAACAGCAGTAGCAGCTTGTGTGATATGCCTCATTTCTTCCCCCGTGATATCTATTTCCTTTTGCTATACAGCATTTTAAAAGTTCTATGTTCAGTGCAGTGGTCGTCTAAGAGTGTAGCAACTAGGGCACATATAACAAATTGCTTCCTTGATTCTATGCCTGATGCACACTTCAAAATTAAAAGGTCCAAACCCAAATTCCATATCCCCATAGCCCCAAACCTGCCCCTCTGTCTTTTGACACCTCTTTTTTTTCCATTTGCTCAGGTCTACAACTTTGGGGTTATCCTTGCTTTTGTCTTTCTCCCCTATTGCTGCTGGCTCTATCTTTTAAAAAAACAGACTAAAAAAAAAAAAAACCCCCATAATATCCAGCCAGTTCTACCAGCCCCTCACTTTTTCCCAGTCCAGTTCACCCCCAACCCTCATCTGAGTTATTTTAATCATCTCTCACTACACTCCCTGCTTCCATCTTTGAATACATAAGTTTTTCCAGCATATTCTCAACGTGGCAGTCAGCACGATTCTTACACTTACATCCATTACATTCCCAACACTCTTATTAAAAACTCTTTACTGGCTTCTTCTCTTATCCAGAGTAAAATCCAAAATCTTTGCTGGCACCTGAGCCCCAGATGATCTGCTCCCCAGTGCTTCTCTAGTGTCACCTCCCACGACCATCCCCTTCCCTCTCTGCCTGGCCCACACCGGCTTAATCACTGTGTCGCTTGTATGGCACACATACTCTTTGGGGGGCACCTGGAACACCTTTCCTGCAGTTGTCATCATGCCTTGCTGTCTCTTCCTTTAGACCTCTGTTCACTATCAGGCTGTCAGAGAGGCCCCCTTGAACAACCCTAAATAAATAGCCATCCTCTACAATCATGTCATTTCCTTCCTATTGACTTTTATTTATGTTCCTTCATGGTGCTTATCACCACATGATATATATATATATGTATATATATATACATATAGTTAGTTTTACAACATCTGTTAATATTTACAACATCTGTTAATATCTGTTAATATCTATATCTATATCTATATACCTATATATATCTATATATTATTGGCCAGGTCCCCCTCCTATTCCAGAATAGAAGCTTCTTCTTTTTTTTTTTTTTTTTTCGGTACGTGGGCCTCTCACTGTTGCGGCCTCTCCCGTTGCGGAGCACAGGCTCTGGACGCGCAGGCTCAGCGGCCATGGCTCACGGGCCCAGCCGCTCCGCGGCATGTGGGATCTTCCCGGACCAGGGCACGAACCCGCGTCCCCTGCATCGGCAGGTGGACTCTCAACCACTGCGCCACCAGGGAAGCCCCAGAATAGAAGCTTCTTGACGGCAAACCTGTTTGTAGACTTCTCTATTCCTAGCACATAGAACAGTGCCTGGCACACAGCGGATACTCCATAAATATTTGCTGAATGAAAGAGTGATACAAGGCAGAAATCTCACCCTGCACAATGTCAAATGTTGCTCAGTGCTGTACTGTCTTGGGGAGAGAAATAGCTCTGTGAAATACCAAAGAGCAAAGACTACTTTGCAAATCTTAACTGGTACACATCAGTAGGAAGAGAGGTAGGTTATTATAGGCTTAGAAGTCTTTGAAGGCTTCATGGTGCAGATAAGACCAGGGCTCAGCCTGGGATGATGGGTAGTGTTTAGAGTTAGATGCAAGTAAATGGAGAGATTGCCAATCATATGCAAATGCCAGGGAGACAGTGGGAGATTCATTACTGGATTCTGGGGAATAAAAACCTCAGATGCTGACACCTATATTCTAGAGGTATTTTCAGCAAAGTATCATTTGAAGCTGTTGGAGTGGATGAGTATCTAAAAATGAGAGTATAGCTGGAAGAAGGCAGAGACTGGACCTCAGAAAGTGGCTGCGTTTAACAGATAGGGTGAGGAGTAAAGCCATTAAAGACAAAACAGAAGAGAAGGCCAGATGTGTTGCAAAGAAGCCGAAAAATGAGGTTCCAAAGGAAGATAAGACATTGAAAGACAAAACTGTTTCAAATATTGAAGTAAAGTCTAGTAGAAGAGCTTTTGAAAGGTCATTGGGCTTGAAACTCAAGAGGTCATGGGTAGACTTTGTGTCATTTAAGTGATGCAGGGAAGGGATGCAGGCTGGATGGAATGAGCTTCAAAGTGAGCACGTGGGAAAGCAGGGCAGCTGGTACGGATAACAGGCTCAGGAAGTTAGGCAGGAAAAGGACCAAGATAGAAACGTGATCAAGGAGTAGGGCCAGAGGTGAGGGATCTGCTCTTCTGATGCACACGAGATAAGCCCTCCTTTCCCTGCCTATGCCCAGGACAGAGGAATCACATCACAGAATACCTCAGCCCACCCTCTTAGATAACCCACCGGTTCTATTGTTACCTGCCCATGCCACAGAGGATACCTTGCCACCCTGTCCCTTTTGGTGACCCAGGTCCCTTTGTAGACATTAGGAGAAACAGCCGTATCAAACTTGCATTGACTTTTCTGCCTTAGCTTTTTCTGTCTCGACCATCTTTTCTAACAGTGCACATCTTACTGTCTTCAGGTGAAAATGCCGCTCGGCGCAGCCCTGTCTTGGGGAGAAAATAAAAGCTCTATAAAATACAGAAAAGCATTCATTCCCTTGCAGCTTTCAACAAACCCATGAATTATTAGCAACAGAGTCAAATGAGCACATGTCAGAAGCTTAGACCACAAACAAGTGTCTGCAGTGCACACACAATTCATTATGCACCCTAAGAGTTGCCGCAGGCAAACTGCTTATTGCTGGTCTTGTTAAAATGGATTTTTATTTTGCCTTCATACCAGGTCATTTTTTTTTTCAACACTAATGATGTGTGTAGGAATGTAAGCATAATATATGAGAATGCTGAGGAATTTTTTAATAGGGCTGGATATAGGTAGGGAGGTGGAGAAGGGCATAGATGGAAAGAGGATTATGGTCACTTTTCTAAGATTTCCAGGTAAAGAGCACCAGTCTCCTTTATTTGCACTTCTCTTTTAGGTGGGCAGTCTCTAAAGAATAGCTGTGTCAATTTCTAATGGAGCAGATGGCAAGTTCCTGTGGGACCAGCTCATTGCTGCTCCCTGGTTTCCAGCTAGAAAATCCTCAAGAGAAGGGGGGACATATCACTGTCATCTCTGTGTTCCTCACAGCTTTTAGCACAATGTCAGGCTCCCATTAGATGCTCAATGACTGTTTGCTGATTTCTCCATCTTAATCACAGTAGGTTAGAGCCTGTAGTTCCTTGGAGATCATCAAGTTCATTGCTTCTCAGTGTTAACACGCATACTAATCACCCAGGGATCTTTATAATATGCAGCTCTGCTCCTGTGGGTCTGCAGTGAGGCCTGATTGTGCATTTCCCACCAGCTCCTAGCGGTGCTTCAACCCCACTTTGCGTAGCAGGGATCTGGTGGAATGCATTTCCCAGCTCCCCCCGCCACCGGTACCTCTGTGGGTGGGCTGAGGGGACCCAGAGCCAGAAGATGATCAAAGTTCTTCTTCATGAAATGTCGAAGGTGGTTGAAGAGAATTTGAGCTCTGATATTTTTTTAAATATTTAGATAAAGATTTAATATGAAGCAGAATATAAAATGTGATTAAGGAAATTTGTAAACAAAAAATGTAAACTGTTATAAAAATGTAAGACAAATGGAAGGGATTTTTTTGCAGTTGAAAATTCCCTCTTCAGGCTATACTCCCGGTTGGCCTCCAGGGGATGCATTGTGATCAGATGCTCTTAAGGGTACTTTAGTGGAAAAGTTTCAGAAGCACTAACGTAGTACAGATGAGGAAATGGGGACCCAAGGAGGTTCAAATAGCTAGTTAGTCTAATAATAACTAACTTTAAAAAATTTATTTGTTTTTTTAAATGAAAGTATAGTTGATTTACAGTGTTGTGTTAATTCCTGCTGTACAGCAAAGTGATTATATATATATATATATATATTCTTTTTTATATTCTTTTCTGTTATGGTTTATCCCAGGATATTGAATATAATTCCCTGTGCTATACAGTAGGACCTTGTTGTTTATCCATTCTATATAATAATAAGTAACTTTTACTGGGCTCTTACTATGACCAAGGCGTGGTGCACAAAACATATATCATCACATTTAATATCAGGCTAATTTTCTCAAGTCCATCTCACTGTTGTTTCCATTTGGATCTGAGGAAACTGAGGCTTCGAGAAGCTGGGTAGTTTGCTCCAGAAGTTACCTCAAAGTCCCTGCTGTCAAGTACGGAGTTTCAGATCCTCCTGAAGTAAGAAAGCCTAGGGCTAGAACCAGACTATATCACTTCTGTCCAGAACTCCACGGAGAAGCTGGGCTAAAGCAGGCTGATGCACTTGACAACAGTCAGTGTTTCCAAGGAATGCCTTTGACAATTATGGAAATGTGTCTCGTATGAATCGGGATATTTATTCCTTCCTTGTTTCTTTCATGATAACAATAAGCAGATTAACTAGGTTTTCTGTTCGGTAACTGAGCCCCGGTTCTAGGCTCAGAGAAAATCAATAGTTTCTCACTAATATGTACTTTTCCTGCCAAGCAGCCATCAGAGTTAAAGGAAAAGAGTGCCTATAATGAGCTTTTATAAATTGCATTACTAGGTGACAGTTAATGGGTTTCATTCCTTACACAAATGGGATTAAAAAGAGTAGTACGCAGGGCTTCCCTGGTGACGCAGTGGTTGAGAGTCCGCCTGCCCATGCAGGGGATACAGGTTCATGCCCCAGTCCGGGAAGATCCCACATGCCGTGGAGCGGCTGGGCCCGTGAGCCATGGCCGCTGGGCCTGCGCGTCCGGAGCCTGTGCTCCGCAACGGGAGAGGCCACAACAGTAAGAGGCCCGCGTACCGCAAAAAAAAAAAAAAAAAAAAAAGTAATACCCGGAGTGCTGTAAAGAGTGACTGCTCCGCTTCTCTGCATTTCAACACAGCATTCCGGAAGCTATCCAGACAAATCTTCTGGATTTTTCCATACTTGTGACACTACACCTTCCATGTTTGTGATAGCATATATGCACTGAGCTCATCATGGGATGAGGCTAAACGTGCCTGCTGCCCCCAGATCTCCCTGGTGACCAAGGGCGGGTGCAGCAGGAGCTTTAGCCCAGTGGCAGGTCTGTTTTTCTTGTTCATTATGGCTCTCCGTCCTATAAAAATCGACCAAATTTTTCCTCTTCCCTCTAATGAATCCCTGACATTTCCAAACGTGAGAAACACTGGGTCATTTCTATGAAGTGAGATTTTTGTAGAGGTTTGGGTTTGGATAAAGCCAAGACGCTTTGAAATTATACAGTCTGACATTGCCGAGATCATCTGTAGATCCAGGGTAAGTAGAAACCCTGAGGTTTTGTATCTCTCCCCTTAAACTAATAAACATTAAACATGTGCTAAAGAAAAAATATGATTCTGAACCACACGATATCTTCCTTTTGAACTTATTTCATACTGACGGCTGAGAATATGTAAAAATTTAACACAGCTCGTTAAGCAAGAAATACAACAGGAGCTGAAACGCCACAGGGCAAGGCAGTTCAAAACACTTCCACGCCTGTGAATTACATGCTAAAGACCCCATCCAGTGGCTTAGCGGTGCCCTGTCTTTATCAGCGGCAGTAAGCAGTGCCTAGCCTTTGTGAAAGTAAGAAGCTGAGGGACCCAGGACTCACTCTACATGTAAATGGCATGTGTAGTCAGCTCTAAATCTTAATTTGAGGTTTGATTGAGAGGCGCAGGGAAGCTGCTCCACAGGAAAATATCTCCTCTAATGAAGCCTAAAATCCACCATATGTACACTATGATTCCTGCTAAATCTGGCCATACTCTTCCCATTGTCTTTACAATACAAATATCTCTGAGAAAAATGATACATTAAGTTCCTCACATCACAGTGTGAAGACATTTTTTTAAAGGTTTTTTTGGTGTGGACCATTTTTAAAGTCTTTATTGAATTTGTTACACTATTGCTTCTGTTTTATGTTTTGGTGTTTTGGTCCCGAGGCATGTGGGATCTTAGCTGCCCAACCAGGGATCGAACCCACAACCCACTGCATTGGAAGGCGACGTCTTAACCACTGGATCGCCAGGGAAGTCCCTGGAGACATTTTTAGAGTCTTCCTTCAGAGCGTAGCGGGGGGAAAGCTGTATTTTTTCCTAATGCACAGGGACACAAGGTCTTACCTTGTTGGAAGTTTGGGGTCGGGTAAGTATCCTTTGTGCCGGGCCGTTTTGATATAGTCTGTTATTACAACACAAAGCCTAACACATGGCAGCAAATTCAGACAACACTTTCCTTAAAGCATATCCTGCAGGTGAACTTTGGCACATATTTGCTTATCGCTTATTCACTTGGCTATAGTGGGGAACACAGAAAGAATAATGTACTTAAAAAACACAGGGCATGCATTTTCATCATCACACTCCTTTCAAAACCATGAGTAAGTTTACCAAATCCTTTTTATTTTTTTATTTTTGTTAACATCTTTATTGGAGTATAATTGCTTTACAATGGTGTGTTAGTTTCTGCTGTATAACAAAGTGAATCAGTTATACATATACATATATCCCCATATCCCCTCCCTCTTGTGTCTCCCTCCCACTCTCCCTATCCCTGTGCTATGCGGCTGCTTCCCACTAGCTATCTATTTCACATTTGGTAGTGTATATATGTCCATGCCGCTCTCTCACTTCGTCCCAGCTTACCCTTCCCCCTCCCCGTGTCCTCAGGCCCATTCTCTACATCGGCATCTTTATTCCTGTCCTGCCATACAGTACATTTCCCGGAGAGCATGGTGTATCACCACATTAGGCAAGAATCCTGGGAAATGTTTTCCTTTTTTATCAGCTGGAGCCAATTCAAAAAGCTTTGAATTTCAAGAGGTGACCGGTTTCTCTACCCATCCTCACTGATCATTTCACTGTCAAATTTAATTATGGATTAAATTCTTAAAGATCAACTTTTTTTTCTTAGTATGAATTTTCTGGTCTTAGCCGCTAAGATAAAATCTGAAAAGCATGTTGTAGGTAATCATGGTTAACAAGTTAAATGATGCAGGCCAGCTAAGGGTATGTACCACATTGCCAAGCAGAGCAGACCTCTCATCAAGTGACACAGAAAAGCAGGGCACCAGCTCTCCCTTTCAGAACTGTCTATTGGAGCTCCCAGTAAGTGCCTTAAGTCACAGAGGCATTTACCTGAATTTAACTCTGCTGTGGTAGCCCTGGGTACAGCAGCAGACAGACTAGTATCTTGCCATTGTCAGACTTGCCAGATTTGCCACCCAAACCAATTTACTTTTTAAACTATGATGATTAGAGGATTTATAGTCTCCAAGAGCGGTAGACATTATGCTAATGGGAGAGAGGCAGCCTTCCCCTTCTCGGGGAACATTTATCTCTCCTGGGTGATGACAGCTTTATGATTTTACTGAGAAAATCCATGGAAGGTGCTTTTACAAAATCGACTGTCTTTTGAGATATTTCCAAGGACAATGGCACAGGAAAGAGGAACCATATTATGAAGCAGAAGCTTAATAAAACTCGGGAGTGAAAAACGAGATGTCATAACCATGAGGGGAAATTGACTTTCTTTCACTTGATCCATCCCATCCCATTGCATCCTCACATGTTATCCACTGCATTTCTTTATTCATAATGGACCACAATGGGGAAGTTATTCTCCCTGTGGTAAAGACCTGTGCATTTGCTGTTTGACATGCTCTCCTGGGAAATTCTCAAAGTTAGGGGCCTTTGAGCTGTATTGTTCCTACTTGGCACAGGTAGAAGGGCTACCCCACCACTTCTTACAGTTGGAAGTCTTATCTTCATTTTGATCAGAACTGCCTTTTGTTTTGAAGGGAGTTTGTTTTGCAGTCAGGTTTCTAAGGGAAACAGGCTGATGGTGACCCTGACTTCCACAGCATCTTTCTTGTACATCATGTGGTCCACAGGGCATGTGCAAGTTCATCCCCAAATCCTATGACTCAGCTTGAGTGAACTGCAGTCCTTTCCTCCTAACTGGGGCCGAGGAGGCAGCAGAAGATAGAGCTCTATCATTCTTCAAAATCTTCTTCCCTAGCTGCACACACTGATCCTTTTCTTTTCTGTGTCACTTTGCTCTCATATGTTTTCCTCTTGATTTCTCTCTGGCTGTGACTTGTGCAAAGTCTTTTCTTCTCCTTTATCATATCCTTGTACTAATATTTCTACTATTTCATTTCTCCTCATTCTTCCCAAAGATTATTAAGTCATTTCCAGGCTTCCCTGGTGGCGCAGTGGTTGAGAGTCCGCCTGCTGATGCAGGGGACACGGGTTCGTGCTCCGGTCCGGGAAGATCCCACATGCCGCAGAGCGGCTGGGCCCGTGAGCCATGGCCACTGAGCCTGTGCGTCCGGAGCCTGTGCTCCACAATGGGAGAGGCCACAGCAGTGAGAGGCCTGCATACCGCAAAAAAAAAAAAAAAAAAAAAGTCATTTCCATCTCGTATTCCTCCACTATCCTAAAGTCATCCTCTCCTCATTTCCTTCCCTCTTGCATTATTTCCCTTCTAGACCTAAAGTAAGTCATAATGATGAGAGTAGTAATTATTGCATGTTGAAGCTGCTGTGTTTCAGGACCCACTGGGCTACACACTTCTCATTTGGCATCTCAATTAATCCCTGCAAATGAGAGGGTGGTATCATGCCCTTTTAATTGATGAGAATCAATGAGGTTCATAACAGTGATTAGTTGGCAGAGCTGCTGGTCCAGCACAGTTTATCTGACTCCTGGTGTACAAAAAAAAAAAACCCATAGCTTGCTTAATGATGAGCTGTAACTCACAGGCCTCAGGTGAATTTGAACAAATATTTACACCCTTTCGCTCAGGGTATTCATTGACTTGTATCCATTTATGCAGATAAATTCCTTTTCCTGCAAACCTATCAATAATTATATATTGAATATTTAGCTTAAGAAATTCATAAGGGGCTTCCCTGGTGGCGCAGTGGTTGAAGAGTCCGCCTGCCGATGCAGGGGACACGGGTTCGTGCCCCGGTCCGGGAAGACCCCACATGCCGCGGAGCGGCTGGGCCCGTGAGCCATGGCCGCTAAGCCTGCGCGTCCGGAGCCTGTGCTCCGCAACGGGAGAGGCCACAGCAGTGAGAGGCCCGCGTACCGCAAAAAAAAAAAAAGTAATTCATAAATTGCGGTATGATAGGTAGACATAGTGGGGGACCAGGAGGAGGAAGAGGAGAGGAAAGGACCACAGAAGCAGCTGAAAGAGACAATTAAGAGCTGGCTTGTCTATACTTTTAAAGCCTCTGCTCCAGCTAAGCTCTCCAGGAATCTGGGGGCATGTTGGAAGGTGAGATGAGGAGTCAGAGCCTCAAAATGGTGGGAGTTCATCTGGGTCCCACTCGCCCCTTTCCCATGAAGCTGAAGGATATTTCTTCCTGCCGAGGAGAAAACTGCAAATATATCTTGCAAATGTAAAACTGGTTTACCTAAGTATAAAAACTCACAAGGTTGGTTTTCAGTCAAAATGTACAGCATGCACATGATGTACCAACCTAACTAGTGATTACCAGGTGCCTTTCTGGGCTCTCTTCCACTCTATCTGTAATATCACCACCAAATCCATCATGAAATCATTAAATAGGTAAAAGAAAGAGGGGAATGGGGTATGAAGCAGGATAAGCATTAATGGAAAAAAAGCACCTGGGTTTGAGTCCAAGCCCCGACACTCCTATCACTTCATACATATATTTAGATCTGTTACATGTTTTGAATAATGGGAATACTAGTGCTGTATATCCTGTCCTATTATTGTAAGAGCTAAATGGACTAGGGTACTTTAAAATGCTTCGTGAAATGTAAAACACTTTCCAAGGAAGGTAATAATTAGCATCATCATTTTTATTATTATTTACTATACTAACTTCAAAGCACATGATTTCCCTTACTGGTTAATTCTAAAGAGGTTTGCTTCCAATGTTTTTTTCCAGCGTCTTAATAAATGGTATTTCAGTACTACATTTTTTTAAAAAACAGGCTCTCTCCTGAGTGAGTTTTGTATTTTGAAAGCTTTTGATTCCTTGGGCCAAGATATCAAGGAACCCAGCCTGCCCAGACACCTTTGACACAGCTCCACATAAAGCCCCTACCCTGCTCCTGTCGGCAGGTTCCTGGGAGAGGTTCTGGGATGGAATGAGCCCTCGGCTGCCAGCCTCCAATTCAGTAGCAGCTTTTGCCCAGCTTTGAGCAGCCATCTAATGAATAAGAGACACGAAAGAAAATCTTAGATCTCAGAACTTCTGCTCTTCCAGTGTCCTGACTGCTTGCTTAAAATGGCCTTGGCCTCATTCACTTAAAAAAACAACAACAACAACAAAAAACCACTTGTGCACAGGTGTTAAGCAGGGCCCTGCAGTATGGGTTGGAGTTACACCCCACATACACATCTGTGGGCCTTCAGAGATTATAAGTGTTGAGTTCATCAGGAGTAAGTGGGCATGCTTAGCAAGAAAATAGGATTGACTGCAGGAATTAAGCTGACAGCAGTAAGTGAATTAGTGGGCCAGATGCATCAGGCCTACAAAGTAAGGGTGTGTAGTGTTGCAGGTCACATGACCTTGAGTGTGCCCACACGCCATAGGGCCAGGCTTCCTCTGAGAAATGGGCCATTACTGTGTTCACATATATCATAGAAAACAAATACATACCTGCATGCTATTTCCCCTTCTAAAAAAATTAGACAAATTTTAACTTTCTTTTCATGGTTCAGAATAGGCAGGGGTTCTTTTGGTTTGTTTGTTTGTTTTAACTTGAAGTATAGTTGATTTACAATTTTATGTTAGTTTCCGGTGTACAACATAATGATTCAATATTTTTATAGCTTATGCTCCATTTAAAGTTATTATAAAATATTGGCTAGATCCCCTGTGCTATATAATATATCCTTGTAGCCTATTTATTTTATACACAGTAGTTTGTACTTCTTTAATCCCCTACCCCTATCGTGCCTCTCTCCCCACTAGTAACCAACCACTAGTTTGTTCTCTATATCTGTAAGCAGACTAGGCAATTTTGGCAAGGAAAGTTAATCACTGAAAGAAAAGCTAGATAGACAAGGCATCTAGAAATATTAGATGCACTTCCGTTATCTTTCAAGATGTAAAGATAATAGTTCAGGGAAGAACCAGAAAGAAGCATGTATTCTGTCATCTCTCCGTAGGCTGCTCCCTGGTCAAAGAATATTCCAAATGGCTGTGGCTCCACATGACTTTTGATGGTGATGATAATGAAAATTCCCATTAATGCAGTTTCTTTATTTGAGGTTAGTATTAGATGACTGTGTCTAGCAAAGTCTCAGGATTTGACTAACACATCCATCTGCAGGTTTTAGTTGCTAACACGATGAAAATATAAGAAAAGAAGCAAAAGTCTTATTTCGGTAGAAGATCATGTGACCTTTTTAATCTTTAAAAATGTAGTTCCTTTTTGTTCTTTAGAGAAAGAAAAGTAGTTCCAACTCCCTAATACCTTGTTGTAAATAATTATTCTTCAGGCCGTTTTATTAGTGGGTTTTAGTTTAGAGTTTTATGGCAAGAATAATGTTTATAGGTTGGCACAACGTAAAAAAAATCACCTTGTTTAAAATTGTCCTACCATTTGAATATCATCATTTTGGCAGTGAATACCTTCTAAACTTATCCTTCTCAATTGTGGGCATTAAGCCCATAAATAGGAATGCTAGAGGGGGAGAAAAGGGAGTCTCTTCCAGGAGAAGAAAAGCCTTGGAGAAGTGAATGGAAAATGTTGCCTCTGTTTAGCATGAATGAGCCTGGGATTTAAATAACATTCTTCAGGCCAGATAAATAGTTTTTCTTTGGCTTAGTAATCATGCATGGCATTCAGATATTTAAGTGAAATGTTTTCTGGCTTTCCTCACTTCCTCTTTGATCTTTATGTGCCCTGTTGTATTTTAACTCATCAGCTTCACCAAATAAAAACTCTAATTTATTCTTTTTAGTACATGTAACAGAGACAAATTTGCTGTAAGACATTGGAAATACACTTAATCAAGTTTTTTGCTTTATACACACGTATCCTTAAATGCTGAAATACACCAGGATAATTAAAGTAGTCGCTGCTTGATGGCTGCATCATGAGAGATTATGATCTCATTTATTCTTTTCTTTGCTCTCTTTTCAAGCTGTTCCACAATGACTATGCATTACATTTATTTTAAAATGAAGATTTCTTAAAGAGAACTATTCCAAAATTTATTTGAATTCTTTGTCAGTAAATGTCATTTTGAGACACTGGTTATTTTGGAGTTTTGGGGGGGGGTTTGTTTTGTTTTTAATTTTTATTGGAGTATAGTTGATTTACAGTATTGTGTTCATTTCAGGTGTACAGCAAAGTGAATCACTTATACATATACATATGTCCACTCTTTTTCAGATTGTTTTCTCATAGAGGCCATTACACAGTATTGAGTAGAGTTCCCTGTGCTATACAGTAGGTCCTTGTTGATTATCCATTTTATATATAGTCGTGTGTACATGTCAATCCCAACTCCCAATTTATCCCCCCCATTACCCCCTGGTAGCCATAAGTTTGTTTTCTACATCTGTAGCTCTATTTCTTTTTTGTAGATAAGTTCACTTGTACGATTTTTTTAGATTCCACATATAAGCGGGATCATATGATATTTGTCTTTCTCAAGACACTGGTTATTTTGACCCAGGTCTGAATAGCCCCAAAGTCCAGTTGCAGCCAAGCTCCTCTGAAGTATTTACTGCATGGGAGTTCGATAAAGACAGCCTTACAGAATGTATGCACACATCATGACAAGTCACAGCTGAAATCAGATGAGCAAAAAGGAATTGCACGTCTATTTTGTGTCTCTCCCTTTTTGTGACCTTCAGGCAAGGTAAATCATTACAGCCCTGATCACTCAATAGAATGCTAGCTTATTTTATGGGCAGGATTAATCTACACCAGAGGAGGTGGGAATTCATGTTGGGCATTCAAAAAAAAGGAGACAAATAGAGTTTGCCCTAGAATCATGCTATGGGTAAGGAGACAACCTCATGCTGCCTTTATTACATGCTATGTGAACTATTTTCACTCTTATACAGGTGATCTTTTCTAGGTCTAATGATATATCACATCTAGAGGAATAAAGAAGTCTGTTACTTGTCACCTGGAAAGGGCCTGGTGATAATTTTTGCTTTGTCCATAGGGCTGATTAATCAAGTGTGACGAGACTGTCACCCCTTCTGTTTCCTAAAACTCAAAATGGATCATGAAGAAAGAATCAGGACGAACCACTGATTTTCTTCATAACCTTTAACTGTACATAGACTCTGTATAAGCCTTTCAGACAATTGCCTAAAGTATTTGCGTTTCCTAGAGATAGATTAAAAAGAATTTATCAGCTCTTCTATAAAACCCAACACAGATGACTGCTTGTGTTGATGCAGTGGACAGGTAGTTATTGAAAAGGCTTATTTATAATACTGTCTTTTCCTATCAGTAGTATCTTGACAAGCTACCAGTGAAGCATTGCATGTTAATCTTTACAAAAGGAGGAAATAAGGAAGTTGGAACCAGGGGTCTGTGACTCTAAAGTCTATTTTTTTTTCTCCAAATGGCTTAGAAAGATCAGCTTTTGAACCCAAAAGATTTCAGCTCGGAAGCCAGTGTGAATCCCCCCTCTTTGTCCCGTCCCTCCCCCAACACTGGCCTTTCCCAGGAGTACATCTTGGGCCCACTTGTTGTTTTTCCTTTTTGCTTCAGCAAAGCCTCCTTTTGCCCTTTCGGCTGAGCTGATTTGCCACATGAGAAGATAAGGAAGCCACACACTTCTCCACCTAGGTGGTAGACAGACTCAGGAAAGGCCAAGACAGCGTCTGCTCAGCCAAGGAGGAGCGGGTATTTGTGGCCATTGCAGTTTTCAATCTTGGGACTCGCAAAAGTTCCTCCTCTGCCTTGAATTGCAGTGTATTCTCAGGAGGCCCACGTGTGGAATGTGGCCACCGTTAGCATTGTGTTTATCAGCCTGGGCCAAGCTTAGGGGACCCGAGATGATCTGTGTGCTTCCTCTGTCAGAATGTAATGACTGTTCTTCCAAATATCCTTTTGCAATCCCTGAGGCTGGGGTGAAATGCCAGCTGTGAGGTAATCCTCACCAGAAAGGGATCTGTGTTGCTTTGCATTCTCAGGCTATGAAAGGGATGCCGGAGAACTTGAGGGCCCACTTGGCTGTCCTGCTGAAGCTCTGATGAAGAGCCTACAGACACTTGGGGGCCAAGTCACAGCCCGCTTCCCCATGGCCCTGGGGACTGCGCTGCTGGTATTCCAGAGGAAAGCTAGGCTAGCCCTGGGAAATGTCGACTTCCTCCTGTGAGATCAAAAAAAGGCCCTGCCAGGGGAACACATCCCAAGATCTTCAAGGGGAATGCACCTGAAGGACTGGGAAGAGGGCGGATTTCCATATTATGTGCTTAGGATCCCAGAATTTAAACCTGTGCCACGTACTTCAAATGTTATTTTCCTGGAATTGATTGGAAGTTTTGTTTCCCAGTAGCCTATCATAGAGGGCCAAGTGATAAATGTTAAATTTCAGAGCACTTGCAATTATCAGTAGTGTGTCCTTGGCCAAGTCCAAAGACACGTTGATCATTTGCTAGTAAGAGCTAACAAATGGGGCTGGACTACCAAGTTGTGATTAAGCACTGCCACTTGCTTATCAGCCCTTTGAGGCTAAGGAAAATAGTTGTCCTCATTTCACCTTTCATACGCTGTAATATTGCCCTGGTAGCATTTCTGAAAATGGCCATCTGTAAGTGTAAAATTCACTGCTGAGTACCTGTACCTGTGTGTGGTTCTAACTGAGCCATGGTTTCCAAGATACCCTTAGAATCATCCTAAGTTTTGCTTCTAAGAGCATAGAGCAACCTTGAGATCTTACATATTCGGGGCATAAGCATACTCAATATATATGTGTGAATTTTTAAAACGTCTCCTCTCTTTTAAAGCAAGACACAGTTTATGGATTTGCACTTGCCCATGATTTGCTTTGTTGGTAAAAGCCATCCTGACTGCCAAGTCTGGATAACATTTCAGGGTATAACTGAGAATGTTCTGTCTGTGAACTGTGAGCAGACCGATGCTACAATGAGGCTCTGCCTTTTGTGTTTCCCAGGTAGTCTGTGATGAGATTTATTTTAGTGATTATGATGTGGCGCTCATCTGGCACGTGATAGCACGCTGACCACAGGACCTATTGTCTCGCATTCATGCCATCCAAGACCATGTGAAAATTATCTTCTTTGCCAGCCACTTTGATCTTGTCACTCTGGCACTGAAAGCTTCTGGCTGTTGCCTAAAGCCCTTCACATTAGCCTCAACCTCCTCACTCTGGTTGCTGCAGCTTGGCCCTCCCCTAACCACAGATTTTCCCCTGATCTCCTGTCACCTCCTTTGCTTCAGCCAAAGAAAGCTATTCTCAGATTCTTTTGACACAATCTGACATTTTTGATACCTTGATTTCACTAGCACAGTTTACCAAAATAGAACGAGGATACATAAACCAAAGTCTATAAGGCATGTGTTAGTTCTGTTGGCTTCCTAACCTTTAGAAGTTAGGAAAGGATACAAGAGAATGAGACCCGCATGTTGATTCATGCTTTGCATCTTTTACATGGTTATCAGGCATTTAATGTCAAAGTCACTTTAGGAGAAATTTCAAGAGGGAGAAGGAGCTGTTCCATGTTATTTTAATCACAGTTTAAGGATGTTTTAAACCCAATTAAAAAACATGATAAAAGAAACAATTTATAGCATCAAAAAGTATCACAGGTGGGGAGGCAACCAAAATGAATAGAAGGTAAAGCTATTCAGTGACCAATGGATAAATTTTGCAAGTGAGCAGCATGAAATGAAGTACAAGGCACAGAATGTGGATTAAATGACTTTTTAAGCCACCTTCATTTATACATTCACTCACTCACTTGATAAAATATATCAAGAGCCTGATATGTGTCAGGTGGAATCCAAAAAATAAAAAATATTGTCTCTACCCTGCAAAACTAACAACACAAGTTACAGTTATAGGAAAGCGAGACATAAAAGATACAGTGGGGATAGAAACTATAGTGGGTTCCCCATGTAAGCCCTTTAAGTCTACTTACTTTAAATACTATTTTAAAATTCATGATTTATACTAAGAAAATTTATGGACAAGTTTTATAATAATACTAGTCTCTTTGCAGTTGTATCTATTTACTCGTTTTCAATCCATTTCTTAGACCTTTGGATATCAGTCGTGTAGAGAGTACACCTAGGATTCTTGTGTGAACCTGAAACCATGGCTACCAACTCAGCAGCAGAGATCCTGGGATCAACACCAGAAGCAAAGCTTGGTTTCATTTCAATCATGCATGAACTGGCTGATTGCCACCATCCTGGGGAAGGATTTTTGTCCCCTTGGAGTCTTTTGCTATAATCTAGTATCTGGTAGAAAACATCACTTCTCTTAGAGGAAAGATGATCTGGTCTTGCCATTATGATGACTCTCCAGCAGTGAGATGGGAGGTCCTATCCAGTGGTGTTGGTGATTGCTGAGCAATGGAGCCTGGGTCTCACTGAGGCATTCCCAGAACTGATGGTGAAACTTGGGGGAATTCCCTTAACCACTTGTTTAAGTCTCCCCTACCAAACGGAGAATAGTCCCATAAACATGTATGTGTTTACTTATAAGATGTACATGGTAGGGCTTCCCAGAAACTATAGAATATGTTGTTAAACATTTCACATGCATCAAGTCCTTTTGCATTTCCCACCTATGTGACCTTGGGGACTTAACTGCTATGCTGCGATTACTTCATTTTGTTGGGATTTCTCAGTGCCTTCCCCTCCATTTGGAATAAGACTGGGAAGTAGGAGATAAGCTGTTTGCTGAAGCAGTTGGGAAACTGAATATTTGCCAAAATTCGTTCATAGAGAAAAGTTTTTTGATCGAACAAGTGTTTGAAATTCTGATTAGTCTAAGTTAGATTTTTTTCTCACACCGCCCACCCCACCTTTTTAAGTGTAGGTTGTACTTCTTAGGACCATTAGTATACAGATATGTATTGTGAATGTCTGAACGGGAGAATATAGTGGGCATCCTTTGCTAAATTCATTTTTTAATTGAAGTGTAGTTGATCAAAATGTCGTGTTTCAGGTGTACAGCATAGTGATTTGGATATATATATATATATATATATATATATATATATATATATATATATATATATATACATACATACACTAGCCCTCTTTCCTCTTTGGTAACCATATGTTTGTTTTCTATGTCTGTGGGTCTGTTTCAGTTTTGTAAGTTCATTTGTATCATTTTTTTTAGATTCCATATGTAAGTGATATCATATGATATTTGTCTTTCTCTCTCTGGCTTATTTCACTTAGTATGATAATCTCCAGGTCCAGCCATGTTGCTGCAAATGGCATCATTTCATTCTTTTTTTTGGCTGCATAATAATTTTTAAATTTGTATGGAAACACAAAAGACCTCGAATAGCCAAAGCAGTCTTGAGAAAGAAAAAAATGGAGCTGGAGGAGTCAGGCTCCCTGGCCTCAAACTATACTACAAAGCTCAGTAATCAAGACAGTATGGTACTGGCACAAAAACAGACCTATAGATCAATGGAACAGGATGGAAAGCCCAGAGATACACCCACGCACCCATGGTCAATTAATCCATGACAAAGGAGTTAAGAATGTACAATGGAGGAAAGACAGTCTGCAATAAATGGTGCTGGGAAAGCTAAATTCATTTTTTTAAAGAAACTTTCATGGAACTAGTTTTCTGCAGAAGCTTCTTTAGGAAGTAGTGGAGTAACAGACCAATGTATCTCCTTCTAAAACCTGCCCTCTTTCTACTGTGAAGTAAAGGCAACTTTCACACATAGAGTTGTAGGACGGCCTTCCCAGTGACAGAGTTCTTTGCTTTTATTCACACCCAACTTCACAATAATCCTGTGAAAGTTATTAACTTGCCTTAGGAAAAAAACGGATGAAATAATCTCAGAAGGCCAATCTGAGATTTTTTTTGGTTGTTTAAATCCAAGTTTAAATGAAAGATTATAATCACTTGAGGTGCTCATGGTCTAGAAGTCAAATGGTAAATATCAAAGTGAGAATGAAGTTCAGTATGTGGTTTCTTTCTCTCTCTCGCTCTCTCTCACTCGTTTTCTTTCCTTTTCTTTCTGATTCTCTTTCTCTCATTCTTTCCTTCTCTCTCCCTTTCTCTGTCTCTCTCCCTCTCAGTATCACAAAATGCATATGGAATATCTAAGTCTTGTGCATGGCATTTAAGCAAGGCACCATAGAGTTTATCTGCTGTTATTTCTCGGCAAACTTAGCCTTCCCTGCTTTACAGTGTTGGCTGCTTCTCCTCTTAGTCACTCATAAGAAAAATAGTCTTGAGTCAGATCAAAGCCGCCTGGGCCTGGAGACAAATATAATGTGAATTTCAGAAGCACACAAAGCTTCCTTTCCCTCCCCCAACCCCACCCGGGGGGGAATGCACCTGTTTTCCTTTCACCTGTGGTAACTACCACGTGTACCTGCTGGCACCTTCAGCATTATGGATGTCAGTGAAATTGCCTGTAATGCTGATTTGTCTGTCATCCCAGGGATGAGGCACGCTGACGAGTGGCTGAGCTTGGGAGAAAGAGGGTCGACAGTAGGCAGCACGCAGAAGTGCTATAAATGAGGCATTGTGTTTCAGCAAAGCAAGTGGTTTCTGAGGGTGATTTAGTCGGCCTCAGAGATAGGAACAGGATTTTGGCTCCTCCTGATTCTTTTCTTTTTATTATTATTTTATTTTATTGAAGTATAGTTGATTTACAATGTTGTGGTAATTTCTGCTGTACAGAAAAAGTGTTTCAGTTATACATATATATGTATGCTTTTTCATATTCTTTTCCATTATGGTTTATCACAGGATATTGAATGTAGTTCCCTGCGCTATACAGTAGGATCTTGTTGTTTATCCATTCTATATATAACAGTTTGCATCTGCTAATCCCAACCTCCCAACCCATCCCTCCCCCAACCCCCTCCTCCTTGGCAACCATAAGTCTGTTCTCTATGTCTGTTGAGTCTGTTTCTGTTTCACAGGTAAGTTCATTTGTCATATTTTAGATTCCACATATAAGTGATATTGTATTGTATTTGTCTTTCTCTTTCTGACTTATTGATAGTTCACTCAGTGTGATCATGTCTAGGTCCATCCATGTTGCTACAAATGGTATGATTTCATTCTTTTTTATGGCTGAGTAGTATTCCATTGTATGTATTTACCACATCTTCTTTTTCTTTAATTTTATTTATTTTTGGCTGCATTGGGTCGTTGCTGCACGCGGGCTTTCTCTAGTTGCGGCAAGTGGGGGCTGCTCTTTGTTGCAGTGTGTGGGCTTCTCATTGCGATGGCTTCTCCCGTTGCGGATCACAGACTCTAGGCGTGGGGCTTCAATAGTTGTGGCTCATGGGCTTAGTTGCTCTGTGGCATGTGGGATCTTCCCAAACCAGGGCTCGAACCCATGTCCCCAGTATTGGCAGTTGGATTCTTAACCACTGTGCCACCAGGGAAGTCCCTACCACATCTTCTTTATCTGTTCATCTGTCGATGGACATTTAGGTAGCTTCCAAATCTTGGCTATTGTAAATAGTGCTGCTGTGAACATAGGGGTTCATGTATCTTTTCAAATTATAATTTTGTCCAGATCTGTGCCCAGAAGGGGATTGCTGGATCATATGGCAACTCTATTTTTAGTTTTTTGAACCTCCTGATCCTTCATGTTACTGTGTACTTGCTTTTCTTTCTCTTTCCTCTGGCAAACCACCCATGATCCCTTTTATACATTTTAGCACCTCATCATGTTATCAGAAGGCAGAGATAAAGTCAGTTTTGCCAATTAAAGGCCACAGAAAAGGGTTCATGAATAAAATTGAAAGTAGCTGTGTTGATTTATGTATACCCTCCTCTGTACTGTCATCACAAATCAGAGCGTATTCATTTTCAGGACTCTCCCAAGCAAGGGAATATGTGACTTTGAACTACATTTCAAATCTCTTCACTTTGTTTTGTGGAAATTTTTTCTTCCATTTCTTTCTTTCTTTTTTTTTTTTTTTGGCTACATTGGGTCTTAGCTGCTGCACACAGACTTTTCTCTAGTTGCGGCAAGTGGGGGCTACTCTTAGTTGCAGTGTGCAGGCTTCTCACTGTGGTGGCTTCTCTTGTTGCGGAGCACGGGCTCTAGGCGTGGGGGCTTCAGTAGTTGTGGCACGCAGGCTCAGTAGTTGTGGCTCACGGGCTCTAGAGCGCAGGCTCAGTAGTTGTGGTGCACGGGCTTAGTTGCTCCGCAGCATGTGGGATCTTCCCGGACCAGGGCTTGAACCCATGTCCCCTGCATTGGCAGGCAGATTCTTAACCTCTGTGCCAGGAGGGAAGTCCCTTTTCTTCCATTTTTAAGCAAGTTTCTTTATTTGTAAAATGAAGAGGTTTGTCTAAAACATTCTAAGAGCCCTCCTGCCTTGTTGTCTGATTCCATATACTATGCATAAGTCCATATCTTCATTGAAATGGTACTTATTTCAGAACTTACAGTAATTAAACCCAATAATATAGTACAGTCTTTCTGAAAGCTTAAATTTTTCAGAAAAACTAATTTGAAAAGTGGAAGGAAGTGAGCTCATAGACCCAAGTATAAAGAAAATGCCAGAATATTTGCCACCAGGTAGGTCTAGCTCAACCTACAGGCAATTAAATCAAATGTGAAACAAAATGTTATTTGAACATTGAACAGAGGTAAATTGACTTCAGGAGGAGGAGGGAGACACTTTGATCTTGAAACCTGTATTTGATCTTGAGGCACACGTTGCCTGGGTCTCCTGCTACACCTTTGGTCCGGATTTTATGTATCTCTGAATTGCACTCTTAATTGACTCTTCTCCAGATGAATGATGTGTAGTGACAGCACTTCAGCAAAATCAATGTGGCACTTTTATCTCAATGACAAATTGGACAATAGGTCATTACAGTTCATCAGACATCAATACATTTCATTCTGGTTGGCCTTTTCTTTTTTCTTTTTGGCTAAGGGTCATTTAGGAAGCCAAAAGAAAGAAAGAAACAAACAAACAAAAACCACAAAAAAGAGGCTTCCCTGTGGCGCAGTGGTTGAGAATCCGCCTGCCAGTGCAGGGGATATGGGTTCGAGCCCTGGTCCCGGAAGATCCCACATGCTGCAGAGCAGCTAAGCCTATGCGCCACAACTACTGAGCCTGCGCTCTAGAGCCCACGAGGCACAACTACTGAGCCTCTGTGCCACAACTACTGAAGCCCATGCACCTAGAGCCCGTGCTCTGCAACAAGAGAAGCCACTGCAGTGAGAAGCCCGCCACCACAACAAAGAGTAGGCCCTGCTCGCCGCAACTAGAGAAAGCCTGCGTGAAGCAATGAAGACCCAATGCAGACAAAAGTAAACAAATAATTAATTTAAAAAAAAAGAAAAGAGAAACGACGACAACAACAAAAAAAAACAAACCCAGTCTTCTAGTCAGGTTTCTCCCCTCAGACTCTCCTCCCAGTGTTGTATATCCAGAGGATTCACCCACCAGTTAATGCCATCTGGATGCTCTCATAGCTGGCAGAGCCACAGGGCTGCAGAGAAGGTTCTAGAAGGCAGAAAAGGCTACACCTCAGTATGATTGATGTCTGCTGCTACCCATTCCCATGAGGCTGATTCAGGCTAAGGGAATGTGTTTGCCTTGCTTCAAAGAGATGGTCTTTCCTAATACAGTCTTGCTTTACTACTCCAGCAGGAATGCTCCTTTTTTTTTTTTAATCCACATAATCCTGTTTTCCTGAGCAGAATTATTAATAACTTCCAAGAATTCCCTCACTAATCCCACGGAGAGTCTATAAGTAAGATCTATAGTGAATGACACTGTTTGAATGAAGGCAAACTGAGACACAGGTGGAGGAAGAAAAAGAGTCAATGTCAGCCTTTCTGATACCAGGCTCAGAACTTTGCTGGCCATGCCTGCCTGCCCCTCTTCTGGTCCAGGAAGTACAGAGCAAGGTGGATTTCTTCAGGAAGTCACCAGGAGGTGGAATTTAGTGGTTAAGAACAGGGGAGTGAGTCCACCTGGGCTCAAACCTTGGCCCCTTTACTGGCTGTGTGACCTGAGAAACCACATCCAGCCCCTCTGTGCCTCACTTTCTTTATCTATAAACTTAGGGATATTAGTACAGGTTTCTAAAAGCACTTGTGAGGATAGATGAGCTGATGTATGCCAAAAGCTTTGCAGAATACTTGGACATAGAAAGTGCCACCCAAGAGTTTGCTGCACTCGTGACCCTCTCTAGGGAGCCAGGAATGCCCATCATGGAAGCTCCCTGTTCAATCCTGAAGACCTACTTAAATCCAGGCTAGCTCTTCGTTCAGGGTCTCCTTCCCTGAGTCTTTGCACAACAGCCTTTATCTCCTAACCTTCCCCTTCCTAACAGGGGTTTCTACGTAAGTTTGATGTGAGTCATATTCTCTAATGGTCCCCTCCCCAGAACTGCCGAAATTTTCAAGATAGGACACAGCCCCACTGAAATCGTCATGGGCCAGAGCTCCCCCTGGGTCCTTGGGACCACCTAGAGTCTTTCAAAGGCATGTAGAAGCTTCCCACGGGCTGCTGGGGGCACTGCCTTTGGCTTCCTCTGCCTTAACTTTCCCCCAGCTCTTCCCAGCTGATGCCTCCCCCAAATACACAAGCACTCACATGCACAACCTCCACCCTCACCCCCGACAAACCCACTACTCCACCCACTGGCTTCCACAAGCTCGCACCGATTTCTAAGCTCAGATCTTTAAATCATAAAGAGATCCCCCCTCTCCGGACTCAGGGAACTGCAATTCAGTCAAAAAACGAGCTCTGCTGTTACCGTGCCCCTTCCCTGTTAAAATGTCAAGAGACACTTACTTGCCATGGAGCATTAGAGACATGGCTTTCTTTTTCTGAGCCTGTTTCGGCACGCATAAAACGGAGATAATAAAGCCTGCTTCACACAGAGGTTTTGAGAATTAAATGAACTAATAGTACCTGCGGTGTCTGCCACACTGTCTCTGTCTACTCTGATGGCCACCACAGACTGGGTGACTTAGGCTGCAGTCATGTATTCTCTCACATGTCTCAGGAGGACAGGTTCAAAATCACGATGCCAACAGAGTTGGTCTCGGGTGAGAACTGTCTTCCTGGTTTGCAGGTGGCTACCTGCTCATCATATCCTCACTGCCCTTTCGGCTGCCCATGCCTAGAGAGAGATCCCTGGTGTCCCTTCTGTATTAGGGGCCTACCCTTATGACCTTATCTAATTTTAATTACCTCTTTAAATGTACTGTCTCCAAATATGGTCACTTTGGGGGTTAGGGCTTCAATGAAAGAATGGGGGGGTGGGCAGCGCGGATACACATTTCAGCTCACAGCACACATCATAGTACATGATATTCACTCTTGCCCTTCCTGTGCTCCTCCCACCCCCTGGCAACCCCTTGGTTTCCAGTTATTAAATCAAATGGATGTGTCCCTCTTGTCCTAGAGTCCTGCCTCACATGTAATCGGTTGACTGAGAGCCACAGTCCTGCGTCATGCATGTGGCCAGACTCCCAATGGCCAGGGTGCTCTGTGCTCCTGAGCACACCTCATGTTGTAGGGATGTCAGTCAGCCTCTCTGCCACCCACCACTCAGTGCACCTGCCTGATCGGAGCCCGCGGCCAAGCTGAGTAGCGGTGCCCCTATGGGAGATCTGCCCTCCAACCAGTGTCACCTGGAATAACGGAGGCTGGTGGGCATGGATCCCACAGTTGCAGGTGTGCATCTTAGGACCCCTCTGAGAGGCACGTGGTCAGTTACTTCATCATATGCATGGGAAGGGTTTGGGTCAACACTTTCCACAGTTACGTTTCTAATATTTCTAGAGATCAGCTGTCATCTTGGGACCTGTGGTTCCTTCGGAGGGAGAAGAGTAGCAAACAGATGGATCTACAATCCCTTCCTGGCTCAGCCTGCATTTGACCTCAATTTTCTACTATTTTCTGGCCGTGTTGACAACGATAGTTAAAGACATTGAGCTGCATATATACACATTTAGAGGATCGGGGAAAGTTGATTGGAAAGTTAAATGCATGTGCAAAAGCCTGTAGAAAAGATATGTGTGAAGATTAAAGTCATTAAGATGACTGTGGGAAGTATTTGCTATGTTGAAATGTTCATTGAAGAAACGTGTATGGAAAAAATCTCACTGAAGCCCTGTTACCGTGAGCTCTGACATATGTCAGGCTGCTAAATCAGAATACCATCATCCTGTTAATGTGTTGTTTACAGTAAAGCTTGAAGTACAGAGCAGGCTAGAGGTGTCTAAGAGCTGTTTTGCCCTGCCAGTCATCTTCTGGTTCTCATAAATGAAGAGGCTCTGTGACTGATCTGGGGTCCCCTACTCCCCTCCGACCCTGGTCCTCACCCTTTTCACAGTTCATTTCTAGACACAGTCTCAGGGGCCGCCCCAGAGACAGCTACCTGCCCCTGTGCTCATAAGGCATCCAGGACACGGGCAAGGCCGCACCCCATGTTTATCAGGTGGGCAAGACCTCCAGGTCGTTCAGATAATCCATTTTTGAATCCCCAAGCCCAGAAGAACCAGTAGTTCTACAGCACAGTAAATAGGAAGATGCCTCACTGATCTTCAAGAGAGACAGCAAAACGAGTGGCCAAAAATTGTGCTTTTTCTGCTTTACATTTCAGGGTCAATTATGTATTTCTTTAAACAATCTCACACTAAAGCTATAGCCATTTTAAAATGACCACAGCTAGATGTGTATATTGTTCATTAGGGACTCACACAACAGAGGCATTGAATGAGATTTCTTCTTTTCTCTCCTTACATTCTCTTGCATCGTCAAACTGAAGGCAAA